>NC_134579.1:177359132-177984132 GCF_037038515.1 Microtus pennsylvanicus | reverse complement strand
GAAAGATACCACATGTATATGTCTAGTAAAAAAATGGTCCTTTTGAAAAACATTGCCTGTTTTGTGGGAGAAATAAGGGTAATATAAATGTATTAAGCACCTAGATATTTGGGTCAAAGAAATATAAGATGATAAAATGCCATGTAACGTGTATAAGCACTATCTATTAATAGCTTAATCATTTGAAAAATCCCCAAATATCTATCATCTCAATGACTTGAATAGCTTTGGGTATACTTATCATATACAAATACTAGAATAATGTTCATTGACTAAAGTGCTTCATAGTATGTATACATTTATATAGCTCTCTTCATATATATATATATATATATATATATATATATATATATATATATATATATACATAATAGCTAAAATATGTTGACCAACCATTTAATGAAATTAAAAACTATTTTTACTTACTTATTAGCTCAGTTAACTAAGCAGTAAAGTGTATGCGAAAGAAATTTTTGTTATAGATTTAAACTACAATACATGAAGCAGACCATGAACAATAATAAAATTGCATTGAATTTATGAAAACCTATCAAATCTTAAGATGCAAGAAAAATATCAAAATATTTTATTGTAAAGTTAATATAGTTACTTCTATATACAACATCATACCACTATAAAGTAATCACCTTTTCAAAGGATTGAATCTTCTCAGATCACAGCAAAAACACACACACACACACGCACACTGACACACTGCTGGACTTTTGGAAAACATCAACCCTGAAATTATGATGCTAATATCTGTAAATATATGCCAGGCAGACAGTTCAGGTTCAGCACTCAGTTCAAGGCCAGCCTGAGACACTTACAGAGCTCCTGCTTTAGAAGTTAAAAAGGAAAGCAGATAGTGATAGAAAATAAGTCAGCTGGGTAGGCAGGTGGGCAGAAAGAGGCAGGAAGGAAAGGAGGAGAAGGAAGAAAGAGGAGGGGAAGGGAGCATCTGTTAAAATGTATGAAGCAATGTACTTGAACACTAGCAACTATTAGAGAAAGGGTAACATCATTAAAAAAATTATACTATGTGATAAGTGTTTAAACCTAAAGGGCATAAAAAGCAAAGAAAAATTAATTTCATATATTCAAAGAAGTGATCAATCTAAAACAAAACTCTGAAGCTCTAAAATCTTTACGGCTTTCAAATTAATTTATTTGGTTTGGGAAGAGAGGAGCATCGGCACACTACTGTGTACCTGCGGAGGGCCTTGGGCAATTTGCAGAAGCCTACTCTCTCTCTGATCACCTTTTCAGGCTCTGGCTCTAGGATGGCTCAGCAGTTAAGAGCACTGCCTGCTCTTTCAAAGGTCCTGAGTTCAATTCCCAGCAACCACAAGGTGTCTCAAAACTATCTGTAATGAGATCTGGTGTCCTTTAGAGGAAGAAAGTTGGTCAGTTGCCCTAATCAACTTAGACCATGATACCCAATATGGACAAGTTCAACAGAACTTCCATATACAGATTGCCCATGCATGCATTAAAAAAATATCTCTTTCCACTACATGGTTTTCAGGAACCTAAAGTCAGGTTTACTCAGACATGCTTACAGTCCCAAATTCCAAAAATTAAGTTAAAAATAATCTTCTATGTTATATAATGTATGAATATCAATATATATGCTCTCTCAATGCTTTGATTTTCAGCATTTTCCTATTCTCTTTTTCAATTTTTATTTATATAATTGTTACTTTTACAAACATAAGATACAAAGTGGCCTTTGGCCAATTACAGACCACAAAGCAGGTAAGAGCTCCATAAGATGATATTCCTGGGTGATGTCACACTCATCTCTGCTTGTGTCAGTTATTCTGTGGCCATGACACAATGACAAGATGAGCTCATGTAGGGGCCAAGAATTGTGGGCACATTCCTACAATATCTGGCGGTCTGAGAATTCTGAGTGACCTACAATGCGCAATTTGCACCTGCCACACAGACGGTGGTCACCTAGCTTTTTGATAGTAAAACAACCTGATGCCAACCCAACAAATGGTCAGGATATGGTAATATAGTTCTGCTCCTTCTATTGTAAATATGGAGGTCACCTAGGGAAGAGGTGTTTTTCAGTCTACGTGACAAACTAGGCATAGATATGACAATCAGTATAGATGTGAGCAAAGACTCCACACACACACACTCATTACCTAGGAAAGAATGCTAAGGAAGTTTGTGTTACCTACCCCCCTCAGTTTACCTTGATATAAAAGCTGTTTGGAAAATAAACATGGGAGATTTTTTTTCAGGATGTGATTTCAGGATCTGAATGGTCCCTGAAAACTCCCTCCCAATGTTGTTATGTGAAATGTGCCTCATTTATTTCCACACCCCACTCTTGTACCAGCAGTGAAGTATGACTGGGTTAGTCCCTGACAAGTTCACAACACAATTCTCCCAATTTGTCCCCACCAATAAATACTATGTGACGCGTGATTAAGTTATCTAATAATACATAATGCAAACATTGATTTCATAATGTTTGTGGTAGTTTGAAAGAAAATGACCCCCAAAGGGAGTGGAACAATTTGGAGTTGTTGTGGAATATTTATTAACTAGGTAAAGATGTGTTACATTTGTTTATGTTGTATTTGTTTAACTATGTAACGACGTGTTGTAGTTGCATTTATTAAATAAAATTAATCAGGGCTCAGAGAGGAGGGGTTGGCAACTATTTGAAAAGAAGTAGCATAGAGGAGCTTAGCTTGGGTTTTTAAGTTGGTGGGTGTGAAAAGAGAAAAGCTTCCTAGATGCCAGCAAAGGGAGAAAGTTAGCCAATTGCTCCTCTAACTCTCTGAGCTCACAGATCTTCACCATAGCCTTTGAATCTCCTTTTAGTAGAATAATAGAGATATAGTTAAAGTTACTTTTAGCTATAGCAACAGAGCCATTGTCTGGGGGAACAGAATTCCTCCCAGGCTACTGCCCGAGGAGATGGAAGCTGGTAGTTTGAAGCATAGACACAATATCGAAGGTCAAACAGCACGTTGTGGCTATGTTGAAGTGCACATGACCTTTCGGGAGGAAGTGTGTCACTGTGGGGTGGGCTTTGAGGTCTCTTCTGCTACAGCTTCACTCAGTGTGACAGTCAGGCCATTTCCTGTTGCCCGCAAGATGTAGGACTCTCAGATACTACCCCAGCACCGTGTCTGCTACCGTGCTGCCATGTTCCCCATCATGATGACAATGGTCTGAGCCTATGAAATAGCAAGCAAGCCACCCCAATTAAATATTTTCTTTTAAGAGTTGCTATCTTTTCACAGCAATAGAAACCTTAAAACTGTATTTATGTGAAAATAGCCACAACAATGATCACAACTGTTCATAAAACATTACATTTGGAGGTATATTAATTATCCAATTATCTCTATTTACAATTATGTTAATATATTTTAAACATTATTTACCACTACTATCCCCAGTACATACATATTTTTAAATATAATCATCATATTGACTTCTAAAATTGCTGATTAATTTAATTTTTATTTTTATAAAAACTTATACAATATCGATATATGAATTTTACTTAACACAATTTTAATAACTGATCCATGTCATAATAAACACTAGTATTTTAAATAATTTCTTCATTAAAATTGCAATTGTATGTCTTCTGCTTCCTGTAGTATAATGGCCTTTCTTCCAATTTAAGGTTGTTTTACAAAGTAGTAAGTAATCTCTGAACATAAAATATAGTATGCCAATGAAATATTTTAAACCATCCATCTGAATATATTCCCCCAAATATTATTGTCATGGGACTCAAAAGTTACTGATATTGGAGCAATAGGGCTTCTCTAACTACCACACACTTAAAAGAAGCAAATCCTAGGGCTTGAAGTTTGGCAGCTTGTATAAGCAATACAAAAACCAGAAAACAAACCAGGAGAACACAGTGGAATTTAATCTTCACAAGTTTAGAAAGTTAGTAATACAAGGGCAGAGAGATGAAAGAAATCCGTCATGCTTTCTCAGTCCCATGAACCACCTGAAATGAAGATTCTTGCAATTTTACCACCATATCCCTTCCTATTGAGTTGAAGACATTTTCCACAAAATTCTTCAAGACCAACCATAAAGAAATAACTGGAATGAAAATCAAAAGCTTCTAGTGCTTCGTGAACTTATGCTTGGTTTGGTTTGAGTCCTGCCTTTTAAAGTTTGCTTCTTTCAGAGTAACACATTTTTGACATAGGACCTGAACTAAGACACATACGAGTCCATTTGCTTGCATAACTGTCCATGGTTTGCTTGGATGTCTCTCTAGGCATGGCCATGTAGGTTCATGGTCTATGCATGTTGAACTGAATGACAAGCAGGTAATAACCATTCTCTAATGCAAACATACTACATTGTAAACTTTAACCCTATAGGAGTCATTGAAGTGGCAGATGACTGAAGTTAGAAGTTTTCTTCAGTTCAAATTTTGACATTTCCCTAAAGTGAAACTGCTAAATTTAAAGTAGGAGGAATTTTAAAATGGTAGAAATAGAAGCATTAACTGTCGAATTTTATAATAAAGAACCCTAAAACACCAAAAGCTGTTCTTAACTGAGGAGAGTTGTATAATTAGTCAGTGATTAGAAAACAACTCTAAAGATTCAAATAAAAAAGAAAGAAAGCTCCACTGGTTCTGAATCAGGCTGAACCCTTTAATTTCTTGGAGTTTTGACATTCTATTTGTTTCTTTGTTTGCTGGTTTGTTTCTATGGTTTGACTTGATTTTACTGTTCTTCATATGTATTAGTGTTAGGCTCCTTGGAACCTAGATAGGCCTCACTATCTTACTTAGGTTCACTATGTTACTTAGGTAGGCCTTGTGCTTACATTTTATCTGCCTCAGTTTCCCACATGATGAAATTGCACACATCACAAACACATCTTGGCAAGAGCTCTGCTTTGTAAACTTCTTTCTTTTTACTAAATAAAGTTGTAGATTTCCATTTTGCCAATGAAACATTTCTAGTTTGGCTTTCTGGAGTATTCCTTGGCATTGGAAGAACTGGGCAATGACAATGAAAACTGTATCAAACTGTCCATCTTTGAAAATGTAAAGAGTTCCATGAAGGGTAACTGCTGAATGAGAGAAACTTCTTCCAATTTTAAACTTCATGATTAATGTGTTCTTACAATTAAAACACAAATGTGTGGCAAGCAATTCAGTTCATGCTTGAGGTAATGAATAGAGTTCTCCAATTCCATATGATTGATCTGAATGAAGGCATGAAACATTGTACATTTCAATATGAAGCACATTGCTTTCATTTCTTATTTAAAAATCTTAGGAATATGTTTATGAATTCATTTTATAGTAGTGAAGGATATAATATGTGTATAACATCTGAATAGAGACCGTTTTCCTGAACTATCTATCATTTACTGTTTCTGTAACAAGCTATGATAAACAATTGCTATTTATATCTGAGATATAAATGTTTGGGATTGCCTTATTCTTCAGTAACAAAACACACAGTAATGTGACAGTCAGTTGTCTCATAAACTTTGCTTCAATGATAAAACTTTGGAATCAAGGTTTTTGAATAGTTTAAAATGTCTGTATTCTATAATAGACTTACCTCATAAGAAAATGTTATTTTTATTAGATATATTCTTTGCTCATAACACTCTTGCTTCTTGGAGATTCTATTATTACTGCACACTTAAGATATTACTAAATGCTTTAATATGTTTACTTATGTCATAAAAATCACAATAAAAATACATGCTGCCATAATAGCATTATGGTAAAACATTCTTTTTACCAGGCAGTACAAATAATTCCTAAATGCCATTATGTGATTAAGCAGTGAGACACAACAGGTTCTATTGCCTTGTGAAGTTTTGTAATAGGTGTTGAAATTGCCTCTCAACATCACACCCAGGAGTATCTCTTTAAGATGTTTTTTTACATGACAATTTCACAGGGCTGTAAAAAAGGAATAAATGAAGTCATTAAAAAACATTTTTATTTTTCTTAGGTAAATGTAAATGCTTTCTATTACCCAGTGTGCAGTCATTAAAGTCTAATGCATTTCAAAGAAAATATTTCATATAGAATATTCTAGTTTTTTTTTAAATGGGAACTCAAAATTTGTTAAATTTGACTTATTTAAACTTATTTAGTTCCTATCTTGAAAAATAGTGGGAGCAATTACCTTCTCCTCAATTTTTAAGGTGACAGTTTATCAATCATAGTAGTGTGTGTGCCTGAGTTTCTACATAATGTATTTGATGATGATTTTCCATTTTCCCCCATCCTCAGATTGCCTCCTACACTGTGTGAAATCTGTCATGTTCTCTTAGATAAAAGCAAGACTTCCTTTTTTACCAAACAAAGCAACTACCACAGGGTAAGAGGGCCTAAGTTTATAAGAGTAGAAGCTATCTTCACACCCCAAGCAGCAAAAAAGTACCAGAACCAAGGATATTAGCTTCTACTTAGTAACATAGTGTGATTAATATTGTTCTCACTGCATATTAATGAAATGTCAGAAACCTATATCAAATCTCAGAGATATTTTCTGAATCACCCTGAATTCAGAACAAAATAATCCATTGACCTCTCAACTCAGCAAAATTCAGTACCAATATTGTTATCTATTCCTAGAGAGATTTACCTTGGGATAAGTGCAGTCAAAAGCAAATACCTTGATGTGGAAGAGACATCAACAACAGAAAGAGACATTTAACATAGAAGGTAACCTACTCATTAACTTGTATTCTTTCAAGCCATCTGCCTTGATGGCTGACTGAAGTTTTGTATCTTCAGGGAGAAGCTGAGAGGCAATCTGCAGTATACTCAGATTTATCCCTAAGAGAAGGAGGCTGGAGAATAATACAGTAATGCAGAGAGTCATTAAGTATTGTTGCTGAAACAGGATAGTAGATGCCAATCCATCTCTAATGTGAAGAGCACAAAAACAGCTGCACCTCTATATTTCTATAACAAAGCTCTGAAATACAAAGAGAAGCATCTGTGAGTTGAGTGTAAGAATGGTATAAGACTGAATATGAGTGGTTTCAGCCAATATTTTCTGTGTCCTGTTACATTGTTTTCTAATCCTCATCTTAATTATTTTGATAATCTTGTTGCAATGGGTTCAACTAAGCTACTGAAAGATTATCTTCCATGATGACTGAAAGTCAAACCTCTAAGAGCGTGAACATACTATCAACGGTCTACTTCTTGCCAGTGTTGGTTGTCAGCTTTGTGTTGTCCAACTGGTCTGTAGTAGGAGCCACTTGTTCATTTTCTGGCTGCCCAGACTCCCAAAATAATCACACAGAAGCCATATTCTTTGCAATACTGTTTGGTCAATAACTTTAGTGTATTTCTGACTAACTCCTATATCCTAAAATTAACCCATCTCCATTCATCTGTGTATTGCCATGTGGGTGTGGTTTACTAGCAAAATTTCTGCTTGTCTGTCTCTGGCAACAGTTCCATGGCTTCTCCTGACTCCACCTTCTTTCTCCCAGCATTCAGTTTAGTTTTCCCTGCCTACCTCTATTCCCTGCACAATACAGTTACTTTATTAATCAATGGTATTCACAACATAGAGAGGGGAATCCCATATCATTGTTTCATCCATGAACTTAATCTATATTATATTACAAGAATTCCTAAATTTAACTATATGTAGCTCTCTGTCTCGAATTTCAAACCATCAATCAGCTATTTTTGTGGCCCTAATTCAAAGTGATAATATTTTAATACAAAGCCCAATCTACTTCATGCTATGATGTTTTGGATATGATTATCTCAATTAATTTCCACAGCATCCCTAAAAGTCAGATTTACTGTTAGAATTTAGCAAGTAAGGAAAGAGGACAGATTGGGTACTTTAATTATTAGCTTGTTTAAAATTAGCTAGTGCGTGGTGGAGTGTGGACTTTAGTTAGGAATTCAGGTTTGAAATCTCCTACACCCTTCTGTTCAACTAGAAATATAAAGACACTAGCTTATATTTAATGCATGTATTTCATTGAACTCACGGATGCAACTCTGGAGCTGATTTTCAGGGGTGCATCAGTAGTTTGGCCACCAAATAAAGAAGCTGTAAGTATGAGCATGGATCAAAGCCTCCACGCCAGTGTACACAAGAAACGCCCATTCAGAGATGATTCTCCTAGAGTCATGAGGTGTCTCAAGTCGTTTATTCAGGCCCACCCAGATGGTGTTCTGCACTCTATCCTATTAAAAGTCAACTGTGAGTAGGCATTAGTGCCATCTACAAAATACTTCACAGCAGCAGCAAAGTTAGTGGGGATCGAACAATTATAGAGAGTGCAGTATAGCCAAGCAGACATATAAAAATAATGAGCACAGTCTTGGGGATTAAAATAAGTGACTTCCCCTAAATGATCCACATCTAAAACTCCAGATCCAATTGCTTAACTAATATAGATGTCCTGGTTCTGCTTTCCCTCTCATCTCAGTCCTAATAAGAGTCTTTTGTAGAAACAGACATCTGAACATTTTATTAATTATGTCTACACATCTCCGTATGACTGAAACTAACTTTCATATCTAAAGTCTCACTTATAAATATCACATGTATTTAATGTTTGCACACATTTCTTTACTCATTTCATTTTTCTAATGAAATTGTTATGTACTTTTAGATTGTCTGCGCTGGCAAAATATGTTAGTGAATGAGAACTCTTCCCACTAAGCATTGTAACCTGAGTTCATTCTCACTTGGTAGAAGGAGATACACTCATTTGTGGTCTTCTAGGGTGATCTTTTCTCTGCCACACCTCTCTCATATGTGTATATATATACAAAAAACATAAAAATTGTTTAAAAGAATAAAACCATCTGCCTATAATATTTATCACATGTGTATATGTTCTACATATATATATATATATATATATATATATATATATTCTTTTGACCCATTATGACATAAAGGTCATAAAGTGAAAAATAGAGTTCATAAAATGCAATTAATTCTATGACTTATAATTCATGGATGTTTTCAATAGAATATATAATAACAAATTAACATTCTCTATACAGTGTGAGACTTTTCCCAAATATCTATTGAGCTCTGTATTTTTTAGATTTTATTTTATGTACAGAGAAAATAAAAGACTTTACATATTACATATTGAATAAATATTAATTAGGTGGGATGGGGGTAAGGGGAAATAGGGTGAGAAAAGTGAGAAGGGGAGGATGGGGGGGAGCTTGGGGGAATAGGATGGTTGGGATAAAGGAAGGGTGAATATGGGAGCAGGGAAGTATATATCCTAATTAAGGGAGCCATCTTAGGGTTGGCAAGAGACTTGACTTTAGAGGGGCTCACAGGTGTCCAGGGAGATGTCCCCTGCTAGTACCTTGGGCAACTGAGGAGAGGGAACCTGAAATGACCCTATCCTATAGCCATACTGATGAACATCTTGCATATTACCTTAGAACCTTCATCTGGCGATGGATGGAGATAAAGACAGAGACCCACATTGGAGCACTGGACTGAGCTCCCAAGGTCCAAATGAGGAGCAGAAGGAGGGAGAACATGAGCAAGGAAGTCAGGACCTCAAGGGGTGTACCCACCAACTGTGACAGTGGGGCTGATCTAAAGGGAGCTCACCAAGATCAGCTGGACTGGGACTGAATAAGCATGAGATAAAACCGAACTCTCTGAACATGGTGGACAATGAGGGCTGATGAGAAGCCAAGGACAATGGCACTAGGTTTCGATCCTACTGCATGAACTGGCTTTGTGGGAGCCTAGCCTGTTTGGATGCTCACCTTCCTGGACCTGGATGGAGGGGGGAGGAGTGGAAGGAGGGGGAGAGAAGTGGGAGGAGGGGGAGGGAAATGGGAGGCGGGGAGGAGGCAGAAATTTTTTTCAACAAAAAATAAATAAAAAAAATTCTGCTAAATTACTAACATTTATCCATTTTTTTATTCTTCCTTCATTAATTGAACCCCATAGTTTCCTCACCTTCCTCTTCTCCCACTTCTCCACCACCACCACTTTTTTCATCCAGATCCACTTCCCCTCTGCTTCCCTTTAGAAAAATACAGGCTTCACAGGGATAGGAACTGAACCTGGCAGAGAAAGTTACAGTAAGACTAAGCACACACCATGTCAAGGCCGGATTAGACAACACAGTGGGTGGGAAATGATCCCAAGAGTAAGAGGAAGAGTCAGAGAAACCCCTACTCCTGCTATTAGGAATCCCACAAAAACAGAAAGTTGTACAACACTAACATATACACAGACAGATGCAGGCTTATGGTTACTGCTTCCATCTCTGTGAGCCCTGCTTAGTTGATTCTGAGGGCCATATTCTCTTAGCTTCCTTGACCCCTCTCTTTCTACAATCCTTCTGTTACAATTCCCCATATATTTTGGCTGTGGATCTAAGGATCTTATATCAGTTTCTGGATGACAATTGAGCTAGACATCACAATCAATAAGTATACCAGAATATCATTAGAAATCATTTAATTAACATTTTTAAGGTTATTTTTGCTTTGTTTTGTTAGGTTTGGCAGTTGTGTTTGGTTCTCTCCTAGGTTTCTGAGCTATCCAGTCTCCTGTTCCTAAACATCTAGGCAGTACCAGGTATGGCCTCCCTCTAGTGGTGTGGGTCTCAAATTGGACCAGTCATTGGTTGGCCACTCCTATAAGTTCTGTGCCACCATTACCCCAGCACATTTTAGAGGCAGGTCAAATTGGAGGTCGAAGGTTATGTGACTGAGATGGTGTCTCAGTCCCACCAAAAACCCTTGCCTGATTATAGAAGATAGCCAGTTGAGGATCCTTATGCTTCATTACTAAGAGTCTTTGCTAGGGTCATCTTCACAGATTCCAGGCAGTTTCTACTGCATTAGGTCTCCACATCACCTAAAAAACCACCAGTTCTAGTCATCTTTCCAAGTATTCTCTCCCTCCACCACAACCCCCACACCCCACTTGATACCTGCTGTTCCCATTCACAGCCATGCTTAGTCTACCAAAATATCTATTATATTTTCCCTTCCCCAAAAGACCAATGCTTCTTCTTGGAGTCCTCCTTGTTACTTAGGCTCTCTGGGTCTGTGAACTGATGCATGATAATCCTTTACTTAACATATAATAATCATTTCTAAATAAGTACATGTATTTGTCCTTCTGGGGTTGTGTTGCCTCATGAAGGATGAGTATTTTAAGGACTGGTTGATCGAGAACTTGTAGTCATATATTACATGTAAAATATTTTATATTTTTTTTCATAAAGAAGCCTGCTATGGGACAATGGTCTGTATCCTGTTAATTATATTTTAAATAAATGCTGATTGGCTAGTAGCCAGGCAGGAAGTATAGGCAGAATAACCAGGCAGGAAGTAGAGGTGGGGTGATGAGAACAGAAGAATTCTGGGAAGAAGAAAGCTTGGTCCGCAGACCTGACCCAGCCAAGGAAGAAGCAAGATGTGACTGCCTCACCAAAAAAGGTACCAAGCTACATGGCTAACATAGACATGAATAATGGACTAATATAAGTTATAAGAGTTAATAAGAAGCCTGAGCTAATGGGCCAATCAGTCTATATCTAATGTAGACTTCTATGTGATTTCTTTGGGAATTAATAACTGCAGGAACTGGGCAGGACAGAATCACAGTCAATAGAAGCCAAAATCATTTTTATATTCTCCATGTATTCTCTACTTTTTTGATAAGATGAAAGTGCTAGAAATCAGTGTTTATATACTTTTGGCCAAAATGAAAAGCATTTGGTAAACATATTTTTTAAAAAATAATTCAAAAGTTAAAAATGTATATGGTATAATATAGAGCTATTATAGCTTCTCATATACACACACAAAGGCACACACAGACACATACACACAGTTACAGAATATTTTAACAGCAAGGCAGTTAGATCTTATTTATAGCAAAAGAGCAATCAATGTAAGGATAAGGTTGGGCAAACCATAGTTTCATGTGTAACAAATGACTGGTAGGTTTCAATTAAGAGATGTAATACCATCAAGCAGTTCCTGTCTATAAACTGTGAAATTTTAGCATGATTTATCTTACTCTGCTTCTTGGAGCTACAAAATAGAATAACAGATGAGAGTGTGACAAGGCAATGGCTTGTTTCCAATCTGACACATTGAACGTAGAAAAACAAAATCTCCAAAAGAGAAAGCAGACATTGGATCACTTTTAACATCAAATTGTCATTTACTATTTGGAGCTGAGAAATAAAAAAATAGTGGTGGCTGCTGTATCAACCCAAAAGAAAATGTCTCTGTCTTGTATTTCTAGAAAGGGAATAAAAATGAAATAAATAAATTGCAGAAATAAATTCTTATGAAAAAAGTTACTAAAAATGGTTGACTACAAATCAGACATAATCTAATCTACATTTTTTCTTTAAGAAATCTTAGTAATATTTTTAAAAACAAGAAACATACATCATCAAATCCAAATCAAACTAATTTATTAATTAAGAAAAATTACTTAAAGATTCAAGGTCACTTGAGGAGTATATAATAGTCACTGTTCTCTGAAGAGACAGATCTGATAAAAGTTAAAGGGGAATTCATTAGATTTGCTTACAGATTACTGTGTGACTCGTTCAAAGGCAACTATCAGTCATGGCAAGGGTGAAGAGCCGGTAATTACAAAACAGGCTCCAGAACCCTGCAGGACTCCTGGAGAGCTACTGGTCTTTGCCTATACTGGAAGCCTGAAAAAGTTGCTTCTACTATCAGTGCAGGAATGAGTTCTAACAAGTGCATGAGCAAGCCAGAAAGAGTGAAGGCAAGCCAGAACAATGCAAATATTTTCTTCTCCCATAGCTTTTTAAAATTATTCTGTTTTTAATTTTTTGAAAAAGTGTAATTACATCATTTATCCCCTTCTTTTCCCCCCCTGGCACCCTGCCCAGGAACCACCCATGATGCTTTCACTCTTTAATTCAGACCCTCTATTTCCTTAACATAGCCTTTGATCTCAGTCTTATTGGCGTCACATGATTACGTCAAGAAAACCTCACAGAGGCATGCTCAGAGATTTGTGCTTTAGTTGATTCTAGATCCAGTCAAGCTGACAACCAATGTCAGCTAGCAGAAGGCAATTCACCTCTTTCAGATATTTGTTTTATTTACTTCCCTTTAAAAAAAATCTTGCCAAGAAGAAGATCTTGAGTTCTATTTCTCCATCATACTTGGTCTCCATTAACAATAGCAGCATTGTATTATCCATGGGACACAGAATTATCACTGTCTACCATATTCTCCACCTGTAACTTATCACTCTGTGGTCCAACATTTAATTATATTCTGAGGTAAGGAAGTGTTATGGGTAGACTTTTATCTCATACTAGTCTAGTAATTTTCTTTAAGATGTTTTTTCTCAACATCAAAATCACTGAGAATTGCCCCAGGTGCTTCCACTATACTACCATTTATTCAATGGGACATTTGAACAATTTTGCAATCATGTAACCAATCCTATGGCATCTTACTTACCTATTAGGAAAATTTGCAGTCTTACTATAACTCTTCAAATTTACAAGATCTAGAATGTCAATCAAGGCTCATGCACGTGTTCAGCAGCAATTTGAGCAAAGGACGCAAATTACTCTAACATGCCAAAGATAAACACAAAGTCCATGTTCCTATGAACACATGCTCTTCTTTGTGTGTCTATCCTATGTAAAGTCACTGCAGTCCATCCCATTGTTTTACCCAGCATTTAGCAAACTAAGGGCTTTCAGGGGAATAAATAACAAGTTACTGAGTCCTGTTTTTAAAACAGTCATAGATTTTTCTACCTTACCTTATACACTTGATCAATTAACAGTTTTTGTTCTGGCTTGGTGGCATGTGCTTTTAATTATAACACTTGCGAGGCTGAGGTAGAGATGGGTAGATATTGAGGCCAGGTTTAGTTACACAGCAAAGTTCTTGGTCAGCCTGAATCACACAGTGTGGACATGTATTAAAAGACAGAAACAATGACAAGTCACATTAAATCTACCAGTGTTACTCACACATTGTGTCATACCTGTTTTTCCCCCATCCTCCTATCCATTATTATTAAATTCTCTACGGCCTCTGCCCTTGCTTTCTATAATTCTATTTTTCCTACCTCTTTCTGATAGCAGCTGTTGAGTTGGTAATTTTATACATCAACACAATTATAGCTACTTAGAATCCTCCTCTGCCTTTACATTGTGAAGTTATTTCATTTTGCACTGTTAAATTATCTGGTCCTCAGAATAGCTAGAAAGGCCTTCACAACCTGATTCTAACACTAGTTGGGTTTTCAGTTCATTAACCTCCACCATCCTCAGGCATGTCCCATTCAGTTCTCAGTTCATCACCTCCCAGTCCTTCATCATGTCCCACTTAAGCGTAAGATGGTGTACAAATTTCTTGACTTCACACATTCTATTTTTGTTGCCTGGAAGATAATAAAATCATACACGAAATGGCAAATGCATAAAGTGAAATGGAAATTGGACAACAAAAATGGAGGTAAGTGATGTCCATAATTGCCAGGGGGAGAACAATAAAACTGTTCCAATCTCCAAAATGGAAATTTTAGGCCAAAAATGGCACCAGACAAAGTGAAGAGACTGAACGACTTAAAAGAAGATGATTCATATTTGGGGGGGGGGATATTAAGGCAAGGGCTATCTTGTTCTTTACTGTGCAAAATTAAAAAATGAATAACATAATTTAAAACTGTTAGAAAATTAGAAGAAAAAATCTTTGCATATGATAGTAGATTCAGACCTACAGAGAAAGCAGAAATAGGACTTTTGGAATTTTATGGTATCTTAATATCAAAGATGTCATAGTACCATTTAACATTTTATAATGTGCATATGTGTTTAAATTTCACTTTAAAGGCCAAAAGTACAAGAAAAGGAGTTTCTGTTTGAAACCCCTGGAGGTAAGCACACAAGTGGTCAGGCCGGGGCCCTTCCCCTGTTGAGCTCCAATTGCCAGGCTCTGCCTACAGAACACTCTCACAGCCATAACCATCCAGATGCAACCCCTTCAGAAACTCCTACAGAGTAAAAAGACCAAGACCAGGACTTGAAAACCCACCAACCCCACCCTGGAAAGCTCTGACCTTACAAACCCCCTAAATACCCTGTATTTTGCTCAGTTCTCTGCTGCTTCTAGCCCTGACGAAGGCAGCAATTCTACTGGGTTTTTCCTCTCCCAATAAATCTCTTGTGTGAAGCAGTGTGACCTTGTGGCTGGTATTCATTGGCTACCACCTGCCAGGATACCTTTCCTGTCATCCCAGCTGTTAACATTTGCATTGGGAAAACCTTCCTCTGGGGAAGAATTGTAGCATGGGTTTTGGGGAAGCCTTTACCTTCAGAACTGTGACACTTACACTATTTCTGGTAAGCTGTTAGGGTAAGGTACCAGGAGAAACCTTTTAAACCATCACCCATTAAAGTGAAGCTAACTTCTAGGTACTCAAGAAAGCACAACAAAACCATGAGAGCAGACATGTATAACAGCAGGTCATGGTGCTATTTTAATGTTTAAATAGGCACAGCCTACTGACTCATTGGTTAATCATGGAACAGAACATGAGATACAAGATTCAAAGAATAATAGAATGAGGGTTGTCAGAATATTGTCAAAGGGTGGAATTTCATGGGGAAAATCCGAGTGATTGTGAGAAAACTTCAAGAAAGAATGACAAGAGTATCTTCAAGAAACCACAGAATTATCTAACTTACTCAACAGTGGTGGAAAAATAAAAACACAGCAGAGGCTGAAGAGATGGTTCAGACCAAACTCCTGCGGTTCTCTCAGAGGACCACAATTTTGTTCCCGGTACCCACAGTGAGCTGGCCATAACCACTTATATTTATAGCTCCAGGAGATCCTATGCCCTCTGTGGATCTGTAATCACACACACACACACACACACAAATAGAAAATCTCTCAAAAAATGAAACTATAATGTTTTCAAGATAGTATCTGGGTCAAAAAAAACTTTAAACATATTAGAGATTTTTTTGTGCATATAAGACATGGCCTGAATTTACAAATCATGTGAATAAGATTTTAATAAACTGCATTATTAATGATTAATGAGAATTCAAAAATAGAAATACCTGCGTGTAAACAGAAGGGCTTGCATTTCCTTCTATTATCAACAATGTGTCCTTTTCAAGCATTCTCTGCAGGTCAAGAACAGTGGATGCCTATTAATTACTTCTGAAATTTACTTCTTTTCTCAGGAGAGAGAGTACGTGGTAATGTGGACTCTTCAGCACTTCAGCTTCTGCAGAGAGTGAGTGTCTTCATATAAGTTTATATCTCGAGTCCTGAAAATGGTGATAATAAAAATGGACAAACTTTTCTTGACAACTTTCATTGTTCCTTCTTAGCTACATGCAAATTTTTATTAAATTATTTTCCTTTCAGAATAATTCACACATCGATGGCAGTTAGATTAGAAAATCACAGAGATTTATTACTTTCAATGAACCCTTTATTCCTTGTTAAGTATAGAAAATCTGCCTTCATGTCACCATTTAGTGATTTGTTTTCTGTATAAATGAGTATGGCAGAGACAAAGGCTTCTGAAGTCTCTGCCATTTTTATCTTTTACAGAGAGACAATCAGAAGAGAGGCTTCTGGAATTAATGTTTTACTAAGTACTGTTATAATAAAGTATGCATGCATTTGTGGTGATTTATGAGCCTGCTTGCAATATTATTACATAGACAATACAGCAGTCTCCTGAAGCTGGCTGTAAAAACAAGAAAGGATACATCATAGTATTCACTTGCAAGATGCATGTCACTAACTCAAAACAGTGTGGAAGGAAAAATTATTTCATTGCATTCATAGCTGCTTATAAACTGCCCTTCAGTGTTAGAATTAAGTTTAAGAAATTCCTAGCTTAAGAAAGATATTCTCAGCTGCAAAATGAACACTAGTATGTACAACAGCACGGACAAATTTTACAAAATATTATTAAGCAAAATAAGCCACACAAAAATACATACTATATGATTGAATGTATATGAAAAGCTAAATAATAAAAATGTTTTGTTTTTGGCTATGAAAAAAAGAAATTCCTAGCTTCTATCATAAACTTATGTAGCAATTTGTAAACAAAATCCACAACTCTTAGATTTAAGGTATAGGTGTAGTGATAAATACTATCAAATAATATCTCACCATGTTTACTTTGAAAGGATTACAGGAGAAAAGAATAAGCATGTTTTACTGTTAATAGTGAGATACACTAAATCCTAAAAAGAAAACCCACACAGCTGTTTGATGGCTTGAAGAAATATGAAAGAGGCTTCTGGAAGAAGCATATTTTCAGCGCACAGTCAGAATGTAACATATAAAGTGCAAAATGAAGATTATGCAAATAATGAAGTAATTAGCAAACTAATAAAGAGAAAACAAAATTTCAAGTCATTGTGGGACAGAGATTTGAAACTGTTCATGAAACCCTAATGGCATAGTCGCTCACATTTTAGGGACATTTGGGTATCATGTAGGGAGGGACATGTATTTCTTTTAGTTAAAGTTTTGTTATATAAATACTATGAAACTTTGAAATTTTTGAGAAAAAGAGTTAATTAAATTGGTGTTTCCATTATTTGTCGTTCCTGTTAATAAAAATGATAGTGCTCAAGCGCAATTTTGAAAATGCACATGCTGCATGGCTGCCCCTGGTGAGATAGGATTCAACAGTTACTTACTCGCACCGGATTAGAAAATATTAATGGACCAAAGTCACTATCAGTCCGTGAATTACAAGTTCATTGGGATGGCTTACAGGAATATTGGGGAGGAGCTACTTATAGGAACGTGGATAACTCAAACTCAGACACATCACTAAAAGTCCACACCAGCATGGGTAATGACTCTGCTAGAATTGAAGGCGTGAACCAGCATGTCCAACTTTATTTTCTGAGTCAACACGGGCCTTCTTTTTCAACTTTCTGAGTCTAAAGAAGCTTCTCTCAATAATGAGTGTTTCAATTCAAAGGAAATTGATATGCAAAATATAATCTAGAGGGCATAGTTAACTTTTGGCAGTAAAAGTTGTGATGATGAATTGAATATGGTGCATTACACACTTGACTCCAATGTAAACTCAGCATAAGGCGTTTTAGATTCTGAAACTGTCAAACCCTGAAAAACAAAGCTTCCTGTTTCATTTGGCTGATCTCATCAATGAACACTAAGAGGAAGATGTTAACATTCCCAAAATTCCATTGTCTTTTCCCAAGACTGAGAGAAGCTCCCATTCTTGTTGAAACGTGCCTGTGAGTTCACTCCATCATATGCTATATAAAAGATTGTTGTAATAGGAGCAGCGGGGCTGCGTCCCCAGCACCCGGGCCGCCTGCTAGCTTATGCCTCAAAATAAAAACACACAAACTCTATTCTTTTAAACACTGCTTGGCCCATTTCTATCTAGCCTATTCTAGGCTAACTCTCACGCCTGGACTAGCCCATTTCCAATAATCTGCGGTAGCCCACGAGGTGGCTTACCAGGCAGATTCTAGCCTACGTCCATCCTGGGTCAGAGCTTCATCGCGTGCATCTGCCTGGGAGCGGGGAGCATGGTGTCTTACTGACTCAGGTTCTTTCTCCCAGCCTTCTGTTCTGTTTTCTCCACCCACCTATGTTTTAACCTATGAGGGCCAAGCAGTTTCTTTATTGCTTAGCCAATGAAATCAACAGATTGATATATGACACTCCCACATCACTTCCCCTTTTTCTGTTTAAACAAATAAGAAAGGCTTTCATTTTAACATAGTAAGATTACACATAGCAAGACAGTTATCAAGCAAGAATTACAGTTACAATATATCTATTTTATCTTTTATCATAACTAAGAAAAACTATAACTATTCATTCTTCAACTCCATCAAAGACTCCAGAAGGATATAATACTACCTAAGTAAACAAGAAATAAGAAAACTCTAGAAATGACAGAGACATCTCACTGCCTGGACAGTCACCCAAAGTTCTTTTGTACCATTGGGGCATCCATCTTCAGCCTTCAGGCCCATAGTTTCCAGCAGACATTTCATCAAGAAGGAAATTTCAAAGACAGTTCAGTCACTATCTGCTGTGTCCTGCAGAATGTCTCACAGACTCTTTCATGAGTCATGAACCCCGAAAGACCATCTCACCTTTAGGCAAGTTCAGCAGTCCTCTCTCTGTGGGTTCTCTGTGTCCATTTTTATGCAACAGTCCAGGCAAGAGCAGTTTCTTGCCCAAATGGCTATCAAACTCCATAAGGATCCTCTTCGATGCCCATCTTCTTCTTGAAGTAGATTGGTGCTTCCAGGAGCAGAGTGTCTCATTGTCATGAAAAACCCTAAGTTATTAAAACATTTAAAATGCCATATTCTATAATCTTTGAAAAATATGAAGAATGCCTATCTAAAATATATCTATGTACATCTAGAAAATCTTAACTAACATGACTACAAATTTGACTATTATTGATTATCCATTAACAACCTATATACATTACTTTTCTAAATGAACTACACAATCACAATACCTTAATCAAGACCAGAAACACATATACATATAACAAAATTGACCTTAAATTTAAATCACTAAAACAAAATCCATATCAACGTAAATTATTCATACCTATATATTATCCCCCTTTAAATGTAAAAGAACGTTTATAAACCATATTTGGGAACATGGGCACAGTTTTTTCTCTCCAAACTTCTTCCTGCTGAATGGGGGCCTCGTTAATTAGGTCTTTCATGGTATAACCTGTGTGCTAGTTTCATCTCAGTTGGCAGTTGAGAGAAGCAATTTTCTGAAGATGTTCACAGCAACCCTTCAGGAGGGCATGGTTCATCATACCATATCGGAATAGAAGAAATGAACAGGGTCTCATCCTCTGTGAAAACAAAATAAGAAACTCCTTTCCAAAGCATCATGTCCTTAGATCCAAATTTCAAAGTCAAGGCATTTTCAAAATATCTATGTTGGATTAGTTCAGCAGCATTTATAAACAAATATCTTTTAGCAGCTGTTGCTCCTTCCTCAGCATTCAAACAATTTAAACAGAGTATAATAGCATACAGTATCAAGATTCTCTGTGTATTTTCCATCTTTGTGCAGCTTTTTTTAACCTCTATTTTGTTTATTTTTACTTTTAACTTTTTGCTTTTTGAGACAGGTTCTCTGTATCTTTGACCTGGAATAACTCTGTATACCAGGCTGTCCTTGAACTCTCAGAGATCCGCCTGTCTCTGCCTCCCAGGCATTTGGGATTAAAGGCATCCACGACTACACCTTGAACTCTCAGAGATCCGCCTGTCTCTGCCTTTCAGACATTGGGATTAAAGGTGTACACTACTACACCTTGAACTCACAGAGATCTGTTTGTCTCTGCCTTCTAGGCACTGGGATTAAAGGCCTGTGCTACCACACCTTGAAGTCACAGAGGTCAATCTCCCTCTGCCTTCCAAGTGTTGGGATTAAAGGTGTGTACTACCACACACAACAACTCTCTACCTTTTTTTTTAGTTTAAGAACTTCAACTTTTAGCTTGCATATATTTTTAACACACTGTAAACCATTTAGAAATTTTCTTTGTCTTTGAATCTCTTTTTATTGTATATCTCTCTTTTTCTGACCACATGAGTCTTTAATTTACCAAGCAATATCAGTAGGACTAAAGCTGTGGCTTTGCCAGCTAGATCCAGTCCATTCCTTAGCTTTCCAGCCTCATGGCGGATATACAGGCTGCAGCCATGTTGATAGCCACAACTCTATGGCGTATCAAGGTCCCTGCCAGCCAGTGAGCTACAACAGACAACCCTCAAGTCCTCTCTCTGTAGCCGGCCCTCCTGCCTCAAACAGTCAGAGTTTGCCCTGGCAGGATGGCCCAGAAAGCCAGCATTTTCAAATGGGGCAGCTTTTTTCCTGCTATGGCTAAAAACCGAAAAGCATGCGTTCAGCTTTTTGTCAACATCATTTAAATGTTTCGTGGCAGGACCTTTTAATGAGCTGCAGGGTTTTGCAGCTAAAGCTGAGTCAGGAAGCCTCTCTTAGATGAGAGTGCTTGCTTGCCTCTAGCAAGCAGAGTAGACCTGAGAGAGTCTACCAAGAAACCATGGACAAAGCTGTCATTTTGTTCTAGAATTACTTCCCAAGCTGTCTCAGGCTTTATGTGGAAGCAGTTGTCCACGTGGGCGCCATTCTGTTGTAATAGGAGCAGCGGGGCTGCGTCCCCAGCACCCCGGCCGCCTGCTAACTTATGCCTCAAAATAAAAACACACAAACTCTATTCTTTTAAACACTGCTTGGCCCATTTCTATCTAGCCTATTCTAGGCTAACTCTCACACCTGGACTAGCCCATTTTTAATAATCTGCGGTAGCCCACGAGGTGGCTTACCAGGGAGATTCTAGCCTACGTCCATCCTGGGTCAGAGCTTCATCGCGTGCATCTGCCTGGGAGCGGGGAGCATGGTGTCTCACTGACTCAGGTTCTTTCTCCCAGCCTTCTGTTTTGTTTTCTCTGCCCACCTATGTTTTAACCTATGAGGGCCAAGCAGTTTCTTTATTGTTTAACCAATGAAATCAACAGATTGATATATGACACTCCCACATCAAAAGATGTTTGCACAAATAGAGAAATGTGATATGTATTTTTGGAGTATTAGTAGCAATATGAGATCATTGTTTCCATAATGTATGTATATTCTCAGCCAAAGTCATAAAGTGTCAGAAAATATTGTGACCAATTTTATACTACTGAGAAGTTAAAAAGTCGTTTCCAGAATTAGGTCTCCTGGGTATATTCTTTCTGTTAAACCTACCTGAGCTCTCCCCACTGCTCATTCTGCCACAGTGACTTGATGTCAGTCATATAGAAGAGA
The DNA here is from genome assembly GCF_037038515.1 of Microtus pennsylvanicus. Taxonomy (NCBI): domain Eukaryota; kingdom Metazoa; phylum Chordata; class Mammalia; order Rodentia; family Cricetidae; genus Microtus; species Microtus pennsylvanicus. Next base: position 177,962,240 of record NC_134579.1, on the reverse strand, counting down.
GAGTTGTTCTAAGGCTACATAATGCATTAAGCCGGTACCCAGTTAACCATGTGTAACAGAGCCATGCCACAGACATAAATAACAACCTGACAACAAATTCGTTTGTTTTTAAAAACAAGTACCTTTGCTTGTCAATTTTGCTCTGCATCCCCATGTTTCTTAGCTTGAATTCTACAGTCCTTGTGGAATTTGCTCTGTCCAATGAAACATGAGCAGGACAAAACTATCCTTGGAGTCATATTATAAGAACCAGCTTGTCCGTTCTGTTACTTTTCCTTTATTTTAGGAATGTTAGTGCTCCAGATTACAGGTCTCTTTCCTGCCAATTTAGTCATAGAATGAAAACAACCTAACATGGATCAAGGCTTATGCCAGTGCAGTATAGCCAGAAATAAGTTTTTGTTGTTGTAAGCCACTGAGGTTTGAATTTGGTAACTTCAGCATATTGTTACCAATCTTGCTTAATTCAAGACAGTTATTCTGAACTCTCTTAATGCGACTCCATTGATCTACTTCACAGTTTAATCAGTTTCACTGGAGTAAAATAAAAGGTAAGACATTTCATTATTTCTTAAATATGAAATTTGTTGAAATAAAAAATCCTATTTACTACAGAATGCAAAATCTCTGTTTTCCAGATGTGCATGAATGACGTATATTCTGCAAATTTAATGGGAGAAAATTAATCCTGTACAACAGAGAAAATTCACAGGTAGGAATAATAATAAGCTGGGAATAATCATATAAGGTACATCTCATAGTACAAATACTAAGACACTTTAGGACAGCAGAAAGAACTGAAGCTTCTGGTGAAGATTTCACTGGACAGCATTGTCCACGGCTACCGAGGAAACTGTTAGTATAATTCAAAGAAAAACTAGAGCCATAGAAGGAGAATACTAGACTCTCTTATTTATGTCAGAAAAGAAAGCAAGAACATTAAGAGGATAAGCACATCAAACAAGAGCAATTCAAGGACCACTGGCTATGCTTTGAAATTGGAAGACCATAGCAGAGGGTTCGTTGGAAAGGGAAAGCAAAGAGTTAGCTGTTCTGCAGGGAAATGAGGTAAAAGATGAGCCATGGACAAGCAGGACACCTGGACAAATGTGCCGGGAGAAGTGGAGCCCTAGTTGATGGAGAATCCCAGAGTAGAGAACAGCACTGAAACTGGTAGAAATAAAATGTATTCTATAGAAAATGTCATGTCATTTTTTTTTTTAAATTTCCCAAATGATAACTGTATCCACATGGGTTCACTACTTTTGGTTGTCAGCTAACTGGATCTGGAATCAACCTAGAAACATGCCTTTAGGAAGGTCTTTAGGAGTATTTCCTGGGAAGTTTGACTGAGGAGTGATTATCAGAGTGGGAACAATGTCTCTTGGCAGCCTATAAAGAAGATCTAAAGGAAAAAAATAGCAGTTTACCTGTGTGTGATCAGGTGTTGCTATCACTGCCACCTACTGGTAACATCAGAACCCAGCTACTTCAGCATTCTAGCAAGGGCTGGAGATCAGAAATCCTCATTTTGAGATATTTGAGGTAGCCAGCATCACTGGACAGAGCAGCTGCCCAGTTCACAGTTACCTAGTGTGAAGATACCCATTGGTAGTCTTCCCTGAGTGTGCCCCGTAATGCAATCTGATGACTTTCCTTTTAATATAAGCTTGTTTCATTGGTTATAATCCTCTAGAGAATCCTCTTTAGCATTGCATATTCTGCTACCCCTTTGTGAAACGAAGGGGGAAAAACACTCATTTTATAGTTGACTGTATTTTTTATTTTTTTTATATTTATTTATTAAAAATTTCCACCTCCTCCCATCCTCCCATTTCCCTCTTCTTCCCCCTCCCCCTTGCTCTCCAGTCCAAAGAGAAGTCAGGATGCCCTGCCCTGTGAGAAGTCCAAAGCCCTCCCCCCTCCATCCAGGTCTAGGAAAGTGTGCATCCAAACAGACTAGGCTCCCATAAAGCCAATACATGCAGTAGAATCAAAATCTGGTGTGATTATCATTGGCTTCTCAGTCCGCCATCATTGTCAGCCACATTCAGAGAGTCCGATTTGATCACACGCTCGGTTCAGTCCCAGTCCAGCTGGCCTTGGTGAGATCCCATTAGATCTCCCTCTGTCTCCGTGGGTGGACGCACCCCTCGCAGTCCTGACTTCCTTCCTCATGTTCTCCATCTTTCTGCTCTTCATCTGGGCCTTGGGAGCTCAGTCCAGTGCTCCAATATGGGTCTCTGTCTCTGTCTCTATCTCCATCCATTGTCAGATGAAAGTTCTATGGTGACTGTAAAAATTGGCTAATTTTACAAGTTTTGTTTCATTTTGAATAATTTGTAGTTATTTGCAGCATGGAAAGAAAAAAAAACACAAGCATAGAATATCTGTATAGAACAAAAAAGTAGTCACAATCTTGCATGTAAAAAAATAACTGGTCAAAACTCTACTCTTGGAAGCTGCCTGCCAACACTGCCTGCCCCTCCCTATTCACACCTCCTTTGAGGTTATCATCTCCTTGCCCTGTGTGGTAATTTATATTTTAAAGCAATTTCTTTCTGATAAGAACATTCCTTAACAACATGTATTTTCATCATTTGAATCATACATAAAATGAATCATTTGGCCTGTATTTTATTATTTTCTGATATTTCCATACCACACCAATGTACGCATGAAAGAATATTAATGATTGTCTCTTGTTTCCTTACAATTAAATATAATGTTATTTGATTAGTTTGCATGTTTATTGCCACAACTCTATGACATTTCAAGGTCCCTGCCAGCAAGCAAGCTGCAGCCTTCTGCTCACAAACCACACTCAGTCAGACTGCCAGCCTGAAAGGATCAGAATTTGCTCTGGCAGGACGGCCCAGAAAGCCAGCATTTTAAAAGGGCACAGCATTTTTCCTGCTTCTGCTGGAACTGAATCTAAGACCCAGTTATTAATCAATATACTTTTGAACACCTTATTTTTGACAAATAAGCAAATAATATCAAACAGAAAAAATAAAGCATATTTAACAAAAGGTGCTAGCATAATGGAATATCAACATGTAGAAAAATGAAAATAGACCCATATCTATCACCATGAACAAAACTCAAGTCCAAAAGGATCAATCCCTCAACAAAAAGCCAGCCACACTGAACCTTACAAAAGAGAAAGTGGGAAGTACACTTGAACGCATTGGCACAGGAGATCACATCCTAAATATAACCCCAGTAGCATAAATTCTGAGAGAAACAATTAATAAATGGGAAAATGAAAAGCTTCTGTAAAGCAAAGGACACTGTCAACAAGATAAAACAACAGCATGCAGAATGAGGAAAAATCACTAACCCCAAATCAGAGGTCTGATCTCCAAAATACAGAAAGGAAGAACTCAAGGAATTGGTCATCAAAAGAACAAATAATCCAGTAAAAATGGAGTACAGACCTAAATAGAGAACTCTCAACAGAGGAATCTCAAATGGCTGAAAGACACTTAAGGAAATGGTCAACATCTTTAATCATCAGAGAAATGCAAATCAAAACAACTCTGAGATTTTATTTTATACCTGTAAGAATGGCCAAGATCAAAAACAGTGATGACAACTTATGCTGGAGAGGTTGTGGGGTAAAGAAAACACTCTAGCATTGATGCTGGGAATGCAAGCTGGTATAGCCACTTTGGATATCAGTGTGTGATTTCTCAGAAAATTAGTAAAAAACCTTCCTCAAGACCCAGTAATACCACTTTTGGGTATATATTGAAAGAAAGCTCAATAGTGCCACAAGGACATGTGCTCAACTATGTTCATAGCAGCATTGTTTGTTATAGCCAGAACCTGGAAACAACCTAAATGTCCTTCAACGGAAGAATGGATAAGGAAAATGTTATACATTTATACAATGGTGTAATACACAGCAGGAAAAAAAAAGACAAGGACATCTTGAATTTTGCAGGCAAACAGATAAAGCTAGAAAACATCATTTTGAGGGTGGTAACCTAGACCCAGAAAGAAAATTATAAAATGTACTCACTCCGTAGTTTTTAAATACAAAGCAAAAAAAACAGCCCACAAATCACAATCCGAGAGAACATAGACATCAATGAGGACCCTAAGAGAGACATACAGGGATCTAATCTACAAGGATAATAGAAAAAGGCAAGATCTCCTGAGTAAATTGGGAGGATGGGGACCTTGGAAGAGGATTGAAGGGGAGCAAGGGGAGAAGCAGGGAGGGGAGCAGAGAAAAATGTAGAGTGCAACAAAAAGCAATACAAAATATTAAAAAAAAAACTAAAATGGAGGGCACACCTGTGACAATTTATTTCTTTGCTTCAATTGAGCAATTCTTCCAATATTAACTTGAAGGTTGAAAATAGAAATATTTAATCTGGAACTTGATCCCTGAATACACACACCTTTAATCCACATCTCAAGGCTGGAGGACACACCCTAAATTTGGCCACACCCTCCCCATTAGTATATAAATAGACTTGGCTGAAGGAAGGTGGTTCCCTTTGATGATTGCCCTCACATTGGAGCAAGTCCATTCCTTCACTGGCAGTAGAGAATAGTCTTTGAAATTCCAACATAGACTGAAGAATAGCCAACACGCCAGACCTCCTGGACTGAGTTGAGGAGGAAGAATCCTGTTCTTTGGATCCAAAGAAGTAAACCTTCACACTCCCAGGAGCAGATATGTCAGGGGACCTGGCAGCTGACAGCAGAGGCTGCACACAGATCACAGTCGAAAAATTCTCCTTCAGATGGACCATCAGCAACTTCTCTTTCTGCTTGGATGAATTCATAGGTGAAGACATTAGAAGTTCCACTTTCTCATCTGGAGCCAATGACGAACACAAATGGTATTTGAAAGTGAACCTGAATGGGGTGGATGAAGAAAGCAGAGATTACCTGTCACTTTTCCTAGGGTTGCGCAGTTCTCCAACTGGCCCGGTATGGGCAAAATTCCAGTTTTGGATCTTAAATGCCAACGGAGAGAAATCCCATATCACGAACAGTCCAAGAGTTTTGCGTTTCAGGCAAAACCAATACTGGGGTTTTAAAAAGTTCATCCTTCGAGATGTCCTTTTGTCCCTGACACATTTGCTTCTCCCAGATGACAACCTCACACTGTTCTGTGAGGTGAGCATGGTTCAGGACTACATCAGCACCTCTGAACAGAACACGCAGCCAAGGATTCCAATTCCAAGGTGCACACTGGTCGATGAGCTAGGAAAGCTGTGGGAGAATTCCCGCTTCACAGACTGCTGCCTGGTGGTAGCCGGCCAGGAATTCCAGGCTCACAAGGCGGTCTTAGCTGCTCGCTCTCCAGTTTTCAGAGCCATGTTTAAAGATGACACGGAGGAGAACAAAAAGAACCGCATTGAGATTCGTGACCTGGAACCTCAAGTCTTCAAGACAATGATGGGCTTCATTTACACCGGGAAGGCGCCCGACCTCCACAGCAAGGCAGATGCTGTGCTGGCAGCTGCTGATAAGTATGGCCTGGTACATTTGAAGGTCATGTGCGAGAGGGCCCTCTGCAGGGACCTCTCCGTGGAGAATGCTGCCCACACTCTCATCGTGGCTGACCGCCACAGTGCAGTGCACTTGAAAACTCAGGCACTGGATTTCATTACAGCTCATGCTTCCGAGGTCTCTGAGACCTCAAGCTGGAAAACAGTGGTCGACTCCTCTCCCCACTTGCTGGCTCAACTATATGGCTCCCTGGCTTCTGTACCTGGTCTTTGCCTGGAGCCCCCTCTCAAACGCCTGAAGCGATCTTAAGACCTTGTCAGCTGAGACTTACCTGTGTCTTCCAGAAGCAGCAGTCAGTATTGTTACTAATGACACCTGTGTAGACAATAAGCACTTGGGTGCATTTACAGTGAATGTGGAAACATACAGCTGGTAGGTCTGGCTTCAATTCATCTGTTAGTGACTTGAATGTCAGGTAGGGGGAGGGACAGCACTGAACTCTGGTTTAATTTTTGTCCAATCAGATGGAAACTGGGATTTAGGGATTTGCTGATCCCAAGTTCATCCCAGTAAAGTTTCTTTGTAGAAAACTGTCTGGATTGTACTGAGCAGACCATCTATGATCAAAGGCTCAGGACAAAGGGAAAAATAAACATGAATGTTTGCTTTCAAGAGAAGGGGAAAAGAAAGAAGACATTTTCCCCTCCAAACCCAGCATGTGTGAACTGGAGAGATGATGACTCAGTGGACAAAGCAATTGTCAATTGTTGTTCCTGCTGAGGACCCTTGATCACTTCTGAGTACACTTGGGGGACTCTTCAACCATCTCTAACTGGGGATCCTGAGGATATGGGGTCCTGCTCTCGTCTCTATGGGCACAGCCATATCTGTAGATAAGTACTTACCCTAATAAAATATAAAATGAGTAAAATAGTTTTTTTTAAAAAAATTGTCATTTTAAAAGTTATAGATCCATACAGAAACGAATGACAATAATCCCAGAAGCATTAATTCTTTACACTAGCTACTGAATCTAAAAAGTTATGTACTTTGGTCATTTAGTTCTTTTCTGCTCTGTGTCTAACTCTCCTGCTCCATATGAACCTTAAAGATTTATACCTTTGTAATCATAGTAGCTTTTTAAACTAGCTGCAGCAAAGCACTTGAAAGGACAGACCAATTTTAGAGGTCCTCAAGATACAGGCACACATACATGAAATCCTGCCAAATGTGTAGGACAGCTCTGTTGAACTTTTTTAAGAAAAGGAATGGTCAGCTAACTGACCACTATGCCAAAAAGACAGATCAGGAGATACAAACATTGCATAATTCGAATATCTAATTTTTTTTTGGAAGTCTGTTTTTATAAGGCCATCATTCAGTTTTAAACAGAACACCAAACTCACGGGAAGAAGAGAATTTAATTTCCATAGCTGTAACAGTCTGCCCCTTGGCACCCTCCTTTTTTTTTTTTTTCTGTTCTATTTGGCTGTACAGTTTTCTTTCCTGGTGTCCTTAATCTCTTCAAGTGGATCTGAAGTTCGTTTTCTTTATTGCATATATTGCAGCCGGGCCTGGCTTTTGACTCTGGTCCCAGGTATTCAAACTCAAGTTCTCATGCTTGCACAGCAATCGTTTTTATTCACTTAACCATCTCCCAATCCCCACTTGATGTATATTTATTTGTTTTCCTCCACTCTGTACTTTGAAGTGAATAAAAGCTATTATAACATGATTATAAAATGCAGCGGTGATTTGATTGATGCTAATAACACAAAGGAGCATAGGAAGAACAAAGCCACATTGGTGCAGTTTCTTAATACTATTGAGAGTTACTTCGTGTTGGAACTGGCAATTGATGTGGGAATGTCATCTATCTGTTGCTTTCATTGGTTAATTAATAAAGAAACTGCTTGGCCTTGGATAGGCCAGCCCTTAGGTGGGTGGAGTAGACAGAACAGAATGCTGGGAAAAAGAAGCCGAGTCAGGCAGTCACCATGATTCTCCCACCCTACACAGAGGCAGGCTAAGAATCTCCCTGGTAAGCCACCAGCTTGTGGTGCTACACATATTAGAAAAAATGGGTTAATCAGTTAATCAAGCTGTGAGAATTAGCCAATAGGAGGCTAGAACTTGGGCCAAGAAGTATTTAAAAGAATACAGTTTCCATATAATTATAGTGGGTGAAAACTTAGCTAGCTGTCAGGAAGCATAAGCGTCCCACTGCTCCCCAACAGGCAGTAATGTTTTAACTTGCAATTTTATTTCAAAGACCATCATGAATGAAAACCTATACCTGACTATAGTAAAATAAATAATGAAAAAAGAGTAAAATCAAATGCGATGAGTTTCTACAAATGAAAATAGACCCATATCTCTCACCATGCACAAAACTCAAGTCCAAAAGGATCAGTCCCTCCACATAAGGCCAGCCTCACTGAACCTTATAAAAGAGAAAGTGGGAAGTACACTTGAACGCATTGGCACTGGAGACCACTTCCTAAATATAACCCCATTAGCATAGACACTGAGAGAAACAATTAATAAACTGGAAAATGAAAAGCTTCTGTAAAGCAAAGGACACTGTCTACAAGACAAAACAACAGTGTACAGATTGAGGAAAAATCTTCACTAACCCCACATCAGAGGTCCCATGGGGACCTTGGGAGAGGATTGAAGGGGAGAGGCAGGGAGGGGAGCAGAGAAAAATGTAGAGTGCAACAAAAAGCAATACAAAATATTAAAAATTTTAAAAAAAACCTAAAATAGAGGGCACACCTGTGACAATTTATTTCTTTGCTTCAATTGAGCAATTCTTCCAATATTAACTTGAAGGTTGAAAATAGAAATATTTAATCTGGAACTTGATCCCTGAATACACACACCTTTAATCCACATCTCAAGGCTGGAGGACACACCCTAAATTTGGCCACACCCTCCCCATTAGTATATAAATAGACTTGGCTGAAGGAAGGTGGTTCCCTTTGATGATTGCCCTCACATTGGAGCAAGTCCATTCCTTCACTGGCAGTAGAGAATAGTCTTTGAAATTCCAACATAGACTGAAGAATAGCCAACACGCCAGGCCTCCTGGACTGAGTTGAGGAGGAAGAATCCTGTTCTTTGGATCCAAAGAAGTAAACCTTCACACTCCCAGGAGCAGATATGTCAGGGGACCTGGCAGCTGACAGCAGAGGCTGCACACAGATCACAGTCGAAAAATTCTCCTTCAGATGGACCATCAGCAACTTCTCTTTCTGCTTGGATGAATTCATAGGTGAAGACATTAGAAGTTCCACTTTCTCATCTGGAGCCAATGACGAACACAAATGGTATTTGAAAGTGAACCTGAATGGGGTGGATGAAGAAAGCAGAGATTACCTGTCACTTTTCCTAGGGTTGCGCAGTTCTCCAACTGGCCCGGTATGGGCAAAATTCCAGTTTTGGATCTTAAGTGCCAACGGAGAGAAATCCCATATCACGAACAGTCCAAGAGTTTTGCGTTTCAGGCAAAACCAATACTGGGGTTTTAAAAAGTTCATCCTTCGAGATGTCCTTTTGTCCCTGACACATTTGCTTCTCCCAGATGACAACCTCACACTGTTCTGTGAGGTGAGCATGGTTCAGGACTACATCAGCACCTCTGAACAGAACACGCAGCCAAGGATTCCAATTCCAAGGTGCACACTGGTCGATGAGCTAGGAAAGCTGTGGGAGAATTCCCGCTTCACAGACTGCTGCCTGGTGGTAGCCGGCCAGGAATTCCAGGCTCACAAGGCGGTCTTAGCTGCTCGCTCTCCAGTTTTCAGAGCCATGTTTAAAGATGACACGGAGGAGAACAAAAAGAACCGCATTGAGATTCGTGACCTGGAACCTCAAGTCTTCAAGACAATGATGGGCTTCATTTACACCGGGAAGGCGCCCGACCTCCACAGCAAGGCAGATGCTGTGCTGGCAGCTGCTGATAAGTATGGCCTGGTACATTTGAAGGTCATGTGCGAGAGGGCCCTCTGCAGGGACCTCTCCGTGGAGAATGCTGCCCACACTCTCATCGTGGCTGACCGCCACAGTGCAGTGCACTTGAAAACTCAGGCACTGGATTTCATTACAGCTCATGCTTCCGAGGTCTCTGAGACCTCAAGCTGGAAAACAGTGGTCGACTCCTCTCCCCACTTGCTGGCTCAACTATATGGCTCCCTGGCTTCTGTACCTGGTCTTTGCCTGGAGCCCCCTCTCAAACGCCTGAAGCGATCTTAAGACCTTGTCAGCTGAGACTTACCTGTGTCTTCCAGAAGCAGCAGTCAGTATTGTTACTAATGACACCTGTGTAGACAATAAGCACTTGGGTGCATTTACAGTGAATGTGGAAACATACAGCTGGTAGGTCTGGCTTCAATTCATCTGTTAGTGACTTGAATGTCAGGTAGGGGGAGGGACAGCACTGAACTCTGGTTTAATTTTTGTCCAATCAGATGGAAACTGGGATTTAGGGATTTGCTGATCCCAAGTTCATCCCAGTAAAGTTTCTTTGTAGAAAACTGTCTGGATTGTACTGAGCAGACCATCTATGATCAAAGGCTCAGGACAAAGGGAAAAATAAACATGAATGTTTGCTTTCAAGAGAAGGGGAAAAGAAAGAAGACATTTTCCCCTCCAAACCCAGCATGTGTGAACTGGAGAGATGATGACTCAGTGGACAAAGCAATTGTCAATTGTTGTTCCTGCTGAGGACCCTTGATCACTTCTGAGTACACTTGGGGGACTCTTCAACCATCTCTAACTGGGGATCCTGAGGATATGGGGTCCTGCTCTCGTCTCTATGGGCACAGCCATATCTGTAGATAAGTACTTACCCTAATAAAATATAAAATGAGTAAAATAGTTTTTTTTTAAAAAAATTGTCATTTTAAAAGTTATAGATCCATACAGAAACGAATGACAATAATCCCAGAAGCATTAATTCTTTACACTAGCTACTGAATCTAAAAAGTTATGTACTTTGGTCATTTAGTTCTTTTCTGCTCTGTGTCTAACTCTCCTGCTCCATATGAACCTTAAAGATTTATACCTTTGTAATCATAGTAGCTTTTTAAACTAGCTGCAGCAAAGCACTTGAAAGGACAGACCAATTTTAGAGGTCCTCAAGATACAGGCACACATACATGAAATCCTGCCAAATGTGTAGGACAGCTCTGTTGAACTTTTTTAAGAAAAGGAATGGTCAGCTAACTGACCACTATGCCAAAAAGACAGATCAGGAGATACAAACATTGCATAATTCGAATATCTAATTTTTTTTTGGAAGTCTGTTTTTATAAGGCCATCATTCAGTTTTAAACAGAACACCAAACTCACGGGAAGAAGAGAATTTAATTTCCATAGCTGTAACAGTCTGCCCCTTGGCACCCTCCTTTTTTTTTTTTTTCTGTTCTATTTGGCTGTACAGTTTTCTTTCCTGGTGTCCTTAATCTCTTCAAGTGGATCTGAAGTTCGTTTTCTTTATTGCATATATTGCAGCCGGGCCTGGCTTTTGACTCTGGTCCCAGGTATTCAAACTCAAGTTCTCATGCTTGCACAGCAATCGTTTTTATTCACTTAACCATCTCCCAATCCCCACTTGATGTATATTTATTTGTTTTCCTCCACTCTGTACTTTGAAGTGAATAAAAGCTATTATAACATGATTATAAAATGCAGCGGTGATTTGATTGATGCTAATAACACAAAGGAGCATAGGAAGAACAAAGCCACATTGGTGCAGTTTCTTAATACTATTGAGAGTTACTTCGTGTTGGAACTGGCAATTGATGTGGGAATGTCATCTATCTGTTGCTTTCATTGGTTAATTAATAAAGAAACTGCTTGGCCTTGGATAGGCCAGCCCTTAGGTGGGTGGAGTAGACAGAACAGAATGCTGGGAAAAAGAAGCCGAGTCAGGCAGTCACCATGATTCTCCCACCCTACACAGAGGCAGGCTAAGAATCTCCCTGGTAAGCCACCAGCTTGTGGTGCTACACATATTAGAAAAAATGGGTTAATCAGTTAATCAAGCTGTGAGAATTAGCCAATAGGAGGCTAGAACTTGGGCCAAGAAGTATTTAAAAGAATACAGTTTCCATATAATTATAGTGGGTGAAAACTTAGCTAGCTGTCAGGAAGCATAAGCGTCCCACTGCTCCCCAACAGGCAGTAATGTTTTAACTTGCAATTTTATTTCAAAGACCATCATGAATGAAAACCTATACCTGACTATAGTAAAATAAATAATGAAAAAAGAGTAAAATCAAATGCGATGAGTTTCTACAAATGAAAATAGACCCATATCTCTCACCATGCACAAAACTCAAGTCCAAAAGGATCAGTCCCTCCACATAAGGCCAGCCTCACTGAACCTTATAAAAGAGAAAGTGGGAAGTACACTTGAACGCATTGGCACTGGAGACCACTTCCTAAATATAACCCCATTAGCATAGACACTGAGAGAAACAATTAATAAACTGGAAAATGAAAAGCTTCTGTAAAGCAAAGGACACTGTCTACAAGACAAAACAACAGTGTACAGATTGAGGAAAAATCTTCACTAACCCCACATCAGAGGTCCCATGGGGACCTTGGGAGAGGATTGAAGGGGAGAGGCAGGGAGGGGAGCAGAGAAAAATGTAGAGTGCAACAAAAAGCAATACAAAATATTAAAAATTTTAAAAAAAACCTAAAATAGAGGGCACACCTGTGACAATTTATTTCTTTGCTTCAATTGAGCAATTCTTCCAATATTAACTTGAAGGTTGAAAATAGAAATATTTAATCTGGAACTTGATCCCTGAATACACACACCTTTAATCCACATCTCAAGGCTGGAGGACACACCCTAAATTTGGCCACACCCTCCCCATTAGTATATAAATAGACTTGGCTGAAGGAAGGTGGTTCCCTTTGATGATTGCCCTCACATTGGAGCAAGTCCATTCCTTCACTGGCAGTAGAGAATAGTCTTTGAAATTCCAACATAGACTGAAGAATAGCCAACACGCCAGGCCTCCTGGACTGAGTTGAGGAGGAAGAATCCTGTTCTTTGGATCCAAAGAAGTAAACCTTCACACTCCCAGGAGCAGATATGTCAGGGGACCTGGCAGCTGACAGCAGAGGCTGCACACAGATCACAGTCGAAAAATTCTCCTTCAGATGGACCATCAGCAACTTCTCTTTCTGCTTGGATGAATTCATAGGTGAAGACATTAGAAGTTCCACTTTCTCATCTGGAGCCAATGACGAACACAAATGGTATTTGAAAGTGAACCTGAATGGGGTGGATGAAGAAAGCAGAGATTACCTGTCACTTTTCCTAGGGTTGCGCAGTTCTCCAACTGGCCCGGTATGGGCAAAATTCCAGTTTTGGATCTTAAGTGCCAACGGAGAGAAATCCCATATCACGAACAGTCCAAGAGTTTTGCGTTTCAGGCAAAACCAATACTGGGGTTTTAAAAAGTTCATCCTTCGAGATGTCCTTTTGTCCCTGACACATTTGCTTCTCCCAGATGACAACCTCACACTGTTCTGTGAGGTGAGCATGGTTCAGGACTACATCAGCACCTCTGAACAGAACACGCAGCCAAGGATTCCAATTCCAAGGTGCACACTGGTCGATGAGCTAGGAAAGCTGTGGGAGAATTCCCGCTTCACAGACTGCTGCCTGGTGGTAGCCGGCCAGGAATTCCAGGCTCACAAGGCGGTCTTAGCTGCTCGCTCTCCAGTTTTCAGAGCCATGTTTAAAGATGACACGGAGGAGAACAAAAAGAACCGCATTGAGATTCGTGACCTGGAACCTCAAGTCTTCAAGACAATGATGGGCTTCATTTACACCGGGAAGGCGCCCGACCTCCACAGCAAGGCAGATGCTGTGCTGGCAGCTGCTGATAAGTATGGCCTGGTACATTTGAAGGTCATGTGCGAGAGGGCCCTCTGCAGGGACCTCTCCGTGGAGAATGCTGCCCACACTCTCATCGTGGCTGACCGCCACAGTGCAGTGCACTTGAAAACTCAGGCACTGGATTTCATTACAGCTCATGCTTCCGAGGTCTCTGAGACCTCAAGCTGGAAAACAGTGGTCGACTCCTCTCCCCACTTGCTGGCTCAACTATATGGCTCCCTGGCTTCTGTACCTGGTCTTTGCCTGGAGCCCCCTCTCAAACGCCTGAAGCGATCTTAAGACCTTGTCAGCTGAGACTTACCTGTGTCTTCCAGAAGCAGCAGTCAGTATTGTTACTAATGACACCTGTGTAGACAATAAGCACTTGGGTGCATTTACAGTGAATGTGGAAACATACAGCTGGTAGGTCTGGCTTCAATTCATCTGTTAGTGACTTGAATGTCAGGTAGGGGGAGGGACAGCACTGAACTCTGGTTTAATTTTTGTCCAATCAGATGGAAACTGGGATTTAGGGATTTGCTGATCCCAAGTTCATCCCAGTAAAGTTTCTTTGTAGAAAACTGTCTGGATTGTACTGAGCAGACCATCTATGATCAAAGGCTCAGGACAAAGGGAAAAATAAACATGAATGTTTGCTTTCAAGAGAAGGGGAAAAGAAAGAAGACATTTTCCCCTCCAAACCCAGCATGTGTGAACTGGAGAGATGATGACTCAGTGGACAAAGCAATTGTCAATTGTTGTTCCTGCTGAGGACCCTTGATCACTTCTGAGTACACTTGGGGGACTCTTCAACCATCTCTAACTGGGGATCCTGAGGATATGGGGTCCTGCTCTCGTCTCTATGGGCACAGCCATATCTGTAGATAAGTACTTACCCTAATAAAATATAAAATGAGTAAAATAGTTTTTTTTTAAAAAAATTGTCATTTTAAAAGTTATAGATCCATACAGAAACGAATGACAATAATCCCAGAAGCATTAATTCTTTACACTAGCTACTGAATCTAAAAAGTTATGTACTTTGGTCATTTAGTTCTTTTCTGCTCTGTGTCTAACTCTCCTGCTCCATATGAACCTTAAAGATTTATACCTTTGTAATCATAGTAGCTTTTTAAACTAGCTGCAGCAAAGCACTTGAAAGGACAGACCAATTTTAGAGGTCCTCAAGATACAGGCACACATACATGAAATCCTGCCAAATGTGTAGGACAGCTCTGTTGAACTTTTTTAAGAAAAGGAATGGTCAGCTAACTGACCACTATGCCAAAAAGACAGATCAGGAGATACAAACATTGCATAATTCGAATATCTAATTTTTTTTTGGAAGTCTGTTTTTATAAGGCCATCATTCAGTTTTAAACAGAACACCAAACTCACGGGAAGAAGAGAATTTAATTTCCATAGCTGTAACAGTCTGCCCCTTGGCACCCTCCTTTTTTTTTTTTTTCTGTTCTATTTGGCTGTACAGTTTTCTTTCCTGGTGTCCTTAATCTCTTCAAGTGGATCTGAAGTTCGTTTTCTTTATTGCATATATTGCAGCCGGGCCTGGCTTTTGACTCTGGTCCCAGGTATTCAAACTCAAGTTCTCATGCTTGCACAGCAATCGTTTTTATTCACTTAACCATCTCCCAATCCCCACTTGATGTATATTTATTTGTTTTCCTCCACTCTGTACTTTGAAGTGAATAAAAGCTATTATAACATGATTATAAAATGCAGCGGTGATTTGATTGATGCTAATAACACAAAGGAGCATAGGAAGAACAAAGCCACATTGGTGCAGTTTCTTAATACTATTGAGAGTTACTTCGTGTTGGAACTGGCAATTGATGTGGGAATGTCATCTATCTGTTGCTTTCATTGGTTAATTAATAAAGAAACTGCTTGGCCTTGGATAGGCCAGCCCTTAGGTGGGTGGAGTAGACAGAACAGAATGCTGGGAAAAAGAAGCCGAGTCAGGCAGTCACCATGATTCTCCCACCCTACACAGAGGCAGGCTAAGAATCTCCCTGGTAAGCCACCAGCTTGTGGTGCTACACATATTAGAAAAAATGGGTTAATCAGTTAATCAAGCTGTGAGAATTAGCCAATAGGAGGCTAGAACTTGGGCCAAGAAGTATTTAAAAGAATACAGTTTCCATATAATTATAGTGGGTGAAAACTTAGCTAGCTGTCAGGAAGCATAAGCGTCCCACTGCTCCCCAACAGGCAGTAATGTTTTAACTTGCAATTTTATTTCAAAGACCATCATGAATGAAAACCTATACCTGACTATAGTAAAATAAATAATGAAAAAAGAGTAAAATCAAATGCGATGAGTTTCTACAAATGAAAATAGACCCATATCTCTCACCATGCACAAAACTCAAGTCCAAAAGGATCAGTCCCTCCACATAAGGCCAGCCTCACTGAACCTTATAAAAGAGAAAGTGGGAAGTACACTTGAACGCATTGGCACTGGAGACCACTTCCTAAATATAACCCCATTAGCATAGACACTGAGAGAAACAATTAATAAACTGGAAAATGAAAAGCTTCTGTAAAGCAAAGGACACTGTCTACAAGACAAAACAACAGTGTACAGATTGAGGAAAAATCTTCACTAACCCCACATCAGAGGTCCCATGGGGACCTTGGGAGAGGATTGAAGGGGAGAGGCAGGGAGGGGAGCAGAGAAAAATGTAGAGTGCAACAAAAAGCAATACAAAATATTAAAAATTTTAAAAAAAACCTAAAATAGAGGGCACACCTGTGACAATTTATTTCTTTGCTTCAATTGAGCAATTCTTCCAATATTAACTTGAAGGTTGAAAATAGAAATATTTAATCTGGAACTTGATCCCTGAATACACACACCTTTAATCCACATCTCAAGGCTGGAGGACACACCCTAAATTTGGCCACACCCTCCCCATTAGTATATAAATAGACTTGGCTGAAGGAAGGTGGTTCCCTTTGATGATTGCCCTCACATTGGAGCAAGTCCATTCCTTCACTGGCAGTAGAGAATAGTCTTTGAAATTCCAACATAGACTGAAGAATAGCCAACACGCCAGGCCTCCTGGACTGAGTTGAGGAGGAAGAATCCTGTTCTTTGGATCCAAAGAAGTAAACCTTCACACTCCCAGGAGCAGATATGTCAGGGGACCTGGCAGCTGACAGCAGAGGCTGCACACAGATCACAGTCGAAAAATTCTCCTTCAGATGGACCATCAGCAACTTCTCTTTCTGCTTGGATGAATTCATAGGTGAAGACATTAGAAGTTCCACTTTCTCATCTGGAGCCAATGACGAACACAAATGGTATTTGAAAGTGAACCTGAATGGGGTGGATGAAGAAAGCAGAGATTACCTGTCACTTTTCCTAGGGTTGCGCAGTTCTCCAACTGGCCCGGTATGGGCAAAATTCCAGTTTTGGATCTTAAGTGCCAACGGAGAGAAATCCCATATCACGAACAGTCCAAGAGTTTTGCGTTTCAGGCAAAACCAATACTGGGGTTTTAAAAAGTTCATCCTTCGAGATGTCCTTTTGTCCCTGACACATTTGCTTCTCCCAGATGACAACCTCACACTGTTCTGTGAGGTGAGCATGGTTCAGGACTACATCAGCACCTCTGAACAGAACACGCAGCCAAGGATTCCAATTCCAAGGTGCACACTGGTCGATGAGCTAGGAAAGCTGTGGGAGAATTCCCGCTTCACAGACTGCTGCCTGGTGGTAGCCGGCCAGGAATTCCAGGCTCACAAGGCGGTCTTAGCTGCTCGCTCTCCAGTTTTCAGAGCCATGTTTAAAGATGACACGGAGGAGAACAAAAAGAACCGCATTGAGATTCGTGACCTGGAACCTCAAGTCTTCAAGACAATGATGGGCTTCATTTACACCGGGAAGGCGCCCGACCTCCACAGCAAGGCAGATGCTGTGCTGGCAGCTGCTGATAAGTATGGCCTGGTACATTTGAAGGTCATGTGCGAGAGGGCCCTCTGCAGGGACCTCTCCGTGGAGAATGCTGCCCACACTCTCATCGTGGCTGACCGCCACAGTGCAGTGCACTTGAAAACTCAGGCACTGGATTTCATTACAGCTCATGCTTCCGAGGTCTCTGAGACCTCAAGCTGGAAAACAGTGGTCGACTCCTCTCCCCACTTGCTGGCTCAACTATATGGCTCCCTGGCTTCTGTACCTGGTCTTTGCCTGGAGCCCCCTCTCAAACGCCTGAAGCGATCTTAAGACCTTGTCAGCTGAGACTTACCTGTGTCTTCCAGAAGCAGCAGTCAGTATTGTTACTAATGACACCTGTGTAGACAATAAGCACTTGGGTGCATTTACAGTGAATGTGGAAACATACAGCTGGTAGGTCTGGCTTCAATTCATCTGTTAGTGACTTGAATGTCAGGTAGGGGGAGGGACAGCACTGAACTCTGGTTTAATTTTTGTCCAATCAGATGGAAACTGGGATTTAGGGATTTGCTGATCCCAAGTTCATCCCAGTAAAGTTTCTTTGTAGAAAACTGTCTGGATTGTACTGAGCAGACCATCTATGATCAAAGGCTCAGGACAAAGGGAAAAATAAACATGAATGTTTGCTTTCAAGAGAAGGGGAAAAGAAAGAAGACATTTTCCCCTCCAAACCCAGCATGTGTGAACTGGAGAGATGATGACTCAGTGGACAAAGCAATTGTCAATTGTTGTTCCTGCTGAGGACCCTTGATCACTTCTGAGTACACTTGGGGGACTCTTCAACCATCTCTAACTGGGGATCCTGAGGATATGGGGTCCTGCTCTCGTCTCTATGGGCACAGCCATATCTGTAGATAAGTACTTACCCTAATAAAATATAAAATGAGTAAAATAGTTTTTTTTTAAAAAAATTGTCATTTTAAAAGTTATAGATCCATACAGAAACGAATGACAATAATCCCAGAAGCATTAATTCTTTACACTAGCTACTGAATCTAAAAAGTTATGTACTTTGGTCATTTAGTTCTTTTCTGCTCTGTGTCTAACTCTCCTGCTCCATATGAACCTTAAAGATTTATACCTTTGTAATCATAGTAGCTTTTTAAACTAGCTGCAGCAAAGCACTTGAAAGGACAGACCAATTTTAGAGGTCCTCAAGATACAGGCACACATACATGAAATCCTGCCAAATGTGTAGGACAGCTCTGTTGAACTTTTTTAAGAAAAGGAATGGTCAGCTAACTGACCACTATGCCAAAAAGACAGATCAGGAGATACAAACATTGCATAATTCGAATATCTAATTTTTTTTTGGAAGTCTGTTTTTATAAGGCCATCATTCAGTTTTAAACAGAACACCAAACTCACGGGAAGAAGAGAATTTAATTTCCATAGCTGTAACAGTCTGCCCCTTGGCACCCTCCTTTTTTTTTTTTTTCTGTTCTATTTGGCTGTACAGTTTTCTTTCCTGGTGTCCTTAATCTCTTCAAGTGGATCTGAAGTTCGTTTTCTTTATTGCATATATTGCAGCCGGGCCTGGCTTTTGACTCTGGTCCCAGGTATTCAAACTCAAGTTCTCATGCTTGCACAGCAATCGTTTTTATTCACTTAACCATCTCCCAATCCCCACTTGATGTATATTTATTTGTTTTCCTCCACTCTGTACTTTGAAGTGAATAAAAGCTATTATAACATGATTATAAAATGCAGCGGTGATTTGATTGATGCTAATAACACAAAGGAGCATAGGAAGAACAAAGCCACATTGGTGCAGTTTCTTAATACTATTGAGAGTTACTTCGTGTTGGAACTGGCAATTGATGTGGGAATGTCATCTATCTGTTGCTTTCATTGGTTAATTAATAAAGAAACTGCTTGGCCTTGGATAGGCCAGCCCTTAGGTGGGTGGAGTAGACAGAACAGAATGCTGGGAAAAAGAAGCCGAGTCAGGCAGTCACCATGATTCTCCCACCCTACACAGAGGCAGGCTAAGAATCTCCCTGGTAAGCCACCAGCTTGTGGTGCTACACATATTAGAAAAAATGGGTTAATCAGTTAATCAAGCTGTGAGAATTAGCCAATAGGAGGCTAGAACTTGGGCCAAGAAGTATTTAAAAGAATACAGTTTCCATATAATTATAGTGGGTGAAAACTTAGCTAGCTGTCAGGAAGCATAAGCGTCCCACTGCTCCCCAACAGGCAGTAATGTTTTAACTTGCAATTTTATTTCAAAGACCATCATGAATGAAAACCTATACCTGACTATAGTAAAATAAATAATGAAAAAAGAGTAAAATCAAATGCGATGAGTTTCTACAAATGAAAATAGACCCATATCTCTCACCATGCACAAAACTCAAGTCCAAAAGGATCAGTCCCTCCACATAAGGCCAGCCTCACTGAACCTTATAAAAGAGAAAGTGGGAAGTACACTTGAACGCATTGGCACTGGAGACCACTTCCTAAATATAACCCCATTAGCATAGACACTGAGAGAAACAATTAATAAACTGGAAAATGAAAAGCTTCTGTAAAGCAAAGGACACTGTCTACAAGACAAAACAACAGTGTACAGATTGAGGAAAAATCTTCACTAACCCCACATCAGAGGTCCCATGGGGACCTTGGGAGAGGATTGAAGGGGAGAGGCAGGGAGGGGAGCAGAGAAAAATGTAGAGTGCAACAAAAAGCAATACAAAATATTAAAAATTTTAAAAAAAACCTAAAATAGAGGGCACACCTGTGACAATTTATTTCTTTGCTTCAATTGAGCAATTCTTCCAATATTAACTTGAAGGTTGAAAATAGAAATATTTAATCTGGAACTTGATCCCTGAATACACACACCTTTAATCCACATCTCAAGGCTGGAGGACACACCCTAAATTTGGCCACACCCTCCCCATTAGTATATAAATAGACTTGGCTGAAGGAAGGTGGTTCCCTTTGATGATTGCCCTCACATTGGAGCAAGTCCATTCCTTCACTGGCAGTAGAGAATAGTCTTTGAAATTCCAACATAGACTGAAGAATAGCCAACACGCCAGGCCTCCTGGACTGAGTTGAGGAGGAAGAATCCTGTTCTTTGGATCCAAAGAAGTAAACCTTCACACTCCCAGGAGCAGATATGTCAGGGGACCTGGCAGCTGACAGCAGAGGCTGCACACAGATCACAGTCGAAAAATTCTCCTTCAGATGGACCATCAGCAACTTCTCTTTCTGCTTGGATGAATTCATAGGTGAAGACATTAGAAGTTCCACTTTCTCATCTGGAGCCAATGACGAACACAAATGGTATTTGAAAGTGAACCTGAATGGGGTGGATGAAGAAAGCAGAGATTACCTGTCACTTTTCCTAGGGTTGCGCAGTTCTCCAACTGGCCCGGTATGGGCAAAATTCCAGTTTTGGATCTTAAGTGCCAACGGAGAGAAATCCCATATCACGAACAGTCCAAGAGTTTTGCGTTTCAGGCAAAACCAATACTGGGGTTTTAAAAAGTTCATCCTTCGAGATGTCCTTTTGTCCCTGACACATTTGCTTCTCCCAGATGACAACCTCACACTGTTCTGTGAGGTGAGCATGGTTCAGGACTACATCAGCACCTCTGAACAGAACACGCAGCCAAGGATTCCAATTCCAAGGTGCACACTGGTCGATGAGCTAGGAAAGCTGTGGGAGAATTCCCGCTTCACAGACTGCTGCCTGGTGGTAGCCGGCCAGGAATTCCAGGCTCACAAGGCGGTCTTAGCTGCTCGCTCTCCAGTTTTCAGAGCCATGTTTAAAGATGACACGGAGGAGAACAAAAAGAACCGCATTGAGATTCGTGACCTGGAACCTCAAGTCTTCAAGACAATGATGGGCTTCATTTACACCGGGAAGGCGCCCGACCTCCACAGCAAGGCAGATGCTGTGCTGGCAGCTGCTGATAAGTATGGCCTGGTACATTTGAAGGTCATGTGCGAGAGGGCCCTCTGCAGGGACCTCTCCGTGGAGAATGCTGCCCACACTCTCATCGTGGCTGACCGCCACAGTGCAGTGCACTTGAAAACTCAGGCACTGGATTTCATTACAGCTCATGCTTCCGAGGTCTCTGAGACCTCAAGCTGGAAAACAGTGGTCGACTCCTCTCCCCACTTGCTGGCTCAACTATATGGCTCCCTGGCTTCTGTACCTGGTCTTTGCCTGGAGCCCCCTCTCAAACGCCTGAAGCGATCTTAAGACCTTGTCAGCTGAGACTTACCTGTGTCTTCCAGAAGCAGCAGTCAGTATTGTTACTAATGACACCTGTGTAGACAATAAGCACTTGGGTGCATTTACAGTGAATGTGGAAACATACAGCTGGTAGGTCTGGCTTCAATTCATCTGTTAGTGACTTGAATGTCAGGTAGGGGGAGGGACAGCACTGAACTCTGGTTTAATTTTTGTCCAATCAGATGGAAACTGGGATTTAGGGATTTGCTGATCCCAAGTTCATCCCAGTAAAGTTTCTTTGTAGAAAACTGTCTGGATTGTACTGAGCAGACCATCTATGATCAAAGGCTCAGGACAAAGGGAAAAATAAACATGAATGTTTGCTTTCAAGAGAAGGGGAAAAGAAAGAAGACATTTTCCCCTCCAAACCCAGCATGTGTGAACTGGAGAGATGATGACTCAGTGGACAAAGCAACTGTTAATTTTTGTTCCTGCTGAGGACCCTTGATCACTTCTGAGTACACATGGGGGACTCTTCAACCATCTCTAACTGGGGATCCTGAGGATATGGGGTTCTGCTCTCGTCTCTTTGGGCACAGCCATATCTGTAGATAAGTACTTACCCTAATAAAATATATAATGAGTAAAATATTTTTAAAAAAGAAAATTGTCATTTTTAAAGTTATTTATCTTTGCTTGTGCTCTCTCTCCTTCTGCTCCTGATTTTGTTTTGTAGTTTCAGTCCGGTGCTCCAATGTGCCTCTCTGTCTCTGTCTCCTTTCATTGCCTTATGAAGGTTAATATCTAGGAGGATGACTTTATGTTTTTCTTTGGTTTCACCTTCTTCCTTAGCTTCTCTAGGATCATGAATTATAGGCTCAATGTCTTGTATTTATGGCTAGAAACGAAATATGAGTGAGTACATCCCATGTTCCTCTTTTTGGGACTGGCTTAGCTCGCTCAGGATAGTGTTTTCTATTTCTGTCCATTTGCATGCAAAATTCAAGAAGTCATTCTTTTTTCCTGCTGAGTAGTGTAGAGTAGAACTCTAATGTATATATATTCCATACCTTCTTCCTCCATTCTTTCATTGAAGGGCATCTAGGTTGTTTCCAGGTTCTGGCTATTACAAACAATGCTGCTATGAACCACACACTGAGAATATGGGGATGTTCTATCAGGAACTCACCAAGACCAGCTTGACTGGGTCTGAAAAAGCATCGGATAAAAACGGACTAGCTGAACATAGTGGACAATGAGGACTGCTGAGAAGTCAAGAACAATGGCACTGGGTTTTGATCTTACTGCAAGTACTGGCTTTGTGGGAGCCTAGGCTGTTTGGATGCTCACCTTACTATACCTGGAAAGAGGTGGGAGGTCCTTGGACTTCCCACAGGTCAAGGAACCCTGAGTGCTCTTTGGGCTGACGAGGGAGTTTTTTGGGGGAGGGAGATGGAAATGGGAGGCGGTGGCGGGGAGGAGACAGAAATCTTTAATAAATGAGTAAGTAATAAAAAAAAGTTATAGATCCATACAGATACGAATGACAATAATCCCAGAAACATTAATTCTTGACACTAGCTACTGAATCTAAAAAAATGATGTACTTTGGTCATTTAGTTCTTTTCTGCTCTGCGTCTAACTCTCCTTCTCCATGTGAACCTTAAAGATTTATACCTTTGTAATCATAGTAGCTTTTTAAACTAGTTGCATCAAAGCACTTGAAAGGACAGACCAATTTTAGAGGTCCTCTAGATACAGGCACACATGTAGGCATCACACAGTCACACATACATAAAATCCTGCCAAATGTGTAGGACAGCTATGTTGAATTTTTTTAAGAAAATATATGTTCAGTTACCTTTCCACTATGCCAAAAAGACACAGTTCAAGGCTTCACATAACAGAAATTACAAACATCGGATAATTTGAGAGTCTAGGCCGTCTTTTATTTTTGAAGTTTGTTTTTAAGGGTCATCATCCAGTTTCAAAGAGAACACCAAACTCACAAGAAGAAGAGAATTTAATTTCCAAAGCTGTAACAGTCTGCCCCTAGGCACCCTCCTTTTTTTTTTTTTTTTTTTTTTTTTGTTCTATTTGGCTGTACAGTTTTCTTTCCTGGTGTCCTTAATCTCTTCAAGTGGATCTGAAGTTCATTTCCTTTATTTCTTTTTTTTCTTTTTCTTTTTCTTATTTTTTCATTGAGAAAAGGAAGGAAAAAAGCTTCCCCCTCCTCCCAGCCTCCCATTTCCCTCCCCCTCCTCCCACCCTTCTCCCCCTCCCCCCACTCCTCTCCTCCTACCTCTCCAGTCCAAAGAGCAGTCAGGGTTCCCTGCCCTGTGGATAGTCCAAGGTCCTCCCCCCTCCGTCCATGTCTAGGAAGGCGAACATCCAAACTGGCTAGGCTCCCACAAAGCCAGAACATGACGTAGGATCAAAACCCCGTGCCATTTTCCTTGGCTTCTCATCATCCCTCATTGTTTGCCAAGTTCAGAGAGTCTGGTTAGAGGAAGGCCACCCAGCAGAGAATCGGGAAAGCCGCATGAAGAACTACTTGGCTAACGCTAGACAGGCGCCTCGGTATTAAGAGGATACGGGTTCGACTCCCAGTACACATGTGGTAGCTCACCTCTGCCTGCAACTGCAGTACCAGGGGAACCATTTACCCTCTTCTACACACATGTAAATAAAATTTATTTATTTATCTTTTTTTTTTTCGAGACAGTTTCTCTGTGAAATAGTCCTGACTGTCCTGGAACTCACCCCACAGACTAGGCTGGCCTTGAACTCACAGAGGTCTGGTAGCTTCTCCCTCGTGAGCACTGGGATTAAAGGCGTGCACCACCACCGACCACCAGGCTTGCCAGTGATTACGTTTATCAGGAAAACCTGTTCTAACCTTGCCCCTAGGACCTGCGGAAACTCAGTCGTCTGAGCCACTAGTCAAGGAAGCTGCCTCCCAGGGTGTAGTCATTCCTGAAAACACAAGTCCGCAGGTTTAGGAACGTGTTACTCATACCTCCTCCACTCCAGTCCAACGCTGGCCTCAGCGCTGGACGGCATGCAGAAAGCCCTAGGGAGAAGAGCTGGGCTTCCGACCAACCGGGACAAAACCTTGTGTGGCTGTGGCGCTGGCATTCAGGTTGCAGCCGGGTATGGCTTTTGACTCTGGTCCCAGGTATTGAAACTCAAGTTCTCATGCTTGCACAGCAATCATTTTTATTCACTTAACCATCTCCCGATCCCCACTTGATGTATTTTTTTTCTTCCACTCTCTACTTTGAAATGATAAAAAGCTATTATAACATGATTATAAAGTGCAGCTGTGATTTGATTGATGATAATAACACAAAGGTTCATAGGAAAAACAAGGCCACTTTGGTGCAGTTTCTTAATACCATTGAGAGTTACTTAGTGTTATAACTGGCAATATTGTTTTAACTTGCAATTTTAATTCAAAGACCATCATGAATGAAACCCTATACATGACTATAGTAAAATAAATAATGAAAAAATAGTAAAATCAAATGTTATGTTTTAGGTGCTGCGATGAATATCTACAAATTTTTCACTTGAGAGACCAAGGCAGGAGGATAATTTGTGCTGATTCTAGGTTATATAGTGGGGTATATTTCAAAGAGAAAAAGCAAGAAAATATTAAATAGTGTACTAGAATTAATCAACTTTAATGTAACAATGAATAGAACAAGGGTTTGCAAACATGTGATGCAGAAAAAAAAGGAAAATAAAGAATACAAAGACAAAGGAATATGAAATTCCACCTTCATATTGACAACATTATGGTGTGGGACAATGGTCTGTAGTCTGTCAATTGTATTTAAATAAATGCTGTTTGGCTAGTATCCAGGGAGAAAGTATAGCTAGGTCAAGCAGGAACACACCTTTAATTCAACACTTGGAGACAGAGGCAAGCAGATCTCTGTGAGTTCAAGGACAGCCTGGTGTACAGAGCGAGTTCCAGGACAAAGATATAGAAACCCTGTCTCAAAAAGCCAAAAATTTAAAATAAAATAAATAGAGGTTAAAAGAAAGACACATAAAGTTGGAAAACATATAGAGAATCTTGATACTATATGTAATTATGCTCTCTTTGAATTGTTTAAATGCTGAGGAGGAAAACAGCTGCTAAAAGATAATTGCTTATAAATGGTACTGAATTAATCCAACATAGGTATTTTGAAAATACCTTGACTTCAATATTGAGTCAAAAGATATGTTACTTTGGAGGAAAGATTTTGCTTTTGTTTCCACAGAAAATGAGAGGCTGTGGATTCATTTTGAATTCACAAAAATTAGGTTTAATCATGGAAGACCACCTGAAAAATCTCTGGTAGGAACAGATGGCCTGGATATCTGAGTTCTACATTCAGAACAGATTTAAGACTGCTGCCTAAAATGATCAAGTCTCACAGGATACTCTAGTCAGGACTTGATCATAATTCTAAATTTTCTTTAGGTGCCCATAAGATTATCAGCACCCCCAGCCAGCAGGAAGTAGCCTAGAAAACTATACCCACATTCCTAAAAATGGGCTATGGATATTCTTATTAAAAAAAAAAAAGAGGGGGAAGTGGTGCAGGAAAATTGTCTATATTCTGTTAATTATGTTTTAAATAAATGCTGGTTGACCAGTAGCCAGGCAGGAAGTATAGGTGGGACAACCAGACAGGAATAGAGGTGGGTCAATGAGAACAGGAGAATTCTGGAAAGAGGAAAGCTCCCTCTGCAGTCTTGTCTAGACACAGAAGCAAGACATGACTATGCCACTGAAAAAGGTACTAAGCCATGTGGCTAACACAGATAAGAATAATGGGCTAATGTAAGTTATTAGAGTTAATAAGAAGCCTGAGCTAATGGGCCAATCAGTTTATGATTAATGTAGACCTCTGTGTGATTTCATTGAGACTTAATGAGTGAAGGAACTGGGCAGGACAGAGACCTCAGACAACACATTACCTCATTTCTAATAATGAAATAAAATTTAGGCAGATGATCTAAGGTAGACAAAATATTAAAAAAATATCACAAAGCAAAATACCCTCACTGAACACATATCCTAAGATGTCATTCATCTGTCTTAAAGTAAAACATTGAGTGTAGTCAACAGAAACACAATTAATAACACTTTATTAGGCAGCAATGGTAGAAGAAAATAAAATTGACATTAATGTAGAGACTTCTACTTCAGGCTGTGATGAAATAAGTGACATGAAAATGCTCATCACATGCCATTGCACATAATAGGAATCAGGCATTAAGAAATAGAATGTGGAAAGTTATAGAGTAAGGGGAAGGACAATGGCAGCTAGATGCTTACCTTGGTTCTTTGTTTGGAGACTGTTTTGACCATGTCCATAAGGTGCTTTTCAGCTAGATTATAAAGGCCAACCTGATCTGAGAACACATGGTCAGTCTATGCTCCATTGGAGTCGCTGAGACTCATGTAGCTGTGTAACGAGAAGGAAGCCTGTGCAGTTTGTCACAGAAGATTAACAGATGGTGTTCTCTGAGCTCTTATGTAATTACTGACACCATACACACTAAAGCAAAATAAGGCTTATTAAGGTCATGACTAAGATGTATATATGAATCAAACATCTATCACTAATGGATTCAGCACCTTGGGTACCAGTGATTTTGAACATATGAACATATTATGATATAAACTTTAGTGGAATCTTCTCAATAGTAGGTTCGTTATCCTTTGATGATGCACAACAAAGCTCAGGGCCAACATAGACAAGATTTACAAGGTGATGGAGCCTGAAAGCTGACATAAGAAGTTAGAGGTTAGAGAAAAGCATTGGGATTTTTAATAGATCTGCTACAGTACAGTTGGAAGACAGGTTGAAAAATCAATATGATTAGCTCGTATTAGGAGTAAATAACTAGCCCCCATACACAAACACATTTTGTAGAAAATACTTTTAGATAAAGACAATAAGTGTCCATCATGTCTACAATGTGCTATTTCAAAATCCAAATTTAAGAAAAAAATCAGGCAAGTTTTCCATTTCTACTTGAGATACAAAGATCTAAAAGAAACAACTGATCTCCTCCTCATATTGAAACTGATATAAAGAGCTAGTTCTGAAATTTTCTTTAACCAGTCTGAGAATTATTATTGCTAGACCATCAAATGATGAGCATACAGATATTTGCACCTTGAATGGACATAGAGAATATTTAAAATACATCTGCTAGGATTCTGAGATAATTTATAGACTCCAAGTATGTATTAGCAAATTATGTGGCAATTTATGCTCATCGATTTAGAGAGTATGTCTAGTACTAGACTGTATTGAGTCTCAATAGGTACTCATAGTGACAGTGGGAAAGAATCGTGTTTATGCTACAGAACTATGAGAGAAAAGCAGCAGCCTCTAAATGACAATTCTGTCATGCTAATTCCTTTCTCCTTTTCTTGGTAATTGCTCTCTGAGATTCCTTTATAATCAGCAGTAGTCATGAAATGCTGCTATTGTCCATGAAATAGATGGAAGACAAAAATCTATTGAAAGCTGACAAGGAAATTTTTATTTTTCAATAAGAGAAGACAGACATTTAAATTGGTGCTAATTCTTCTGCTTCTAGAATTATTGTAATGAGATAAAGAAATATCTTTATCACTGAGGCTATCATAATTATATAAATTGGAAAGTATTTGTAAATGCCACAGTGGTCCATTTTTCTAATCTTCATTAAAATATTATGATAAAGACTCATCACAAACAACAATTAAATCTTGGAAAATACTAATTGAGCAATTTCTTAGTGGGATTGCTTGTAATAAAATACTACAATGGAGAAAAGACTCACTTTGTCTTGGTTTCATTTCCATTGCTGTGATAAAATAGCCTGAAACAAGTAACTTAAGGAAGTTCCATGTTGGGAGGAGGCCAAAGTAGAAACTCAAGCAGCTAGTCACATCATATCTGCAGTAAAGAGTAGAAAAAAGATGAAGTGATGCTGTTTGCTTTTATCTGGCTTTCTATTATCTTATTATCAGAATTTCTTGTCTAGGGAATGATGCCACCCACCACAGACTGGCTTCTGTCTAAAGAATGATGCTAGAGGCCCAGGACCCACAGATTTAGTGAGTCCATAGTCCTAGCACAACCCTAAGCAGCCTGGCTCTAGAATCAGAGCCAGGAAAAGAAGCACACTCTGAAAATGAATCCAGAGCCAGGGGAAGAGACACTTTACCCCCAAACCTAGAACCAGAGAAAAGTCCTCAGACCATGAAACAAGGACGAAAAGAAAGCACTCAGCCCCGAGATTCAGAGCATGCCAAAGATCCCAAAAGTTAGAGTCAAAAAGATGAAAAGAACCTAAAAAAAATGTAGTTTAGCCCCAGAGTCAGAGCCACCTTTGTCCTGACACAAAACTAGTCAATCTCTGAGCAGGCAAAATGGACAAATCACTGAGACCTTAGAGTCTTGGAATGACTCTCAGGCAGTTACTGGATACCGGGAATTCCCCTCAGGCATGGGATTTCCCCTCCATATAGGGCAGCCAATCCCAAGCCAGGAGGCTGAGAATTCTGTAAGCCCCTCTCTCTATATGGACCTTTTCCTTTCACTGCTCAGGGTCTCTCCTACACTGTTCCTGTTGCTGGTGTTACTACTGTTGCTGCTTAGGACTTATGGACAGACCTGAACTAACTTGCCATAAAGTCTCTTTGCTTTTGCATTAGATTCATTCTTCTGATGATGTTTTGGGGCCCCGGACTTTGGGCATGACATTGTAATCCACAACATTGCTTCTGTCTAGGGAATGATGCCACCCACCATAGGCTCGCTACACCAGTTAACAAACAAGACACTTCTCCAAATACATGCACTAGGAAACTTGATCTGGACAATTTCTTAAATAACAGTCTCTTCTCAGGTGATTGTAGGTTATAGAAAGTCAAAACTAACCAACAACTAAGTAGCCAGTTACAAAGTCTCCATGGCAATGAAGAAACATGAGAACATTATCAAAGGAAATTTCCACCTTGATGATTAAATGGTGTTGAAAGCACTTTCTACAAGGCCATTCAGAGTATACAAAGAAGTTTACTGCTTACATATTCTGCTACCTTTTATATTCTGCTTCTGTAAGAAGGAAAACTCTTCTCACAAACGTTTAAACATATGGCAGAAAGAATGTTTGTTCTGTTTTGTTTTAAAATATTAGTCATTCTCTCCTTTGTGGTCATAGAAAAGTGTTATTAGAAAAAAAACCAATCACATAGCATTAAGATGAAATTTGTCCCTTATGTAAGTTTTCAGGATTGACTATTTGGCACTGGACAATCAGTTGCTGTGTTCTTCCCTGGGAAAGACCACCTATTCTTCTCTTAGCATTTCTCAATTGCTTTCAGTGCTTTGTGTATGGCTGAGGCACCATGGGCTCTTCCCCATCCACCTGGTCATGCACATTTGTGTCATCCTTGATCAGCTCACGCCTGGCCAGTTCTGCTGGTGAGACTTTATGGATGTCACTTCTGATACCATGAGGAGACACAATCTCACAGCAGATTCCAATTCTTTTCAAAAGCAGAATGGGACCCAGTTCCTCCTTATTCAATTCATGCTATCATTTCAGGAACATAATTAGCTGCATTGCACAACAATGGAAATAGATTTGGATGAGTAAAGTGATTATGCATATGTGCTTCTCAAAAAGGATATGAAACAGGTACAAAGGACCATGCACTTAAATAAATAGTTTTGTTTAATTTTAAAAACGTAGCACAGCTCCCAAATGGAAGTGTATATTCATAATTCAGAGTCAGTAATTATTGGGAGAGGTACACTAAGAACTGTGAAGGAATAGCAATCTAGTATCTACAGGATGGCCGGAATTTAAAATAAAACAATCTACATTACCAAAATTTGTTAAGGTTGTTGGGCAAGTATAATTTCTAAACACCGCTGGAGCCAAAGTCAATTAAGCATGGTAATTAAACTGGTATTTTGTTTAAACGCTAAAATGGAATATGTATCTATATTATATATGAGCATTTATATTTCTGGTGTCTCATAAAAGTGAAATTACACTATCAGTCTGCTGTGGTGGTTTAGATCTGGTCTGTCTGTGACACCGCTGATACGTTCTTAGCAATTTCATTCCAGTAGATGGAAAACAATTTCTTCCTAGTGTGCAAGGGAACAAGTTGCCATGAATGCGCAGTTTTAATTAAACCAACCTTTGGGTTTTGTCTTTTCTGCGCATACCTCCTTCCATTTCTGCTTTTTGATTGGTGTTGATGTAGCTCTAGGCCTTGATGCCACACTTTTGGAGAGTCTACCCTACAGACCTATAAGGCGAGATACCCTTACTTCAATTATAGGCTACTCAGTCTGTAGTTCACAGTTATGGCAACTGAAAATGGACTAAGGCAAGTTACAAGCTAGCTGTAGAGAAATGTCTAGAAAAGGAAGAGAGATAAAATAATGCATGGTAATAATATAGCAAGTTACTAATCAATAATTACGTATAATATGATTGCATGTATGAATCTCTTTTCTTGAGTCTTTTTTATTTAAATAACATTTTTCCAATTATTTTACACACCAACTGCAGTTTCCCCTCCCTCTTTTCCTCCCAGTCCTCCACCTACCTCCCTTCAGTTCCCAGTCTCCAATCCAGTCCTCCTCCATTTCTGTTTAGGAAAGGGCAGGTCTCTCGAGAATATCAACAAAATATGGCATAGCAAGTTGCAGTACGACTAAGCACGTTCCCATGAATTAAGGCTGGCAGGGAGACACAGTATGAGGAATAGATCCCCAAAGCTGGTAAACAAGTCAGAAGCAGCTGTTATTCACACTGTTAGGAGTCCACAAGTTGACCAAACCAAACAGCTGTCACATACATGCAGATTGCCTAGGTCAGTCTCATGCAGTCTCCCTGGTGATGATTCTGTCTCTGTGAGCCCCTGTAGGCCCAGGTTAGCTGTTTCTGTGGGTTTTCTTGTAGTTTCCTTGACTCCTTCTGGCTCCTACAATCCATTTTCCTCCTCTTCTTCAGGATTTCCTGATCTCCACCTAGTGTTTGGCTGTTATTTTACATCTGTTTCCTAAGCTGGGGTCCTTCTTGTAGATTTCTGGGCGATTCCTTTGCACCAGGCTATTACCTGACCCAGAAATACTCCCATATTCCAGTAGTCTCTTTCAGTGCTCCTCCTGTACCTCCCTCTACCCGATCACTCATGTTCCCATCCCCTTCTCAGTCCAATCACAAAATCTGTTCTATTTATCCTTCCCAGGGAAATCTGGATGTCTCTCCATGAACCCTTTTTGTTACCTATTCTCTCTGGGTTTTAAATTGTAGCATAGTTTTCCTTTATTTTACAGCTAATATTCACCTAGAAATGAGTATTACCATGTTTGTCTTTCCTGGTCTGGATTACCTCACTCAGGATGCTTTATTTCTATTTCTAGTTCCATCCATTTGCTTTCAATTTCCCTGATATCCTTGGTTTTAACAGCTTAATAATACTTCATTGTGTAAATGTACCACATTTTCTTTATCTGTTCCTCAGCTGAGAGATATCTAGGTTGTTTTATGGTTTTAACTATTACAAATAAAGCTGTTATGAATATAGTTGAGAAAGTGTCATTGTAATATGATTGAGCACCCTTTGGGTAGATGCCCAAGATTTATATAGCTGAGTCTTGAGGTAGATTGATTTCTAGTTTTTGAGAAACTGCTATACAGACTTGCAAAGTAACTGTACAAGTCTGTACTCATACCAGCAGTGGAGGAGTGTTCTCCGTGTTCCACATCCTCTCCAGCTTGAGCAGTCACCTGTGTTTTTGATCTTAGTCATTCTGATAGGTGTAAGATGAAATCTAAGACTCATTTTGATTCGCATTTTCCTAATGGCTAAGGATATTGAACCTCTTCATAAGTGTTTCTCAGCAATTTGAGATTCTTCTATGGTGTGGGACAATTTTGTATTCTCTTAATTATGTTTTAAATAAACACTGATTGGCCAGTAGCCAGGCAGGAAGTATAGGTGGGACAATCAGCTAACATATACTTGAATAATGGGCTAATATAAGTTATAAGAGCTAATACTAAGCTTGAGAGAATGGGCTAATCAGTTTATAACTTATGGAGACATCTGTGTGATTTTCTCTGGGACAAAACGGCTGG
This sequence comes from Microtus pennsylvanicus, assembly GCF_037038515.1. NCBI lineage: Eukaryota > Metazoa > Chordata > Mammalia > Rodentia > Cricetidae > Microtus > Microtus pennsylvanicus. The sequence continues at coordinate 177,929,519 of NC_134579.1, read as the reverse complement.
GGAACCAGGCAGACAGAAACCTTAGTCAACACTTCTGTTAGGAATTCTCTTTTTAGGCATGTATCCCATTTTTTAAAATTGGATTATTTGTTATTTAGATGTCTAGTTTCTTGAATTCTTTATATATTTTGGAAATCAGCCGTCTTCTTGATGTGCAGTTGGTGAGAATCTTTTTTTCTTTTTGTAACTTGCTCTTTTCTTCTATTGATGATGTCCTTTGCCTTACAGAAACTATTCAGTTTTATGAGTTCCCAGGAATAAATTATCAAACTTGGTGCCTATGACATTGGTCTTCTATTCAGGAAGTTGTCTTCTGTGCCAAAGTATTCAAGATTACTTCCCACTTTATCTTTTATCAGGTTCAGTGTTTCTGAATTTAGGTTGAGGTTTTTGATCCACTTAAAATTTAGTTTTGTTCAAGGTGATAGATAAATATCTATTTTAATACTTCTACATCCAAATATTCAATTAGACTAGCAACATTTGTTGAAGATGCTTTTTCCCATTGTATAGTTTTGAATTCTTTGTTGACAACCAGGTGTCCTTAGGTATGTGGATTTATATCTAGATCTTCTCTTTGATTCCATTGATCCACCTGTGTGTTTTTTCCCAATACCATAAGGCTTTTGTTACAATAGCTCTGTAGTAGAACTTGAAATCAGGGACGGTAATACTTCTGGAGGTTCTTTAATTATGCAGGATTGTTTTAATTATCCCATGGTTTTATTTTTACATATGAAGTTAAATATTGTTCTTTTAAAATTTGTAAAGAATTGTGTTGGAATTTTGTTTGGGGTTGCATTGAATCTGTAGATTGTTTTTGGTAAGAGGGTAATTTTTACTATATTAATCCTTACAATCCCTGAGCATGGGAGATATTTCCATCTTCTGATATTTTCAATTTCTTTCTTCAAAGACTTCAAGTTCTTGCCATGTATGTCTTTATCTTGCTTGTAAAGAGTTATCCCAAGATATTTTACATTATTAGTGGCTATTGTGAAAGGTTTTGTTGTTTCTGATTTCTTTCTCAGTCCATTTATTGTTTGCATATAGAAAGATTACCAATCTTTTAGAGTTAACCTTGTATCTAGCCACTTGACAAAAGGTGTTTACAAGCTGTAGGAGTTCCCTGATAGAGTTTTGGAGTTGCTTACTTATACTATCATGTCATCTGTGGATGATGATACTTTGACTTCTTCCCTTCCAATTTGTATTCCCTTCATTTGCTTTAGTTATTTTATTGCTCTAGCCAAAACTTCAAGCACTAGGTACAAGTAATAGGTGTACAAAGAATGAACAAAAATAGTAATTTGACTAATGATAATCCTTTTCAATAATCAATTTTAATTTCTAAGTTTTATTATTATTTTTATTTTAGTTTATTATTATATAGGCATGTCTGTTCACCATGTGTCTTCCTGGTGCCTGTGGAAGCCAGACAAGGGCATTAGATCATCTGGAACTACAATTATAGCCAGTTTCTAGCTCTCATGTAGGTGCTTGTAATCAATTCCTGGTTCTCTGGAAGAGCAGCCAGTGCTCCTCTCCTTAGTTGTTTCTCTATTGTTGGCATTACAATTACTTATATAACTTTCTGTGTCACAGATATTAGAACTCTCTGCTAGCTACTGCCTAACACTTTCTCTTTGGGTGACTTACTCTGATTTATCTATTAGCTGGAGAGCAACATCAGTTAATATTTTTGTAAGAGATAAAGGTTTGATGTAGGATTCCCCTATGTGTGCTGTGAATACCATTGGCTAATAAAGAAACTGCCTTAGCCTGTGATAGGGCGAAAGAGTAGAGTTAAGTGGGAAGAACTAAACTGAATTCTGGGAGAAAGAAGGCAGAGCCAAGGGAAGCCATGGAGCCACCAAAGGAAAAAGATGCAAATTGTCAGCTGGAACCTTGTTGGTAAGCCACTAGCTTTGTTGTAAATTATAAAATAATGGAAATGGGTTAATTCTAGATGTAATACCTAGCTAGCAATATACATAAGCTATTGGTCAAACAATATTGCAAATAATATAGTTTCTGAGTGATTATTTCAGGATTGAGCAGGAAAAAACAAGTGGCCTCCTACAACAAAGGTTGTTTAGATTCTGACTGAGATATTAGTGGATCTCTCTCAGTCTTGCTTTCATTCAGAACTGAGGATTCAGCAAGGAATATATTCCTTGGTATCAAGAAAACTTTTCTGTGCAAAAGTCACACCTTTCTTTTCTAATATTTTTCGTTTAAACAGAACATTAAATCTTTTTATTGGTGTTTTTTCAATATGCATACTTGTAGGATAATGGCTGTAGAATAGTAATTTCCAAATTATGTCAATGAACACAGAACTATAAGACTCCTTTAATTAGTGCTATGGATAATTGTGCTCTACACTTTCAATTCCACTTTCAAATACGTCTGCTTTATTTTTTATTCCATTGTCTGTTTTATTTTCAAATCCGTAGCTTGCTCCTCCATAAACTTTTCAGACTATTTGGATCTCTGTATTTCTTGCTTAGATTATACCGCCCATAATTGATTGTATTCCTATTATTAAATTCTAAGTGACAAAAAATATGAATGGTAAAAATTCGCCTTATTTTATGTTTGACTTTTCTGCATTTTCTTGTATTCTTGTAGTCAATTTTATTTCTAAGCATTTCTAATTTTAGTTTATGCTATTTCTTGCAACTTACTAATAACCTACCTAATAAATATAAAATCACGTAGTGTTGTAGGAGGCTGCTTGTTTATTGTCTGGCCACCTAGACTCCCAAAATAATCACACAGAAACCATACTATTTGCAATACTGTTTGGCCAATAGCTTAAGCATATTTCTGGTTAACTCATATCCTAAACTAACCCATCTCTATTAATCTGTGTATTGCCACTTGGCTGTGGCTTACTGGGTAATGTTCCATTCTGCATTTGTCTCAGTGGGGCTGCATGGTTTCTCCTGACTCTGCATTCTTCCTCCTAGCATTCAGTTTAGTTTTCCCTGCCTAGATAACGTCTGCCTTTCTATAGGTTCAAAGCAGTTTCTTTATTCATTAATGGTAATCACAACATACAGAGGGGAATCCCACATCAAGGTAGCAAAAATAGTAATAACCATTCCTATTGGGATGTTACTTATTGTAAACCTGTTATAGATGTTTCCATAGGCCAGAATGAAAATTACTTCTCATATTATGGATGGAATCAGATAAAACCTGGTTCTTTTACATACCTATATTCCAGTTGCTTCCTCTTGAACAACTGTGCTAAGATGAGATATTCAAGTAGTGTTCTTTGAGAGGCATTTCCAAGATGATCTTTTATATTAGAACATCTATGGCTGTTTCACTCATGTTCTATCTAGGCTACTGGCAATTGTGTTTCTGAGACATTCCTGATTCAGGTGCAAGCTCTGTCTACTGTATGCTCCATCCTTTCCATAATTTGATCCCATTGTTCTTTATAACACTTATTCTATAGAGAGAGTTCTATCTCATTCATAGAAATTGAAAGTTGTTTATAATCAATGTAATTCAATAAATAGTTTCTGATATAGTCATATATTTTTCAAATCCTTGTTTTTTTAAAATCACCACTGATTTATTTTTATTCGTTCTATATATCCATTTCCACCAAGAAAATGTGGAGATTGAGAAATGCTGGCCCATTTTCATCATGTCTGATGATGAGAGAGTTTAGAGATTGATAAGTACATCTCAATTCAGGTTATAATTGTTTGTTTGTTTTTTATTTAAGAAAGCTCATTTTAGTAAATCTATGCCATCTTTAAGGTAGTCAGGATATAAAAATGTACTTTTGCTCCCTTTTTTTATAACTATGAGATTTGTTTGTTTGTAACCTGGGGAAGGGCGGTCTTCAGCATATGTGATCTAGAGTACCTTTGCTATCTAGACAACAGAATGCTAATGATTTGATGTCACAGAGTGGTAAAGTGATTGACTGTGTGAGTTATCCTTTATATCATGTTACTAAAGTTTTTTGTCCCCCCCCCCATGTATGTTGGGTATAAAATCTATGGAAAAATAAATGTGATTGAATTTCAGGATTTTACTCACTGGAAAACCCTCTGATTCTTTCTATGTTTTCTGTCTTATTATTTTTAATGTGTCTTCATATTCTTATATTTCTTCAATTCCCATGCCCTACCCTGGTTAGAAGTATTTTTGTCAAGGACCAGCCTAGCATATGTGGTGGGATTAAACTTTCAATCTGAGTTTTGCTATAAAATACAATAAACCAAAGAATACCTAAGTTTTATAGATTAAAAATATCCTAAATTGAATCTTAACTTGGCTTTTTTTTCTGGACATAGTGAAAAATGTTTCTGAGTTTAACTGAAAGAAATGGGTTTTCCATTAAGAATGTCTGATGCTGATACTGATCATAGAAACTCATGAAATGTGCTTTCAAATGTGTAAATTTATAAAGTATTACCTGACACCACTAAACTCTCACTGACTTATAAAGAGTAGAGCTACAAGTCAAGTGTCCCATTTGAATGTTGTTCTTAGTGGCCAGTTTTGTAAATCAGGAAGGATGGTTCTTCCCTAGGATAGGAAACATACAAAATATCTCATTAAGTTTTCCCATGACATGTCAGAGAAAAAATATGGTGTGTCCTTTTGCGGTGGTATTTAATTTAAGGCAATTTAATTCTATCTAGAAACTTTTAATGAAGAAATTAAAATAAGTTTTTAACTCCTTTTGTAAGTAATATGACATTTGCATAGCAAAGAAAACCACCAGTTAATTTCCACAATTTAGCTTTTCATGAATTAAGTATTTAACAAAATGAGTTCTTGTTTATGAGGGAAGTCCTTGCCTAATATGCAAATTTATGTTATAAAATTTTCAAAATTGTTGACTAGTTATTCTTTAAAGTTTAACTATTCATCAGATATCACTATTATCCTTTCTTTTGTGATACAAATTGTCCTCTTTTATTTAAGTTGAAGTAATCTGAAATCAAACAACTTTTTAAAAATAAAATATTAACTTGAGAAAGATCTGAAAATAGACTTGGATACTCATTTTCAAAGGTATATGTAGTTACAAAGGTTTTTATTAATTTATTCCAATAATAAGAATATCGCAAAATCTTAGGTGATCTGGAGGATGGGAGAAGCATTGCGAGGCACTGTGCTGTGGTTATGGCATAGATATAGAAATCATATACACATTACAGCTAAGGCCATATACACAATACCCTGGGGAGAGGAAGGGTCCAGCTATGGAGAAGAACAAGGCTAGTGGGAATAGAAGGTGTGAGACAGTAATAGGGGTGAAAATGTTCACAAATATGAAAGTGTCAAAACAATCTCTCCTTAGTACTGAGTCAGACATTGTTAACCTTCAGTCAGTTAGTCAATAGATTCAATGGTGAGTTTGCTGCATAAAGATACAAGCAACTGTACTCAGCACAATAGTACTTAACTAGTAGGGTCAGTTTGAAATCCAATTTTTCTTCTTTTTTTATAGATTTTATTGAGGTGTATATTTTTCTCCACTCCATTTCCTTCCCCCTCCCTTCCCTTCTATCCTGTCCCATGATTTTCAAGCTCCCAATTTACTCAGGAGATCTTGTCTTTTTCTACTTCCCATATATATTAGATTCATGTATGATTCTTTTAGGATTCTCTTTGTTGTCTAGGCTCTCTGGAGTTGTGAACTGTAGGCTGGTTTTTCTTTGCTTTATGTCTAAAAGCCATTAATGTGTACATATTATATTTGTCTTTCTAGGTCTGGGTTACCTCACTCAATATGATGTTTTCTAGATCCATCCATTTGCTAGCAAATTTCAAGATGTCATTTTTTTTCTGCTGTGTAGTATTCCATTGTGTAATGGTACCACATTTTCCTTGTCCATTCTTAGGTTGAGGGGCATTTGGTAGTTTCGAGGTTCTGGCTATGACAAATAATGTTGCTATGAAAATAGTTGAGCACATGTCCTTGTGGTATGACTGAGTATCTTTTGGGTATATACCCCCAACATGGTACTGCTTGGTCTTGAGGTAGGGGGTTTCCTAATTTTCTGAGAAACCACCATATGTATTTCCAAGGCAGCTGTCTCAGTTTGCACTCTCGGGACTTGACATCCGTTTTTGCCAAGCAGCAGCACAGGATATTCTCATCATACTGTAGGGCAAGCTGCAGGCTCAGGAAGAATTGCCCATCACAAAATGGATTCCCAGTTTTTGGTTCTGGTTGGTTTGGAGGTTTTTTTTTTTTTTGTGTGTGTGTGTGGTTGTTTTTCATGTGTTTTATGCAACTTTTGATGCTGGTTTTATTATTTATTTGTTTGGTTGTTGTTTTTATTTGTTTTAAGGGAAAGAAAGGACATAAAGTTAGGTGGGTAGGGAAGCGAACTAGGAAGAGAAAGAATAGGACGAAATTATACTGTACGAAAAAGCTTTAAAAATTTATATAATAATAAAATTATTTTTAAGTACTACTCAACAATAAAACTTGTTTCCCTGTCCTTATTCTGAGCAATAGGTTCAGTAGTTAATACAGTCTTTGTAGTTTATTATGTTATATTACACATAAATGTACATTATGTATGTAATATAAATATAATATGAATATAAATAAAATATATTATATTATATTAACTTTAAAATATCAAGCCTAGCCAAAGAATTTTTTGAAGATCCTACACAAAATTATTATTCTTAACTATGATATATTTTTTAAATGGAATCTAGAAATATATTATAAAACAAAAGCCTAATAGTTTAAATTGTGTGATTATCCTTGCTTGCATCTATATTTTATATAATCAAGCCATAAAACATGTTTTAGCATAAAAACTAAAAAGCAGAGAAGTGTAATATCTTTTGTAATAAATTTGTAAAATTGAAATTTCTAAACCAGCTAACAACTGTTTTTGTTTGTTGTTGTTGTTGTTTTTTGTTTGTTTGTTTGTTTTTTGTTTTTTCGAGAAAGGGTTTCTCTGTGGTTTTGGAGCCTGTCCTGGAACTAGCTCCTGTAGACCTGGCTGGTCTTGAACTCACAGAGATCCGCCTGCCTCTGCCTCCCAAGTGCTGGGATTAAAGGCATGCGCCACCACCGCCAGGCTTCAGCCAACCACTTTGAATAAAGCAGATTATCCTTTTGAGTAGCCCTGCTTTTGTCAACTGGAAGTCGGAGAGAAAGAATGTTGTCTAGGATATAATGACAGTTCTGGACTCAGGATGCATTTGAAACATTTTTGCAACATACCTGTGAACACACAGAATTTGAAAATGTAACGTTCTTTAGATTCTCTCTCTCTCTCTCTCCTCTCTCTCTCTCTCTCTCTCTCTCTCTCTCTCTCTCTCTCTCTCTCTCTCTCTCTCTCTCTTTCTCTCTCTCTCTCCCTCTCTCTCTCTCTCTCTCTCATCTTCCCTTCCTTTTATATTTTTTTTCCCCTGGAAATCCCCCCAAATTGAAATTGTATTACAGGATGAAAAAAAATTCAAAAGAGGTACCCCAGTTCTTCTAGTTGGAGTTAATGCTGCTGTAATGAAACGTCATGACCAAAAGCAAATAGGGGAGGAAAAAGCTTTACATGGTGGCACATGTCTGTCATTTGAGCCCGACAGAAGCTGTGGCAGGGGAATTGGCCAGTGGCAAGCACTGCTTTTCTGCAAAGTTAGGCCGTATTTAAACAAAAGAAGGGAAGGAAAAATTATGAAAGTTGTTTAAAACTTACTTTGCCTCCTAAAGAAAGGAAGAATTATATCAATAACAATTACAGGCACAAATCATGAAATAGAAACAGTTTCTGGCAGCTTTATATAAGAAACAGTTTCTGGCAGCTTTATATAACCTGTTAGGTGACCTTCTAGTGACTAATCCAAATGTTTCCTTTTTGTAGTTTCTTCTCATTTCTTATTACCAGGTACACAAGCATATTTGTGCTATGGTTTATATCTGATTTGTTTTTCTCCAAAACACATGTCGAGGTTTAATCTATACAGTAAGGCAATAAAAAGGAAGAACATTAATCTGAGCATGGTATTTAAGTATGTTCTTTGTGGAGTGAGGAGGATTAGATTCATCCATTAAAATGGAGCCCCTATATTAAATGCTGGAGGAGATTATCTCCATGTGTTACCATGTGCTGTTGTAAAATGCTTTCAACAAGAAGATCATCATCACAATGGAAATTTCCTGAGGAAAATCTGAGGTTGCCCTCTGGCCTCCAAACAATCATGAGCAGACATGTAATGATGATGCTGTGATCTCAGAACAATCTCTTTGTCTCTCTGTCTCTGTCTCCCTTTCTCTTTACATAGCTCGTGATACTGTGTTGTCAGAAATAGAAAATAGACTGTAATAATATGAAACAACCATTCTTGGCTGTGACGAAGAAACACACCCCAAGAGGACGCAAGAACAACAGTGAGCTAACTACATTTGGAGGCTGTCTTTACATCATGTGAAACATTTTAGTTTGTTTAATGTATACCACCTATAATCTCAAAAAACTGGTATATTTAAGAAAAAGTATTCTATATCTACAGAGAAATTTGTCAGTTAAGGTTTTTGCCTGTTTTTATTTATATAACATCCATAAAGTCTATCCCTATCTCTCCTGCTTTTCATAGAATAGAAGATTAAAAAGTTTAGAACTATAACATTTCAAGGCAAGATATGAGTCGCTTCAAATTTAATCAAAAATGTTGGTCAAAGTAATTAGTGTCTTATCTAATCATAGTTTCATGACTGTGAGGCTTCTATTAAAGTAATCTCCCAGAGACTATGTTTTTCAAGAATATTGATTAATTTTAATGTCTAAGTTTCTTCATTTGATATCCCTGAAGAGCCCCGTGTGAAAAGCAAGATTTTCCTTAGTAGGCAAGACTGTTTTTTTCTTAAGAAAAGAGATACTGCAATCAAAAAAACACCCTTGAGGGAAACAGAAATCCCTTCCAAAAAAGTTCCAATATGCATGGTAAGCATAAATTTCAGCTTTTATCACCCTCCAGCTTCAGGCATTGAGCCTTGACAGTTTTAAATTTTGTTTCAATTTAAAACAACAAATTTTCCTAAACAGAATTATTCACAAAATGCCTAAAGGATTGAAGGACTAATAGTCATTGTGTCTTATTTCAGATACCCATTATTTCATTTTAACTAATTATACCATTCTTTCACTATTAGAGTAATGACCCAGGTAGGTTTATATACCTAAGAATAAGATGATGTAATTCATCTAATTTATCATCTCTAACTGATTAAAAATAAAATACTAATGGAGTCTGAAGTAGACAATGCCATAAATGTATTCCATCAAAAACGCAGAGTCTTTATAAGAAAGCCTAATGTATCTGCTTTTATCAACTTCTGTATGCAAAAACATAAAATATCATATTATTTTATTGATAACTTTTTAGACTTGTGGTGGTAGGTTTTATCCTAGATCTCTGGGCAAGCTAGTTTCTAGTACCTGGTTACCCAGTAAGTGTCGGGCATGGGTTCCCTTTCATGGAGTAGGCCTTAAGTCAAATCAGGCATTGGTTGGCTATTCCACAAGTTCTACAACTCCTAAAGATATTCTGTTATATTCTAGATCGGTGCCTTATCCAGTCATCATCAGAGAGGCTTCTTCTAGGAGCAGATGGGAATAGATGTGGGTATCCACAACAGAGAGAGAGAGAGAGAGAGAGAGAGAGAGAGAGAGAGAGAGAGAGAGAGAGAGGGAGGGAGGGAGGGAGGGAGGGAGGGAGGGAGGGAGGGAGGGAGGGAGGGGAGGGAGAGAGAGAGAGAGAAAGAAAGAGAGAGTCTAAATGGGAGTTCATTAAATCCCTTCCCTCTGAGCTCAGGGAATCCTTCAGAAAGAATGTACAATCCAGAGGGGATGGAGGACACCCAGCACAGGGCCTACATGTGCCTGCACTCGGTAGACTACATATATATTATAACTATTAGCTTAGTGTTTTCATGGGATACCTGAATGTGAGAATGAGTGGATGAGCCTCTGGCTCTTGTGCCTTCTCTTGGGGCTTTTTTCCTCCTGTTGGGTTACTATGTACAACTTTGATATGAAAGTTTTTTGTTTCATCTAATTATATTTTACAGAGTCATGTTTGGTTGTCTCTTAGAAACCTGTTGTTTTCTGATGAGAGACAGAAAAGGAGTGGATCTTGAGGGGAGGAGAAGTAGGAAGGAACTGGGAGGAGAAGAAGGAAGGGAAACTATTGTTTGAGAATATAATCTATTTTCAATAAAAGGAAAAATTGAAAATTAGTATCATATTATTCTAAAGTTCACATTAAAATTTTCTATTAGATAGCTGCATGGGCAAAGTTTTGTAGTAGTCAATGTGATAGAGACAAAAATATAATAATAAACAAAATGATGTCAATTAATTTACATACAAAGATAAACCATAAATTTTGGGCTTTTTTTTTGTTTTTTTTTAATTTTGTGACAGAATTTCTCTGTGTAGGCTTGACTATCCTGGAACTTTCTCTGTAGATCTTGCTGGCCTCAAACTCACAGAGATCCACCTGCCTCTTCCTCCTGAGTGCTGGGATTAAAGGCATGTACCACCAACATAGGGCCCTTAATTTTTCCCTTAAATTTTTATTTTTTAAAAGAAAAACAAGCTATCTTTTCTCATCATATATATCAATCCAAGTTCCCACTCCCCGCCTCTTCTTATTCCCTCCACATACCCTCTCATCCCACCCCCATCCAATCCTCACAGAGGGAAAGGGACATTGCTTTGGAGAATGTCCAAGTTCCTCCCTACTGTATCTAGGCTGAGCAAGATATCCAAAGAGAATAGATTCCCAAAAGGCCAGTATAAGCAGTAGGGATAAATTCTGGTGCCACTGCCAGTGGCCCCTCAGTCTGCCCCAGCTATGCAACTGTCAACCTCATTCAGAGAAACTAGTTTGATCCCATGCTTGTTCCTTCCCAGTCTGTCTGGTGTTGGTGAGCTCCCATTATCTCAGGTAGACTGTTTCAGTTGGTGTGCCCATCATGGTCTTGACCTTGTTGCTTATTTTCTCATTCCTCCCACTCTTCAACTGGACTTTGGGAGCTCATTTCAGTGCTGTGATGCAGGTCTCTGCCTCTGTTTCCATCAGTTGCTGGATGAAGGTACTATGATGATATTTAAGGTATTCATCAGTCTGATTGAAGTGTATAAATAATACTATTTATAAAGTGAGAATGTTACATAAGAGTAAAAGTTACAACTCTGTTTCTAATATTCATTTTAACTGTGCATTTGTGGGTTATATTTGAGCTTTGTGCACATGTGTGATTGTACACCTGTAGGCAGGATGATGACATCAGATTCTCTGGAGCTGGAATCATAGGCAGTTGTAAGCCACCTGATATAGATTCTGGAAGCAAAATAGGATCTTCTGCAAGAGCTGATTGTACCTTTAACCTCTGAGCAACCTCTCCAGCTCCTGAGATATAATTCTTAGATTGAACTTAATCAGATGCTGAGATAATTCATACTAGAATATCATAGGAAGGTTTCAAGGTAGTAGGAATTACTGAGTGGATAGTAAACCAAATACAATAAATATTTTAAAAATACAATTATTATTGTACCAAAAGAACAATGTTTAGAACTGTAAAATATTTGTAAGGAATATAGAAATATTTATGTGTAATAATAATATGGTCATAAGTCAAAATTGTAAGAACAAGGATCAAAAGAAAATGACAAGAATATTTAAAGTTTTGACGTTGTCACAGCATCCAAAAACAATGCTGTTTGAAAGTGTCAAAATGTTTAGAGGATCAATGATGTGCTCTTCACCTATCAGATAAAAACAATCTTTAAAATGGTGATGACGTTTTTGAAAAAGGATGGAGTTGCTATTTTTAAACACTAATCTATAAAATATAAAAATGTATACCTTTATTGCTTTCTCATCTTGTTTCAAGATGTCTAAGAAGGCCTAATTTGGGACTCAGTTATTTTGCCTATAATATTGTATCTAAAGAAATAATCACACACAAAAAGATTAGCTCAAATATTCAGTACTACATTTTATTTGATAGAAAGTTGAAGATGGTTTATTATCTAAGAATTAGAAACTGGTACAAACCTATTTATAACATTTGGTAAAAATTGAAATAGTTAAAATCAATTTAAAATCATATAATTCTCTTAGGTTTATTAGTTATATGATTAAGACTAAAACAAAAATTTAATTTATAAACTGACTCTGATGAATTTGAGTGATAATAATTTTTAGATATAGTTATATCTGTTTAAATATAGTATAAAATCTGTAACTGTATATATATTTCATCCTTTATAGGAAAATTTCTAATGTACTCAAAAATTAAATCTATCTTATGTTTAACTCGAAATTCTGTTGTATAAAATTGCATGTCTGTAAACTAAGGAAAACATCTCTACAACAATCCCTTTCTGTGGAGATGAGGATAATTTACAGTCCAGTACTCAGTCTTTAATAGAACATCTACATCAACCTTACAGACAAGGCTCAAGGAGTGCCATAGCAGAGGAGACAGATCATTCAGATGTTAAAGATAAAATTAAGAAAATTTCAAGTGATTGAATGGAGCTAAAATAGTCATCCTGAGTGACATAATCTAGCCCCCCCACCAAAAAATTGCAAATATTTTATATACTTTAAATGTATATAAATGAGAGAGAGAGAGACAGAGAGACAGAGAGACAGAGAGAGAGAGACAGAGAGAGAGAGAGAGAGAGAGAGAGAGAGAGAGAGAGAGAGAGAGAGAGACAGAGAGAGGAGGCGTCTCTCTGTCTCTCTGTGTAATCCTGGTTTCCTGGTTGTTCTGGAACTTATTCTGCATGTAAATCTGGCCTTGAACTGAAATCCTTTTGCTCCTGCTTCCTGAGTACTGGAATTAAAACCATGCACCATGAATCATCATCCAGCCCTGGGAAAAAGAAAAGAGTCTTTTTTTTTATACAATAAAAAAAGAAAGAAGAAAAATGGGGCAGAAATAATGTTAAGAGCCATAGTACAGGGCTCTGAAATGTTTTCTGGATATGAGCAAGTTCTGGCATGAATATATTCATAGTAGCTGTTATTTGTACCTGTATAAGATATGCTGGGTGGTGGTGGCACACGCCTTTAATCTCAGTCCTCTGGAGGCCGAGAGAGGCGGATCTCTGTGAGTTTGAGGCCAGACTGATGTATAGAGAGAGTTCCACGATAGCCAGGGCTGTTACACAGAAAAACCTAGTCAGGGGTCGCGGGGGGGGGGGGCTTTTACAAGGTCAATCCAGTCAACTTTCTCATGTGGATGCAGGAGTAACTCATGAGACTACCCATTGCTCAGCACCTATTGTCGGTTGAAAATGGCTGGGGAAAAGAAAGTCAATGTTTTGTAAGGGTGTGGCTACTACTCAGTTATCCATGCTCTGGTAGATGGCTCTACAACTAGGAACATGTGATCATCAAGAATTGGATTTGTTGAGTTACTAAAAGAGGTGTGTGGGGGGGACTCCTGAGAGTTTGAAGGATGCATTTTGGATGTATCTGGGAGAAATGGAGGAGATTTGGGGTAGATATAATCATCATACATTGTACATATATGTAAAATTATGAAGGAAAAATTTAAAATATTTAAAATAATTTTAACATTTGTATGAAAATCTGATATTATTAACAACATTAGTTGAATAGAGAAAAAGAAAATGTAAATATGTAGGACTTGGGCTATAGATTAGTTGTAGAGAGCCTGCCTATCATTGTAGGACCTTATGTTCTATGTTTAACATTGAAGAACATTTCTTATGGCTTATAACATAGAAATAATGTGTACTCAATATACTGGCAGCTAAGAACTAGATATATAAGTTATACCAGGTTTCATTATCTCTAAATAGAAATGTGTTTCCTAAATGTTAAAGGAATTTATGGCATTGATTTCTCTGTAAAGGATGCCTGCAATATCCTTAGAAGCAATTACACAAAGAATAAAAATTTGTTCTATGTGGTCATTTCTTGTACCAATTGCCAATATCACCTTTGGATATACAATTGCTTTGCTTTTGTGGAAACTTGCCCTTTGCTATTAAAGGGATACACATGGTCACTCTTCTTAGATTTCTTGATACATAATGGAGAGGAGGTGATCAGAGACTTACAGAAACAAATTCTCACAGTCCTTTGGAAACCTGTCCAAATTCACTGTGTAAATGTCTTTTACTAGAGATGCGGCAAGCACTTGACAACTTGTGTTCTTACCCAACAATGCATATGCACATGAACACACACACACCACACTTTGAGTTTTGAGAAATAGCTGCATTCCATAGTACAGTTTGTAGTTAGAAGAAAAAAATGTGAAATTGGATTGGCTTCCCTGATCTAATAAAGAAAAAGTTGAAGGAAAGACCTGGGACATCAAGGTCTTGTAAGCTAAACACCAAACAAAAGAATTCGAATAGCTTTATCTTCTTAGCATTCTGAAGAATACATTATTAAAATGACACCATTTGCATATCTATCTTTTAGTTCATACTAACTACAGGAAAGGAACAGTATTTAAAAGTGTATTGAATTTTTCACCGCCGGAAGGGCAGTTGGCTTTAGTTATATAAAACATTCCATCCGCAGTTGAAAATGTATCACAAACCCAGTGTTAACATTAATATTTATCTTATATTCTTTGAGATATATTTATATAAAATGGGGATTGCGATGATATTTTGTTGTCACGTTAACAAATAAAGCTTGCCTGAAGATCAGAGTGCTGAGCTAGCCACTAGTTAGCCTTACAGTCCAAGAAGTGGTGGCTCACACCTTTAATCCCAGTACCAGGGAGGTGGAGAGGGGAAGTGAAATGGATGGGTTTAGAAAGGAAAATAAGACAGGAGGAGACAGGAGCTCAGGATTCATCAGTCTGAGATTTCCCAAAGACACAATTCAGTCTGAAGACTTGAAGAGATAGGCTACCCTGTTCGGTCTGAGGATTTCTTAGAGATAAGAACGAGTGGCTGGCTGTTCTGCTTCTCTGATCTTTCAGTTCTCATCCCCAATACCTGACTCTGGGTTTCTAGAAAGACCAATTACAGTTTGTGCTGCAGGGGACATAGATTTTTCTGTATCTTTTCATATACATAATTACCATGAAAAATATGATAATAAATGAATGGATTTGACTTGGTAAATTAATGATTATCAAAAATACAAATTAATAAATAATGAGAAAAATTGACACCAAATCATGAAATAAAATAAATAAAAATCTACAGCATATTTCCAAGGACCACATTGGGGCACTAGACAGAAGAGAACGACACTGACGAAGCATGAGGGGATCTAATGAGTCATGCTGGCAGAAAACATTACACGGCAGAGCATGCAGTAGGAAACCAATGATGGAACATTGCGGAAACTGAAGTGGCAATCCAAAATCCAAAAACCTTTTAAGTGGTGCTTAAAACACTGGGCATGTGCAAATGTGTGAAAGAAGCAGGGAAATCTGTTTGTTGCTGTTGTTTTTATTTTCTTGCTCACACACAGACTGCAGCAGATGTGTCGATCAGAAGGTGGCTCCCATCCATGTATGCAAACCCTTTCTTCCACCATCCCCCAGATTCTGGTTCCTGGCCACAGCCATCTAAGACAAAAGAGCAACACACATTCTTTAAGATCTTGGTGCAAATGGCACACATGACTTCTACCCTGGAATCTTTGCAAATACACATGAGTGTAAAGGAAGATGTGATCAGAAAAGGGCTGGAGTGCCGAGCACTGCACAAGAAATTTAAATATAGGCTTATAAGACACAAACAAAGCATCCAGAGAAGCAGTTAAGAAGGAAAAATCAAAGTACAACATATCCTGGTCTCATTTACTTTAGGAACAGTTACGTTTTCCTACATGCTAATTTTGAGTATTGGCTCCTCGGTAAAGGATGTTTGCTTTTCATGGTGATAACCATGAAGCAGTCTTTACCGTGGGAAAGTATAAATGTAAAGAATCTCGAACACAGAGCAGGACGAAATGTGGCTTTCCCACAGGCCCATTGTGACTGCGTCTTCATAGCCATCTCACAGTTTATAAAGTTTGGGACCTTTATACAGGCGCCCCAAGTTTTCCCACCTTCCCCTCACATAGCTCCATTTCGGTTTCTAGGCAAAATCAGTCTGAGAGCCACAGGGAATTTATCATGGTTAGTAGCATAAAACCACCTTGTTAGGTAATTAGTCCAGCCATGGGCTCTGGGTGATATGTTTGCTTTATTTCTCTGGGAGTGATTATCTGTCTTGACAATATATCATGGACAAAAACCACAAGGTCCTGAACCTGGCTTTTGTTGTGCTTGCTCCCTGTCGTAGATGAATTGTGTTCCCAAAATCTCAATGAGATGGCCCTGCTCATTAGACCCCACCTCCACAAGACCATTCCTGCTTCTGTGATCTGTCACTGTGCTTCTGCACTCTTCTCCCTCAGTTCCAACAACTGACCAGCACTGGTTTATGTCTGCCGTACAAAGTACAGCTATGGTTCTCTTGAAGCTTTGGCTTCCTTTCTTTGCTACTGCCTTGTCTACCCTTCTAGGGTCTTCGAGGCTTCAGGGAATGGGTCTATTTCAGCTTCAGTCCAGTGAAAAGTAAGAAAGCTTCCTGGGGGGTGGGGTTCGGTTTCCCAGTCACCCACCCAAACCACTGGTTCTTTATTGATACTGATGTAAGCCATAATAGAGGAGTTAATTTAGCCAGACACGATGAAGCTCCAGCCCAAGATGGATGTACACTAGAATCCTTTCTGGTAAGCCACCACTTTGTGGTGCTACACAGATTATTAGAAATAGGTTAGTCAATATGTGAGAGTTAGACAAGAAGAGGCTAGATATAGTGGGCCAGGCAGTGTTTAAATGAATACAGTTTGTGTGTTGTTATTTTGGGTGTAAAGCTAACCAGGTGGGAGCCGGGCAGGATGAAAAGCAGGCCTGCCCGCAGCTCCTACTACAAAGCCATGCCATTTTTACAGTTAGCTTTCCAACTAGACCAATGCAGCTTCTTAGTACTTCATCTCATTTTCTTATTGGTTATCTTCCCTTCTAGCTTAATAAACTGTGTTTGGTTCTAGAAATATGATCATAAACCATAGCAACATAGTAGTAAGAACTATAATATGAAGCACATTTTTTTCAGTAAGATTGGAAAATCAAAATAATTTATTAAATGAAAAAGTGATAATCCTTTTCAAAGTGGTGAAGAAATAAAAAAATACCAAAAAGCATAGTTATAATGTGTCCCACTATTATATGAGTTGCTACGTAGAATTAGTATAACAGATAGTTACACCATAACTATATGCATATAGGATCACTTAAAGCACTTTATATTTTTATAAACATTTGTATTTCATGATATTTTACCAACTTTATTTGATAGAAAGAATAGAAGCAAGTAGAATCAAATAATTAAATGGTCAAAATTATACTAAACAAGTAAAAATGCATCATTGTATTACTGTTGGCTCTGATACCACGCTTTTACTCTTTTTTATGGTCATTTAATTAATCTTTCACAAATAGCTTTTCTTACTTTTCCTCTTCCTCTGAGCTTATGCAGCTATTAGTGCCCCTGGGTAAGATCCACTGACTGAGGATGTCCGCAGGATGAATGAGAGCCTAAGTGTGTCTGACAGTGAGTCTAATTGACAAAGAGATGGGAAGATGCCTCGGACTATAATGCCCTTCCCAGAGCTGTGGTAAAGATTGCTTATGACACTGTGCTATTGGATGTGTGGTCCATCATGGACACAACCTCTTCTCATTATCCATTAACCCAGAGAGAAGTTCTAGTAAAAAGCACTTAATTTGGAATTTCCTATATATACTTTGCCTCATGCAAATGTGTCAAAAAACTTTTTAAAGCACTCTGTGTGTGTGTGTAAATGAAAAAATCATCATATAGTTGCAATTTTATAGGAACTAGGTTGAGCTATACTAACAGTAACTAAAATGTAAAATAGTCTATAAACAATATAATGAAGATGAGTGTCAAGAAAAGAAAACTTAAAAAGAAGCCTATATAAAATGACTATTAGACTCCTACATCTATTTTATGGAATAATTCGTTATCAATAAAAATAAATTGACTAACCTGCAAACTTCCTAGAAGAAGTATTAGAAATTCCCAGCTTTCTTGTATTTGAGGGCAATATTGAACTGAACCATTACTAGAACATTAGATGCTTTATAAGACTCTATATTAGAAAGACACATTTCAAAATGTTGGCGGTTATAGTAAATAAATACGTACGAGTAGGCAATAGCTGGGGAGACAGCAAAGTGCGTGTGCTCTCAGGCCCTGGCAGTTAGATGATCCATTCCTCACTCCCTGACATTACTTCAAAGCTGGAGGTGTATTTAACATGGTGATGGCATTGCCACACACTCTGGGCATCTTTGATCCCTTCTCCATGGTAGACATCTACTTGTTTTTGTACTGATTAATTCATTAATCATGGGCACTTTTATTTCAGCATTAGCATACCCAAACTGTTCTGAGTTACGATGCAAATGTCCTATCAAAGACTAAATTAACATTTTACTGCTGTTAACCAGAGGCAATGCCTCATACAAAGATTAAATGCCTGTGCCAACACTTCACATTGCAGGCTGTTTAGATTTCAAGATGTCTAATTTATAGATGGAAATGAAGAAGTTCATCTTCTTTCTGTGCTGACAGAACAAAAATCTCCAATGCAAGTTGTGATTCCTTGCCACTCTGGTTTAAGAGCAAGGAAATAATACCAAGATCACTGAACTCATTGGTGAACGTGTATATAATTGAGATCATACATTTTCACTAACGATAGCAGACATAAAAGACAAATCTCTGATATTTTACTTCTAAATCCCCTTCCAGTTTTCCTAATTATGTCACATGCTATTCAAAGCTCATTTTAAATAGCAATTAAATTTCATCACTGAGACCCGATAACTATTTGATAAAGAACACAAAACTCCATTCAACTCCATAAATATGATCTGGTAGACATTTTGTACAGCTACTTTCGGCAGGTGATAGCTTGTGTTAGTGTTCATCCAGAGAAATTCTAGTTCACAACCCTTAGGGGTTTATACAGCAAATGTCACATTGTCCATGTGCAGATAAATTCATAAATCAATGTGTACAGCTCATATTGCCTGAATCTTTATAGCAAAATTTAATCAGCTAAACACATACAAATTTTGCCACACTTCACCCACTGCTATGATGATCAGAAGGCAACAGATGTAGCTGGATGGCAAAGAAGCATTGCAATTAATGTCAGGCAGATTCTGGATAAAATATATTATGAAAATGTGACAAACTCCTGTGATGATTCATTCTTGTTCCCACAATGTAGAATAGAAGGATAAAATGGTTTTGCTATTTACAAGAGAAGAGTAAAAGTATGATAAGTAGATGTTTTGTCGCGTTTACACAAAGCCAGGGTGCTTGGAGAACCTCAAAAAAGATAGATACTTAGACCATAAGAATTGAGAGAAAGAGAAGTAAAGGCAGGATAAGGTACCATCTGTATTGTATCTTTTTTTTTAAAGATATCTGGTTATGTCTTTTGAATAGAAAAATACAGTTAAGTAAAACTATATTCATCAGGGAGGTGAAGTTAAAACAAGATAAGTTTTCTGGCAGGACAGTTTAAAGGGAAGGTAAAAGCATGAATATTTGTAATTGATAGAGCATAGAGAACATCAACATCTGGACCAGGTTTTGCAGGAATCTTTCTGGAATAAGCACTATGACACCAATGAGAATGGAAAAAGAGTAGATGTCAACAGTTGACTGAGCCAAGAAAGTTTCTGAAAGCCCTTCGTATCAGGTCCAGTTCATTGTCTTATTTTACATTTCAGAACTGCAAGGTGGTGAAAGCAAACAGGCTAGGTATGACAGAAGCATATGTGTATGTACGTGGCAGTCAGCAGATTGTTAAGGATAATACACCATTATTTTAGCTATTTCTCAAGGTCATTCTGCTCTAAGGTCCCGGTGAAGTCATACTTGTCAAATAGATGGTAGTAGTGGTGCTTTAAATTATTATCACTAAATTAATCAATATCTAATAATTGGCCT
Source organism: Microtus pennsylvanicus (assembly GCF_037038515.1). Classification (NCBI taxonomy): domain Eukaryota; kingdom Metazoa; phylum Chordata; class Mammalia; order Rodentia; family Cricetidae; genus Microtus; species Microtus pennsylvanicus. The sequence continues at coordinate 177,909,447 of NC_134579.1, read as the reverse complement.
TTTCTACCTTATTCTACTTCAAGAGGTCCAACACTATGAGTCAGATAACACAATTGACTGGGGTGCCCTTAATTTTACATGTCCTTGCTTTGTAGAATGATAAGATTAAGATATAATGATTGACATAATTGAGATACCTGGGGAAACATCTTATAAGGCTCAATATTGTGCTAGATCTGCCAACATCTGATGCTGTCTTCCACATAGTTTACACAGGTACAGTGACAAAGTGGCTAGAATTAGGACTTATCCCTTCACTGTTGGAACTGAACACAGTAATACACTTAATATAACCTGTTATTTAGGATAAAAATAAGCAAGGACAGAGTCATACAGAAATCACCAAGGCCAGCTGGCCTGGGTCTGAAAAAGCATGGGACAAATCCAGACTAGCTGAACATAGAGGACAACGAGGAATACTGAGAACTGAGGAACAATCGCAGTGGGTTTTTGATCCTACTGCACGTACTGGCTTTGGGGGAGCCTAGGCAGTTTGGATGCTCACCTTTGGAGACCTGGATAGAGGTGGGCGGTCCTTGGGCTTCCCACAGGTCAGGGAACCCTGATTGCTCTTAGAGCAGATGAGGGAGGGTGACTTGATCGGGGGAGGAGGGGGAAATGGGAGGTGGATGAGGGGGGGAGGCAGAAATCCTTAATAAATAAATAAATAGATAAATAAATAAATAAATAAATAAATAAATAAACAAAAACAAAATATGAACTGTATTCTTTCTTGTGCCCACGCTTTATTCTACATGTGTTGAGTTTGCTTCCTGTTGTGAAAGACAACATGGCTAAAAGTAACTTGGGAAAGAAACATCTTATTTATATTTCAAATACTGGTCATAGTCCGTCACAGAGGGAAGTCAGCACAAGAACGCAAGCAAAAGCAGAGGTAGAAACTATAGAGCAAAACGGCTTACTAGCTTGCTCTTCCTAGCTTGATGGGTTGCTTTCTTATACAACTCAGGACCTACTTAAACAGTGGATGGGCTCCTCCTCTGTCAATCACCAATCAAGAAAATGTTCCACAGAAAAATACCCACAGGCTAACCTGATGGAAGCAATTTCTCAATCAAGATTCCCTCTGCCCAGCTATGCCTATGTTTGTGTCTTATCAGAATCTCAGTGGTATACTACTACTAATGAAACACTTGAAGCTAGAGCTGCTGCTGATTTGTGTTTCTCTGCAGTAAGCAAACAGATGATTTCCAACAAATGAAGGAATACATGGTTGATAAAGCGCAAACTTGTATATCCTATCACGTTCTATCTTTACCTGTAGATCTAATCTCCAGGTTTTTCTGTTTCCTCTCCATACACAAGAGGACTAAATCATCAAAGCCTCCATTGCACCTCAATTAGTTGGGGATTTGGGGGTGAGAGGAGAAAGACTGAGCATTGATTTTCCTTGCTTGCTGCCCTCAGTCTGTAGCAGGTCATTCTACACGCCCCCCCCCCCTTCCCAAGCATGCATTCTGTCTGAGATTTATCTACAAGGAAACAAATCTCACCAGTTTTGTCAGCTGTGACTCATTCTATTGTTCTTTCAGGACTAGAGATGATGATCCTTTTTCACAGGTTTCAGGAGCTTCATCAATTTTTGGTTTCTGTTACACACACTTGGATTATCTTTGCTAAATTATCAACGTTTGATTTCCTCGCTTGAGTCACTCCTCTAGCCTATGACCAATAAATTATTCTATTAAAGAATCCTAGGTTGTGGTGGTTCTTGCCATTGCTTTTTATCAGTTAGAGGACGAGGCAGGAGGATCATGAGCTCAAAGAGAGTCTAATCTATATAGCAAGGCCTTGTCCCTAAAATAAAACAAGATACCCTGGGAAAATAGTGAATTTTAGGTGGCCACCATTATTTAGAAGAAAACAGAAAGTTATTGAAGAAGAGAAAAAGCAAAATAAATAGTGTACCAATGTAACGAATAAACCCAGTATTAAATAAAGAAGGGTCTAGTGAACTAAAAAGGCCCATGAAAGGATAACTCTTTTCCATTTTATGCTTTCTTTCATTTTGTATTTTAAAGGGATCTTACACAAGCTGGCCTGAATTCACTACATTGCCAAAACTTGCCTCAAACTCATGATCCCTTTATGTAAGCTTTGCCAATACTGAGATTTCGGGTGTGAACCAGCATACCTGGCAAACTTCTGTAAAGTTGCTTTTCAATATTAAGGGAACATAGAACAGAAATATTAACTCTTGAATTTCTTAAAAGGCATTTTAGAAGAACCTGTGTGGTTATAAGCTGATGGATTAGTAGAAAGTGTGGGTTACTATATGTTATCCCATCTATCTTGTAATTAATTTGCTCTGTTTAGCTCTCCAAATGAGAGAGATAGAGTAAATAAATGCATGGACACCAAATATTTCTAGGAATTTTTCTTAATGCAAGCTCTCTGCCAACACAAAAATCCGTATCAAGCCAAAGCACAACAAGCCAAACTAAGAAATACCAGGTTTAATGGGATTCCTGCATGCCAGGGTAGCTCCTGAGGCCACTAAGTTTACCAAGAGGGGGAGGGTAGGGAGAGGACATGTGTTCCTCTTCTGGTAACTCTCTTAAATACCCTGTGGGAGTGGTCAGGACATGGCATGCTGGGATTTGGAGTCTAGACCAAGACAACTCTCAGGCCTGGAGACTATGCTCCCAATTTAACAAATATGTTCAGTCCTAAATGATGGAAGACCAGCATGTGAGAGCAGTTTTTTTTTTAAAAGAGGGAACTCTAAAGATTTCATATCTGATTTTCGTAAAAAAGTTAAAATGATGCCAAAGAGTAAACAAATTCACAGTGAGACAGTTTACATTAGAACAATTATGTCTTTTCTAGACTGCATCTCTTAATTGTTTTTCTCATCAAAGTCCCTGCCACGTGGATATTTCATAAATAACAGAAAAATTGTGAGCAGAAAATCCAGGATAAGTAGAGGTAAAAAAATGAGTGGTCCTGAGTGATCCTGATTTTTAAAGGAATCTAGTGTTAACAAAACACCAAATAGCATAAAAACAGAACTGATTTATTTTGCACAAAAATGTAGACTTTTAAATTAAAGTTCCAACAATGATTGAAACATTTAGTGTTAATTATAAGAATTTTTGTTTATAATTTTCAACTTAAAATATTATTAATAATTTAGTTGAACATAGCTAGATAGTTGCTTCAACAGTTCATTTTATTATCTTCATCTTTAATTGAGTAACAACGTAAGCTTAGTGAGTCATCTATTTTAGTGCTACAATTTCAATTTTGAAAAATCAAAACAATTACTACAACCACAGCCTGGTCATAAACTAAATCTGTCATATTAGGAAATTTTCATTTATCTTAATTTGTTGTAATTCATAGTTTGTACTGGAAATAAGAACATCGTGGGTGTAGCCAACTACTTTCCAATGCAATTTGAGTCCCATTTTGAATGATGGAAGCGTATATGGCACCACTGTTAGATCAAGAACCTGTGAGTGGACAGGTTATAGGCCCTAGGGAACAACCTACTACTCTTATTATGTCAAAAGGAAATAGTATTAAGCCAAGTTTCAGTGAATTGATGTATCTCTCAACCTTCATCAAAAAATGTTTCTATTTTCAATAGATGGTGATTAACAGAGATCAAAAAGTGCCTAAGGTACAGGGAACAGGGACAAGGCAATTCTCAGCCCTAAATGGTACAACTATCCTTTCCTTCAATGGCTTAGGAGGAAGAGAGAGTAGAAAGTATTGCAAGAGTCAAAGGCAGTAGATGACTACTAGGAAACAGTGCCTTCTAGACATAGCAGAGTAGCTTCATATATGAATTCATAAGAACTCACAGTGGATATGACAGAATGCACAAAGCCTGGGCAAACTCAAGGCACATAGCTGTTGAGAAAGGGGGCGTCTCTTAAGTAGTCTCCAGTAAGACAGCCATGCTCCCACATCCAAGAATTTATGGGAAGCACAAATTAGACATGAGTATTGAAAGAGAGAGAGAGAGAGAGAGAGAGAGAGAGAGAGAGAGAGAGAGAGAGAGAGAGAGAGAAGTGGGGGGGGACACAAAGATGAGTTTTCAGGGAAGGTGAGAATTCAAGAAACAGGGTAAATATGATTACAATGTTTTGTATGAAACTCTCAAAGATAATAAAAAAATCAAGAAAGGATTATTCACTTTCGGTCTCCAGAGGATGAACCATTTCCAGTCTAATTAGTCACATAATGTTAGTCTTTTCTAATTGCTGCTGTTTAATTTAAGATCAGAAATGTAACACAGTTAATCAATCAGCCAATCAGCCATTATCGCACATCTGTAATGATCATTCTGATAAAGATTGAATAGCTCTTAAAAATTAAGCAAAAATAGCTGGTATGTTCGATTTTCTCTTTATGGGTCAAAAATATGCTTTACCCAAGTGAAAAAAAATGCTTAAAGGTTTTGTGGAGTTTATTTATGAGTAGCAGACAACCAGCCTTACTTACACTGTTGCTCAACAGATTGAAGTTGACAAGGCAAAAATGTGGAAAATAAAACATAAATGCTATTGAGTCAATGAAGCAGACAAATCAGAAGTAAGCTATCTGTAGAATTGAATTTACAGAGACTTAAGCAATTAGACACTGTATGTTGAGCCTGCTGTTAAGTAAAGGTGACAAAAATTTTGATTTAATCCTTCATATTCTTAAAACACTGGACCTCAGCTTCAAGAAATTTATCATATGGAAATAAAAATATCTGGATGAAAACATCAGTATTCAACTAATGAAGAAATATGCATTACTCTTTCAAATTCCTCATGATCATTTCTGGATATGGGTTAATCAGGAGACAAGTTTACACTTCCTTAGGGGATATTTCCGCATTTTTAACTTTTAATCTCATCAAAGCCAAAATCATAGCATAAATTTGACATGGAGATTAAGAATAAACTACCTTAATTGTGTTTTATTGGAAGATAAAATGAAAACAGCCATCTTTAGAAAAACCTTTTCTGAACATTGCTATAAAGAAATTCAAAACAGGAAGTAATTAAAAATTTCTCACCTAAGCATCATATCTGAGAAGCACTCTAAGAGCACATGCCAGTAGATTTTAGTTGGCAAACCAACATTTATGATTTAACATTTAGGAGCTAACAAAAAACCTTCTAACTGTTCTTCTCATTTATAATGGGCAACGATAAGGGTGTTTATAGCAACTGGAAATAAAATTCATCCCCTTATTTTCTAAGTTTTGACTTAGTAATGAATCAAAACCTCAAATTTCATCCAAGTAACTCATGTATTCAATTTTTTGTCCTACGTCTCTGTCGCTCTGTCTCTGTCTTGCTCTCTTTCTGTGTGTGTGTGTGTGTGTGTTTATGTGTGTGTGTATAGGCAAAACTGTGCACGCATAAAAAGAAGATACCTTATAGGAGTGTGTCCTTTATGTCTTCCATGTGTGTTTCAGGGATGCAGCTCAGGCTTGGCAGCAAGTGTTCCTATCTGCTCATCCATATCTCTGGGCAAAAGAAGAAACATTGTTTAAATAAATAAATAAACAAACAAATAAATAAATAAATGCTTCAGTGACCTAAAATACGAAGCTAAGGATGTCAGTTATATGAAACTGATACAGAACAATCATTTTGTGAAAATGTCACATATTCTAATGGTTTTTGTCCTTATGATACTTGTCCCCGGATGGTTGTTGATGTTGTAAAGGTCAATAGCATTTAGATCAAGAAGGATACTGGTGGTTTATTCATTATGTGCAGATTGATCTTAGGTGACATTTTTGAAATACTTTCTGAATAGGCATTTAATAAACTATTACAGTTCAATAATTGCCTGTTTCCTGCTTGTTAATGAAATTTATATATGAAAATGAAACATTGATTAAGAAGCTTTCTTTATAAGAAAATTGTCACATCTTTTTTTATTAAATTATTTTCATTTATTTTATGTACTGACCACAGTTGTCCCTCCCTCCTTTCTATGCCTTACCTCATCCATTCCTCCTCTATCTCCATTCAGAAATGGGAAGACAACTGAAAGTAGTCAACAAAGCATGTCACATCAAGTTGAGGCAGGACCAAGCTCCTCCCCCTGCATCAAGGTTGGGTAAGGCAACCCAGCTTCGGGTCTGGATTCTCAAAAGCCAGCTCAAGCACCAGGGACAGGTTCTGAACCCACTGCTAGGATCCTAACAAAAAGGCAAAGCTACACAATTGTCACATACACTAAAGGCTTCGGTTGGTCCCATGCAGACTCCCTAGCTGTTGGTCCAGAGTTGGTGAACTCCCACAAGCTCAGCTGTCTCTGTGGAATTCCCTGGCCTGACCTTTATGAGGCTGGCTCACATGAAATCCTTCCTCTCTCTTCAGCAGGACTCCTGGACATCAGTCCAGTGCATGGTTGTGGTTCTCTGCACCTGCTTCCATCAGTTAATGAATGAGTGCTCTCTGATGACAATTAAGATTCTTCCTAATTATATTACCAGAGAAGGCCACTTAGGACACCTTCTCCACTATTACTAGGAGATTTAAATGAGGTCATCTGTATGGATTCCTGGGAGGTTCTCTGGCACCAGGTTTCTCCCTAACCACCAAATATCACCCTACATCAAGATATATTTTTCATTCTTCTCCCTGTCTCTCCTGATCCCAAACCCACCCAATGTGATTCCCTCATGTTTATATCTCCACCTCACCATCTCGACTCCCACCCCTAGTTTATCCAGGAGATCTCTTATATTTCCCCTTCCCAGAGAAATCCTTGAGTCTCTCTTGGGCCCCCCTTGTTACTTAACTTTTCTGGGCCTGTGAATAGTAGCCTGGTTATCATTTACTTCAGAGTTGATAGCTTAAGAGTTAGTACTTACCTTGTTTGTTTTGCTGGGTCTGAAGTACCTCACTCAGGATAATGTTTTCCTAGTTCCATCCATTAACCCGTATATTTCATGATGTCATTGTTTTATTATTCCTGAGTAATACTCCATTGTGTGAGTGTATCACAGTTTCTTTATTCATTCTTTGGTAGAAGGACATCTAGGTTGTTTCTAAGTTCTAGCTTTTATGCATAATGCTGCAATGAACATAGTTGAGCAAGTGTCCTTGTGTTATGATTGAGACTCCTTTGGGTATATGTCTAAAATTGGCATACTTTGATCTTCAGGTGGTTTGATTCCAAATTTACCAAAACTACCACAGTGATTTTCAAGGTGGCTGTACAAGATTTTACCCTCAACAGCAGTTGAGAAGTGCTCCCCTAATTCCACATCATCTCCAATATAGGCTGTCGTAAGTGTTTTTCTTTTTATTTTAACCATTCTGACAGGTGTAAGATGGTATCGCACAGTCGTTTTTATTTGAATTTTCCTGATCATAATAATGTTGAATAATTCTTTAAGTGTATGTTCACATTTTGAATTTTTTCTCTTGAGAATTCTCTATTCTATTTAAATCTGTACCCCATTTTAATTGTATTATTATTATTATTATTATTATTATAGATTCTTGAGGTTTTTTTGTATACTTTGTAGATCATCCATCTGTCAAATGTGGAGTTTGTGAAGATCTTTTACTATTTTGTAAGCTGCTATTTTGCCTTAGTAACAGTATCCTTTGTCTTACAGAAGCTTTTCCATTTCAGGTGGTTTAATTTATTAATTGTAGTCTGTACTACTGGTATTATATTGAGGAAATTATCTCCTGTGTCAATGCACTAAAAGATACTTTCCACTTTCTCTTATATCAGCTTCAGTGTAACTGGACTTATGTTGAGATCTTTGATTCATGTGGCTTGAGTTTTGCATGAGACAATAGACATAGATCATTTGCATTTTTCTTCATGCCAATAGCCAGTTATGCCAGCATCATTTTTCGAAGATGCTTTTTCCCCATTGTATGGTTTTCTTTGCAAAAAACCCTCATGATGCTAAAAAAAAAACCCTCATGATGCTAAAAAAAAATAAACAACTCATGATGCTAAAAATTTCTTTGACAAAATCCAACACCCCTTCATGATAAATGTCTTAAAGATATCAGGGACACAAGGAACATATCTAAACATAATAAAAACAATATACAACAAGCCCACAGCAACCATCAAATTAAATGGAGAGAAACTTCCAGTGATTCTGCTAAAACAGGAACAAGGCAAGGCTGTCCACTCTCTCCATATCTTCAGTGCAGTACTTGCAGTTTTAGCTAGAGCAAGAAGACAATAAATGGAGTTCAAGGGGATGCATATTGGAAAAGAAGTCAACGTTTTGCTATAACATCTACAACTGATAAACACTTTCAGTAGTGTGACTGCATACAAGATCAACTCAAAAAAATCAGTAACTCTCCTGTATACAACCAGAGAAATAATACCCTTTACAACAGCCATAAACAATATAAAATATCTTGAGTAAACTAAACAAATGAAAGACCTTTATTGCAAAAACTTGAAGTCTTTGAAGAAATTGGAGAAGATATCAATAAATGAAAAGATCTCTGATACTCAAGGATCAGTAGGATTAACATAGTAAAAATGGCAATCTTACCAAAACCAATCTACAGATTCAGAGCAATCAAAATTCCAACAAAATCCTTTGCAGACCTTGAAAGAACATACTCAATTTCATATGGATAAATAAAAAACCCAGGATTGCTTTACAATAAGGATATTTCCAGAGGTATCACCATCCCTGACTTCAAGATCTACTATACAGTTATAGTAACAAAACCTGCATTGGATTGGCATAAAAACAGTCAGGTGGATCAATGGAATCGAGTTAAAGACCCTGGTGCAAATCCTCACACTTAGGAACACTTGATTTTTGTCACATCATGTTTCATAAGCATTTCTCCATAATTCACCTGCCTAACAGCTAATCATTATCGAACTGACTACAAATCATAAAATCCACTAGGTGACAGTTAAGTTGGCTCATGTTTCTGGTCACCTATCTTTCCAAAACCTTAGTTTACATATACAAAATTTTTGTGCATTTTTATTTTAATTGATTCTCTCTTCCCCTTGCACCCAATTCATCTCCCCACACTATCCACACACCATTTGTCCTCAGTATTCTCTCTTCCACTTCTCCACCCTGTCTTAAAGCCTCTTTTTTTTTTTCAATCCCCTGGGTTCCTTTTTAGTTGACTTTACTCCCACATTTTACCAGTCAGAATCTGCCTATGAAAGAAGATGTGATATGCTTATCTCTTAAGACTGGGATACCTTCCATTTCTCTCAAAATTTCATTTCTCTTATGGTTTTCGGTGGTTTGAAAACAAATAGGCCCTAAAGGGGGTGACACTGTTATGATGTCTGGATTTGTTGGAGTGCCTATGGCCTTAGAGGCAGTGTCCCTGCAGAGGAAGGCATTGAGGTCTTATATAGGCTCAAGCCAAACCCAGTGTCTCAGTTCACTTCCCATTGCCTTAAATTGCATTAAAATGTAGAATTTTCCAGTACCATGTCTGCCTACACAGTGCTTTACACCCAGCCTCCATGCTCCCTGCAATGATGACACAGGACTAAACTTCTGAAAATGTAAGTGGTCACCTCATTAAATGTTTTCCTTTATAAGAGTTGTGGTGGTCATGGTGTCTCTTTACAACAATAGAAACCCTGACTAAGATATGGTTGAATGACGTTCTATGACATTTTGATTATTGATTCAGTTATTGATGAACATGTAATCTCATTAATTTCCTGGCTATTGTGAAAAGGCGATGTAAAACAAAGAAGTGTGAATGTCTTATAAAGGACGACATTTAACTGGGGCTGGTAAAAATACTTCCTGCACCACGATAAGCCCCTCCATCGACACAATAATCCTAATCCAGACCAAATCAGACCAAATTAGTAAAAGCCCAGGTTTAACAGATACCAGTACTCTTGAATAGCTTTCTAGGCCCCCAGAGAGGAGACAAGGAAGAAAGACAGGAAAACCACATTTGTTCTCTGGGGGGTGAGGCGGTTTATAATCCCTATGGGAGTAGCCTTGAGCAACTTTGGGGAGTGATTTTCATTTGGAGGGCTTTCAAAGGGTTGGAATCTGAACTGAGGAAGCTCCCAGGGACTCTTTGGATGTATGGATACCAGGGACCGGAGTGTAGCTTCCATCTACACAGATGGCTTACAGTTTTAGAGGCTTAGTCCATTTTCATTATAGTGAGAAACATGGTGCCATACAGGCAGACATGGTGCTGGAGAAAGAGATCACCAGACAGCAGGGAGAGAAAATGAGACACACTGGGCCTGATTTCAACTTGTGTGACCTCAAAGCCAACTCCCAGTGACACACATCCTCCAAAAAAGTCACACCTACTTTAGCAAGGCCACATCTAATAATGTCACTCCCTAGTGACCAAGCATTCAAACACAAGAGTCTATAGGGGCCATTCCTATTCAAACAACCATAGATAGCACTGTTTAATATCTTCTTAGGCTAGCAATCATCAAGCACCAACTCACCCGAATCATGAGGAGCTACCATCTTCCTATCATACAGCTACTATTACTTTCTTTTTAATGCAATGAGAGACGTTCTCACAAAAGCCTATTACCACACAACATTCAATATTGATTCCTGTATAAGTCACCTTCAGAAGATTTCCACAATGAATAGTTCACTGATGAATGTTGGGTTTGTGACCATGATATGGTCATAGTCGTTTCTTTTTATCATATTTGATACTTTTATTTATTTTTATTTTTTTAATTTATACAATGTTTTAATTGAAATAGAATAGCATCATCCCTCCCTCTCCTTTCTGCCCTCCAGCAGCTCCTCTCCATTATCTCCTAAACAGTCCTATATCACCCTATTCTCAAGTTGTTAGCCTCCTTTTATTACATTTGTTATATATATATATATATATATATATATATGTGTGTGTGTGTGTGTGTGTGTGTGTGTGTGTGTGTGTGTGTGTATGCATAAGTTGTATGATATAACATGATGACTTCATTTTTATTGTTTGTTTAACTATGTCTTAAAGGTTGAACTCTGCAGTGGACACCAGTTAGTGGACTTATCCATAGGAGAGGCTAATTCTCTTTTCTCAGCAATCAGTTCTCTGCAGTTCCTTGTTTAGGGGTGGACTCTGAAAAAATCTCCCCCTCTTGTGTTATAGGTCTATAGATATTGCCATCATTCTGGTCTTGGTTATGCAGCCATTTCTAGGAGAGATGGCATCACAGCAGACTTCCTGGTTTTATGGCTCTATTTTCCCATGCCATCATCAAAGACGCACTTTACCCATGGCACAGGAGTTGTGTGGCTGTGATGTAAATTTACACAGAATGGCTGGGCTCCCTGTGGTCTATTGATCTCTGCATTTGTATCCAGTTATGTATTTCTGTGGTGGCTTCCATGTGCTATAAAAAAGCTCCTTTGACATGGGATGGTAGCCACACTCATCTGTGGCTGTAAGGGTAAGAGTTAGAAATTTTGCTGATTTAGCAAGTAGGAATAATAATTTTTTCCCCCAGAGGTCCATGACCTGACTAGCGCTGAGAAGTTGGCTAGGTTTCCAGTACCAGGCATGATTTCTTGCCCATTAATTTGCCTTACATTCAAATAGAGAACAGTTGTATACCGCCAACATGGGAATGCCATTTATTGTACCTTTACGCTTATCTTGCCATGCTGGTAACTGTCAGCCAGTTAGGACTCTGTGACTGAGCTCCTCTCTTCACAACTTGCATAGTGTTCTCTGGAACCATGGCATCTGAAAAACATATATTTTATTATAATTGACTTTTAGTCTTAGAGAACACGACAAAGGCATTATACATTCTAGTAAGTCATCTGCTATTCAACTATGTTTTCAGACATAAAGGTACAACAAACCTTTTTATATTATCCCTCCTTTTTTAACTCTATTTTTTTTTTTGGAAAAGCAATTAAGCAGGGTCTCATAACATACTTCAAGCTGGACTCTAACTCTCTGTGTAGTTCATTCTGTTCTTGAACTTGACATTCCTCTTCCTCTCTTGCCACAGGAGTGCTTGGGTTATAGGTGATCCCTTCAAATTCTGCTTGTTATCATATGTAAGTCATTCACTGTAGATTTCACGACAGGATAGGCATCAGCCGATATTGGCTGTATGATTGATATTTCTCATACATGTGCTTTGCTTCACTCTACTATGAGTTATTTTCTCTTCATTTCCAATATCCAACTCTTTCAGTCTTCCTTTCTTTTGCCATTATCTTCTGAAACATAGGTTTATCATTTTCTGTCATCCTGATAATAGCTTAAAATATATTTTGATAAATTTGGGACTATACTGTGACAACAGAAGTTTGGTGGCTTTTGCAGTGTTCTTTTGGTTTTATTGCATTTGAAATATATCTCACAAGCAGACATATGTGTGCATGGCACTATTTGTTATTTATTTGGTTTTGTTTTCTAGTTCAAAAGCCTTGTAATTAGCACCCCAACTAACTTTTCAAATACTCATTCCTTTATTTACTTTTTAACTATTTTTCCTGGGATAATGCCTCCCCCCAACTCTCTGGAGATTTCCACACTGGACAAATACCAACAGAAATAACAAAAGCAAAACACTTCTCATTATTTGCTTGAAACAACCTGAATTGCTTTTACTTCAGAAAGATGTTATCACTTTCTTTATAATTCGAGGTTGGAAAACATTTTCTTTGAGAACTTCGAACATTCTATGCAACTAGTTCTTGCTTTTATCTTTTATTCTAAGACCAGATGACAATCTTATTGTTCTTCCTTAAAAGTAATGTGGCATTGTTCTCTGTACTTTTTTTCTATTTGTCTTTTGCTTTTATGTTCGGTGTTGAATTTCTTTAGTTAGTCTAGCAAAAACTTTTTAAAACTTCTTGTATTGCTGTATTTCATTAGTTAAGAAATTCTGACACTAATTTTCCAATTGTCACTTTCAGTTAAGAATAATAGACATTTTTATGTGATTTCTTAGTTGCATTGATCTGTCCTGCTATGTTACTTTTGCCTTTCTAGTTCACTTTGAATATTCTTTTCTAACTTTCTTTTTACCACTCATACATGATGTATTATGATCATATTTCCACCACCCCATATAGTTCACAAACCTATTGACCTTTCTTCTTTGTTAATTGTTTCCCTACCACCTTCATGTTTCTTTCCTCTTTTTGTTCAAGGCTTTTGCAGATGGTCACAGGTGCTCTGTGCTCATGAGTGCAACAGCCATGTTATATCCAGAGGACAGCATTTTATAGTAACCCACATCTTCTTCTAGCTACTATTGTCTTCCCACCCCTTCTCCTGTGATTGCCTTATTTTAATAAAATTTTGAAATATTTTAATCATCTTTGTAGTGGTGGGTGTCAGCTTTACCTCTATTTCACTGGTGACCTTCTGTTTATTGTTACCTATTGTCTCCTAGGCTTATGTTTTGCAATACCTGACATACTTTTTGTATGTCAACTATTATGTGTAAGAGCACATACAGAAAAATTGCGGGTACCCGACAATATTTTTAGCATTTTTCTTCTCTGACTGGAAGACTGTATGAAGACAGATTATATAGATTCACTGGGGGTCTGAGCTGATTTGGGACTGTTCTTCAGCATGACAACCATCAGTATATCTCCAGTTGCAATTAGCTCTCTACCCATCAAAACACTGGATTAGAAGGAAGTTTCTGCCAGGGTTGTGCTGATCATATTTCCTTTTGTCCAGTTGTGCGTGGTAATAGTATACAAAGTCAGCTCAAAATTCTCAAGATTTTTTATTATTAGGTTGTAGCTATATGTATCAAAAAGTGGGGTGTGGTAGGAGGCCATTTGTTCATTTCCTCCTGAAATAATCACACAAAAACTATATTATTTAAATCACTGCTTGGCCCATTAGCTCTACCTTCTTATTTGCTAACTCTTACATCTTAATTTAACCCATTGCCATTAATCTGTGCATCACCTAGAGGTAATAGCCTACCACCAAATTTTCAGTCTGTCTGTCTCCAGCAGCAGCTCCATGGCTTCTCTCTGACTCTGCCTTCTTTCTTCCAATGATCAGTTTAGTTTTCCCCACTAGATTAGAGCTCTATTCTACCCTATCAGAACAAGCCAGTTTCTTTATTCATTAACCAACCGTATTCACAGAATACAGAGCAGAATCTCACATCAGTTGGGCAAATGCCTAAAGAATTAAACTCTCATAAAAATAGCAAAAATATCAATATCTCTATATTTGCTTTCTCCTTGAAATCCTACACCCATATTCTTAGATCTTTTGATGACAAAATTTTGTAATTTGATAAGAAACATAGGAATAATTTTATCATAATAATAATCCTTTGACATAATTGGTGTTTTTATGCTATTTAATATGTATATTTTGGTATTAATTTAAGGATTTTTTGCATTCATTTATTTTTTATGTATCTTAAATATTTATAGTACCTATTTAAATTCTGTAGTCTTTTAAAAACTAAGATGTTTGAGGCTGGAAACAAGACTCAGTGGCTAAGAGCATTGGCTGCTCTCCAAGAGGTCTCATTTTGATTCCCATCACCCCACATGGCAACTCATAGCTGCAACTCCAAGTCAGATGATCCAATTCCCTCTTTTGGCTTGTGAAGCCTCTAGGTATGTGTGTGAATAACAGACATACATGCAGTCCAACATTCATATATACAAAATAAAACCAAATAAACCTTCTAAAAAGTTAATTTGTATGCTTTTTATTTTTGGTATCATAAAGTTCTTTATTGTTCATGTTAGTCCTTGCCAGATATGTGGTTATCAAATATCTTCTTTTAAGCTATCTTGTCGTTTTAATCTGGTAAAGGCCTCTTAAAAAGCAGGAGATGGTCCCCAATATTCATGTTGTTTATTAAAAAATAAGTTGTCCATGCTGACAAGTAAATACTATGTGATTTATTTTCATGACATTTGTTCAACCTTCAAAATATCTATTGTGAATAACATATACCAACTCCAACCCTAAATTAATGCAACTGTTCTTAAATTTTACAAACACTTTACCTATTGGTTGGGGAGGTGACCCAATGTGTATTGTGGTTTATAAAACTAATGTTTCACATAAACTCATGCAATTAAATACTTGGTCCCAATTTGGTAGTTGTCTTAGTCAGTGTTCTATTGCTATGAAGAGACACCATGAATACAACAACATACATACAGTTTTATATCAGAAAACATTCAATTGGGGCTTGCTTATAGTTTCTGAAGTTTAGTCCATTGTCATCATGTTGGGGAGCATAGCAGCCCACAGGCAGACATGGTGCTGGAAAAGCAGCTAAGAGTTCTACATCCGGATACATAAGGAGTAGGAAAAGAGAGCCACTGGCCCTGACTTGGGCTTTTGAAAATTTCTCCTGATCCTCTCAAAATGTTGTCACTCTCTCATGACTGAGCATTCAAATATATGAATCTATGGGGTACAATTCTTATTCAAATCACTCCATTCCACTCTCTGACCCCATAGGCTTACAGCCTTTTTATGATGCACATTGCATTTGGTCCCTCTTCAAATTTCCCTACATCTATCACTGTTCCAACATTATTCAAAAGTTCAAAGTCTCTTCTGAGATTAATGGCAATCTCTTAACTATAATCCCCTATAAAATCAAAATGAAAAAACAGAGCACATACTTCCAACATATAATAGCACAGAATCTGTGTTATCATTTCAAAAGGGAGGAATGGGAGCAGAGTGAAGAAACACTTGACCAAAACAAGACCAAAACTCAGAAGGACAAACTCCAAATTCTGTATTTTCATGGTCAATGTCAAAGCTGTCTTCAAACCTCCAACTCCTTTAGTTTTGTAGGTTGCAACACACTTATCTCTCTTGAGCTGGTTCTACACCTTATTAGTAGCTCTACTTGGCAAGAATCTCAGGACTCTGGCATCTCCACCATGCTGGGGTCTCCAATGAAACCCAAGTTTCACTTTGGCAGTTTAATGAAATGACCTCTCTGGATTCCATGCAGAGACTCCCTACCCCGCCTTACAACAGCTTTTCTTAACCACAGAAGGAGGCTCCATAACCCCTTTCTTATTTTCTTTGACTCTAAAGCCAGTTCCACGTGGTCTAAGCGGCCAAGTTCTGCTGGCATGGTCTGAAACTAGGCTCCTCATTTAAATAAGTTTTCATCAGCATTCGGGTTTGATGGTAGCCTCCATTGCTTAAGCTTTTCTTTAATTTGTGTTCACAAGGTGGAAGCTTAGTTAGGTGGGGTTTTGCTGTGAGGTCACCTTTCCCTCTATTCCATTTAGCATCATCAGGTTTCTTTTTTTTTTTTTTTAACTTGATTTTTAATCTCCTTGAGCACAGGACTTAGCTCCATTTCACTTCCTGGTACTCCTTTTCTACTCAAATTGTACATTTTGCAATTTTACTTTCTCAGCTTACTCCTTTTCATTTTAGATCTACACAAGAGTAGCTGTTAATATTTGATGTCTATAGTAGACTGTCTTAAAATCTCTTCTCCTAACATTAATATAAAACTCTTCAATTGAGTCTCAGGTATATATTTTGAGCAAAGGAAGAAAGAATTCACATTCCTTGCCATAAACCACAGAAATGGTATCTAGGCCACTTACTAATACTTTTCTGTGAAACCTCTTGAACTAGAACACCATAATCTACATTGCTATTAGCACTACTGTCTGCAATCTCCTACTAGTATGGTCCATTAACCTGAATTAAAACATTCAATTTCTTTCTTAATCCACACACGAAATTCCACATTCCACCAACTAGCAGCATGGTAAGGTCTGTCAAAGCAATATCCCACTCCCTAGTACCAATTTTTGTTTTAATCTTCTATTGCTGTGAAGAGATATTATGGCCATGACAACTCTTACAAAGAAAAGCATTTAGTTGGAGCTTGCTTTCAGTTTCTGATGTCTAATCTACTTTCACTTTGGCCTCAAAGTCCACCACCCAGTGGCACACTTCCTCTAAAAGCCATATCTACTCTAAAAAAGGCCACACTTCCTAGTCCTTCAAATGGTGTCATTCCTTATTGATGAAGCTCTCATAATATGAGCCTATGGGTGCCATTCTTATTCAACTCACCACAGTAGTGTTTTTTGGAGAGTATTATGAAATATTTAAGCAGTGAAGCTTTAATAGATAAAGAATGTCATCCAGGAAGTCTTTACATGTTTATTGTTTCTTCCTATATCCTCTTCTCTTCTCCTCTCTCTCTCTCTCTCTCTCTCTCTCTCTCTCTCTCTCTCTCTCTCTCTCTCTCTCTCTCTCTCTTTTCTCTCCTTGTGTATGTATAAAATTTGATCAGCCAGATTTATGCTACCATAAAACAAACCTTTTTCAACATTATGTTCTCCCCATCTGGTACTGTCTTCTAAAATAAACTCGTTCCTCAGCTATTTTTTTTAAATCATAGCAACAGAAGAATAGTACATGCAATGTGTAGAGCACTTTTTACTCATATATTGACACCAGAGTTCAGATTACCAGAAATCATGTGACAGCCAGTCACCGTAGTGCATACCTGTGATCCCAAATCTTCTAGGCCAACATAAAATCTTAAGCTGTATATCTAGCAGCAAGAACTCTCAATGAATTCTCTGGGATCGAAAGGGTCTAGTTAGTTCTGTTAACTAGGACCTTGTCTGTTAGATGACTCTAATATTCTATCAAGCTTTTAATCAACCATCATAACTCAGGTTCAATTTCTACTACATCAAGGAATTGCTCTGATCGTGGTCATAAAAGATTTCTTTGTTATGATATACATGAATCATGTACATCATGGTTTCATCTTCTCTTTATGTTCAGTGGCATTTCAAATCATTGATTTTTTTTCTTTTTCCCTTAAGTTTCATTTTCATAGTCTCTGTGTCAGCTCATTGTGACATCTACTTGTCTTATTGCTGTGGGGGATTTTTTATTTCAGTTTATCACTCATATGAAGCTATTTTTACTCTTCCTTTTCAAATAAAATATTATACGAATAGTATTCATTACTTTGTCTGATTGTTATATGTATGAGTTATTCCCAAGTTGTTCCTAAAGCTCAGTAGAAAACACACACACACACACACACACACACACACACACACACACACACACAGAATCATTTCTTTTATACCATTAATTAGATACCCCAAATTTATGCATCCAAAACTATCTTTTCAACATTGCTAAATTTCATGCCATCTTTTCTCTTTAAAACAAGCAGCCTCTTGATTCACTTAAATTATTTTTATTATTCTTTGAATTTAAAAACAAAATAGCACCTTCACTGTAGTTTGGCTTACATGTGGCAAGCCCTCAAATCAATATTCAAATATGAAAAATCATTCTTGTAGTTTAATTTCGAAACTTGTCATTGGAGTACAAAAGCTGAGATTTTTATGATGATAATTTCAAAATGTGAATAAAAACCACAAATTTTTCATCTACAAACTTTGAACATTAATTTTTATTTGATTCAAAATTATCAATTGTTGAATGTTTCACTGCTTTAAAGAGATATATTTTCCTTTGGTTAGATATTCAAGTCAATTTTCCATAATAGAAACTTAATAAAAACTCATTTTTAGATGAGTTCCACAACCGGTCAACTTCTGTAAAGGGAGGAAGTAAGCCCAGTACTTGGCTCAGTAACCAATCAACTTATACAAAATATACTGAGTAATATATCAAAATGAGAATTTTGTGTAAATTAATGAGTTTACATCCATTTACTGTATAAAACAAAATCCACCTACTTGGTCCTGTACAACACAGATATTGAAGAAAAGACATTGATGAACTTCGATAATTTAGCAGCAAGATTTCATGAATTTGGTTTTGTTACTACAAGAAAAAGTATTTCCTTTATATTCTCAAGATACATCTGCAGAGAACAATGGAAAAGAGAGTATAATAAATGAGAAAGTTTTTCAGTCTCTTTCTTGTCCAGTGTGAAGAGGACATAGTTTCAATATAACATAAATATAGTGTTGTCACCATACCAATGTAAACGTGTTTTTGCCATCATTAACAAAATATAATAAGTAAGCCCATTATAAAACTTTCATTTCCCTCTTACTTAATTTTAATTTCTACCTAATTAGTTGTCATAAATATCATCATCTTTCTTCCTTAATTTTTAATGATCTTCTGTTACTTTTCTAATAATCTAGACAATTTTATTCATTCACAATAATATCTTCTTATATCATCTCCATTCATTTTGTTCAACAAAGATATTCCTAAAATTATTTTTGCAAAAACTATTTTTCTTGATGAAAATGATAATGAAAATTGTAATTCATCGAAAAGAACCAAAAGATAAACTGTATACTATTAATCAGAGATTTTCACTTATCTAAAGAAATGAGAAAGATGATGTATTTAATTCAAACTGCAGGGAAAGAGCCAATATTATTAAAGTTTTAGGAATTTGTGTATCCAACAGATAGACCCATTATGGGAAAATGGCTGTGGAAATGAGAGGTGTACTTGAGTTTATAGAAGCATAGGTCTTTTCATTTTGTTCATGTTTTCTTTTTAGACATAATGTTAGGCAAATATGTTGCAAATATGGCTTAGTGGTAAAGGACAGTAACTGGTATATACTGCCAATGTATATATCAGATACATGGAATAAAACACTTCAGATAATAATCGAATACCTAGTTAAGTTCATCTCTGACTTAACTCAAAACCAAGCACGCATTGCTTTGTCTATGGACAGTTGTGAGCACAGTGCAGTATCATTGAAGTTACTTACCTGTCTTTAAATCCCACTATTAATTTTACTAATAGCTATGGTGCTTATTTGGAAAGATCAATTTGTAAATATTTTTGTCATAAAATATCTAGATTAGAATATTCTGCTGTACATTTTCGGATCTCTTCTTTTTTTGCAAAGACTGTATTCATAATATAAAATTGTTCCCTATAAACAACTTATAAAGAGATAAAGAATGTGTTATAAGCATTTCTGTATACAAGGAAAGATAATATCTTGTGAGAATTATTAGGTCACAACTATTTGTTAGTTTGTTTGTTTGTATTGTGAGATAGTGCCTTGCCACATGGGTCAGAATTTCTTGAATTTACTATATAGACCAGACTGACTTCAAATTTGTTTTAATTCTCCTTGTAAGAGCTAATTTTACATAAGTTCACTATTATGGATCGATAATAAGGATATTTATTCTGAATGAAGTTGAGTCAATGTAAGAGTTTTATAAATAAATGACATATATAATCACTTTTCTTTCAAAGTAAGACTTTGGATGTTCTTTTGAATACACATGAAGTTGATTTTTCTCTGTTTCCTATTTAAAGACAAAATGATAATTAACTTACTCAGGTACCAAGCCAGTGACACTGAGGTTATCAAACATTCGTAATACTGTGAATGCATTTGGTGGCAGCAACAATAGACTAAACACAATCACTAATAGACTAAATATTTAGAGCGTGAATTATATCTTTGCTGTGAGAAAAGCATTTGGTGAAGGCTGCAATGCCTCTTTAATTAGGAACTGGAATGTTAAGTGTTGCCATTATTTGCTATGTAAAGAATGCGCATGTTCAGAATCAGAAGATGTGAGAATGCTGAATTTATTACTCCAATAGGAAAATTTCTGAGCTACCTTTAAAATAGTTTAAATAAAAAATACAAACATCTTGCTTTGAATTTCAGGAGTTGGAACTGATTTAAGAGTTTAGGAACTAAGTAAATATCTAGTACCGTGAATGGTGGTGATATCACCGAGACAACATGCTGCAAAAAAAGGAATTCACACTAAGAGAAGACCAACAAAGACTTCAAGAAAGACAGCAATGAAGCAGGACTTCCATTTATTAAATAGAATGAGGAGTTTTGATGCCAAAACCAGTGATTTAAAAATGTGATTATAGAAGTCATATTGGTTGTGTTCAGCATGTCTTATGTGTATGTGATTTCAGGGCATACTACTTTATTTGAATAACTAAGTAGAAACTTCATCCATGGGAGAGGTTACTTCTCTCCCTCTTGGCAATCATTAGTTGCTTGTAGTCCTTTGTCTTGTAGTGGGATCCCAAGGTTTCCCCCTTCCACATTAGCTTGCCTATTGACATTATCTCTGTTCAGTTTTTTAGACTACCATCTAATTGAGGTTTCTTGTGTGTAGCTTCCTTATATTATTCATACTTCATGATCTTTTAGCTATTACAATCTTTTTGCCTCCTCTTCTGAGAAACTCTTTTGATGGAGGAGGGTCATCTTTCTATCTGTTGTTTCATTGGTTAAGTAATAAAGAAACTGCTTGGCTTCTGATAGGACAGAAAATTAGGTAGGTGGAGTAGACAGAACAGAATGCTGGGAGAAAGAAGATGAGTCACGTCAGTCGCCATGATTCTCCCACCCAACACAGATGCAGGTTAAGATCTTCCCTGGTAATCCACCTAGTGGGCTACACAGATTATTAGAAATGGGTTAGATCAATACGTAAGAGCTAGCCAATAAGAGGCTGGAACTAATGGGCCAGGCAGTGTTTAAAAGAATACAGTTTCCATGTAATTATTTCAGGTAAAGCTAGCTGGGTGGCAGGAAAAGGTCCGCCGCTCCTACTACAACACTCTCTGAGTCTAAGGTACAGGAGTTATCTTCTAGATATATACCTTGTAACTGAATTCTACACCATTTGTTGATTTCTGTGTGTGGTTTATGTGATTCTACACCATTTGTGATTTCTGTATGTGTATTTCTGCTGTGGTTTTCTGTAATGACTTCCATTTACTGCAAAAAAAGCTTTGTTGATGAAGGGTGAGAACTACAATTTTCTGTGGGCATGAGAATAAGTTTTAGGATGATGTTACAAATTAAGCTTGTCTTAAAAAGAGATTATAATAGGATCTCTTCTAAGATCTACGACCTTACTAGTATGGGATAGTCAGCTAGGTTTCTAGTGACAGGCATGATTTCCCTCTTGAGATAGCCTTAAGTCCAATAAAACAGCTATTTGGTTACTGCCAAGATTGAGTGCTACTATTGTACTTTTAAGTATGTCTTGCCTCAATAATATTTAAAATTAAAAAAGATGCCCTAAGTTTGAGATAGGTCCAGGTGATAATTCATGAGAGGCATTGATGTAGGAGAAAATGGAAGAGGTTGGAAGGAGGACAGAATAGAATGAAATTATGTAATCATATTTTAATTTTAAAAACTAATAAATAAAGAAAAACCTGGCTAAGTAGACTCAGAAGAGAGTCAGAGACTTGGAGACAAGCATGGATTTCTTTAGGCATGTTTCTATCTTACCTGTGTTATATGATTCTATAGTAGATGAGAGAATTGCTGCTGATCTTCCAAGTTTTCTTTGGTTATAGCTGCAAACAGAGTTTGCCATAGTCAGTTCTCTATTAAACATGAAGTAGATCTTAGGTTTAGGACTCACCACTGGGTTCAGGACTCTTATTTCTGTCAAGCCTGACCTACAATCTTCAGACAATGTTTCCTGAAATTTTTCATAAAACTTTCTTTTCAATCTATAAGGTCTTGTTTCTGTATTACAATCTGAGTTGTGGGGGGTTAGTTAGATATAAATGTTCTTCATTTTTATTGCTATTATGAGGGTCAGGAGGTTTTAAAAAATGGATTATTAAAAACAGCATTTTATATCATTCAGTGACACTTGAAGACTTTCAAGCTTATATTGTGGCTGTTTGAGTCTTAGTTTTGAGACTGCATATTGTATTGTAGGAGACATTAGTGAAATAATCACCCCTATGTTCACTCTGTCTTTATTTATAAAGAAATATAAACTGTTTAACATATCAAAAATAATAAACTATAAACCACCTGTTTTTTTTAAACTCAGGAAGACATCAAGAGATATGTCTTGATAGCATTTGGTTACTCAGCATTTAACCTCTTTTTTTGAATAAGCTGTATGTAGCTGGTATAATGCTACTGAAAAAAAATACTACAAGCCTGAAAGTTTCTATCTAATTTGATTTGAGTATTATTGACACATTTTCTCCCACCTGACTACAAGAGTCAGTCTGAATGTGGATAGCAATATGACCTTTGTAAGATAGCTCTGATGCAATATAATATTTCTTGTCATAAGTTATTAGTGTTTGTATTCTCCATTTCACTGGTCTTAATCTCTCTTCTACATGCTGGAAATAACTTGTGCCAATATGATCACATACATGTTATGATGCATTACAGAGCAAGTAAATGTATTTGTCTACCATTTTCAAGTGACAAATTCAATTAAAATTGTTTATTGTTATATGTCATCACTTCTACTTAGTTTGTCTGCTTTTAAATTAGTTTTCCTTATAAAATCTCATTAGTAGAAGAAAATTTATGCAGACACTGCATAAAGTCAGCATAAATAATTATATTCTTATATATTTTGTTCTACTAAAATATGACAGGAAATATTAAATAAATTTAGGATGATTATGTAATTGCATATTGATGAGTCATAGCAGAAAAAGTGATGAAATTTCTTCTGAGAGTACTTGATAAATTTCAGATAAAAATATTGATATAACATTGTATCAAAAATATAAATCATAGCAAACATATTATTTCTTAGATATCAACTTACATAACAAAATAAAGATGAATCCAATGTTTTATGCAGTTTTGTTTTTCGATTAATATTATATTTCATCTACTGATGAAATTGCAAGTGAAAATGGTTTCTAATTTCTGTGACTACATTAAGCAGAGAATTTACATAGGTCCTCCTTTGCCAGTCTCACCTCATTTTATTTGCATCCCAAAAAGATTAAATAAAAAAAACTATAGCATAAATGATCAGACTAAGATTTCCCTGAATAATGAACACTTAACCCAGTGAACTGTTATTAACTATTTTAATATTCTTTACTTTATTCTCATCTATCCTTCCAGCACAGAAGTAATGATTTCTTTTGAGGCAACTCAGAAACTTACATCAATTTCAACCATCTTTGAATTTAATTAAGACTGCTTTATTGCTTCCTTTTCATCCCCTGCTGAAATGCATGTCAAATTCTATTCTATTTTTCTTTGTATTCTTACGTAAAATTTACTTTTCATCAAGCTATTTGCTGAAAAGTCTAATAAAGTTGAAATGATAGCACTAAAATTGAGTTATTTTATTACTTGATTTTTTTATGTTCTAGCAACATTGATGAATTTTTGTTAACATCCTTAGAGTCAGAATTCTTCATATTTTAATTCTACAGAATACTGACTTTTCATTTCCTTGAAATTATTTATTGGCAATGTAAAATATTGAACTCTTTATTTGTATACAATAAACCCAAATGAAAAATAAAGTTTCTTGATTTAAAGGGGGAAAAGGTGGGGGAATTGATGACTTTAAACTTAAGACTCACAGACTGCCAGTTGGAGTCTGCTTATGGTCCAATAGGGAGCACATAAAAAAGGCATCCAGTTAAAAGCCTTTATATCTAGTATAACGTAAACTAGATTTCATATGACCTTAAAGCATGTTTCTATTTTCAAATCATTTCTCTAGATGTTTATGAGCCTCCAAATAATTATCTTTAAATCTTTGTATACCAAACCCATTTATTTGCACCTCCTTTTCTGTAGACAGTGAGTTTCTGTTTTTGTTTTTTAGTTTTTTTTTTTTTTTATCTAGAAACACTAATTGAAAACACTCAGGAACAGTGAACAAGTCCATACTTTGTTAAAAAGCAAGGATACACATATCACAGGCAATTCGTTTTCTCATGGCTTCTTTTCTCGTGTCTGAAGAGGAAGTTTCAGAAAACTGCTGGGAACCAGAGTGTACAGCTCAGTCTCTGACTAATGGGAGAGTTCACAGTGATCAGCATTAAGAAGCAGGACAGGAGTAGAGTATAACTCTCCTCATCACTGCCTTATCAAAGCGTGACCCTCACCCAAAAGCATCAAGAACTTCTTGCCTTTTCCTTTTTTTTTTTTTTATTCCTGTTAACTTTTTCTTCCTTGCCTCATTGAATTGTAAGGTAAAGACCTCAATTTGTGCTTATTTAAATCAGCTTCAAATGACTTGAATCTCTCTGTGTTCTAAGCGGAATGGCTAATGAGTCCTGTTTATGACCATATTTAGGTAGTTCAGATGCTAATGGGTTTGAAACCATAGAGTCCATAGTTTTCCTCATTGGTAATATGTAGACTATGAGTCTTTATTTAAAATTGGGTTGTGGAGTGAATGTTAGGGTTGCTATATTCTTACCAAATATTTTCAAAATTAACCAATAGGATCCCAGACAATGTCTTAATCTAATCCTGTTGTCATTATTTAGTTCCAAAAACTGGGTAACAAACAAGAGAAATTGGCTTGCCAGAACTTTGTGAGTCGAAAAGTTTCAGGTCAGGCTGCCAGGAGGTTCAGTGACTTATCTGCCTTGGCCCCTGTCTTGCCCGTCCATCCTATATCACAAAGTCCCTCGCACAGTGTCTATCTTTTAGGAATATGAGTCATATCTGACAAAAGACATACTCTGACCTGACTTCATTATAATTAGCAAATTCTTTATGTTAGCCTTAGTGGGTTGGGGAAGAAGGATTTCAAAAAATTAATTTGGAAGTGGCATTCAGGCTAGAACAGGCATGATGGCATCTGTGACAGGAGGAAAGAAAAGAGCATTATAAAATGCTTTCAAAGTGCCACTAATTTTCAGAAATAAACCTGAGATGCATCATTTTCAGCCCATCTCCTGTTGAATAAAGATGAGAATACACGAAAGGGAGACAAAAGGAACAAATGTAAAAACAAAACCACACCCAATTAATTAGACTATTACATGTAAAACAAAATATACACCAAAAAAAAAAAAAGAAAACCAGAACCTGATGTTTTTAAGTGAACTAATCTTGCTGACTTACATGAACAAGACTTAATGCCAGATTTTTTCCCAACAATTTCCAATCTACTCCCATATTGAACTGCAAATTGCCTCTTATTCTTCCCTCGGTCTGCTCAAAGTGTGAATTTCTTTCAGAGCTGCAAGATTCTGAACAGGCCAAATCAGCATTGTCAGCTCACCATGTGCACGTGAGGAGGCATTAGCCCTAATGAGGAAGGATTGTGAAGGAGGGGATCCGAGTGGATGTGGATGAGGAGATGACTCGAGTACTTGCCTGAAAAGGGAGCTTCATGCTGAGTTGCTTATAAAGCAGGGTTTTGAAAAGTCAAATACCTTGCAGGATATTCAGAGTGAGTGCTGAAGATCCTTGACATTTCCTGACAGAAGACTGTACTTCATCCAAATCATAACTGTTTGTCATTGGTAGGATTTCGGAAAGAGCCAAACAAGGAGCACAGTGGTGAAAAAGAGTCAAGGGCCAAATGGGGAGGACTGGAAAGCTAATTGTGCGAAAGTGAGAAGTTCCTTACTGATGGTAAGTGTCAGTAGAAAAGTTGAGATACGTGAGGCAAGAATAATATATTTGAAATACAGAAGACTGTCATTGTGAAATGACAAAGGGATAAACTAAAGATAACACCTGATAATAAAATTCAGCAATGATGAGGTTGCCATGTGAAAGGAGAAGAGTGGGTGGTGTTCCATGTGATTTCAGAAGGTGGGTGGGACCTTCAGGAGCAAATTACACCAGGGAAGGAAATTTTCATTTCAGACATGGAGCTCAGAGAGTGTATGATACATGGATAATATAAATTCATTCTTAAAACTTAGAAAAATATCATTTATTTGATTTTCTGATATCAAACATGCCATTTTAGGTTTCTTTTTGTAGAATTAATCAAGAATCTATTTTAAGAAATAAAATATAAAACCCATTATTGTCAACTATCAGAAATGTGGATCAATAGAAGTCATATAACTCAACATAAATATTGTTTTTTACTTGCAAATTATTCTATTTTTATAAAAGCATAAAAAATTTTCTATGCAACACTTATAAAGACCTTCCTTATAGCATAGAAAGGAGTTTTTCTGGAATAGTAGGAAGAAAGCTTTTAGAAAGATTAGCAGTAACTAACTATAATACGAAATCTAGAACTCAATGAGAATAATCCATTGTCTAGGTACTAAGTACAGGGAAATTTGGGGAATATCATTTTGTACACATTACATCAAAGCATGTTCCCAGTCTATATAATCTGATCTGATCTTAATCCCTTTAGTTTTCAGTCAGACATAAATACATGATCACAGCCTGACTAATGATACATATAAGAAAGAACACTGGAGCAAAATCTAAGAATATGGCTCCTTTTCTTAAAGAAATTGCCTGACTCTGGCTTGATGGATGTGAGCATGCTATTGTACTTTGAATCTGAAAGCACTTTTCTAGCCCATCTGAGACATTAATGACACAGTGGTTGCATTAAATTCAATAGATTGCTCTTCAAAATGTATAAAATTCAAAGAAAGTCCTTGGCAAAGACATCAAAAGTGATGTCAGAGTCTTCAATCACCAAGGTCAAGTTCTCCATTGTGGACAACAGTATTTCTCCTACCTATGTTCCTTTCATCCTTTCAACAATGCACACTACAACTTTTTTGAACTGCCAAGCATTGAATGAACAAAACAGAACTACACAGACTAATCAAAGGCATCATTTCTTCTGTGCTATGCATATAAAAATAGAATGGACTTTCTATCACTGTGTTATCCTAGCAGAGCTTGCAGTCAAGAGCTCAAACAGATAGAAGTTGATGCACAAGAAATTCCCAGTAGGAATCAGTAAAGTTATTAAGATGGGCCTGAGTATATCATGCTCTCTAGAGTTCTTATTTAGAATGCAAAATTTGTCAGGTTAAATCCCTTGAAAAAAGGAACCAAAAGAAAACCCTATTAATATACTAACAAACCATCAAGAGGTAGATAGTTTCTGATCAGCAACAGAATCCACATACACTAGAAAGGCTCAGATGGAGGTTAAAGTGAAATAAGCAAGGCAAAGGCTCTTTTCAAAGAAGTCACTATTAACCAAAAACAAAAAGTATACTATAGGTAGGGTTGCTATTATTAGAGCTACTCAATGTGTAGACATGACCTAATACTCGTATCAATTAATCAGGTTAAGTGATGCTCAGAAATTCCTTCAAGCAACTGATATGCAATCACATCCCAGAGTAGTTATAAAACTGGTGAGTGAATGAATAACCAAATGGCATCCTATCCCTGAGGATGCACAGAACCCTCAGAAGGGGAGAGAGCATTTAGTGATTATTTGTGTATTTTAGCAAAGAGCATAGAAAAGAGATGACTAGTATACTTCTGAAAGTATAGACAGATAGGCTACTGTCACTCTATTTCTTTTACAGTAAAACACTGTAGAAGACACAGCATAGAGTATTATGGAGTATGACATTTTGAACTGTACTTAGAGGAATTTGAAACAATGCATGTGTTAGTAACGGGGTCTTTTGATTATATTTCACAAACTAAAACCTGAAAAATAAGTTAAAACTGAAATTAAATTTTAAAAAGTTAATTTTATGATCTGATTAGAAGTTGACAGGATGCTTATTTTTGTATTACTTTCTTTCCCTTTTTAAGAATACATCTTTAAAAAAACCCTCTTTCTTACATTAAAAACAAAACATTATCAGGTTCTTAAAGTAAGATGAGTTTTTCATGATACTTCAAATAAGGAATCAAAAGGAAAACCTGATCCTCTCACAAAAATGCTAAATTAACAAAGTATAATATCATAAAGTTCATTAAAATTCTAACTTCAGTTATAGAGTTATTTGGCATTATATGCTTACCTGCTTCTGGGAAGTCCTTATTTCCAAATCAAAAGAGCTTCCTAAATTAGTTACAATATAAGATGACCAATGTTCATTAATTCTCCAGGGATAAGAAGTTAGGTTACCCATAAGTCTAGCTATGGTTTGGGCTCCCTGATGTATCCAAATGGCCAAGCAAGATTTGGCAAGACACATGTGCTTTGATCTCTAGCATCTCAAATTCTTCGAAACTGCACAGGAAATTTTGAAACTCACAGATATAGAAAGAAGCTCCTTATTGTCAACATTGCCTAGCATAACCTGGCTGTGGTTCTGGTTTGAGCCCTGATCATTTGTATTCTCCTCCTGGTCTTGAAAAACAACTGCAGAGACGATCCCATGTTACTTGAATGGGAAAAACCAGAGAGTGAGATGTCCAGTTTTGGAAGCGTGGGTGTTCTTAGCTTTTATTAATAGTTTATTAAACCTAAAATCATGAAAAATTCTTTGCAGGGTTAGTACAACAGATCTTACAACCCAATATTTGGAGGACAAATTTTCAAACTTCTGTCTTTCAGCCTACTATGGATCTGCTGTTTTGGCAATGTTTTAGCAGAAAGCAAAAGGTTGATTTGCCCCAAACTTTCTTTTCTTTCTTTTGACATTTTTATAAATAATACATTGTACTTATATGGGGATAACTTTGGAGGTTGAAAGAGGGTGTAGAATTTCTTGGAGCAGAAACTGAAAGCAATTATGAGCCTATTAACACAATTTCTTGGAAGAAAACTCTGTCAGAGAGAGCATCGAGTACCCCAGCCACTGAGTACCTCTCCCATTAACCCTTCACCCCAGATACACACATCTGTTGTAATAGGAGCGGTGGGACTGCATCCCCGGCACCCGGCCGCCCGTATGGCTAGCTTATGCCCCGAAATAATTACATGGAAACTGTATTCTTTTAAACACTGCCTGGCCCATTAGTTCCAGCCTCTTATTGGCTAGCTCTTACATATTGACCTAACCCATTTCTAATAATCTGTGTAGCTCCATGAGCTGGCTTACCAGGAAAGATCTTAACCTGCATCTGTGTTGGGTGGGAGAATCATGGCTACTCTCTGATTCAGCTTCTTTCTCCCAGCATTCTGTTCTGTTTTCTCCACCTACCTAAGAGTTGGCCTATCAAATGGGTCTAGGCAGTTTCTTTATTAATAAGAAATCACTCCCACATCACACATCTTTTCTCTTCTAGTTATTTGGCATATTTTAACCAATGTGTAACTCATAAATATCAATTAAAGTTATTGCTGCATGTAATATAAATTTAAAATTAAGTAGAAAAAATATTGAGAAGGAAAAAACAACACTCTCTCTCTTAGAGAAAACTTAACTATACAGTTCCTAGCAATTAAACTTCCCCATTGTTGTTTTTCTTCTCTCCCCATCTTTAGATTGCTCAAAAGAAAATTGCCAAAGAAAAAGAAAACTCTTAAAATATACAGTCTCACTTAATTGATCACAAATTGGAAAAGAGAACTCATAAAAGTAAGAGGCATGGAAATGTCTTCAGTCATGATGAGACAGTTTGGTCAAATGCTGGGAAAATCAAAAAATGTATACCACTGTGCCCCCTTCATTCATGACTTCCCTGCAGTGTCTATACTAATTCAATTAGGAAAGGAAGCAAGAAAAACCATGGTGTCACTGAACTGTCTAATGCATACTAACTGCACTAAGAAGCATTACTATAAATATTTAAGATAGCCAAGGCTTGCAGTACAATTTCCTGATGCTCAAGCAATGATGCCATTTTATTCTTCAGTCTCACTATACGAAAACTGGAAGAGGAGTTTTCAAATCAAAATTTGAAATGATAATCCAATGATAATATTTCTTCGGAGTAGAAAGAGATTAAGAAAGGGGAAAGCACGAACTGTCATATAAAACACATCATCCTCCCTCTGACATCAGCCCATCCCCATGCTTCTAAGCAAAGCTAATATGAGTGAGGCATTAGAATGCACGCATTTGCTATTTTCCTACCGTTTCCACAGAAAGGATTATTCTAGATTTATTCATACTCGGGTTCTAAATTTGTAAGAAACACAAGATGGTAATCAAAGTTGGAGGGGAGTTTACCTGACTCAGCTAGTGTCATCACATTCTGTTTCAAATACTGAAGTTTGAATTTCATCTGATTTGGCAGGGCACTTTGACAGCACTCAAAAGAGTTTTAGAAAAGCACATAAATATTTCCAATTCAGGAGCATAGCTAAATATTATCATTTCTACTTTCAGATACATGCTCATTGTGTGCCAAGCAGGTTGACCATCGTGCATCACATATATTGCTCATGGAGTTTCATGAACAATATAATAATGGTAGGGGTATTATTGACAATTCATAGGTACAGTTTTGAGCAATTATCACTCATTCATGTGATTCTTTTTAGTTGTCATACTGAGATTTTTTTTAAATTTTTAGTTAGTCTAAATTAAAGAATTGCATTTCTCCATTAGTAAGATAAAAAAAGATTCTTGAAATACATACAGGGAGGAAAAATCTCTGCTTTGTTATACAGTACTTTTTGGACCAATTATATCTCCTGTTTCACAGTAGTTAGAATAATCAAAGAGCATAAAAATAAATAGAAAAACTGGGAAACATTATAATTCAAGTGAATCTAAAAGATAGCATATTCATTAACAAAGAGCAGGATGCCTTTTGTTCTCAAAAGATGTCTTGATTCTCTTCAAGAATAGACCATATGTTTGAACACAAAACATCCAAATAAATTTTAAAAGAAAGACACAAATATTTTCTTGGCACAATAGAATGATACTAAAATTAATGAAGAAAATTTTTAAATTCCTCAGAGATGTAGAAATTAACATACTCTTAAACAATGAATAATTCACAGCAGAAATCTCAGGGGAAATTTTCAAAAAAAAACACTCAAGATGAATGATAATAAACCACAGCACCAAAATTCATGGGATGCAGGGAAGGAAATACTCAAGGGAAATTACAATCGCAAATGCCTACATTAAAAATAAATACTCAAAAGAATTAATTAATTGTACATTTTAACGAAACAGCTAACAAATACTGAACAAAAGTAGGATTCAGTGGAGGAGGATAATAATTGAAACAAAAATAAACAAGGTAAACAAGAGAAATTTAAGCCTTAATCTCCATCGACCCACAAACTGGAAATGTATGTCAAGCAAAGAAAACCATGGAGTTTTCTCTGTGAAGGACAGCAAGCTGAGCTAAGACATGATAATTCATGGAATCATTCTATTCACACTAACTAGGTGTTGAGCATGAAAGTCCCAAAGAAGGAAACACACCTTTAAACTCAAATTGCAAATAAACAGTGGTTGTAAGTGTGAATTAATTTTCCATTGTTGGGATAAACCCCTACACAAGGAAATAGTAAGACAGAAATGTAAAACTTGAAAATACAAAAGTACTTCTCACAAGTAACAGTATGATGGGCGTAGGACTAGG
This sequence comes from Microtus pennsylvanicus, assembly GCF_037038515.1. Classification (NCBI taxonomy): domain Eukaryota; kingdom Metazoa; phylum Chordata; class Mammalia; order Rodentia; family Cricetidae; genus Microtus; species Microtus pennsylvanicus. Next base: position 177,877,299 of record NC_134579.1, on the reverse strand, counting down.
AAAAGTCAGATAAGTGCACATACTTCCATTTAGCTGAGAAAAACAAGGAAATTGTCTGATATTAAAGAAAGGGGAAATGGTATATGTCAGTGTTGCTTCAGTATGCATAGGCTATTGTAAAAAGTATCATAAATGTTGTGTGTGTGTGTATGTGTGTTTAAATGGCAATGGCAATTCAACTACCATAAGCTATGTAGTTGAATATTTGAACCTCCTTATTAGTGAAACCATTTGAAATACCAAAAGGAGGTGTGGGCTTGTTGAAGGAGCTGTGTCTGGGGAATAGCTTTGAACTTTTAGAGACTGGTGTTATTCCCAGTTCTCTCTCTCATCTCCCTCTTTCATCTCTCCACATCCCTTCTCTCTTATTTTTCTGCTTCATTGTTATGGATCAAGAAAAATGGTGAGATGCCTTCTGCATTTGAGGGGAAATTATGCTTTTTATTGTATAATGCAGTGTCTCTGTATTTTGATATGCCATTGTTATAATCGTCATCTCTAACTGGTTTGTCTCTGATATTCTTGATGTTGGGCATTCTGTAAGTGGTGAGATATTCTGGGAGAGTCCTTTGCCCAACATGGAAAGCAAGCTTTCAGTGTCTAGTTTATTGTGCAATGCTCAATTCAGGAGATCATCTTCTGGTGTCAGTCTTCTTTCTGCACTTTGCTGAAGACAAACATTCACCAATAAAGGGGAAACTTTTGAGAGAAACTAACTTTCTTTGAGAAGAACATTATTTAGCATCAATATAATTGCCTTGGTTAGTATTCAGATACACTGGGCCAATTGTCCAACTCATATAGTGCTGCAAAGACAGTGTTATTCTGTACCAAATTGACTGCAAAAGCACCACGTTGAAAAAAAAAACTTCTTAAAACTCCGCAGTTAGCATCTTCACTCTTTTCAAACTGTGTCTGTGCAGCAGAAACATCCCATTTTCAGGTGTCATGTTAGTGTGGCTTCTTATGGTTTCTTTGGCTATTGTACATACAGTGTATCTTTGTTTATGGTAATAAGAAGCAAAAATATAAATTTTGTGCAGAATGTTCTATGTACAGAAGAGACAAAGCTCATGGAAACAGCAAAATGTAGTAAGTGGAGCAGTTATTTTTCTTTAGAAAACATTTGTAACTCTTTGCTGTAATGAAATGGTAAGTGCCAATATATTTTCTTAACCTTTTGCAATTCAAAACTTTCTGGCTTTGACATTGTTTATAAAGATTTGATATACTTGCCATTTAATGTGCTCTTTTATCTAAGTTTAAGAACTCATTAAAACGGTATATTTTATGGTATACTAAATAAAGAACATGTAAATTAAAAAAATGTTGTGGAGAAAGCTAAGTTAAAGATTTTCTTTTATATGTTACCTTGACCATTGTGTTTGACAAGTGGAAAAGTGTATTTATCTTTTACTAAATATAAAATAGCAGTAGAAAAGTAATTAAGACAAGATAGCTTACAATCTATGTATATATAGAACAAGAACAATTCATTTAGTGCTGATTCTTGAGCAAAATCATTTAAAGAGTAATAACGTAGCAGATGAATGAAAGTGAAAATAAAGGGAGAAAACAGTCAGGATACTATTTTAAATTGCTCCTTAGAGTCATCTGGAACGACAAGCCATTTAACTTGTCATGTGTGCTCCGGTCACAAGACAGTATACAAGACTATAAAGTGTATATGCCCAAGACATGAAGGTTTATGAGTCCAATCTTAAAACTCAGTTTTCTCCCTTCTTTAAACCTCTATTAAATGACCTAGGAAAAGAAACATTTTACTGTTACCTTATGTTCTTTTTGCAATCATAATAAATATGATATTTTAGCAAATGCAGAAAGATATTCAAATTAAAGAAACCATACTGTTGTTATCATTAGATTCCATGACATACCTGTAAAAATGGAATGAATTACAGTACACAAATTAATTTAATAAATTATGTCAAATGAAAGAATAGTCATTCATCATTCACAAACAGTCAATGTGAACAACAAAGGAAAATACTAAACAAGTCTAGGAATTTATATAAAAACAGAGAATAAGGTTGCTTTTAAGTTTATAAAAAGTACCTATATGTATTTTCTTCTTTGATACTCTTCTATTCTACCACCCAGTAACATATAACTCCTCGACATTTTACATTTTTAAATATATATTTCTCATAGGTTAGTTTACCACACCTCTCAGCTATCTCCCTTACTTCCTTTCTTCTTTTCTCTATCAAGAACACTTTATTGTCATATGTCACATCTTCCATTATTTCTTCCTACCATTCTGTTTCATCTCTATTCACCTCTTCTCTATCTACATTTAACACTGGACTTCCACCAGTTCAGTTTTTAATCCTGTTTACTCTAGTGCTATAGAAGCTTGTCTCCATCCACCTGTAGCGTATGGTTCTCATTTTATATAAGAAAACTACAAAAGTACTTAATGTCAGCGTACACCATTTGGTATTTGTTTTGTTCACACTGTAACAGAAAATCATCTTCACAGAGAAAACCCATGGTTTCACCAGCTCCAGGCCATGCTTACTCTATCCTATTGTTTTGTTCAAACCGATGCATAACACTCTTCTAAGAAGTGTGTGGCAGAGCAAAAATATGAGGGATAGGAATCAGGTAACAAGTTCAGATCCCAATGCAGCCTTAAGGGCACAGCTCAATGACCTAACTCCTCTAAGTAGATCTCTTGCTGAAGCTTTCTTCATCTCCCAATGGAACTGTCAGCATCAGACCAGACTTCTAATATAAGAGTCTTTGAGGGCTATTTAAGATCCCGTGACAGTAGTCTTCTAGAATAAAGACAACTCAATTTGAATACTCTTCATATAATCTGAATGCTACACTTCACATGTGGAATTAATAATTCCAGTTCTACTGCAAATCAGAGAGCATGAATGTAATGCTACTATGCAAATCAAGATTGTTACTTTGATATTGAATCATCCCTCCCTTAAATTCTAAGTAACTCCCTAAACATACTCACAGCTTATTACCTCTTATTTTTACTTCTGAAATTCTAGTTAAATTGACCACCATGTTTCACTTTGGATTTTTATCTTGTGCTACAGATATTTTCCCCCTCTCTCTTCATTCTGAATTACCTCTAATACTTTTTCCTTAAGCAAAATGATCTTCCCTCAGATAAACTAATCTCTCTGTGATTCCCTCCTACCCACAACATGTCAGTGACTTGTCAGCTCTCCTTGGAATAAAGGCTAAACTTAAAATACCCTGTAAGGCAGTCTGGTCCCATCCATTCCCTTTCACTTTAACCTCACTTCTTAGCATAGCTTTTAGAGTAAGCCACCCAGTGACACTGAGTCTTTTGTCACTATCTTGGAATTGACGTGTAAGTTTTCTCCCTTGAATTTAAGCACATGGTTTCTCGGGCTTATAATACTCTTCCTGGGCTCTGGGATGACAGTTACTCCAACTCATTCTTTAGGTCTCAGTTTAAATCTCACTTCAATGACTATGTAAAGCTGCATTTTATCTTCTTCTTATAGAGTTTTGCAACATGCCCCACTCCCCTTTATTACCTGAATTATAATTGAATCTCCTGTTACATTGCAATCTTAAGTGACAGGAGCTGTGTATACTTTGCTCATTTATGTCTGCCTAGTTCCCTATCAGACTTAGAACTTATTAAGCATTCTACCTTGCTACCTGCCTCATAGAGACATAATTCTCTCAATTTCTCTAACTTTTACCAATAAAATATGTATGTCTACAGTGATCTCTGTTATTTTCTTTATTCTTAAAGAAACAGAAAGTTCTGTTTGCTTTACAGCCTAACACAACCATGGATATCTCATTCTTAAATGGTTCTGCTCCGACATTGACTATTTGCTTTGTCTCAAGTATTTTTGACATTTTTTTTTCTGGGTAAACACATATATAGCAGAATACAAACTATCCAAACAGTCTTGCAGATACTTGTCCTTGGGTCTGCATTTTTACTTCCAGTTTGGAAAGCACTAGCCATTTTTGCATTGCCACCAAGCAGATCATAAAGTCCCTGCTATCTTACTGACACATCAAGGTGACCATCATATGCTCTTGATTCCTTAAAAAGAGAGGTCTTTGCCAGTAATGCACTTGAATCAAAAATAATTGTCGAGTACAACAGTTCTCCATCTGCGTGTTGTGACCCCTTCAGCAATCCTCTATCTCCAAAATATTTTTATTATGATTCATAACAGCAGCAAAATTACAGTTATTAAGTATTAACAAAAAAATTTGGGATTTTAATCACCACAACATGAAAAACTGTATTCAAGGGTCACAGCATTAGGAAGGTTTAGAACCACTGGTTTTTGCTGTTTCCTTCTACCCCACATATACTTAAGGCTGATGATTACACTGCCAAAACCCATGGAAACTTAATTTGTAATTGTGAAGGAATTTAGAAGCAGGGAGTCTGTAGACATAATCAAGTTTAAAGGGAATCATACTGGTTCAGCATAGGCACTAATCTAGTAAGTACTACCTTTATGAAACAAAGGAGAACTGCACAAAGACATAGACACAGGTGCTTGTGCACGTGCGCGCGGTCGCACAAACACACACACACACACACACACAGAGACCTTGTAGAACAAAAGAACATAGTAGGTGAATATGGAGACAGTGCTGGAGTAGTTCGTCAGCAAGCCTAGAAAAGGCAAGGATTTCTGATAGTCACCACCTGATAGAGTGAGGTTAGGATCAATCCATCTAGGAGTCCTTAGAAAGGATATGGCTCTGATGATTTCAGATTCCTAGTTTCCAAGTTTGAATTTCAAAGTTAGTAAGGTAGCTCTGGGAAACAAACAATCTGAAATTCAGGGGAAAAAACTTTTGGTAGTTGCTGGTTATCTAATTCCAAAGAAAGTCCTGACAGTCAAGCTTCCCAAGATTACACAAAGCCCTGGGTTACTCTCCTGCCCCACAAAGCTAATACCAGTAACTATACACTATTTGCCCTTGGCTGTAGTTGTTATGCTATTTTACCCATAGCAGGATACTTTCTTATTTAATTTTATCTAAATCATAGGATATTAAATAAATCACACTTGAGATTTCTTATAGTCGTGCACGGCTATATAACTGGATTTACAGCAAGGAAGACTACCTGCAGTCACTCCCTGAGGTCTGCTTATATTTGTGGCCTCTGAAGCAGGTTTCTGATCCTGTTAGTGTTTCGAGGACATGCTTGGTAATGAATGTTATGCTTGTACACGAATAAGAACCAAATGTTGCCTGTGTTTCCTTCCAGTTCACTTTTAACAAGAATCCTGAAACGTTTCAAGTCACAAGGAAATGAGAGACTGCCATGTGTGGCGTGGGCATGGCATTTGTTCCAGCTGCTGTAAGACCCCTAGTGTCTGCTGAACTAATGAGCCCATTTTACTTACACTGTCTGCTAGGAGGCTCATTGGAGCCCTTTCATTTTATGATCAACACATCATAACTACTTTGCCTACGGATGTCTCAACCATTCTCACTTTCATGTAAAATCATGTTCATTTTCACTTGTATACACATACTCATATACACTGAGCACACTTTTCTCTCATGTAGCTAAAGAATCATCCACCCAATCATCATACTGTATCTATATCCACAGAGAGTGTGAGTTAATTTAATTTGCTTTCAAAAGCAATGATGGAACATTCCCAGTGAAATTTTAAAAACAAAAATGCTGGTTCAATAAAGCAGAACAATGAGATAAGAGAATTTCCCTCCTTTGAGGTTATCTGTACTTCTGAAAGTTAATAGACTTGGTAGAGGGGGGAAAAGCCCTCAGTGATATTTTGGTTAGAGTTTCAAAGTCAAAAAAAGCACACACACGTACACGCGCGCGCGCACACACACACACACACACACACACACACACACACACACACACACAAAAAAAAAACCTGTTGGGCAGCAAGACGTTACCTGGCAGAATCCAAAGGTCAGCGCTCATGCTTCGTCTTCTCCCCATAGACACAGACACCTCTGGAGTGCACTTCAGGGAAATCTTGTCAGGAGAAGCAGTGCCTGAAGCAACCCTTGATCTGAGCTATACCTGTAATCTTCATAATTGCTCTGCTAAAACTAATGAAAAATTAGACTAGAATTTATCCTTGAAACATTCATAGCGAAGTGCAAGATTCCTCTTGTTCTGTTAGTCATTAGTCTGTGAAAAAGCATTGTGGGAGTAAATGTCAGCTTAACTCTTTCTTCATGCCATGGATCTTCTAAATTAATAGGGGGTGGGGGAGAAAATCCAGACACAGCAATTACAGAGATGGGCAAATGAGCGAGAAAACAAGCCTGTCTGATGAAGAGATATTTCAGGGATTATGATATTCTAATGCAAATGCCACCATTTCCAACGCTTTGTTAAAAGGAGACTCTGTTCTGTTGCTATTGCCCATGTAAGGCAGGGATTGTGGGTGGGCTAGACATCTTGAGCTTGAAAGGTCACTTTCCCTTTGAAGTAGACTCCTCTGGGGAAAGAGGTAATAATTCTGACACTGTACCTGGATCCCTGAAGCAGGCAGTGTTGCTATCAGTGAGCAGAGCATTTCAACCCAGGCATATCTGTGAGAAGATAATGACCTTGTAGCTGCTACTGTCTGTCAAGTAACAGACAGATGACACTACCATGACAAAGGATAAAAAATAAATTAATTAAACGAAAAGCAAAAGTAAGTGAAATCATTTCAGTCTGGCTATGGTGATATGTATTTCATCACTGAGCTTTAGTGTTAAAGAATCCGAAAGAAGGTAAAGTTCACCAGGCAATGTATAGACCAGATCTGGCTTGCATAGTGGCTTGGAAAATGTAGCTACCATCCTTGTTGGGACTCCTGACATCACCATTAGCTACTGTAAAAGGCTCAACTCTGATTCCAAAAAACTCTATTTCACTTTTCAAAGCAAATAAATTTTTCTGCATATTGAAGTTCACTTATAACTCCCTTTTCCTAGATTTAATAAACTAGGTATTGACCAGAAAGTAGAAAGCTTTCCTTTCCCAAGAGAAACTTAATCAATGTAGGACCTGAACTTCTCATCAAAGAAGGGTAATACCATAGCTTTGCCACCAGCCTTAGTAAGGGTGAAATGCTTACTACCTATTCCTCAGGGTATTCTTATGAAATATGATGGGAGAGATTTACTATAATGATCTCTTTCCTAGATATAAGACTACGTATATAGTTTTATAGACTTCCTATGCCATGTGTGTTCCATTGGAAGTTCATCCCATTTTCTCCATTTGATATTTTTAAAACACTCGGCTTGCCCTGTACCGTGCACTCCTCCTAGTAACAGTTCACTTTCTCCACTTTGCCTCTTTCATCTGAAGAGCTTGGTATCCACAGCTCACAACTGCCTTCTTCCTGGATTCCTTCTATTTTAGTTTGACATAGTTCTTTTCTTCACTGAAGTTCTAACATTTCTGCTGAACCCTTAGCTCATGTATCTATATAACCTTACCACACTCTCATTGTCAAGCTGAAGCTCAGCATGCTTTCCTACACTTTTTATAGGAGCAGTTTCAGCAGCTCAATTTTATATTTATATAGATATGTTTATCTACACACACACACACACACACACACACACACACACACACACACACACATATATATATATATATATATATATATATATATATATATATATATATATATATATACATGTATATATTATATCCTTTCTGTGTCAGGGCTGTAATATGTTTTTGGGAAAAAGACAAGTAATAAGCAAAGTAAAATATTAATTATCCATGTGGCTAACATAGATAAGAATAATGGGGATTAATATAAGTTAAAAGAGTTAATAAGAAGCCTGAACTAATGGGCCAATCAGTTTATCATTAATATAGACCTCTGTGTGATTTCTTCGAGGATAAATGGCTGTGGGACCTGGTAGAAGGAGAGAAACCTAGCAGAACAGAAATGTCCCACAACAATGCATTAGACATGCATTGATATAGGAAGCAGAAATGAGATTATAAATAAACTTTCATAAGCTGTTTGTTTATTTGGATTTATTATTTTGATGTAAGTTATTGTTAACAGTCCTGGGTGGCCCATCTCAGGCTGACCCCAAACACTCAGAAATCCTTCTACCTGGTCTTTCAAATCCTAAAACTATAGATGTGTGTCTCCCATGCCCCGATTTCTTGTTAAGTTCTTCATTGTGGGTTTTAGAGGCTGTACTGATTCTCGGACTCTTCTGTCTTGTCAATTATATAAGCATCATCATCTGCATAATAAGAAAACCTTGTTGAATGGAGATGTGGCTACTGACTTTTCAAAATCATATCAGATATATTGAAAATAGAGGATTTTTAGTATAATTATAACACCAGCTGCTGAGAGCCTTGCTCTTAATGGGTTCGATGATCTGGCAGGGATGTACGAAGTCAGTGAAATGAAGAAAAGTCTGACCACTGTTTCGAACAAGTAACTCTGGATAGCCTGAGTCATTTTTATTTACACAGTTTTAATAGTTTGCATGAGAAGTTTAAAATTGTATTTGTTTCTTTAAATTTCTAGTAATAATTACAATATTGCCAGTTTGTTCACTTATTTCCTTCCCTTTCTGTCCTTCAAGTTCCCCATTGGTAATCATTTACCTACTTGATTATAATAATAGAAGCATAAGCAGTATAGCAAATGACGAAGGAAGTTTTCTAACTAGGCACATCTACAGGTGGAACAGTGTGCCCAGTTGGCAGCCTTTGTGTTTACAGCATCATGCAAAGTGAAAGAAAATTTAGCTCTAATCCAATTTAAACTCTGACAATCAACTCAGCCAAGGTTGAATCACTTCATTCTATATTTTATACTACTCTGTCTTCGATAGGGGATATACCAGGTTTATTCCTATCATCCTGGTAACTATATAATTAAAATGTTTACTCTTAGTTGTTGGCCATGCTTGTTCCTCTTTCTCATATCCCCTTATTTTTAGCTTCCTACAGTATTGCTTTCTACTGTGTTGACACAGCTGTAGAGAAGAAGGAGCTGTGGGATTCTATGATTCTTCTTCATTCCCTGTTCCTAGATCGTTCCCATTAACTATGATATCGTCTACTTATTAACATTTCTCTTAGAATCTTGTGATCAAAATCATTCTCTCCAGGACAATTATGGAAATTTTACAATTGTCATGAACTTTTGTGACTCTTTCATGCCAGGCACAAGCTGCACTGGAAAGGCAGCATCCTGTTTTAAGAATCCTGAATTCATGGTCACACCTGAAACATCAAAGACTTTAGGGCGAAATCAGATTCAATGTATATTTTTAAGATTTGCTCTGGTTCACCCAGAGGAGAATCATCAGGGGAAAGTTTTCCTAATACAATAGCCATTTCATCAGTGGATCTAAGAACGTGAAACTAAAGGCAACCAACACTAAATTGTGTAGAGAAAGCAAGGAGAGCATGTAGCAATATGCTCATTGGGTTACACCCAAAATTATACAGCAAACTATCCATCTGCCTTGCCAAAAATGGATTAAATTCCTCCAGGCCTTGCTGAAAGGAGCACTTGTTTGTGCTATTCTCAGGTCTTGTCTCCCAAAGAAGTCCCATGGCTTCTTGCAGCCAGCTACTCAGGAGACTGATGCAGAAACAATGTATTATCATAGCCAGTCTGAGCTATAAAGTGAGATCAATGCAAGATAGAAACTCTCTATCAAAATTCAAAGTAGAACCATGGCTGAGCACACAGCTCCCAGCACCTAGTCATCTGCCTGAAACTGTTTCTTGTTGTGGAATATTACTTTAACTACAAAGATGTGTTGCATTTGCTCTGTAAAGATGTGTTACATTTGTTTTACCTTGCCTGCCTAAGGTATTTGGTTGATCTAATTAAAATAAAAATGGAAAAACAAACAATCATCAAGCATTAGAGGTATAGACAGGTCTTGTGGACAGAGACAATAAGTAGGAAGAGGAGTCTAGGCTCAAAAGAGCAGAGAAATCAAGGAAGGATGAGTGGGAGAAACCCAGGGCCAGCCAGGCAGCCAAGAGCAGCCAGATATGAAAGAAGCAGGAAATGTAGGACATATAGAATGGAAGAAAAGCCTGGAAGCAAAACATAGAAGAGAAACAGGTTAATATTAGTTACAAGAGCTAGTGGGACAAGCCTAAACTAAGGTTGGCCATTCAAAGCTAATAGTAAAGTCTCCATGTCATGATTTGGGAGCTGTTTTGGTGGCCCAAGAGAAAGCCTGCTACAGTTTTCTAAGAAACCACTTGCTCAAGGAATGTTCACATGAGAGACACTTTTGTAAGGTCAAGACTAAGACAGCCATGATCCGTGGTGAAAAAAAGTAGGTTGTCAAAATCTAAAGTGTTATACAAGAAATAGACAAGCAGGGTACTTTGGAGAAAGGTGGGGAAGAATTAGAATGGGTTGGTATACCTAAGAAGATAAAGATGGTGATAAAACATGCAGGACCAGTAGGAGTTAGACAGCTCAAGATAAAAAAGGGGTACAAAGAACATTCCATTTACTTGCAGTAGAATATCAAGGAAAGGTCAGTAGCACCTGTCTGGCTTCAGTTCAGGCATTAAGATGTGGTGCTTGCCTGCAGGTAATTAAGAGAAGTACTAATGCACCTAAAATTAGTTCAACTTTTATTATGCTTCTCAGTTCCTCAGTAGCATCAGTGTTAGTATCTATATTCCAAAATGATTGCCTCAGGTACTTCATACATATGAATGCTGTGATTGTTTGAGGGTTTTTTTCTCCCTTTAATGGCTGATATGCTTCTTGCAGACATGCTTTGAAATAGTTTTCAATGATCTGATTTTTTTTCTAGTGCAACATATACACTCACTCTATATAGTACTCCGTATTTCTGTATTCAAAAAAAAAAATAGGCATGAGATGAGCAATAATAATAAAGTAACTGGAAGATACTAAAGTGGGTCCTGGATCATTTATATTCTGTCATCTGAGAATGCCAGGATAAATGGCTAAAGATATTAGTAATATCAGAGAAAATGACATCGATGATATTTTACTATAAAAATATAGTACTCGGCCAGGCAGTGCTGGTGCATGCCTTTAATCTTAACACTTGGGAAGCAGAGGCAGCTAGATCTCTGTAAGTTTAGGGCTAGTGTCTACATAGCAAGTTCTAGGACAGGCTCCAAAGCTATAGAGAAACACTGTCTGAAGCCCCCTTCCCCCCAAAACCAACAACAACAACAAGAATATAGTACTGGACTTCATGCCTGTTCAACATGAGAAATCTGTCTGGTACTAAAAACCTAGCCACTTACCAAGGTCTAGTGAAGTCAGAGACCTTGGAGAACTTACAACCACCAGGTTACTAAACCAATGTAGTCCTTATATACTCTCCATTTGTCCTTATGACCTCAGATAAGGATAGTTCTCACCAGCACCTGATTGTGGAAACTTCTCTTTGCAATAGTAGAGTCATTACAAAAATAAATAAATAACTGAAAACCAACGAAACAAACAAACAAAAAACAAAAATGATCAAAATGCAAAATTGTGGAGCCTATAGTCCCAGTGGGTACATCTACAAAACAGTTCCGACACCAAAGGCTCAGAGGGCATTGAAGAAGGGCAGAAGGTGGATTATAAGTACTCCCAGGGGATTTGGGAGTTTGCTGTGAAATTGTGCTTCCTGGGAATGTCAGAGGCAACTCACAAAGTCTCCCTAACAGATCTGCTTAACTTGAACTAGATAAGGCAAAAAAGTAAAAGACAAGCTAAAATGGATGGTGGAAATCCAAGGAGACTAAATGTGCACAAAGAACTCCATGAATGGAAGAAAGCTAGAGTAGGACAAATCATCTTCCTGGGACTTAACCCATCCCAGTTGGTCATCCAGCACCGAAAAGTAAGACCAGAAGACATACATACAAGTAAAATTACACAGACTGAGCAGGTTTTACTCAGTAATATGTATAACAACAATGCTAAAGAAACCATGAATTTGAAAGAGAGCAGGAAGGGTTATATGGGAGGATTTCAAAGGAGGAAAAGTATTGGGGACTTAACAACACACCTGAAAGCTCTAGAAAAAAAAGAAACAGACGCGCCCAGGAGAAGTAGAAGACTGGAAATAATAAAACTGAGGGCCGAAATCAACAAAATAGAAACACAGAAAACAGTCCAAAGAATCAATGAAACAAAAAGCTGGTTCTTGGAGAAAATCAACAAGATCGACAAACCCCTATCCAAACTAATTAAACGACAGAGAGAGAACACACAAATAAATAAGATCAGAAATGAGAAGGGGGACATAACCACAGACACAGAGGAAATTCAGAGAATCATTAGATCTTACTACAAAAGCCTGTATAACACAAAATTGGAAAATATAAAAGAAATGGACACTTTTTTAGATAAATACCATATACCAAAGTTAAACCAAGACCAGGTGAACAATCTAAACAGACCTGTTAGTCGCGAAGAATTAGAGGAAAAGTATTAAAAAAAAAAAAAAACAGTCATTCGTTAAATGCCTTACGTAATGTCAAATACCAGGTATGGTCGTGCATGCCTTTAATCCCATCACTCCAGACAGAGAGCCTTATTTACATAGTGAAACCTTGTTTCACAGGTTTTTTTTTATTGTTAATATTGGATTTCTTTTAGTTCTTTCATCTTGTCTTGTGTATAGTGCTGAGAGGTATTTTAGGATCTGTTCCTACCTCAAACAAAAATCTAATGTTCCAACTAAGTTCCAGTTCCCTTAAGGAGATAACATTGATTCCACCCAGGAAGTGGTGCTACAGAATGTTTTGGCCTAGGGTGTAAGCGTGACTTGTTTTGTTCTAGTAATAGAATGTTTTAATACGAAATACGAATGCAGTCCATGACCTTCAATTGGTATGTTCATTTCCTTGTATCATGTTAATGTAGCTTTTGTCTTACTCCTACCTTTTGGGGTCAGGAATATTTTAAGTAGTTGGAAATTAAACAGAGGTGAATTTTTAATACTCACTGGAATTCCCTCCTGATACTATCCTATATGTTTCTGTGTTTTATTATTTTCATTCATGCCTTCATATTCTTGACTGTATTTCTAAATCCCCATGACTCTACCCTGGTGATAGGTATTATTTTGTTGTGGCTGGTCCCTGACTGTATAGAAAATACCCCTGGATGTTTTTTTAGTAGATCAATGGGCAACTTTGGCATTCATTTGAAATACATTAAATGCTGAGACACAGGAAGACATGGAGATGGCTTCTACATGTGGGTTCATTGTGAAATGGGATATTGTTGACTTTTCTAAACACATATATTTGAAGTGGATTTTCCTGTTAACACAGATGCTTCCCTAAGTGGCTGTTTTTCAATAAGCCACACTTTAATGGCTTTCTTAGTTTAGGTCCTCTCTTTCCAAATAAACTTGAATTTTTCACAGTTCTTGCCTCAAAGACACACTTTTCTTATTTTACCAATTAGCTAGTTATCCAAAGATAAAAATGCAAACTGTTATCAGAAACTTAAACACCTAGATCACATAATGATTCTGTTGTGGATTTGAAAGAGTTCCATGGGTTCATGATTAAATACTTGATCCTCAGTTGGTGGAACTGTTTGGGAAGGATTAGGAAGGGTGACTTACTGAAGAAGGTATATACCACTGAGGGCAGCCTTTATGATTTCCTACATCTCATGCCATTTCCAATGTATGTCTTTCTGCATCCTGCTCATGGAGAATGATTTGAATTCTTAACTGTTTCTTGTTCTATGCCATTGTTCCCACATGCCTCTGAAACCAAAAGACCAATTAAATGATTTATTTTATAAGTTGTCTTGGTGAATGTGTTTTGTCACATTGATAGAGAAGCCACTAAGAGGATTAGTACCAAGAAATAGGCTACTTCTGTGTCAGGTCTGACCATACTTGATTTTGGGGGAATGTGAAAGACCTCTGGAATTTGGATTAGAAAAGCAATGGAACACTATGAGCAGAACTCAATGGGCTATTTTGTTTGGAGCATAGAGGACAGTAGTGCTGAAAGCCCTACTGACTATAGAGGCCTAGCTCAAGAGATTTCAGAGGGAGACAACATTTATCAGCAACTGGGCTTACAAACATTCTTTTGATATTTTTGTCACAGAATGTGGGTACTTTTTGCCTTTGTCCTAAAACTCTTCCTGAGGCTAAAAGAAAAAAATAATGGTTTGCTTTTGTTGACAGGAGAGATTTCAAACATTCTGAAAATAACAAATCATGTGATAATTCGTATTTGTTCTCATGCAGGTCTAAAATGAAAAGATCCAGTGGACCAAAAAGAAATCCAAAATGTAGAGTTTGAAAAGAAAAGAAGTTCACCACAGCCAAAGTTTGCCTGAAAGAGACAGAAGATCATGGAGAGGCCTGATCTGAGTGGAATAAAGAAAGGGCTGTCCTTGGGGAAAGACTCCACCAGTTAGGCTTTCAACTTGGGAAAAGAAAAGTTCCAAGAAATTTTTTGCTCCTAAAACAAATCAACAAAGGAAAGCTGCTAAAAGCGTTTGAAGGGACTAGGCTCCATTCTTTGCTGGCGGATTTGTCCCTGTGGTTCTGGCTTTAGAGTGATGAAGGAAACACCAAGTGGTTGTGCGATCTTCCATGATTAAGGAGAGCCCAGAGCCCATGAGGCCAGGAATATGGTTGTGGGGTCCCTAAGAGGTAATCCTGCAAAACTGTGGATAGGAATCCTGTATTGTGTGGTGCTCCCAAGGTGCTAGAAGTGTTAGTGCCAGGGGAAATCTGCCAAGAAGTGCTGTACACAGGGAGTGGGAGCAGATCAAGCAGGAAAAACAAAAGGTAGAAATGTAAATGCTCTAACATTCATCATGTTGCTGGGGGATTTGGAGTTTTCCTTACTGAGTTTTGGTCTTGTTTGGTTCAGCACTCTCACTGTCTCAGTTTCTCCTTTTTGAAATAGTAATACTCATTTTGTGCCATTACATGCAGGACATATTTACTTCACATGAGGTAAAGTTAAGAGATGGCATTGAGTTTAAGAATTGACATTTTGTTGTTTGTTTTTTGAGACACAGTTTCTCTGTGTAACATTGTTTAGATGTCCTGGAACTCGCTCTGTAGACCTGGCTGGTCTCAGCCTAGTAGAGATCTGCCTGCCTCTGCTGCTGCCCCTCCAAGTACCGGAATTAAAGTCATGTGCCACCACAAGCATGCAAAAAAAAAAAAGAGTTTGAACTGCGTACTTTTAGACAATTGAAAATGAAAAATGATGGGGACTTTTGAAATGGAAGTAGTTGCAGTC
The DNA here is from genome assembly GCF_037038515.1 of Microtus pennsylvanicus. Lineage (NCBI taxonomy): Eukaryota > Metazoa > Chordata > Mammalia > Rodentia > Cricetidae > Microtus > Microtus pennsylvanicus. Next base: position 177,862,025 of record NC_134579.1, on the reverse strand, counting down.
TGTTTTATGATAGAGCAAGGAGCCAATGGGACCCAAGAGTGGAACGTGGTGTTAAAATAAGAAGGCCTTCCCCTACCCTCCTACCACTCTTCTTATATTTGAATATTTAATCCAAAGTTGATGGAACCTTTTGGGAAAGATTAGTCATTATGGCCTTCTTAGAAGATGCACGTCACTAGGGTGAGGGGTAAGTAAACTTTGAGATTTCAAAAATGTCATTTTTAATATACCTCTCTGTATGTATCCTTATGAATCAAGATGTTAGCTATCAGGTGTTCCTTATTGTATGCCTTTGCTCCACCACTGTGGACTCTAACACTCTGCAACCATAAGTATAGAATACCACTGTCAACTTCTTGTTTAAAGAGCACCCCTCATCTGCCACCTTGACGTCTTAAAATGATACTGTATTTTACCAGGTAGTAGTGGTGCACACCTTTAATCCCAGCATTCAGAAGGCAGAGGCAGATGAATCTCTGTGAGTTCGAGATTAGGCTGGTCTACAAGAGCTAGTTCTAGGACTGGCTCCAAAGCTACAGAGAAACACTGTCTCAAAAAAACCAAAAACAAAACCAAAACAACAATAACAAAACCCCCAAACTCCAAAACCAAACAAACAAAAAAACCTGATACTGTATCTTTTTATTTATTTAAATTTGTATATAATATTGCTATTTCAACATTGCATGTAAATCTTGTGTCAGATACAGTGTCAATATGGAAGAAAAAAAATAGACCCTGATTATGATGACTTGTAGCATTGATATGAATCAGGACTTTATAGCTTTCTTTGTCAAGTATTTCTGTCCTAAAAGCAATTCTCCTACTTATTCAACTTCAACATTATAAGATCCTAGAAATGAGCCTTCCTAGAATCATGTGACACAAACAATATTTGGCTGCCTTACTAAAAACCTCTTTGCTCAATACTTAGAAATGTAAATCTATGTTATCAGAAAACATCAATGTTGAAGAGCCCATGAAGCTTATTAATTCACTACAGTTTCCTCATTGTGAAGAACAGAATACTATAGATTCAGAGTCATATCAACTTGGACTGTCCCTTTAAAAGATACCCATTGCCCACATCAGATTCTGATCAAATATCCTTTTGGTGACTGAAAAACCCTTCAGAATGTCTGTTTAAAGTATCACTAGCTTCCACCAACTCTAAAGCTCAGAATGTCACCCTATAGATAGGAGACCTATAGCAGAGATACCATTGCTTTGACGGAATGCATCTTTCTGGATCTCTACCAATATATTCAATAAATGCCTTGATTTTTGTTATGCAGCTATTATGAATCCACTTCTACATTGGACATGTAATTTGGTTTAGCATAAATTTGTATAGCAGGAAATAGTTACTTATTTATGATTCAAAATAAACTATCTTTTTTTCTTAGATGGGAGCTATGTTTATATTAACAGTCTTAGCTGCATTTTGACAGTTTCAAAAGCCTGATGTGGTTTCAATCATCAACCTTCAACCCGGTTCTCACATGATTCCTTCCCCCACAAGAAACGTGAATTGCTATAGCTTTCCTGAAGTCACACTACCCTCAGTGATCTGTGGCAGTTTTCTGTCTTTCTTCTGCTTCTATCCTCTGCAGTCTCTGCAGAATTATGTTCTGTTACCATGCATTCTTGAGAGAATCTCATCTTTGTTTTATTACTCATTATTTTCCTGTTTCCGAGACTTCAAAGATGAACCAAAATATTCCTCAAAGTTATGTTTTCTTAGTACATCTTATAAATGAGACATTCTTTTATACTCATAGTCAAACATGGAAAATTTGGAGGAAAAAAATTGGCTTTTAATCTTGTCCAATACCTTAAAAGGATCTTGGAAGTATATGTTGTTCAAAAGATGTTACTTTTCTTGAGCTAGTTAGCTTGGGCATTTTAAGCCATTACAAAATTATTTCACAGCAGGAATTACTTAATAAAAATGAAAGGACCCTACCATTTGATCATAATGGAAGAAACAGAGCAGGATGGCTACCTTAGAATATATAATGAAAAACAGAAAACAAAATTAAAACTACCTTCAATGTGGGCACTAAAGATTTTGACTATCATAATTAACTTGGGAGGTGAAGGCAGAGATCAAGAGCTCAAGGTCATTATTGGGTATTATTGGGCATATGTTATTTCCAGGCCAGGCTGTACTTAACACAAAACCTCATCTTCACAAACCAAAAGGAAGAAACAGTGTCATGAGTACAAAGGTCATTTTTAAGAACTAGAATAATAAACCAATCTTAAATCCCAATGGTAGGATTCAGTCCCAAGGAGATTGAATTTTTTTCTCCTCTCTATAAAGGTTATTAGGTACTGGGAAGAATTAATGAGGAAATTTAAAAGTTAAGGAGGAAATTCATCCCTTTAGCATTTTCAGCAACAGGAAAAGGACCAACATTTATTATCTGGAAAAAAACACAGGAAAAAGAGTTGAACTGCCCTAGTTCTTAATCTGTTTGTTATGATATAGGCTAAGCTAAGAAGATTACAATGAACTCATACATGAAAAAGTAAGTATGCATGTGGTGGTTTGAATATCAATGCCCCTAACAGGCTTATATTTGAATGTATAGTGATCAGGGAGAGGAAGTTTTTGAAAATGACTAAAAGGTGTGTTCTTGTTAGAGAAGGTGTGATCTTACTGAAGAAAGTACGTCATTGGTTGCGGGCATTAAGTTTCAATAACACTCCCTAGGCCCAGTGTCTATTTCTCTGTATATGGATCAGGATGCAACTCTCAACTACTTCTCCAGCAAGATGTCCCCAATGCTCCCAGTCATGCCAATGAGACTAAACCTCTGAAACTGTAACCAAGTCCCCACTTACATGCTATCGTTTATAAGAGTTGTCTTGTTGTCTTGATCACAGTGTCTCTTCACAACATTAAAATAGTGACTAAGATAATGCACTAAGAAATTAAGAAGAATTGTAACAAATAGTAGAGTAACATTAAGCCATTAATTTTTATTTCAGATAAAGATATATAAAAACAGATATTTTTTACTTTTTTTTTTTTGATGCTTTGGAGCCTGTCCCGGAACTAGCTCTTATAGACCAGACTGGCCTTAAACTCACAAAGATCTGCCTGCCTCTGCCTCCGAAGTGCTGGAATTAATGGTGTTTACCACCACTGCTTGGTTAATTTTATGTTTTTGAGAATGGAATTTAATTATATTTCTCCCCCAAAATTCCTCCTTCCAAATACTCCCAGATAGAGTCCCCATTCTCCTTCAAATTCATGATCTCTTTTATTCATTACTTGTTATTTTATGCAAATATATTTGTATGTAAATATATAGTGTACAATATATTTGTAATATAAACTGTTTTGTTCATATAATATTACTTATGTATATGTTTTCAGAGTGATTATTTGGTACTAGACAACCAATGGGTATGGTATAAGTAATCATTTGTAAATCTCACAATGAAAGTCTAATTTTCTGGTAAAATTCTTCAAGTATTTAGTGATAAAATTGCATTTGAAAAAATTATTTAGGCTTTCATTTTTAATACTCCAATATAAAAAAAGGAAATGAGATAGATTGACAGCAATAGAGATTTAAACACAAAATTGTTAATTTTTTTCTTGCTAATGTTTTTAATTTTACTTCTTTTTTTTAAAAATATATTTCTGGGGGGGACCACATCCTGAAAAGAGAAGCTCACTCTTCAGTTTTTTTGTATGTAGGACTTTTAAAGAGAATCATATCATTGACCTAACTGTGAAAAATTCTGCCTCATGTTAGCTCAAACCTTTGATCCATCTAATACACTAACAATATTATTCTTGACAGAAATTGAATGAATTTTAAATCTGGTTCCTATAAATCACTTATAAACTATAAGCAATCCTCACAGGTAGTCTTACTTTGTATTTATGAATCCTTTGGGGATAGATTTCTTACTATATCTCATTTCATCAAAGTACAAAAGAAGTTGAGTATAATTCCTTTGAAAATTTTTTTGTCTCTAGACACACGTAATCATATCCAAAGAAGAGTTTGTGCAGGAAAAGTAAAACTTATTCACAATCAATTGCCCCTTTTACATCAAACACACTCATTGGGGACAGTGCTCATAGTCATTTGTAGAATGATGTATAAAAGTTATGGGCTGAATACTTTAGAATTTAAGCTGAGTAAACCGTCCTAGAGAATACAAAGTACTAGAACTCTAAAAAAGGAAAGGTTGTGAATAAAATTGAGACTCCTCACAAAGACACCTGCCCTTTTTGAAAAAAAAAGACTTATTTTATTGTGCTATATTCATAGCCCAGTTAGACACCCTAGCCATTTGAGCTTGTTGTGAAGCTAAACATGTAGGCAATAAGAAAATAATAGCTCCCAGAGCTCAATGCTAGTCCAAGGGACAGGAGAAGGGGAGCATAACAACCCCTAGCAATCAATGCTGCACTCTTGCCATTATATATTTCATTTAATTGTAGAGAAGTACAGAGAAGCTCCTGACTGGATAAAAGATGAACTTCCAGATTAGTAAAGAAACAATTCCCTTAGTGAGAATGACTATAATAATCTCTTATTACTTCTAACCTTGCAGATGAAGTTTTAGTTTAAAGGTTATACCTTTAAGTATTTGGTTTGAAGTGTAAATGATGCCCTTCAACATTTTTCCTTCAGCTTACTTGTCATTTAATTTTATGCTAATAACTATAGACAAGTGCACTGAGAGACTACCCTTTGTAAAAGCACCCTGGAGTTCATCAGGTAGAGCAAACCAGCTCATATTAGGAAAAACAGGCAAGAATATTAAGCAAAATGAAGCAGAGAAAGCATTGAATTGTAATAAAGTGAAGTTCAAAGACTGCCAATTAGGGAGTACTCAGGAAGCAGACAGACCCTCATCATAATTTAATTACTGGTTTTTAATCACACTGCAGTTTCACTGATAAATGCAAAGAGAATTATCAATTATTCTTGGTATCACACATGCACACACAAACCCCTATACCACTCACAGGTTTGAGCAACTACATTGCTGTGTTAGGACATTCACCCCATACTCATTTTGATCACACCGCTGCACAAGACCTATTAAACTGTGGAAGAAAACAGAGAATTCCTTGTCTCTGGGAAGCTGGTGATATCGAATATTTTACAGAAACTTGCCTAGGCTATGTTGCCTGGATGTTTGGTCAACTGTCCACATGTTATTACGAAGTTATGCTATAATGTGATTAATATTTCAATAAATAGACTTTGCATAGAACAGAGTGTTTGCCCAATTTGACAACCTCGGCTTCAGTTAAGTTTTTGAAAGGAAAGGTGGAGCCCCTAATTAGTAAGGAATTCTACCTCAAGACTGATTTCTGATTTGAGACTGTGGTCGAATTTCTTCTCCAGCATGCTCTTTGCTCTGCTCAATTTGTAGCTACCAAATTCCCATTTATAAGAGTCTGTCCCTTAAACCTGCTCCCCTCTGCAAGCACACACATCATGTTGGCCCTGTTTTCCTGGAGAACCTTCACTTTATTGTTATTCATTGTGAGCCGTCCATTCTTTTAATTTTGTCCCACTCCTAATGGCATGATCACTCAATGAATTTTATACATTCACTAATTTTCAAAATTTAAGCATGAGATACTTGTAAAGAGCTCCTGGTTATTCATTTACCTAGAATCAAGTACTGAAAGTGAATTGTGCATAGGCATTGCTTCAGCACCTAGTGCTAGAATGGTGTGGAAGACAGAAAGTTTCAGCTTTTGAAGTTTTCATTTTTACAGAGACCAGTCAGGAACTTTCAAAAAGACTGTTTTCAAAAGCAAGTTTGCATTAAGTGCTACTCAAGGTAAATTATGGTTATACCTAAAGTTCCATAGAGTTAAAGTAGTTCCATTTCTGTAGCGGCATTTAGGCATCTGAAAAGTTCTAATAACCAGTCCCATATTCGGGGGCAGCTTATGACAGACAATGACAACGGATTCATAAAGAAAGAAACATTTGCGTTCACAGACTTCAGAATTCAGTACATGATTTGTTTTCTCTTCTGCTTTAAAACATGTGCCAAGGTGGTAAATCATAGGCAGAGTGAGTGGCCAAGAACAGGCATTTACCTGATGCACTGCAAAGAAACGCTAAGGATCTAGTGACCCCTTGTCTCCTTCACAATTAGCCTCTCAATAACCTGACTTTGGCACTAGACGCCACCCCCTAACATTTAGCCACCTTTCTGTAGTGCAGTAGGCTGAGGACCAAGAGTTTTGCACATGACCTGTATGGGGACATTTCAGTTTCCTACTACTGTCCACATGCAACAAGAGGTATAAAATAATGGCTTGATTAATTCTCTTCTGGATTCATCCGATTTCTCTACCTCCTTTTATATCTAGGGCAGTTTGAAGAGAGGAACAGCTATGGTAATTGAAATTTGTGTCATTGATAGCATAAAATTAGAAGAAAATAAGCAGATACAGAAATACCAGATTTTCCTTATTAAAATTTAAACTGGGATTCTAATTTTGAACAAGAAAGTAGTCATTTTAAGTGATTATATAAAGTATTTGCATTTCAAACTCACATTCTGCTTCCTAGCTACTGTTACTTGCCCTAAATGAGGACTTCATTATTTCCTGAGTACTGAACTGACTTGTGAATAGATTATTTGCGCCAAAACGATATGCTGCATTAAAGCAACCTTAACCATGTATGTTAAGCTGTAATTCTGCAATTATACATTTGCAGTGATTCCCTATATGAGGAAAAAAAAACTTCAGATATTTCCACTACCAAACTTGCTCTGTCATATCTAACTCTCTAGCCCCAAATCAAGGTATATCCAATCTCCCTGTAATCCTTTCCCCACCTCTGCACATGGTAAATGCATCTTGCTTCTAGATTTTTAAAATAGATTTACATTAAATTATCATCACTTGAATTGTAGAATTATATATTTATAAATACTTTTTTCTGAAAGTGGAGGGCAGTTACAATATGCAATACCTTCAGGAACTGATTGAAATTGTGGTATTTAAAAAGACTGTTCTCAGAATCCATGTTACTGTTTGTTGTGAACCTATAAAAGTTTGATAGCATTTATTAGTCTTCTTATATTTGAACTACTACTCATGTACTTGGCATTTTCTTTAACTACTAGAAAAATCATTAGCCATTTCTTTTCTGTCTTCAGAATCCCATCATAAAGAGATGTTTGAAATTATTCAGAAAGTACAAGTACAGCTGTGGGGTTTTTCTTCAATAGCATATGGAATTTGTTTGCATGATATTACAAGTGTTATCTACTGATATTCCTAAGGTTGCAGTCAAATTAGATTTAACATCTACTAAACAAATGGAAATCATGCCTAATACTAGAAACCTAGCCAATTATCTGGATATAGAAAAGTCATAGATCTTGGAGTGGAAGTAAAGTGGATCAACTTCTACTTTACTAAATGAGAATAACTCTTATGTACATTGTATGTTTATCCTTTTACCATACCCACAGATAAACTCCAGTCTCAGCCCTCATCAAAGAAATGTCTCCTTGGAATAGATGGAGACCATTACTGAAAAACCATAACCAATTATAATGTAGAGAGAAAGTGACTGTGTGGTGCCCAGCTGAAATATCTGCAAATATTGCACCTAAATGTCAGGAATTATTGTAAAAGATGGGGGAGAAAGACTGTAAAAACCAGTCTTCTCTGACTTTCATCTACAAATTTAAGAAGCAATGACTTGCTTATTATTATTTTTAGATTTTAGTGCATTGATAAAAAAAGTTTATGTGAAGGTAACTGACAGTCATTTTTTTTAATTAAGAAAAGATTTTGGGCATCTCATGAGGCTAAGGAAACTCATATTGATGAGTGAGGATGATAGATATGGCACAAATTATATTTTAATAGGGTTAATTCGTTCTTGTCAACATGGCTACCTAAACAAGATCTGACCAAGACAGACACAAACATGCTAATGAAGAAAGCTCAAGAGGGCTCAACCCTACATGAGTAACTATAATTAATTAAGGAATTCTGAGAGTGGGAAAAATAATCTTCAGGAAAGAGACACTCCCCATTAATTGTTTAATTAATAGCAGATGATCAGTCCTGAAATCAAATACATACAAATAAAATTATGACTAATATACATATGTATGTATGTATTCTAATTCCAGTGAAAACATTTGAGTCAAATCTCATGAAATATATTTGATGAAATATATATAATGGTGATAAAAGATAATCATTTTCAACTATTTATATTGAAAAGATATCAATTTAATTCAGTTCTGGAGGTAATCAGAAGAGAGTTCTTTAAAAATAGGCATGTACAGTTGGTTTCAGATGACCATATTTAAAACCTGTGTGCCAAGGACTAGGTTTCTAAACTCAAATGAAAGTTCTTCTGAAGAAAAACAAAAAGTTAAGTCTTTGAAGGTAGGTATCTCACTTTATAAAACTACCCAGAGTATTCAATTCAAAGTTGCTTGTTGTATATGAGAGGAACTATGTGTTGATAAGTTCGTCAATGACTTGCTTATTATTATTTTTAGATTTTAGTGCATTGATAAGAAAAGTTTATGTGAAGGTAACTGACAGTCATTTTTTTTTAATTAAGAAAAGATTTTGGGCATCTCATGAGGCTAAGGAAACTCATATTGATGAGTGAGGATGATAGATATGGCACAAATTATATTTTAATAGGGTTAATTCGTTGTTTCTATGAACAAGAAAGGAAAAATGTTTTGGTGAGACATTTATTATTATTAAGAATCTTATCTAATTTACATTTTCAAAACACTGTACTTTTTACAAGCATTGTGTGAAAATTATCAAACATGAACTATTATAACTTAGTTCTTTACAAACATTAAAAATGTGGGTTACTTATAGCTTTAATATCCTAGTGAAAACTGCACGAAAAACACATGACTATCTTTCATTTAAGAAAAAATAGTTTTGACATGTTCTCCAAAATAACAAATGAAAAATAATAATTGCAAAAATTTTAGTGTTCATTTTATCAAAGTTTTTATTTTACTTTTGCCATTTGGCCCTTCAGCAAGAGAAGAATGTCTCCCTTAATACTGATTCAGTGCACCTAAAATAGCTGAGAAAAGGCATTATCTAGAAATGTCACTCATATTAAAATTGACAGGAAAATTTAATATTTCATATTTCTTTATTAACCTTGTGACTCACATATTTAACATCATATAATGCATTCTGTATGCCAATGAAGCTATAAGAAGAACAAAGGGTATTCAAAACCACATTCACATATACCCAGGCCAGCCAACAGCCTCATATTAGGCTGAATATGAGAAAAAGAGATAAATTTTATTTGGACTTTTCACACTTTTTCTCATACATAACTAACATATACAAATAACAGAATTTGATCTCATGATCATTTTGTCCATGTTAATTTTTCTACTTTATCTCCTTCATTATGTTTTTTTTTTAATGTAGAGTATGGATAAATCTGATACCTGTGGTATTGTGAGGCGATCTGTTTGGAGGAAAAAAATCCAATGGTGAACTTTGCTTTTGAGAGGTATCATCGAATTCATGTAGCCTTTTGTCTTGTGCCTCTAGTGTTTCCTTCATCAAGTTTTAAATAATTTTTAAGTTAGCAAATGTCATCCTACATTGTAGTATTAGATGCATGGGCTTAGGAAGGATAGGCATCCTATTCACATTGTAGTAGATGGACACATGCTTGCTCTTTTTGACTGAGCCAGTGTTCATGTCCAGACAACCAGGCATTCTTTCTCCAGCTTGTTAGATAAAACTATAAAGCCACAATCAAAAAAGATGACTAAGAGAAAGCTTAGATGTGTCTTGGTAAGTATCTGTGTAGATGATGAAGTCCTAGAAGTCAGTGGTTACAACCCTATACTACCATGAAGCATAAAACTGAACCCAAGAGAGGTGGTACCTATGACGAGAGAAAGTCACACCTTCACTTGGAGTAAAGACATGCAGAGCAGATCTTTTTAAAATAGCTTTGTTGGGGCTGATCTGGACTATTCATATCCAGAGTCTCTACCAAGGCTAGAAAAGGGAACTGTGTGAACAAAGAAGACAGTTATAATACAAAGGTTCTACCCGTTGTAAAAGTGTTGGGCTTTTACAAAAAGAAAAAAAAAAGAAATTTAAATATATTTTGAGGTTTGAGAGGCTCTGATGCATTGCCAGCCACCTTCATGGAAATCTTACATTGGAAAGAAAAGAACTAGGGTTTAGTTTTCAGACCCAGATTTAATGAGAGTATTCAGGAAACATCCTGTTAAGTTGATTTCATTTATTCTGACCAACCTACAAGAAAGTAGTGCAGTCAGGGGAATGACAATTTATTCATTAATGTGATAAAAATAACTTGTAAAGAGGCTGGAAATAAGTACTCTACTAAGTGCATTTTTTCACTGTGGCTTTGGAAAAGTAAATTATATACAGACTTTTGACTGCACAAAGAGATGCTACCCTTTAATTAATTAATGCTTTATGCAGACCATGGCAAAGCATAAGACACCAGCTGAACACAGAAAAGGAATATCCCTACAGAGGAGATTCTTTAGGCTCCTGTAAAATGCGGTGACTCTCTTAAGTGCAGAAATGTATAACACAAAAAGAAAAATATTATATTCACCTTTTCTATGAACTTTTGCTTCTTATACACCATGAAAATTACAGATGTAACAATTTGTCTTGGCTAAAATATAAAAAGATTAATATTCTATCTATTTGACAGTATCACTGGTTAGAACTGTACCAAGACTCTAAGTTGACTTCCTGGGTACTGGGAAGACTCTAAAGGAATCTCCATGGCACTGACATGTGAGAGTAATAAAGACCAGTTTTCAGATACAACTTTGTAGTATGGCATGATAGATACCTAGCTTATAGAGATGTATTCATACTTCAAAAATTAGAGTAGGAATCCAAGTCTTTCATATCACCTCTCCACTGAGAAAAGTCTTCATTTTCAATCCCGTGCCAAACATACATTGAGTGATCCATTCCAGATCTCTCAAAGGCCTTAAAAGAGCTTGTCTGAAGATTAAGGTTGGGCTGGGCTTGGACATTATTCCCAGTGTTGATCTAGCTGTATTAATTAACTCCTCCTTGCTCCAAATGCCTGAAGCTGAGACATAAACATACAGGTCTATGCCCATATATCATGATTATATAACATAAAAATAAGTTAGCTTCTCAGATCATTCACCAATTATTTTAAAGAATTGTTCAAATTTTGAAAGAGATTTTAGTGTAATGTATTTGTTTATTACCATTATTATGTGTGGGTGTGAGTGCATGCCACAGTGCACCTGTGGAGGACATAGGATAAGTTTAGGTGAGTCATTTTTCTCCTTCACTCTTTGGTTGGTTCTGTGGGTCTAACTCAGGTTATCAACCTTGCTCAGTTACTAATTTTACCTGCTAAGTCATCTTTCTAGCTCCTAGTTTTCTTTTCTTAATTACAATTAAGCCATAGATATTCATGTTCTAGAGACTACAATGATAAACCAGGTTAGTAAACATGCCCATCAACTCATATATTATTTGTGTTAGTAAGAACATGGAAAACACCATCTTAGCAATTCTCAAGTGCACAATATGTTGGTGCTCATTACACTAGGGACTCTGTAAAAGGGATCTGAAGAGCGTATTACCCCTATCTAACTGACACCCTGAATACTTTTCACCTCTCCATCTGAGAGTCCCTATCACTGCTATTCTATGCCCTGCTTCTCTGTATTTGGCCTTTTAAATTCCACTTAGAAGTGAAAATGACACTGTCTTTTTATCCCTGTTACATTTCCCTTAGCATAGTGTCTTGCACTATCATACATGTTCTGTAGATAAAAGAATTTCATTTATTTTAAGGCTGAATGTACATGAAATGTTTTTTGTCAACTCATGTTATTTATTAACCTTGTAGCAAACATTTGTCTCTATTTTTCTGCAGTTATAACTTTCCCCTTCTCTGTTTTCTTTCCTCCCTCCAATCCTTCCCATGAATCCTGTCCCTTGACTTTCTGACTTCTATTTCTTCAGTTCTTAGGATATTATATTTTTCAGCATTTTGTTACTGAGATAGTGCAAATATTGACCTTGAATCAAAGTAATATAAAACTAGAATTTACTCACGTTAACAAAACTTAGAAATTTTCTTCTACATAGAGACTTGTTGATCCATGAAATATCTTCTGAATTTAAAGGAAGGAGGGGCTGGATATGAAGATGATCCCAATACAAACTGCACTTCTAGGAATTTATATGGTGCCAGAAATGAGGAGCTAAGAGGTTGATCTATTGTGATAAACACTTTAATAAAAAAAAGTGAAGAATGAAAATAACTAAATATTTTCTAGCTCAATACTTACAATAAAAAAGTAACGAATAATGAAGCAATAGTTAAAAAATAATATAAAGTATTTATTATGATATAGAGAATATATTTAATTACTATATTTCAGTTAATAAAGCCAAATCTTTAAAATATAAAATGATCAAGCCACTAGCAAATATGACCAAGCTCAAAAGGAGACATGGATATAAAGAAAGAGAGGGGGGGATGCAAAGAGCTAGTTAAATAGAAAACTTTCAAAAATATTCAGCATTTTGCTGACCTCTAATGAAAAACAAATTTGAAAATTCAGATGAGAAGAATACTTGCTCAGGGAAAGGCAAATTGCTAAGTGCTAAAGTTGACCTTAATTTGTATTACATTTGAAAGTACAGAAATTTTCATTTAAACTTAATACTTTTCTTTTGTATTTTCAGAACAAGGCATCATTTATTTCAACACTATTTATCCAGAGGAAGTTATTTTTATTTCTCCACAATATGTTCTCTCTTAACCTTTTCCTTCTTGTAGTGTTCTTGAATCTAGCCCCATGCTCTCCTTCACTGGTTTACTTGATGATATAATTGATTCAACTAATTAGTTCTAATGCAAAAATACATTAGCCAAATGGACTTTTAAATACTGAGCCATCTTTCCATGCTTAGTATTAATATCACTCTGATATATAACATTTATATTTTATTATACTCAAGTCTTATATTTGCAATTTTGATGTTCTCTATTTTAAAGATATTTTTAGAGTGAAATTCAGATATTTAGGATATTTTTTATACTTATCACCTACCTGCTACACATATTAATACTTTCTATGTCACTTATTCCTCTTCTCACTCTGAAGCAAACTATTCAATAATTATATGGGTTTTGAGAGAGACTTACATCTGTTGACATGTCCAGGTCTCTTATTCTATCATCAAACATGTCATTGTCAACTAAAAATGCCTGAGACTCCATTAATTCATATAGAGTCCCAATTACTTGAAATAGGTATGCCTTAAAAGATTTGCAGTTCATTTTGCTTCTACAATTTCTAATGCTATTTATATAGAATTGGTTACATTATTATTAGTGATTCTGAATCATACATTGGGCTATTGGAGAATATTGGTTTTCGAAGTTTCTCCTAAAAGCAATTACTATGCTTTATTGACCAAGAGAATTAAATGAATAATTTGTAGACCATGTAGAAACATATAAACAATAATTTACTCCACAATCATGCTAAATTTACCATATAGAATATTATAGTATTGAGGTGGAGGGACAAATGTTCTAACTATATAAGTCTTGAATATTTTTCTCCTGCAAATTGATAACAATGAGAAAAGTGTAGAGAAGGTTTGACAGTTTGTCACAAGTGAAAGTAATCAAAAAGGAAACATCTCAGTTGAGGGCATGCCTCCATGAGATCCAGCTGTAAAGCATTTTCTAAATTAGTGATTAATGCAGGAGGGCCACAATCATGCTAAATGGTGCCATAACTGTGCTGGTGGTCTTGGGTTCTATAAGAAAGAAGACTGAGCAAGCCATGGGCTGTAAGCCGGTAATCAGTTCCCCTCCATGGTCTCTGCATCGGCTCCTGCCTCCAGGACCCTGCCCTGTTTGTTTTCCTATCCTGACTATTCCCTTTCCTACCCCAACTTGCTTTTCAGTTATGGTGTTTCATCACAACAATAGAAATCCTAACGCAGACAAGGTAATATGGATGTTCTGTTTGCTCAAGTTATACCTGTTCCCATGCATCATGGCTGATGACTGGTTTTAGATAGAACATTGGCACAGCAATTACAGTAAGAGAAATTAGTGGTGTAACAATCATGAAATACCTCAAGAAAGACATGCATAGCCATCCTCACAGTATGCTGTGAGTGTAGTCTGAACAAATGTGGAAGTGTTGGAGTACCCATCCCCCATGCCAAATGGAGAGTACACAGGAGAAAGTTGCCTGTACTCGGCTCTAGTAAAGAAAGTACTGAAGTAAGAACACATAGAGATAAGAGCTAACAGACAGACAAATATGTATGCCTCAAATTCAAAAGATGATAGCAGACTCAAAGTCAAGACCCTTGATAATATCTTACCAGAGCTGAATGTGAAACTTTCTTTTAAAAATTATTCATTTCTATCTCTGAGATTAGAATATAATCATATCATTTCTCTTTCCCTTTCCTCCCTTAAAACCTTCCCTACATTCCTGCTGCCTCTTTCACATTTATGGCCTTTTTTTCCCATTAATTGTCTCCTCACACACACACACATATAAATATGCATATGTATATACACACATATTCTAAATATATAAATTCAATGGACATCTGACCTTTAAAATTGGCCTATTCTACTGATAGATTTTTGTTTGTTTTCTGGGGATTTTTGTTCGTTTGTTTTTTGAGACAGAGTTTCTCTGTGGCTTTGAGTCTGTCTTGGAACTAGTTCTTGTAGATTTGGCTGGCCTCTGCCTCCCAAGTTCTAAGATTAAAGGTGTGTGCCACCATTGCCGGGCTTCTAGGAGGTTTTTATATTCAGACAGTTAGTTAAACAAATTCATATTTTTGATATATCCTTTGCATCTAGTGATCTTGAAGTATTCTGTACATAAAAGATTCTTGGTTAACAGAATTATATGAGAGTATCTGTTGGAAGGGAGAGGTGGTCCTTTGCTTGTCCCAGCATCCTGGCTAGCTTACACCAAAATACTCACGCAGCGACTGTATTCATTAAACACTGCTTGTCCCATTAGCTCTAGTTTCTTATTGGCTAATTCTTACATCTTAATTTAACCCATTTCTATTAATCTGTGTATTGCCACGTGCCAGTGGCTTACCAGGAAAGATTTAGCATGTCTGCCTCTGGTGGCTCCATGGTGGCCCTCTGACTCTGCCTTCTTCTTCCCAGCATTCAGTTCTGTTTTCTCTGCCTACCTAAGTTCTGCCCTATCAAGTCCAAAGCAGTTTCTTTTTCTTTTCTTTTTTTTTTCCTTTGGTCTGGCTAGATTCTTTTCTTTTTATTGAGAAAAAAAATTTGCCTTTTCCCAGCCTCCCATTTCCCTCCCCCTCCTCCCGCCACTCTCCCCCTCCCCCACTCCTTTCCCCCTCCCTCTCCAGTCCAAAGATAAGTCAGGGTTCCCTGCCCTGTGGAAAGTCCAAGGTCCTCCCCCCTCCATCCAGGTCTAGGAAGGTGAACATCCAAACTGGTTAGGCTCCCACAAAGCCAGAACATGAAGTAGGAACAAAACCCCATGCCATTGTCCTTGGCTTCTCATCAGCCCTCATTGTCCGTCATGTTCAGAGGGTCCGGTTTTATCCCATGCTTTTTCAGTCACAGTCCAGCTGGCCTTGGTGAGCGCCCAATAGATCAGCCCCACTGTCTCAGTGGGTGGGTGCACCTCTCATGGTCCTGACTTCCATGCTCATGTTCTCCCTCCTTCTGCTCCTCATTGGGACTTTGGGAGCTCAGTCCGATGATCCAGTGTGGGTCTCTGTCTCTATTTCCATCCATCGCTAGATGAAGGTTCTATGGTGATATGCAAGAGTTTCTTTATTCATTAACCAATGAAAGCAACACATGAACAGAAGAACCTCCTACACCAAGTATCTCTACCTTCTGTAAAAGTTAACAAAAACATAGCACCTCATAAAGAATTAAGTATTTGGCTAAAACCTTGATTCTTTACATCATTCTCAGCAACAAGATGATGCATTACTTATAGTATAATACTAATTTTACCTTACAATTTTCTGTTCATCTTATTGAATAAAGCCTAGCATGGCATAGAAACTCAAACATTTTCCTCTATTTTTATTAAATGGTTCTGTCTTATTTACAGAATACCAGAGAGAATTTCACAGGAAAAAGATGTGGCAACACTACTATAAGGCTGGATTCATTTTGAAAGATTAGCTCAAGGTGAATGCTAAGCCTTTGCTTATAGCCCCTAAAATTTATTTGTCAGAGCCCCCCAAATTATATATACGGAGGTTTCTCTGTCCTGCCCCATCCTATGTCCGCTTCTACATAATCACTCATAGGATTAATATTAATTACAAAATTGTTGACTTATAGTTCAGTCTTATTACTAGCTAACTCTTACTTTTAAATGAACCTATTCTATTAATCTAAGTATTGTCATGTGCCCATCGTTTTTACTGATCTTCTGTTGTCTTGCTTCTTGGGTAGCTGGCTCAAATCTCTCCTGACTCTGCCCTTCTTTCTTTCTGTTTTCAATTTGGTTTTCCTGTTTAGCCATATTCTGTCTTACTAAAAGCAAAGGCAACTTCCTCATAAACCAATGAGAGGAACATATATTTACAATGTATAGGAGGATTACTCCATGACATTTTTCCCTTTCTGTCTCATCAAAAAGGAAGGTTTTAATTTTAACACAATAAAATTAGACATTAAAACAGCTATCAAGCAAGAATTACAATATCTAATCTATTTGCCTTTGACAAAATTAAAAAAATTAATTATCTATCCAATCTTGGTGAGTTTAAAGTTTTATATATAATTTAACTTTTAATATTAACTAATAAACATTTATAATTATAACTATATAGCCTTCAACTCTATCAAAGACCTGAGAAGGAAATATTTTTTTCTAAGTAAGTAGCAAGTACAAACAAGTGACTTCCAAAAGATGTGAAAAATGGCAGAAATAGCTGGCTGCCTAGACAGTCACCAAAGATTCCTCTGTAATGTTGGTACATCTGACTTTTGCCTACAGGCCTAGAACATCTGACAGATTTTTCTGGGAAGCAATGAATTGGGAAAGACTGTCCTAGCTTGTCTTGGTGATGATCAGTAGTCACCTTTCTTGTGTCCTGCTGGTCCACAATGTCAGCAATTGATATAAGGGTACTTTCTTTGCCCACATGACTAGCTTTTGCCATGAATAAAAATAGACTCCATACAGAGTTTCTTTGATGTCCATCATTTTATTTGGAGTACATTGGTGCTGCCAGGAGTGGATGTCTCTCATTTTCAAGAAAAATTTAAGCTATTCAAACATTTTAAATGCCATATTCTATAGGCCTTTGAAGTATTTCTATCTGAAATATACATGTGTATATCTAGAAAACCTAGCTAACATGACTGTAAATTTGATTATTATAGATGATTAACTGTAATTTTGTAAATCTGTGTTTCTTAATTATACATTATATTTTGATTGAACTGCATAAACACAATATCTTAAACAAGAGTAATATATATATACATACAGTATATCAAAATTAAATTTCTATCAATAAACTATAACCCACACCAATGCAAAAGATTTTGAGATTAACAGTTGTTCCTTGGATTAAATTAGATTCCATAATCTATCCTTTCCCCCCTATTTCTATATCATATCCCTCTTTCTTCTTTTAGAAAGAGTTTGACTATGATCAGTAACAATCTGTAACCAACCCCTCTTAAGTGAAAACCAATATTCATAAACAATATTTTGGGAATTTGGCAGTCGTTTTCTACATTATTTTCTGTTGATTGGGTGCATTGGCAATCTTATCGGGACCCTGAAAACAATTAGAATTATAGTCAATTGCCAACTGGCGTATTTTGTGCAGTCAGTTTGTCTTAGCTAGCAGCCTTGGAGCTGTTTTGGAGTTATAATTCAGAGGAAACTGCAACAGAGGTACTCTGAAATGTTGGATCATTTGGCCATTACTCCCATCGGAGATCTCTGAGGGATCTTCCTTGATCAAACCATATTAACCTTGAAGGAATTCACAGCTTCTCATCTTTTGTGGAAACAAAAACAGAATTTCTTTTCCAAAGCAACATATCCTTAGATCTAAATTTTGAAGTCAAGATATCTTTAAAAAATATATAGGTTGGTTTAACTTAGTAATTCCCACAATCAAATGTCTCTCAGTAGTTAACTCATTAACAGTTAAAATATCCAGAGAGAATACAATAATATATAAATCCAAAGTCTCTGTGTATTTTCCATCTTTATGTAGCTTTTTTCTTTTATATAGTGCTTTTCTTCTCTGTTTAAAGATTTTATATTATTATTTTTAACTATTTATTTCTTATTACTGTTTATACTCTTTTTAATTTCTTAAGTATATGAATATTGTAAAACACATTGAAAGCTAATTAAAGTTTTTTCTGTCTGGACTGCTTTTATTTCGTATCTTCTAGCATTTTTTGACAGTGTGAGCAAAAACTATAAATCTGCTATGTTGTGCTCTTAAGCTTGAGGCTATGCTCTCAAGCTTGCATGCAGCAGCAAGAAAAAGCCTTTTTGTACTATAAGGCCTATGAGAGACCCCCAAGAGTCCACCATGCTAAAGGTCAAATCTGCAGTTGTCAGGGGACTTGATTCTGTACCATGGACTGCAATGAGAGACAAGAACTATCTAGATGCTTTTAACTCAGTTTTTTGTGTGTCTAAAACCTTTAAAAGTCTTTTCATGTCTTATGTGTATCCATGCCCCACATTGGGTGCCATATATAATTTCTCCATTTAGCATCATCCTGCATCTACTTCTAAATAATCACTTAGATACTTAGTATTAAAAAATGTTTGACCTATAGTTCAGGCTTATTACTAACTAGTTCCTATTTTTTAATTAACCCATTCTATTAATCTAGTATTGTCAATTGGGCATACCTTTTACTGGTCTGCGGGCATCTTGCTTCTTGGGAGACTGGCTTGTATCTCTCCCTGTATACAGTTTGTCTTCTCTGCCTAGCTATATTCTGACTTGTTATAAGTCAAAGTAGTTTTCTTATTAACAAATTAGAGAAATGCATATTCACAACATACAAGAAGATTATCCCACAGCATACACAAATACCCCATACACATATAGTCTCTTAGATATATGATGACATTATTGCAATCAGCTTTTGTCTTTTATAAATACAAGCTTTAATGTTCTACATAGCAAAGAAGAAAAATGTCATTGTACTTTAATAATTCTGTTTCTGTAATAAAAATATACCTTTGTTATCATTAGCTCAACAAATCCAATACTGCCTTCTACTAAAAAAATTAAATAAGTTTGATGAGTAGCATAGTAAGTAATAATATGGAAGGTATTTAAGGTGATATGCATTTGAGATCAAGTGATTAATTATATTGCATAAACATATGTACTTTTAAATGTTGAAATAAATATGTAAATTATTTTTAAAGACAGATTTGTTTCTGGACAAATGGGGTAAAAGTGAACTGAATTTACTTTTCTGCTTGAAACAAGTCAAAACAAAAATAGAGGACTAAATTAAATTTTGCAAGGCAATGAATGTCAGGCAACAAAACAGTGAAATAGAAAGCAAGAAAGACGAATTTTATGAAGGTCTTAAATGATGACCTTGATAGTATCTCCAACCCATAGCTCATAAAGAACATGCCAGGAGAAGACAGACAGGTATTCTGAAAATGATGTTGAAGTTTACAGAGATAGAGAGAAGAGAATACCACTGAATATGGTCCTGGAGATCTTTCTGAATCCTGACCCTGACGTTTGGAATAATTCAAGATGTCCATTAATGAATGCAAGTGAGAAGATAGTCTTTAGTAAGATAAAGCGCCATTTGAAAGTGCTGGAGGGAACTATGTCCAGTGTGCACAAAGAGAAATAGCATCTGCTTTCATGAGAATGTTTGGAAGCATTTTTAATTTAGAAGAGAGGAGTTTTGGATGAATAAGTGGCGATTAGAGTATCAACTGCTTTAAAATGTCTTAAAAGCAATCCTCATAAAGGATATACTTGCTTCTTGAGTTCCTTAACATTGTTCCAGCATAAAGTTCAAGAATATGTGCATATATTATATATCTAGCAACTGACGGGTTTTACAGCGTTTAACCAAAGAAGAATGCAAACTCATTTACAACCCGACAAAAATAAGATGCATGTGAATACACTGGAAGATGAGAAGCGGTTGTGTCTAGGGAAGAAATGAAAAAGAAAAGAGTGATATTTACATCACAGAGACTGTCTGCAGAAAAACACATTATTTTTATGTACCTGTGTGATACGCATGCATGTGATCTAGAACACTAATTTTTAAGCAGATTTCTGTCAAGTAAGTCAAATCACACCCATAAAATGAGTCAGTAAAAGTCAATGTCACCCTGCAAATGAATGTAGTCTAAATTATCTAATGAAAGACTTTTGGTGATTGAATGCATTATTAAAATACATGTCTCATTATGAATCATTCTTAAGAGCATCTATTTAAAATCTTTGAAAAGCCATGTTTCTTTTGCTAAAAATGGTTTTCAATATAAGAAAAGGGAAATTATACTTGTCAATGCCGACAGCATGCTAAGATAGATGCATTGAACCATTCAAATTACAGCTTCTTTCTAAAGATTTTGGTTCTTCCTCTGCTGAAACAGCTCTGAGGTAAATGATATTAATGCTCGTTTGCGGACTTCAGGAAGACCAAGAATGGAAACCTGTTTACAAGTATTAACAGCTTATGAATATGTTTTGCTACTATACTTTTTATAGCAGAGAGTGTATTCAGTTGAGATAACTCATCAGCAAGAGTTAAAGGGATCAACATTCACAAAATTGTTTTCTCAAGTTCATCTTTAGTTGAGAAGCCACTAAGTCCATTATTTACCTTTCATAATAAAACCCAAGAAAACCTCTCCTTTGACTAGTGGATTTAGGTGTTAGGCTTCTCAGATGACTATGTATAACTGTAGGGGGAAATATCATAAAAATATTATTGATTTCAACTTAAACAGAGCTCTCTGGATTTATTTCTAAATCTACAATCACTCTCTCAAGAGAACAGGTAAACACCAAAAGTGTACAAGCTGCCTTACATGACTAAAAGATAAGAACATTATTTGACTTTTGAATTATGATTTATGAAGATCATTTTAAAATTCATCTAAAGAGTCAAGCTGTTTATGTGTGTATCGAGATGTATAGAAAAAGTAAAATCAGTTCTACAATTCTAATTATTTCTACAATTACCTAGAATTTCTACCAGGAATATTATAGGATCAGGAAAAGGGGAGTAATGGCTATATCAAATAAAGGTCTAAAATAAAGCAGGGAATGGCCTTTGAATTATTTGGTATATATAAATCTCCTTTTATTTTTGTATTTATGCATGAGTGTGTATTAATGCTCATAAGAAAAATTAAAGATAAGACACTTGCATGAAAATTGAGATGGGGGACAAACATTCTCAAAATCTCATTTCTAATTTGGTACTTCTGATAAAGTCTTTTAAAAGAACCTCAAATTCAAAATTTGGAAAAAGCTGCATACACATTAGATGTGATACACATCTTCTAGGGTTACAACTGTAGGCTTCACTAGATAAATTTGCTTGAATTATTAAAATCAACATATCACACACACATTTACCTACAGAAACACTTTCAAATAAGGCTTTCAATATTACCACTTTGGGCTATCTATCAAAAACATATTAAAACTATCATTCTAGGATAATTGCTGAGAGTACTCTATTTTTGTTTGAATCAAATTGCATTTTCCTAAGCAAGAATGGATCTAATCTAGGAGGGCTGGAAATTCATAACATACTTCAAGATTTTTTAAAAATTTAATAGTGACTAAAAAGCTTTATGGTATAATTTTTAAATTCCTCCCTGGTACTACCTTTGTATGTAACCTGCTGTTTAGGCTTTTCAAGACATGGTGTATAGGAGATTAAAAAAGACAGTCTCTCCACTTTCTGTGAATTACAAAACGAAAACTAACAAGTTACTGCTAAGTAGATTTTACATGAACATGAAAAAAATAATAACAAAATGACTGGAGAGCTTGTCATAAGAAACAAAGAAAGGACATAGAGAACACTTCAGCCTGTGGTTTGAAATGACTTGTGAGTTCTACTTAAATATTATCTTAAACTGTAAATAATATCAATTTATGGCACAGATGTGACAAAATAGCACACATGTTTTAAGTCTCTCTCCCTCTCTCTCTCTCTCTCCCTCTTATTTTATTTTATTTTTTTGAGACAAGGTTTCTCTTATAACAGTCCCCAGCTCTCATGGACCTAGCTCTGATAGGCTAAGCTGCCCTCAAATTTACAGAGATCCACCTGCCTCTACCTCCTGAGTGCTAGGAATAAAGGCTTAAGCCACCATCACCCAACAATGTCCCAAGTTTCTTAATAATTAACCAATCTTTCATCATGTAAAATGTATTTTATTATAAGTCCAATTGTCTAAAATGGTATTAAAACTAAACTATTGCTGCTTATGAGCAATTTAAATAGGTACAGATTAAAGACAGCATACACTGGTAGACTTCTTCTCGCGTTTGTGCATACTGCTTCAATGGAAGAAAACAAGTGAAAACAAAACCATTAGGCATTAAATACAATACTGAGTTCTATTACTAGAATATGCCACAAATAAGAATTACCGATGGTGGACTTGACCTGCAGGTCAAAACTGAGTAGATTATTTAGTGCTTCCACAATGGATACAATTTTGCTCAGCATTCATTGAGAATCTCTTGTTCTCCTTTGAAGCTATACATCATGAATACCAGTGAATGTATGTACAGAAATTCACGAGCAATTCTGCTTGCTCTGTTCCCATTCTTCCACTGTGCTTTGAAGTTCCATGCTGTGGGTTCTTTTCCCAGGCCGCTTACTATCAGGGTTCTAAAGGCTTTCATTCTGCGAGTGTACCGTCAGAACAGAATGTGTTCTTGGTAAAGTATGGAAGCACGTGTGCATTTGTTATCTGTAAGAGTGGTAAAGAGGCCAGGCAGTGTTGGCACACACCTTTAATTCTAGCACTTGGGAGACAGAGGCAGGCAGATCTCTGTGAGTTTACAGTCAGCCTGGTCTACAAAGCTTATTCCAGGACTGCCCGGAATGTTACACAGAGAAACCCTAATCTCAAAAAATTCATGAAACAAAAACTAAAGCAAGCCCCCCATATGTGGTAAATAAACATTTGAGTAAAATATTCTGCACTCCCAAAACTTTTGTTTTCTGGATTTTTTTTGTCTATTTGTTTAATAAGTATACAGTTTCATTCATGGCAGAGTAAAGTAAACTCCCATGTTACTTATTTCCCATTGTATTTACTAATAAATCCATTTCTATCACATTTCTTTGCTGTTATTTAGAAGCTATCTATTAAAAATGATTGCCTAAAAAGGAAATTTGTAAAAAAATAATTGAACTAAAATGATCGTGCACCAAGTTCCAAACAACATGTTTAACTACTTTAGACATTTTCCCCAGTGGTTTTCATGTGAAACCGAATAAACACTTTTCAAGCCAAATGGTGTAGTCTGCTTGGGTTCTTCAACAGGTTTATACAGATTATCATTTAAAGAATTACAAAGGGACCCCAGTTCTCTGGCTTTAATGGTGTGTGTAACACTACCCACAGCGCATTTGTTTCTGAAGCACCATCACGTGTGCCGTCTCCTATACTCTCCTAATGACACTATAAATTACTGATGTTTCTCACAGTGAGAAACGGAGAACAGTGAACTTAACTGCTTTAATCACGTGAGAGGAAGAACTAAAATTTCAGGCCAGATGATATGAATCATGAGTCACAAGTGCTTTATTGCATTATGATTACTTCTATAATTCAGCATCAGATATTTATTATACATTGCCTGCCATAAAATAACTATACATATAACTCTGAAGGGCACTTCTCCAAAAGAAGTTGAAAGACGGTGTTATTGTCTAAGCTCTGATTTAAAGGTATTTGCTTACCAAATTGACAGGGTAATAAAGAATATTAATTTTCATGCACACATACATACATGTGCCTTATATCCAAATGTATTTATAATAAAGATGTGGTTGATTTGTTTGTTCTTGCCAGAATTCCCAATACATTGACCAAATTATATTATGAAGGTAATTGTAATATGAGTTCAAATGAGAAAACAAAAATTTAATCAAATGTTTTATATTGCCTGAAGAAACGTAAGATTAATAAACGAAAGAGGGACAGTGTGAAGGAATATGAAATTGGTTAGGACTTAGTTACTATCTCTTGATGTTTTTTCTAGAGGGAGCAGCAAAACACTGAATCAGAGAACCCACTCAAGATTTATTCTGCAAGTAAGTAGGTACAGTAAACTAATTAAAGATCACATAATCCATCTTTGTCTAATCATATTTTAACCATGTAATTCTACTTTCGACTCTTTTGTTGTTGTTGTTTGTTTGTTTTTCGGGACAGGGTTTCTCTGTATCTCTGGTTGTCCTAGAACTCAGTCTGTAGATCAGGCTGGCCTCCAACTCACAGAGATCCACCTATCTCTGCCTCCCTGAGTGCTGGAATTAAAGGTGTGCGCCATCACTGCCTGGCTCTACTTTCCACTCTTTACAGTGAAAAATTCAGGTCCTTAGGTTTCACTGAATCTAGATACAGTCTGTTTCAAAGGCATGGCTTGGGTAAATTTATTGAATTCATGACCTAATTCCGTCATCCATAATTGAAACTATCAATAGTTACAATGTCTCAGATTATTACAGGTACTGAAATGCTAATACAGGCAAAGTTCCTAGAAAATTATTTGTCATATAGAAAATGGGTGACAAAAGTTAGATAACACTGAGCAGTCATTATCACACTGGTTTGTCAGAAACACATTGACTAGTCATTAAAGTGTACTTTTAAATATTTTATCTAAATATTATAAATTATTTATGAGATAGGTTCCTTTTGGGAAGGAAAACAGAACACAAAGGGAATTTAACCAATTATCCGTGACTATTAATATCTCCAAATGCTCTGTTTGTGTGATTTCTCATTTATATTGGTTATTCTTTGCCTAACAATTGGTTGTGATTTGCTTGAAGTGACTCAGCCTAACTGAGTAATCAGTTAGGGTGGGTACACCTCTAAATTACATGGTGTGCCTGCAGAAGTGAAGATTCAACTCTGGAATGTATTTGGTAGGTATTCAGAGTACTATACCCTTATGACATTATATTTGCCTTCAGATGATTGCTCCCTTTTGTCACCTTAAATTTAACAACAATTTCTGGCTGTCATTTTAGAAGTAGGACTCAAATTTTCTACTCAAATACTGCATTTTTGGACAGTAATTTTTGTGGACAGATTTTATATTTTATTTTAATTTTAAACATCTTGAAAAATCTTTATGAAAAATTCACAGACACATTAATTTCCCATGCTATCCAATTGCCATATAATGTCATTACAAATAAACAGTCTTGAAAGTAGGCATGCTTTCTCTCTGTCTTCCTTCATTCACATTTGCACATGTGAAGACTCACTGAAATAACCTCTCTTCTCCCAAGGGCGAGTTAAGTGAGAAAGAATCACCATAGAACAGTGATGTATATGAGGACATGGACAACATAGGACTTTCTAGCATCCTCTTCCTTTTCCTCCTCCTCATCATCACTGTCATAATGAACTGTATCACTATTCTCATTATAATCATCATCTCTGTAACTGATACCCTTATTTTATCCTACTTTCTGTCATTATATATCATCTTAAATGATATATATGTCATTATATATATATTGTTAATCTCTTAAATTATATATATAATGATATATTATATATATAAATATATATATATATCCATCTCTTAAATGTGAGATACGTTTATGGAAGCACAATATCCTTCTCTGAGGAAGGAAGCAAGATGAGAAGAATCAAGCAGGCTCTTCTGTAACTCAATTATGTGAGTCTGTTTTATTTTGGGAAGAATTAGCAGTGAGATAGATGAGTCACAGATCAGAAGTTATAATCTTCAATTATTATTCTAATAATGAAAGTAGGTTGAATTAAACAGCTATCTCTTAAGCACTTATGAATTTTGGATGAAAGAAAACCGGGAAGTCTACTTAAAGTGACAGTCACCTTCCCTTTCCATATTTCCATTGCCTCTGCTATTTCTGAGGATATTTTCCTTGCCTTCTGAATCTTCCAACACTCTTACCTAATTCTTTCCCTGAATAATTCCTCACAAGAGAAGTGGAGAGTGTTCAGGAGCTACTTCTGACAGTCTTAATATTGACTCTTCCTACGTAAAATATTCCACTAAAATACTATGCAGAGGACTGTAAAGTTAAAATATGTATTATAAAAACAAGAGTTTTGATAATTTGGTCCAAAACAAAACAAAGAAGCAAATTAAAAAAAAAAAAAACTCAACCATTTTTTTTCTGTTTAAGAGCAGCAGGGGAACATATGTGTACTCAATTCTCAAGGGCAGAAAAGCTAATATAAGAGGTGATGTGGGGGTATTATTTCTAAAGTATTAGGACTCCTTAAATGTGTTACTAAGTTCCCTAGAGATGATAACAAATATTCCCTGGAAATACAACCCATTCCAATACAGAAGAGTAGGAAGATTTCTTATTTCTCTATAGGGCTCAAAACTTGATTTGTCAATAAAGGCTCTAATTTAAGAGAAAAAATAATTAGAAAATTTCTGTCAGTAGGTCAAGGAGTGAAAACAGCAGGGTGACAAAATACAGCACTGTGATATTATGACTACATCAATAAGTCTGTGCAGTAGCCTGCCTTAGGATGAGCTCCTCACCTACTGGGTGTTAATTGCTGCTAACAACTGACAGATAAAAGACAGAAAATGTCTTCCAGAATGTTTGTGGAAGCAGGTCCAAGGATATTTCCCACACCCCTTTGCAGTCAGACCTATGTGAAGTCCAGGAAAAAGCAACAATGTTTTTTTTTTCTAGAGAATCCTCAAAAGAACATAGAGTTCAAAGACATTTACCAAGTTTTATGAAGTCTCGTGAGTTTTGCATTCCTGTGAATTCTAGTGGCATTAGAGAAGGTTCAGAGAGTGCCACATGATTTTAACATACATCAAGACTCTCATGCATTTATTGATGGGTAAGAAAACTATAAGCAAGGAAAAACTGAAAGAAAAGAGAAAACTACTTTTTTTTCTTTTTAAAAAGAATACACTTAATAAGCAGGAGATCAGAGTTTCTTTGGCAGCTCAAGGTTGCCTTTGAAATATTTAAATGTAATATATGCAAATAAGAATAGCCTATTCATTAATATAGACTAGAGAAGTAGACAAATATGTCAATTTAAGGGTTAAACAATAAAATATTAAGAGATAAAGCAAAAGCTTTGGGGAGATTTTAGGAGATGAAGAATTGCTGTAGCAAATGTCAGCCAGGTTCTGTACCTGAATACACAAAACTAATTGTAGCTTCCAGAATAATTGTAAAAACAATAATATTTCCTTCTTACCTTCTTCTTGTACCAATGAAAATGCAGATTATATTTTAAACTCAGTGGTTCACTTTTGTTCCAGAACATGGGCTGTTTCTTTAGTTTGACTCAATATATGAGGCTACAAAAATCATTTTGTTAGGGTAAACACTAACTAGATATAAATATAATGACACTATCCCTAAAGTCCCAAATAAATATTAAGATGTAGAAATTAGATTTCTGCTCCTATTAAATATAAAAGTATAAATGTCTTTTTCTTTGGAGATAGAAAGACAAAAGTAACTGAGTTTGGTGGCATTTGGGGAAAATGCCTTGCCTTTTTTCTCTTTGTCCTCTGTACAAATATTTGATATGTATCTTTTCATCATTTATAAATTATAATTGCTAATGATAAATAATGGGGATATCTGGGATCCCTGCTTATACTGTAGGACTTGATTTTTTTTTTCATTTAATAAATTAAATAAAAACCTTTAGAAGAAAACTAAAGTACATGAACTGGTTTTAGGCTTTTGAATCTTTTCAGATATATTAATAAAATAAATATAAAAAACATTAAAATAAATATAAATTTTGTACATATTACTTATTCACTGACAAAGTATGCATTAGTTAACTATTTTTCTTGTTTCTATGGCAACAATTGCATCATGCAAGGGGATCTGAGATATTTCGTTTCTTAATTATATTAATTAGAATTCAATACAGCACATTAAATTTTTTAAATTTTAATTAGATAGTGTCTAACTGGTACAGATTTAAAGAGGCGAAATGACTGATTCAGCAAAAAACAATGATTCTGGTTTCCCCCATATTGATTACTCAACAGCTGTAGAGTTGTCTCAATTTCCAAGCAATCACTGATTTCTGTTGCTTTTCTAGATATAAACTGTCACCTCTCAAACTACGAGATGTCCTTGGTACTTGTTGATCTTTCCTTCTTAAAAAAAAATATTTTTTTACAATTTGTCTTGTTCAGTAAGACTTCTTATTGTCTCTTGACAGCCTTGAATTCTATACCCTACCAAATTCAGAGGAATATTTCTTAAATTACTCAAAAATCAGAAGACTAACTTATCTAGAATTACAGAGTTGCTTATGCTTATATTAAGATGTCACAACTAATCTCCTAAAATATGCAGATTCTTATTTGAGTCAAATACACATACTATGCAAAGTTATTTTAGAGATATTTTCCTTGAAGAAAATATTTAAATATGTAAACCTATAACTTTACTTTCTGCTTTTCATTATTTGATGAACATGTAAGAACAATGGAAATATGATTCCATGACAATTTAACAGATCATGTGAACAGTTACATGTTCCACCTCTACTGAGTGTGTCCTAGAGTTCTGCAACAATAAATGTTTGAAACTATTATTTAAATATAGAAACCAACTACTTATACATGGCAAAGACCTTGATGAGGCTTTCTAGAGTCTATATCAATAAGGATTTACAATGAAATAACAGGTAAAGTACATTCTTTATTTATTAGAAATGATAATGAATCATATAAGTACAGATAAGGTCTAGAAATGGCTCGGTTGTTAAAAGCAAATGTTCATGAAAGTCCTGGGGTCAGTTAACAGCACCCATGTGATGCCTAACAACCATTGGCAACTCCAGAATATTCGATGCCATCTTTGGTCTTTACAGTCACCATATGCACTTGGTGCATAGACATACAAGCAGTCAGAAACACACATATACATAAAATAAAAATGAACAAATCTTTAGAAATAAATGAATAAATGTACAAAGACAGTGCTGAGAGCCAGAACAATCTAAGGCTTTCTCAGAAAACCGGGTGAAAGAAGAAAAGAAACCTAGTTCTGTGTCCTTGTTTAGCAGTCAACTTTGCAAGGCCCGCTGGGGCTGGGATTAAGGCCTCTAAGTAATTATTGTTTCAGGCTTTGGGAACTTGGCTTCTCCCTCCCGCCCCCAAAGAAACTGGAGTTATCATTCTAAATGTCACTGTGTACTCAGTCTTTAATATTCTTGAGATGCCCACTGTTCTATTTGTATAATATTACTGGATTAGATTCCTCTTGACTTTGACCCATTGTATGATAGCTTTGCCCGCTCTGTCCCATTCCCAGAAAATCGTATACAAAGTGCTGCACTTCTTAATAAGCTTGGCAGAAAACAAAGCTTGTGCAAGACTACTGTTAGAGCTAGTGTTTTAATTACCATGCCTAAGAGATCCATGAGACAAAATGACTCTGATCTGGGAGCCCTGGTCCAAGGACAGATAGTCTTTGAAATGCTGGAGGCTATTGTTTATGAGAGGTAACAAGCCACGTGTTTTTCATGCCCCTGAAGAAGTTTGTTTGACCCATCTGCACTGGATTTACTTGATTACACATGGGTAAAAGGTTTGTAAGCAAAAGATAGTCAGGATATATGCTTGGCCCTGATTGGACCTGATTGGAAATGCAATAAATTAAGCCCTTTTTAAGCCCATGCCATACTTGATTCTGGGTCCTTTCCCGGGAACCTGGGAACAGACCTAGCCAGACTCAGTCAACCTGTCCAGTATTGAATAAAAGCTTGCTTCAAATTTGGCTTTAAGCTGTGGTCTTATTCTTGATCAGTAGGATTAACACTACCTGGTCTGAGATTTTCCTATCTCTTTAACTTCCGGTGTCCTGGTCTTCTCTCTTAGAATCCTGTCACTGAAGATCAACCTTTTTGTCCAGGTCACTATGTCTGTTGTGACCACTGGAAATGGACGGCAGTTTGATGACTGAAAAAAAGAAACAAATGTATAAGTCTTGATTGATTCATTCGGTTAAAACATTACAGACTTAAACTTAAGGCATTTAGGATCTATCCATGACTCTGTTGTGCTTGAATAGTTTCTAAAATAAGTTTGCACTTTTTTGTTATCCATGGAAGTAGACGTAGACCACATAACTCTGAGAATACTTTCTAGTGTTGCTTTTATAGAGTCTTAGCAAAAATATCAATTTTCTAATACTGTGTGTGATAGTTTCAGTGTTGAGGTCAAAGATAATAATTCAGGCATATATCCATTAAATTTTATATTTAAAAATTATATTAATATAAGAGTTACTGCTCTAAAGATTTACATATTTAATTTTTCATGCTAGTTGATACAGGCAGCTTATTTATTTTTCTATTAGGAAGGACAGAGGAGTTTTGAAAAAAAAAGAACTTTATAGTTATTTTACCTCCTGCCAACAGGCTTTAATTTTGGACTCATTTTTCAAACATATTATCCAATTATGTATATCAATGTCCCATTTCACCTTCTTTAGTATATACGTATATTTATTTTGTGGGTATGATTTTATTTTAAATTTTGTTCTAAACTAAAATATTTGGTTTCAATAGTGACCTTAATAAATACAATAGAAATAAGTAAGAGTAAATGTCAAAAACATTATTGTTATATTAAATGTCAAAATTGGACCTTGATCTTCTTACTGATTGTTCTGATTTTTGTCATTACTGATACTCTGAATTTTATAGCATTTTGGAATTAATTGGAGTAATTGATTATATTTATGTGGTAGTGGATAAGCAATTTTAGAACTTAATGAGAGGGCACATAGATTAAGCTATATTAATTGCAAATTATTATTTGAAAATTGTAACACAAACACATTTACATGTATTTTAATAATAAATATACCAATGAAATGTTCTCTTCAAAAGCTAAGAAATTCCTAGAGAAACACAGCACCAGGCAGGAGAAGCCCTATTTTGAGTAATAACTGGTCAGGGCTATCTAAAGAACTCCCAGAGTATACAACATACTGCCATTGTCCTTGCTGGCACCACAGAAACAGAAGTTAAGTCCTTCATGCACAATATAAACACAAATAACAAACTGAAAAGAATTAGTGTCATTAATATTTCACTCAATAGATAAAAAAGGAAAAAATCGAGATCTGGGTGGCATATGACAATTTTGATTCACTAAGCAATGGTCAGCACTATGTCCTTATAGAGTAATAAAGACAGTGGTAGGTTGATGAGGTGGCTCAATGGGTAGAGGCTTACTCTGTATATGCTGGTTGAACATGAGCTCAATAAATATTGAATATGAGTTCTCACTTCCTATATCATATTTAAAGGTAGAAGCAGTGAATTGATTCAGAAACATTATTTTCATTATTACACACACATTATTACACACACACAAATAGCAAAGGAAATAAAATTTAAGAACATGTTCTCTGGTGTAGTAGTGCTGTGAACACCACAGAAATAACAAACCATATTTTGATTGTTATTATTGGGTTAAGAATTTATTATTAGACTAATTATAAGACTTAGAAGAGAGCCAATTATGCTTATTCTGTTCTACCCATAGATTAATTCATTTTCCAACATTTGGAAGAGAAGAACCTATTTATAATAGATAATGATTAACAGAGACCCATACCTGACCAAGATGCAGAAAATGAGAGACTGTAAAATGCCCAGCCCTAAATAAAATGTGTACCATAACCTTCCTCCAAGGCTCAGTGATCATTAAAGAAGGTGGTGTAAAAGGGTGGAAAAGTCAAGATTGTCTCTGTGGGTTTCCCCATCATGATCCTGATCCCCATTGCTCACATAATCCCCCCACTCACTGACTGCACTTCAGGAACTCAGCCCAGTGCTTAGCTGTAGATCTGTAGATCTTCCATCAGTTACTGGATGAAGGTTCTATGATGACAATTAGAGTGGTCACCAATCTGATTACAGGGGAAGGCAAGTTCAGGCACCCTTTCCACTATTGCTTGGAGTCTTAGCTGGGATCAACTTTGTGGATTCCTGGGAATTGCCCTAGCGCCAGGTTTCTTCCCATAATGACTCCCTTTATCAAGATCTCTCTTTTGTTTATCTCTTCCCCCCCCCCAACTCAACCTTTCTGTTCCCTCCTGTTCTCCTCTCCCTTCTTCTTCAGCCTCCCCAGCACACCCATTACTCAGGATATCTTATCTGTTTCTCTTTTTCAGGGGCATCCTTGCGCACATCTTTTAGGGTCCTCCTTGTTACCTAGCTTCTAAGGAATTGTGGATTTTAGCCTGGTTATTTTCTTTATGTCTAATATCCACTTATGAGTGAGTAGATGCCATGTTTGTCTTTCTGAGTCAGGGATACCTCACTCAGGGTTTTTCTCTAGTTCCATGCATTTGCCTGCAAATTTCAAGATGCCTTTTTTTTCACTTAGAAAATATTCAATGTGTAAATATACCACTGACTCTGGACTGGAGAACCTGCATAGGACCAAACTAGGTCTGATAAATGTGGGTAACAGTTCTGTGGCTTGGGCAGTTTGTAAGGTCACTGGCAGTTGGACCAAGATTTATCCCTAGTGCATGAACTGACTTTTTAGAGCTCATTACCTATGGTGGGAAACGTTGCTCAGCCTACATACAGGGTGGAGGGACTTAGTCTCCCCTCATCTTGATATGCTAGACTTCGTTGACACTACATGGGAGGTCTTGACCTTTTGGAGGAGTGGATGGGGAGAGATTGGGTAGGGGAAAGGTAAAGGAAGACAGGGTGAAGGAGGGAGGGGGAACTGTGGTTGGTATGTAAAATGAAAAAAAACATTTAAATAAAAAAGAAAACCTAAAAAAACAGTCAGGGATGAAAGATGAGTACAAATACACAGTGGTTCATGGACAGAGCAGGGAAGCTGCACATGAACTCATCAGTTGTGGCAGCACACACAAAACCTGCACAAGGTCAAACTAGACTGAATCTCAGTATTGAGCTGACGTGAGAATTAACTCCCACCCCAAACCAGAGGCCTATTTGAAATTGCTGCTACAAGAGCAAGAGTTGTTTTTTCTCTGAGTGTAAATGAACCACGCTTCAGAGAATGGCCACACATTCAAGTATATTTTTGCAGTACAAATTGAACCTCATGGGTTAAACACCATAGAAGGACAAAAAGTTGGCTGGGTGGGCAAGAGGGATAGATCTAAGAGAGTTGTGTGAAGATGATCAGAACATGTATAAAATTCTCAAAGAACTAATAGGAATATTTTTAGAGAAACAATACAATGAAAAAATTTATTCCATTAAGGGAAACAACAGTACATCACAGCATTTAATAAAAAAGTGAAGAAAATAGCAAAATCAGAGCAAAAATATTAAAAACCATGAAGCACAGAACAATCTTTTAAAAATATTTACTTATTTACATATTTTATATATGTGAGTACTCTGCCTTCATGCACACCAGAAGAAGGGACTACCACTAAATCAGTGGAATCACAAGGAGATTACTTTCAATTCAATACATTTGAAAATTTTTTTAGAAGTCATAGCCACTCAAATAAAAAGCTTGTTCTTTTTTGGACTCCAGGGTCCAAGCTAGTTTAGCTTAGCAATAAACAGGGTTATCAAAGAGAGAAATGAAGGGGCTAGAGAGATAGCTCAGTGGTTAAGAGCACTGACTGCTCTTCCAGTGGACCTGGGTTTAAGTCCTAGCACCCACATGGCAGCTGACAACTGTCTATAACTCCAAGATCTTAAATTTTCATACGGACATACATGTAGCAAAACACCAATGCAAATAAAATTAAATTAAATTATAAAAAGAGAAAGAAATGAAGATTGATTTATGTTACATACTCTCTATAAGTGTTACAAAGAAGGGAATATCTGGAAAATTGGAAATTCATACCAATTAGAGTCCAAAAAGGAAGAGGCAATGACAGAAATGAAGTCAGATTCAACCCTCTGACTCTACAATGAAGTATAATAAAATAAAATATTAGAAGTGCTAAATAGAATAAAAATAAAGCTAAACAATAATAATCAATAAAAAGAAAAGTATTAAAGGGAAAACAGAATTTCAATAAAGGAAAAGGAAAGGTATTCCCACAGAAGAGACATTTTCACATAAAAACCATTTGGAAACAAAATATTTATTTACAAACATCACCAGAATGTATATTTTCTTTCAGCTTTTTCCTAAGACATCTTATTTAATTATACCCTAGCAGCATTTCTCAACCTTTCACCAGGATCACATATCAGATATCTTAATGTTCAGATATTTTCACTATGATTTATAACAGTAGCAAAATTGCTGATATGAAGTAGTCACAAAAATTATTTTCCTTTTTTTCTCCTTTTTATTTATTCTTTGTGTCCTGAACATCATGCATCTCTATCCCATTCATTTCCCTGTCTGTTGTATGGAGAGCCATTTGTTTGTCCTGGTTGCTCAGCCTTGAAATAACCACACAGAAACTATGTTCATTAAATCATTGCTTGGCCCATCAGCTCTATTGTATTATTGGCCAACTCTTACATATTAATTTAACCCATCTCCATTAATCTGTGTATCACTACAAGGTTGTGGCCTACCAGCAAACTTTCAGCATATCTGTCTCCATCAGTAGGTCCATGGCTTCTCCTTGCTCTGCCTCCTTTCTCCCAGTATTCAGTTTAGGTTTCTCCACCTACCTAAGTTCTGCCCTGCTCTGCTATAGGCTCAAACCAGTTCTTTATTAACCAATGGTACTCATAGCATATTGAGGGGAATCCCACATTCCCTGTCCCCTTATCCACCCTCTGCCCTTGTAACCTCCCTCCAAACAATATAATAAAAATTTAAGAGAGAAAAAATAAGAGAGAAAAGAATAATATGAATCTTATTATGGAAGCTGAAGTGTGATACGGTGAGTCACACAGCCCTTCTATCCACATATCTTTAAGGATTTCCACCACAGAAGACAACAGCAGGAAAACCAAGAGGAACTCCAGTGAGGGCCCAGCGTTGACAGTGTAGCAGAAACCAAAAGCCTCCTACCAGACCTATTACTCTCTGCAACAAAAATAATTTTTATGGTTGGAGGTCACCACAATAGGAAGAACTGTATTAAAGGGTTTTAGCATTATGAAGGTTGAGAACCACTGTACTACAGAATATTGTATAATGTTGAGCCAATTGCCAATATACTATAAATATTCTGTATCCTCTTTTCTATGTTTATTACATGACAACTATATATCATTGGTTCTACCTACTGATGTGACAATAAAGATTTTTTAAGAGGTGCCAGCTTCATGATATAGAGAACAGACACCATGGGCTATTTC
The DNA here is from genome assembly GCF_037038515.1 of Microtus pennsylvanicus. Classification (NCBI taxonomy): domain Eukaryota; kingdom Metazoa; phylum Chordata; class Mammalia; order Rodentia; family Cricetidae; genus Microtus; species Microtus pennsylvanicus. The sequence continues at coordinate 177,826,391 of NC_134579.1, read as the reverse complement.
CTACTTCCAAAATGATGTCACTGACAATGATATTGAGAAGAGATATTAAACTATTCATTGGAAGCTTTCCCCCAGGGCTTCAGCACTGTGGGCTGTATTGCTTCACTGACCTAATTGTTTTCTTCTTTTATACATTCTTTTATAACACATTTTTATTACCTTTGAGGAAATGGCATATTTATAAAAGGGGAAACTTCCATCAAGGAAAGGAAATGGGTGTTCATGTTTTTCAATTTTGTGCTGGTTACTATTGTAAACCTGATTAGTATGAAATCACCATGGAAACAAACATATGGGCATATCTGTGAGTGACTAGATGGGGTGAGTTGGGGAGAGAAGACTCACCATAAATGTTAGCAGCAGCTTTCCTGGGTCTGGATTATGGACTGAAAGAAGCAAACGAGATGAATACCAGTCTTCAGCTCTCTTGACTATGTCAACTGCCCTTGCTCCTGCCAAGTCTTTCCCTCTACAGTGGCTTGTACCCTCAAAATATATAAACTCTTTTATCCTTAAGCTGTTCTTGTTTGATATTTTGTCACACAAACAAGAAAGCTAATGTAAAACTTTTGATAATATTTCTAAGGATTTGAATTTTGTTCTTTTTTTCTCACATCCAGTTCCAAATATTTAAGTTTCTATGGAAAGGCATTCACTCACTTAAAGCAATCATTTGAACATTTTTTATTTCTCTGACTTTTAGGAATGTGTTGCTTTGCTGTTACTTGGGTAAAGTATTTATTGTCTGTGATATTGAGATGATTCAGAAGTAGTTTTGGTCAACATGGCGAGGCTCTGTAAACAGAGAGGTTGGAACAGAGGCTAAAATCCTAAGATCTAAGTGTAAGCAGATGGCATTTAATTAACATTGTGATATGCCAGCTATGTCACCTTGGAAACCTTCCTTCATATGGTGTTCACCCACTTCCCCATTCATAGATTTGAGATAATAATAAAACCCATGTAAAGCAATTGATTACAAAGTTTAAGTTGGTTATTTAAATAACCTGGTCATTATAGAATACATCTTAAAATATTTGCAGTTCTTGGTATTTTCTATTTATCATATATTGTTCATTATTTATCACAAAGGCATTGTTTTGGGTCATAGTGGTCTGTTATAAATAACACAAATATCTACAAGTGTATACTTTAACAATATAAAAGCAAAACAAAAAATAAGGAAATAAAAAATTGTCACTTTAAATTGTACAATTGTACATTACATTTAGCACTGTTCGATATTCTAAATTTCATACTATTTTATTTATGGTTTTAATTTCTTTTGTTTTATATAAAAATGTCTTCCTCATTGGACAAAAATATTTATGGTTTTAATTTAGGTAGAGTTGTAATGGGATCCCAATGTTTTCATGTGTGATGTTTATATGTTTATAGCTTTTTTCAAACCTCTAATTGCGCATTTGGTCTTTCCATGATCCATCAATCATCTAGGAGAGCACTGTTCATTTAGTTGTGCTTAGTATAATTTTTCTATAAATTCTGATGCTTAATATTCATTCATGAGACATTGTTATTCAGAATGAAACAGATTTCAACTTCTGACTTTGAAAATTTTAATTAAGTACTTAAATTTTGTCTTTGAATGGGTAATACTTGTTCTAACTAAGATTTTTAAACTTTGATAAGGTTATGTCTTTCTCTTTGACTGCTAAGCTCAACTAATTAATAGACTATTGTATGTTTATATCCCTAGGTCCTTTCTACATATGTATAATGCATATATGCATGTGTTTATTCTTCTCTTATGAAAATGGTACCATTGTTCTACATATTACTTTTTAATTTCAAATATATATTTCACAATGTTTATTGTGTAAGAAACTTTTCAAGGGGAGATGCAATGCCCATGTATGCGCACACACACACACACACAAACACACACACAAACACACACACACACACACACATCTATCTCTTCACCCATGAAACAGAACCCACGACTGATCAATGTGATAACTGTACCAAAGATAAAAACAGTTTTACAAATGAAAAGTCCACTCCAACATTCGTGAGGATCCTGGAAATTTACAATCTTGAAGCTTTCTACACAACTCCTAGGCAGCTCTACAAGTCGGAGAAACATGTTCTCTGCAGTTCTGCTGCTGAGTTTCCTTGCATAGCAGTTGCTCTTTCTGTAGACCTGGGGAGGGGGCATTTAAGAATCTTTCAAGTTTCAGTTTTCTCAGATATGTGACACTTATTTTCCTCTTGTGTCTAGTGAGCCTCTCCATTACCTCCTGAAGAGAATACTTTAAACCAGTGGGAAATGCTTTGCATCAGTATTCCCTACTGACAAAAATATTCACAGTGTTTACTGTTACTGTTGTTTGTGACTGAATTGGCAGTGTATTGGTTCATCAGAATACATCCAATCATTTTTAAAGGAACATTATACTCCTCTTAAACTTATGTAATTATTAACAATACTATACTCATTATCTGCATACTTAATTCATTTCCCATATGTGTTACTGGCTATGTAGGGTAAATTCCTAGAAAAAAAAACTGCTGGTGAAGGGTTATCCATGATTGACAATACTGCTGCATATTCTATTGCTACTGAACTTGAAGATCGGAAGAAGGTGGTTAAAATTGGATTAGTGAGGATGCAGATGGAAATATTATCTTTCACTCTAAACTGTAAACACATAATTCTTGGAAAAGAAGACGAAGTTTTTTACCATAGGAAGCAAACAAATGGCCCCCAAGTGGGTGTATAATTCTTTAAATAGCATCAAATGAGTCCTGAAGGAGACAGATTCCTCTGGGCCTTCCACTTCATACAGGAATCGATAGCACTGGGGAGAGTGATGGCTTCTTTCCTTTATAGGATGTTCATTTCTATTGGGCAGGAGAGACATAAGTAGAGATACTCAGGGACCTAGGAACATTTGCTTTCAAACATTTTAAAGTGCATTTTTGTATAGAGTTTCTTTGGGGGCCTGATTTCTCATAAGCAATATTTTCTGAGAAAATAATTATTTTGTTTTTGTTGTTGTTTCTTAATGTGTGTGCTTAAAATCAAAATTGTTTGTACTCCTTTCAGTTTTCCACTTCTGTGAGATACAATTTTTATCCTTCCTTGCTTTCCATGTTGTTATTTTTGCCTTTTGTCTGTAGTAATTTATTTTTTAAGATTCATTTTTACTTATGAGTATGAATATGTGTGTATGCATACCATATGTGCATGTGTGCTCATGAAGGCTAGAAGAGGGCATATATAGATTATTTGAGCAGAAGTTACAGGCATTTGTGAGCTAATCAATACAGGTTCTGGGATCCAAGCTTGCATCCTTTGGAAACACAGTAAATGCCTTTAATATTTCCAGGACAGAATTTCACATTAATTCATGTATTTTGAGACATTTCTTTAATACATACTTTTCCATTTTCTTGCAAGCAATTCTGTGATTTAATTTTTATACTATTGCTTTAACCATATTTAACATGGTTTTATATATTTCATTTTTTGTTTACATATAACATTTCTGGCTTTACAGTTGAAAGGTAAATAGTTAACCTAGAAAATAAAAGGAAGAGAAAAAATTTAGCAGTTATTTGCATTTTTTTCATATATATAAAATGCATATCTATAGAATGATGGAGATATTGATAGCCATGACCTTGAAATCTACATGACACAAGAGACAGCAACTTAAAAGTGAGCATCATCTCCCCTAATGCAGACATTCTCGCAGATTCAAAGGATTGTTATTATCCCAAAACACAGGCATGCTGCAGGAGATGTCTCTCTTACTCTCCTGCACTTTAAGAGTGCCAAATGTTTATGAGACCTATGTTTCTTGATGTTTACTGGCCAGAACATGCAATCCTACCTCACACTCTTGAGAAGATGTTCATTTTAACAAGTGCTCGTCAAAGACTCACTTTGTACTTAAATAAATATTGGAAGAATTAAATAAGGTTACAAAGTCTTATGTTACTTTTTATTTTATGTTAAAAAGAAAGAAAGGAAGGAAAGAAAAAAAGAAGGAAGGGAGGGAGGAAGGGAGGGAGGGAAGGAGGAAGGTAGGGAGGGAGGGAGAAAAGGAGGGAGGGAGGGGAGGGAGGGAGGAAAAAGGGTGCCATCTTTGTAGTGATTTAGGCACTATGGAGTGTTCCAGAGCTGACATTTGGTCCTTGACAAAGCAGTGACTGAGACGGAAACTTCCTTTTTAAATTTCAAATTGGAAAGACACCTTGGTATTTTAGTGAAGGACAATGCTGATTTATCTATAATTAAATGATTATCCATATATTCTCACTGTCGATATATTTGAAGTCTCATTTTCTCTTGTGAAATGACTCTTAGTACATAATTAATTCTTTCAAAACAGGCACTTAAGAAGTACCTTGGTTTCTTCTTACTGATTTTTTTATACATGAAAAATAATTGGCATTCTACCATTTCTTCTGTTACAGAAAGAATCTACTCCCCCCATGAGTTCTAACACTTTCTTACACAGCTGATAACCAAGAACCTGTATGAAAAGAAGCAGTATCTTGTCACCCCTCACTTTGGGTCTGTTCCTTTGAGGGACTTGTGTACTGACCCAACTTCAACAACATCGCAAGAGACAAGGAGGCATGCGACAAAGACAGTACAGACGCTACCTGGTAGAAAAACTAACTAAGAAGGTATCAGGGGTAAAATCAGAGCTTGCCTACAGTGCAGAAGGCATGCAGGTCAGAAAGGTGATGAAACTGCTTCCTCCATTCCTCAATTGGCTAGCCATTGGTAACTAGCCAGGGACTGTTGAGTAGAGAATGTCAGATAATGATAAACATGCTCCTGGTCACAATTAAAGGGTGCTGATGAGGCTGGAGAGGAAAGAATCTAGGGAACAGTACTTTAGTTCTGGATACCAGATCAGTGTAGCCTTGGATTTGCAAGAGTTCAACCAAAACGGAAAAGCTTTACAAAATGGCTAGATCCTAACAGAAATGGTATAAAGAAGGAAGAGAATTTTTCTTTTGGAGTTTTAACATCGGCTGCTATTGAATATCTCTAGTGGTAGTCTAGAACAATGGTTATTAGCTTGTAGATTGTGACCCCTTGGGAATCAAATGGCTCTTTCAAAGGGGTCACCTAAAAAGCATTAATATTTATATTACAGTTCACAACAGTAACAACATACAAGTATGAAGTAGCACCGAAAATAATTTTATGGTTGGGGGTCACTACAACATGAGAAACTGTATTAAAGGGTCACAGCATAAGGAAGGTTGAGAACCACTGGTCTTGAGAATCAGTTGTGATGATCATGCTATTTCAGCTCTCCTTACACAAGGTCTCACAGCAGCAATGTCTTACATATGCAGGACAAGAATATAGAGAAATGAATGTTTTGTTGGATATAGATCACAGTGAATCTAAATTTTATAAGTTATTGGTCTGATAAAAGAATTTTTAAAAACAGGCTCAGAAGGAAGTTTGAAGACTGTGTTATTACAATTAAGGCTAAAATACAACAGAACAGGCGAACTGTAACTATAGCTATTACCAGAATGAGGAATATGGCCAAGAGGAATGGGGAAATGCCAGACTTTTGAGTTGATAGCCAGAAAGCAGTAGACTCAGCATTGAAGGTCTGTAATCAGCTACATGGGATAGGAGTCTTCAAAGAGCCAGTGAGAGTGCCCAGAGTGTCCAGGAAAATGGGCTTAGTATATTGTCTAATATGTGGAAAGGAAAATTAGAAGGAAAGAAAAGTTCAGTTCTGAGGTAGGACTTAGAGAAGTGGACAGCTTCAGTAGGATGTAAACAAAGGTAGAGAGGGAGAGATGGTTGGCATATATAAATGGATGTCTAAGGGGAGCCTCGAACTCATAGAGATCCACCTGTCTCTGCCTCCCTGGTGCTGGTATTAAAGGCACATGCCACCACCACCAGGATCAGAGGTAGAATTCTTATCCCAGCTTTTTTACCTTATGAAATGATAAATTAATGAGAATTGAAAAAAAAATAAAATCTATCTAGGGACTGAGGAAACGGCAAGTTTAGTAAAGTGCTAGAAACAGAAGCATGATTGCCTAAGTAAGGATCTCCAGAACCCGCATAAATTGTCTAGTATATGGTAGCACATGTTTATAATTAGAACACTCTGCACTGAGATGGAAGGCAGGTGAATTCAAAGAAGCTCTGGTCTAACTGGCCTGGCCAATCAAGGTAGAGTTGAGGGCAACATACAAGATCGCCTTTTGGCTTTTTTATATGTGTCAGGGTACGTGCATATTTTCATTCATACACAGTAACACACACACACACTAAGAGAGAGAGATTTAAAAATAAGTAAATATATAAAATAGCTTTGCTTTACCAGGAAATAGTCCTTGGTTAGCAACCTTCAACCTTCCTCCATTTCAATGGCATTTTAAATCTTAATGGCAGTTATGGTAATTCCTTCTCATTTTTACTAGGTATTTAAATCCTTGGATAGTTAACTCTGGGTATTTTATCTTTCTTAAAGTCAATGTGCTACCAAGGAAACAGGAGGTGAGTTCCAAAGCTTATCATGAGTGAGGGTCCATCCTCTAAGCATACTAATTGGCTGGCTAGTTACATTACAATTTGACCTATCATCTCCTTGACATGGATAAATATAACTGGATATCTCTTTTTACACACACACACACACACACACACACACACACACACACACACACACGATTTTACTTAGTGTTATAGTAGTGAAAGAATTTATATCACACTGAAAAAGTGTTAAAAAGGAATTATATACTGCAGAATTAAAATTGAAATAATTTGATTTTTTACTATTAGAGTTAAACCATCAATTTCAAAATTATTGTGAAAGGTTGTTCTGTCTTACAGTGCATTTTACAAAGCAAAACCATAAAAATCTTTTCTAACCAATTTAAAATTACTTTCTATCCTTATCTTCAAGAGCAATACAAGTCAGCGTTTTACTTCTACAGTGTTTATGTAAAATGTTCTTAAAATGGCCGTTTCTGCAATTTATAGGAAGGAAAGCCATGTAATGTACCCACTTCCAAACAGAATTCAGTAAGACCCTTATCGCAGCAGGGAAAAGGAGCAAACACTTAAGTAGACATTACAAATTCATTTTTCAACATTCATTTCCTTAGATACTCAGGAAGCACAAAAACAACCAACTGTACATACACATTTTTAATCTAAACTTTGGAGGTTGACACACCCAGAAAACAGCATTAGTGATTCTTCGGGGAAAGAAATGGGGAAAAAGAAAACCTTATTATTTAAAAGAAAAACTGTGTCCAACTGAAAAGACATGAGTGTGCTAAGCTTAACTGAACCTGAGTGAGCAGAGGGTCCAGGACCAGGATGAGATTTCAATTTCCTGACTTCACAATAACACAGCACTGTGGTTAGTTCAATTACAGTAAAAGTAAACTCCTCCTAAACTCTTGCTACTTTATTTTCCAGTACATTTTACATTTTCTTGAACACACAGCTAGTCATAGAACTCCCACCTTCTTCTTTTTTTTTTTTCAGGACTTGTGAAACAGCATACAAGAGATAATCTAGAAACCATGTGAGAGTCTCAGCCTATCTTCCCACCTTTCTCTTTTATCAAATTTTCTAACAATATTTGGGAATAAACATTCTTTCTTTTTCTCTATCACTGTTCTCACTTTGGCCTCCCTCCCCCACTCCTCAGAAAAAGTAAGACTTCCCATAAGGAGTCAACAAAGTCTGACATTTCACTTCAAGACAAGACTGAGGCCCTCCACCTATATCTAGAATTACCAAGGTATTTCTCCACAGTGCTCCTAGACACCAGAATTTATCCCTAATGCTTGAACTGATATCTATGAGGAACAATCATTCTTATATTATTACAATTTTATTGTAACTCTTGAATATTTTGCCAAGGTTAATTAAGAAAAAGTGTGGAAATAGTGTGTTTAATAGGCCCAGACACAAGTACAACTCACATTTCTGAAGATTATTTTGAAACATATCAAATCAGTGACATAGATGTCTTGACTAACACCGACTTCAGTTCTGTATTTTAAATTATAGTTTTAACTGGATGACAGTAATTTAAGCATGTGCATAATACTAAATTATTGACTTTTGCTGCCTTAAATACAGTTTTCATAAATATAATAATTCTATTCTCAGAAATAATGTTGAGAGTTTTATAAGGCCTCCAAATGCTAAACTATCAAAATATGATTTTGAAAACATAGATATTAAAATAAATTTCCTAAAGTGTCTTCAAGAAGATAATACAAATAAAGCAATGGGAATTTATCAGATCCTAAGTATATAAAATTCATAGAATGCTTTCAGACAAATGGAACTTTTTTGAGGAAAGATTTTCAAAACATGCTTAGGAACTGCAAAATTGGTGGTTGTGACTGTGTATTTTGAAAAAATCCTCTCAAAATGTGGAATTTATAGGCAATAAAGTCCTCATAGGAGTGGGTCAAATTTCACCGGTACATGAGCAAATAAGGTATTTATTTATTTATTTATTCATTTCATAAAATAGTAAATGACAAATGATCTGAAGGAATAAAAGATAAAGAAATCAGAAGGAACTATGGTAAGTTTAAGGGCCAGTAATGATAATAAAAATGATCGAAGTTAGGACATTAGGAATTATAAGTAAGTAGTGGTCTTAGAGTCAAATCACTGCTAAGAAAGATTTCTCAAAGTATTTACTAACCGCAGAAGGTGTGACTTGGCCAGCAAAAGTTTGTTTACAAATGTTTATTTGTTTGGGAAACCAAAAGTTAATATATCTAAAATACCCAAGAATTTATAAACATTTCAAATGTAGGTTGAATAAAGGAGAACGAAGTATTTAGGTCTGCTGTGTTATAAATAAATCCATCTGTAACAGTGTGCTTTTCAGAAATAATTTTAAATATTCTTCCTCAAGTGATAGTTTCAACAAGAATCATTTGAGATGATGATGTCTGTGAGCATATGTAATAGACAAAAACTTCTTTGAACAGTGGTTCTTGTGTGTCCCAAGGAAAGCTGCCAATGAGGAGATTTTAAAATCCATGAGAGCTATTGGAATTAAGAGTGTGGGTGACTGTGGAGTAAGTTTGAGATGATAATATCTGAGTGAAATCAATGTCTTCAGATAACCTGGGGCAGCAATGAAGAAAATAGAAACTGAAGGCAGAGGCCATCAGTGTCGTGGCAGATGAAGTGAATGATGCTAGAATAGGCATGATGAATTGATTTCACCGCTCCACTAGGTTTTGAGGTGGAATCAATGGCAGTTCTAAGAGTCTCAGAAGAAGCTGATTTGGTTCGAACAGCAATTCAATCCGAGAAGCCCAAGTTCCCATTCATCATCATCTTCCCGTAAGGTAGCACTTAGATGACGTAGCATTTACTGTGGCAGTGACACCATCACCTCCTCGAGCTGCCCTGCTTCTGAAATGTTGACCTCAAATCGTTCTCTTTGATGAGAGACCCCTATTTATTTCTTCAGCCTCATTTCTACTGCTTTTCATCGCAAGTGAAAGGAGACTTCTAATGGACCTCTCTATATTGGACTCTTCCAGTTCTCAGATTAACTTCGATCATCAGTTCACCCAGGACAACACAGCAGGAATCATTTCCAATATCCTCGAATTCACCTCTATATGTTTTTTTTTAAATCCCACTAAGTTTTTAAAGTGTAGCACTTTATTAAACTGAATCTCTCTACATCTCCAGGCGAGTCAGTGTAGAAAGGAATGCAATATCAAAATGTCATGGGATCATAAAGAAAACCAAGGCTGTTAGAGCCAGCCTGAAAATTATCATCACCCAGTTGTCTTGGGTTTCCAATATCATATTCCTTTTCTCATTTTTAAAGCAAGCAGTTCAACTCATATCCAAACATCCTATAAAATTGTGTTTTCTATTCTCATCAGTGCCCATTATTTAGGTTGTATTTTTAGCTAAATTTTAAAAATTTTATTTCTTTTCTTATTTGCTACTTAGATTTCTTAATGTTTTCTTCTTGCCCATTTGGGATACTAAATCTCAGAGGCATGACTCAGCTTTTCATTAAACTTTTTAATTTCCCGAATGCCCTTTAATTCTGATAGCCATGTCCTCTGTAAATATAGTCTCTTGTAACAATAGGAGACCACTCACACCTGTAGCTCCTTGCTAACTCTTTCTCTTTGCATTCATATTCATATAAAATGCTAATTTCCCTTTGAGTTGACACATAGTAATTTCAAACTATGATATCTCTTATATGAACCATTACATCCTAAGGGGAAGGGAGAGGCTCACTGAGACATGTGGAACACAAAAGAAACCACGAGACTTATGATGCCACTCCTTGGATATAAGTAATAAACATTTACTACAGGAAATTGGCTGTTCTTTGATGCGTTGCCTGACAGTTGTGAAGAAGTCTGGAGGGATGCAGTTTGAGTAAGTTGTCACTCATTCCTGGAGAGCTTTTCAGTAAAATAGATATCTACTTCAGTCATTTAAGCTCTCATAATTCCCAATGAACTCATTGGTTAAACATGGAGAAATAAGAAGAACAGAAATAGTGACATGAGGAAATATCAGGCAACAATATCAACATTTGTCCCTAAGACTTGTTTTTCATTCCGAGTTGTCAATCACAATGAAAGCTGTCCAACTTTCTACTTAGATGCTGCTACAAAGCCTTTCATAACAGTTTAAAGGGAAGCTGCATCACTAACCTCTCTGTTGCTATGGCAAAACACCCTGATCAAGGCAACTCAAAGAACAAAGAGTTTATTTGGGCTAAGTGTTTTAGAGAGCTCTCTCCTTGGTGCTTTGCCGTTTATTCCAACTCAGAGATAAAGAATACATCAAAAAATCTCAAAGAAGGACTGACTCCTGCCTACTAAGAGTACCATGCTGTCAACCTGTCTGTGCCGATTATAGTCAAGACTCAGAGGATACTTGCCTGAATTCACCACTCCCACGTCAAGACTGTTTCAGACCAGGACTGGAAATGGGTTGTCTCATTTAGACAGCACATACACAAGCTAAGACTCTTACACACAGGACTCCTGTTTGTCTGTATATTCCCTCTCTGTGTGGCTTAGTCATATTCTTATGGTGTTACTTTTATTTACCCAGAGTCTTGTTTCTTTACTCTCACTTCCTTTCACAATGGAAAAGTCCTGAGAGATGAACTGGATTAAGGCACAAATAAGCCATATTAAAAATTGAGCTCATGAAACTCTTGAACCTTCCCACTATCAAGGCTGTAGATAACATTTTTACAGGCTTTGGGACTGTGAGGAGTACCTTCTAACTTCCCACATGATGGTGAAAGCATTAAAAACATAGATTTTACATATGTTACAGTAAACTGGAAGATGAAGAAAAAGCCCCAGATAAAAGGTCACACTGAAACCAAGAGAGAGAATCCGTCCAAACCAAATGGATATGTGCAGATATTGCCACCTATTCAGCAGGCCTAAACAGCACCATCATTTTGTCTGTATGGAGGGGAATTACGGGGACTGCTCCATCTCTGAACCTAGCAATCCTGAGTATTTATAAGACAATAACCCTTCTATTTTGCTTGGGTTTTTGGATCTACTTGGGGAATAAAATTATATGCAGCTAGGAATGTTTGGGATTGGCAGGGTGCTCTATCATCCAAACAAACTATTAAACCCACTTTGCCCTCCGTACCATATTGGCCTAGTAGCCCAATTGGATAAACCTCTATTAGTCTTCACATTCCCCCTATTTATCTTCCTCTACCTTCTCTGTCTCACCCCTCATAGGAGCCTAAAGTTTTACAACCCCCTGGGGCTATGTTAATGAACACCACACCTAATGATGTCCCTGCTTCACCACACCTACTTCAGTGAATCTGCCACCTCAAAATTATACCTAGCCTTCCCTGGCCCAATACTGCTGGATCTGTTTAAGGGCATGGCCTCCTTTCTGTAGGTTGAAAGGAGAAATTCCAATGACTGTCTTCTAAACAGCATGCTTGTCAACTCCTAGAAACCCCCTATTATGTTGGGTCATAAGACTGGAAATGCTTCATGTCTTGTGCAATTGCAAATTACTCCCCAGCTAATTTCTCATTTTCTGCCTCTTGTACAGTGATTACTCTTAACTCTAATTTTGCTCCCACAGGAGCTAAGTTTACCAATACCCACATGTCTTTTTCATCTTAGGGCCTCAGAACATCTGTATAATAATACGGTTTATGCATATTTGTACCTGTACCTCCTCAAGTGTATGCTTATTCAGGATAAGAAGGAATCTCCTTTCAATTCCCTTTTGAGCAGCTGCACTGCCAATACAGGAGAGCTGCCCTTTCCCAATGTCAATGAAAGTAGAAAGGAGAGTGACAGGGAGTACTTTGGCCCTAACAAAAGGAGAAGTGGGCCTACACCAGATAAGTCATCAGAGAGATGCAGGTCTTTAAACACCTAAGTTCTCCATAGATATGTTCCATGCCATGTAGATTGCTTCTCCAAAAGAAGCAATCTTCCAAAACTGGCTTAGAGTTATATTTTCATGTCTCAGGCAGGACTTTGACACTAGGTAAAGCTTTATGGTTCTGTGCTAACAAATCAGGAGTTAAGGAGATCTCACAAAAGGTTAGAGAAAATTTAAATTAGAGAGAACAGGAATTTGAGTCAAATAATTATGGGTATTATAAACTATTTGATTGGAACCAATGGTTCACAGTCCTCGTCACTGCCCTGGGAGCCATTATTTCTCCTTTATGGACTTGTTGTGGGTATTTGACCTTTTAGACTTCATTAGACAATAAATGCTTCAGTTAAGCTAATGATCCCCAGGACTCAGTATTTACCCCTTAACCAAGATCACTGATTTAAAACTAATTAAAGAAACGGGGGGAGCAATTTAAAACGATTACGGTAGCATTATCTTGTGCCAACTCTGCTTTGTGTCTGCCTAGACACTTCTCAACCTTCTAACCTTAACAGTCATATCGCCTTAGCAATGCTTTGAGAACTTTTCATGACTCTAAACATGGCCTGGAGATATATATATTGTGTGTGTGTATAGTGTTTGTGCAAGTGTATAGTGTTTGTGCAGAAAACTAAAATAAATAGGAGGATGTATAAGTCAAAAATAATTCTTATGCAGCGTCTGTAAAATACGCTGAGCTTTCCAGACAAACAGATGCTATTAGGCACTGCAAGTCCCTCATTAATATACCCCACTCCTCATTCCATGATCAGAGATGTAATTGTCACTTTTCTCTGTAAGATGCATATGATTGAGCTTGAGCAACAGGAAACTTTTCAGAGGTAGGAACCTCTGAAACCAGTCCCACTTCACTTTAAGATAAGGAGATATTTTGAGAACCTAGTTAAGTAAGATTTTGTTTCTCATAATTAGACTGTACCCTAATCTAGAACCTTAACTTGCTTTTTCTGATGATCTAAGATGATTTCCTTAACTGCTTTTTAACCGTTTGTCTTGCTTCTGTAACCACACCTGTTTTCAAAATCCCTCCCACTGTGGTTTTGTACTATAAAAATGATACGGGAAATGGCTTAACATTGATCTTTTGAATACCCCCTTAGGGGGACAGCCACTAGCCAGGTCTTGTTTATACAAATGAAGCTTGCTTTAATTTGGCCATGATTTGGGTCAATAGTTTTTTTCTTTATGTTAGTGGAATTTACATATGAAGGCCCCAGCAAAATTAAGACCTCTACCAAAATTCTGAAACCAAATCCTTGCGTCTGATCATGTAGGACTGGAGCATCTCTCCCAGGGAGTGTGCACCTTTGGGATGTTCCTTGCGTTCAGTTTGTTGGACTGTTAGAGTAAATGGTCAGAGAAAAAAAAAACACCAAAACTATCTTATAATACTCCATAGGTAAGTCATAGTTTTCTTTCTATGACATCTGTTTCTAGTTCTGTTGGGATCCCAATGGGAACAGTGAGATGTCTGGGGAGACAGATGAACTCCTTTCCAGGGAATTAGCACCATGTTGCACTGGCCATCTGGTTCTTGGCCCCTGTATCTTACTTTGTGCTTGTTCATCTCATTTGTTTAATTTGAGGCACTAGTGGAACATTTTACCTCCCACCTGATTCCTGGCTCCATGGAGCCCAGAGAGAAATGAGTCATATGGAGTTGAGTATATGCAAAGAGGTGGCTACTGATGTGTCTCTGACTGATCTCCTTTGAATGCATCAACTTTCTGCTTTCTTTACTTATTTTGTTGTCTCCACCTCTTTCATGTGTTCTGTGTACCCATCAATCCTTTTCAATTATAGACAGATATGAGAGCTGGACTAAGCAACTGTGGGAGAGAATGAGGGGGCAAGTACAACTGTGGCACAGGCATTCCTTGGTAATTTATCTTTCAGCTAAGTACTCTGTCTATAGCCAGGACACTTGCAGAAACTAGCTTCTGCTGCTCCTGCCCAGCCAGTCTGAGGAAATGCAGGCATTTTCCCCCCATAGCACAGCCCCTAGAAGGATTTGTTTATTCCTCCTTGCCCAGGCCTTCATCTGCCACTGTCCGCTGCTGCTGCTGTTACAGTTGCTGCTGCTGTGGTCACTGTCACCTCTTGATCTGGCTTCTTTGATGACCAGGGCTAAGAATTTCTTGTCTCTAAAGTTTTTGGTCACCAGGTTCAATTAGGCAGGGATTCAGATGTCTTTTAGTTATGGATATTAGCAACATATTGTATGCTATTTTACATTATTGAATAGCTGGCTGTGGAGCGGGGTATGGCTGCTCTACCTCGAGACTCAAACATGCTTGAATAAAAGATGTTTGGAGAGCATGCTTGTTTAAAAAAAAATCTCTCCTATATCAGGTGAGCCACCTGATTTTTTTTAAAACAGGAACAGAAAACAAAGCAAAACAGTAAAAAAGATAAGGATATTGGTTCATTTAACTGCCTACAAATTTTCTAACGTATAAACCTTATCTCAAGGTTTGTAAGACTATTATGTAATCTTTCTACATTTCTAGATTTATACAGTTATTGGATATTGTTTAAAAATAATATAACAAAAATGTTAACTTAAAATTTGTAACATGGAAAATTGATGGTTAAAAATCTATACATAGATCATCTTAAAGCATAATGGACTCACCTTGGAATAAATAACAACATTGGCTTGACACTTTCTTGGCTGATCCTTGGCTATCAAGATAGAGGCACTTCAGCCATCTTTACCAAAGATAGAGAGGGCAAGTGTCATGTGATGTCACCTCCAACTTGATCAAAGATTGTCCCGCGCTACCATCTCGCCAGCAAGAACGATGCGGCACACTCAGGATCCTTCTGCAGAAAAGCTTTATGCATCTTGAGAGGGAGAGCATAAGCTTACAGAGCGAAGACCTCTAGGGTCAAAAACCCGGCCCTTATATAGCTTAACAGTCCTCGCCTCGGACGTGTCAAACTCTGACTGGCTGCAGCCTGTCAAACCCTATGACGCCACGGGAGAGGCAAAGAGCAAGGGATGGAAAGTTACTATGTGCATGCGCACTGGCTTGACAAGGTAAACTGTCATTTACCATGCACATGTGCACTGGCTTGGTGGTGCTGATGGTCAGCGCCATCTTGCAATGGGGTATGTGGGAACGGCTCCCCACATCTCCCCCTTTTCATTTTTAAAAGCAATCAGGCTTTCCCAGGCTATGAGGGTAGAGACAGTGGTTGTACTTCCCAATGTAAAAATATGTAAGACGTGTACGAAATCTATCCCTAGATTCATTGAACCCGGGATGCTTTCGACCTGACCTCTGCCATTTTTTCTGGGAAAGGGAAAATGAGGCAGGCAACCCTTATGCAGGACAACATGTCTCTCAGAGAGAACCACTCTCTGTGCGATGCCCTTAGCTCAACACCCCTCTTGGGAGGTCAGGCTGAACACTCTACCTTGTGCAGTGAACCTGAGTTCCAGGTGTGCAAGAGCTGTTCAGTCGGTGGCCTATTGCTTGAGCATAAATATCAGTGGAAGCCCCTTGTTCTAGGGCGACCAGAGCCTGTGCAATCATCACCTTATCTCTTTTGTTTTGGGTTTTGAGCTTACAGACCAGTCAGAGAAGTAACACCAATCCACAGCAAATGACTGCACCAAATAATTCCACCCCCACCCATTCCTTGAAGTATGAAACAGCAGACAGTCCCTCTGTGAAGGACAGATCAAGGCAGGTAGAGTTGATCTGGACAATGGCGGCTCTCAACTCGCGAAGACATCACCGGCATCGGCAACAGAAAGGTCGACACGATCAGCATGAGAGTGATCCCCGCCATCCTTCCGTTCCAAGATTTTTCTTGTTAGCCATTCAGGGACCCAGAAAGGATTTTCTTCATTCTGTGGAAAAATACAAACAGCCCCCTGGATCTTATTAAAATAGGATCCAGGCCTCTCCATTCATTAGTCAACACATCTTTCCATTTTACAAGTTCCTTTGGCCGCCGTGGCTGCGAACAGTGTCAGTCCGCCACGGTCTGATCATGGTCATCCAAATTTAAAAAATTTATAGTGATGCTTTGATGACCGTTTGCCAGTCAGCCGGGGTCATGGTAGTCATAGCCAATCTGGCTAATTGGGCTAGGGTAAAATTAGCAGTAACGCCATATTTTCTAACCGATTCCGCCAATTCTTTTATTTGGCTATATTCCATAGGTGCGTGCACCCGTCCTCCTTCCACTTCTTCAAAGACGGGGTAGGCCAGGTGCAATTTTCTCTTTACCTTCTCAGGAAGGAAGGAAAAGGCCCTCGGGCACATCTTATAAGGAGGGGGCGCCGAAGGAACCACCTGTGAAGAGGCTGTGTAAAGCTGTCCTCTGTCGCTTTGTAAGAGATGTAAGGATAACATCTCTCCTTCTCATATCTGGCTGCTTCCTCATCTAGTTCAACTTCTTTCTCGGGGTCTAAATCTTCATCCCCAGAGCTATCAGAATCATTAGAGCTATCTATACTTAAAGCCTTAAATTCCTGCAGAGGGTACCGGCTAGAGCCATTCTCCTTACTTTTTTCTTTATCATGGTGCATTGTGGACCATTAGGGTCCGAAGTATTCATCCCCTCATAATTAGACTTACCAGGGAGGCCTTTTTCCTTAATAGGGGCTAATTTTTTTTTCTGTGCACGCCCAACCTCTCAGTACGTTCAGTTTCTGACATACTGTCCTAGACTTCTTCTAGGACATTTCTTCCCTCTGCCACTATAGCCTTGCAGGCTTCATCCTCCAGACAGTGTTTAACCAACTTCCAAATGGCCTTTGTTTCTTGCCTTAAGTCTCCCTCAATTAGTTTTTTATCGAGGTCTTTACCTAGTTTGTTCCACGAGGCAAGAGTCAGCGATCCAGAGCAAACATACCAGGGAGTCACTCGATCGATCTCTTTTACGAAGTTTTTCAGCGTCCGATGGGCAATTTTTATGTCTCTTTGTTTTAACACCGACTCTAGTGCTGTGATAACGGACTGCGAGGAGCCCATGATGACAAGCAGGCACCCGCGGCTTATCTACGTCCATCTTACAAGTGCGGCGAAAAGGAAAGTATCTGAAAACGAAAGTATCTGCGCGCGGCTCTTTTATCTACAAGAGACTGAAGCGCACAGTAAGGTACTGCCACTTATCTACGTCGGACTTACCGTACCTAACAATTATAACGGTGGTCCCAAAATGATGATCAAAAGCGCTCTCAGAAGATCACTAAGGACTCCACGCTACTCTTCAGGGCGATGAAAGGTCCAATCTGAAATCCAAAAAAGACATGCCTCTCTGAACATACTCACCTGCAGTTCTGAATCCTCCTTGAGTCCAAGGGGTCTCCGGCAGTGCTGACGATGTTAAGATTCCCGGGTTTCGGCACCAGATGTCCCTCGCTACCATCTCGCCAGCAAGAACGACGCGGCACACTCAGGATCCTTCTGCAGAAAAGCTTTATGCATCTTGAGAGGGAGAGCATAAGCTTACAGAGTGAAGACCTCAAGGATTGAAAACCCGGCCCTTATATAGCTTAACAGTCCTCGCCTCGGACGTGTCAAACTCTGACTGGCTGCAGCCTGTCAAACCCAATGACACCATGGGAGAGGCAAAGAGCAAGGGATGGAAAGTTACTATGTGCATGCGCACTGGCTTGACAAGGTAAACTGTCATTTACCATGCACATGTGCACAGGCTTGGTGGTGCTGATGGTCAGCGCCATCTTGCAATGGGGTATGTGGGAACGGCTCCCCACAAAAGATGTATAAACCAACTAAGGAGGTAAGAGTAGGTCTCCATGATATTTTTAACTGAGATAGATTTTTGTATGATATTTTTGTCCAAAAATCAAAATCACAAAAACAAAGCTCTTGAAAGATGAGACTTAAAAACAATGTTTGCTTAATAATATATTAAAGCTGTATCTACATATATTTATATGCAAGCATGTACCTTGCGCTGAATATTTTAATGTATGAGTCATCTAGACAGCACTGATTTTAAAGGCAGGAAAGGGCCATGTAGAGCAAGTGAGGTTTGGCTCTGTGTGGCAGGACAGGAATTCCTTCAAGGAACCCAGGAGAAGCTACTGATGAAAATGAAGTCCAGCTGCAATAAGGGACCCCTGCAACTTTGGAGATGCTGATGCTATATAACGGCCACCAAGAAAAGCAGCCACAATGAAATGGAGCCTAATGGAACCTAAGGGAAAGGCTGCAAATACCGTTGTGGGTAGAACCAGTGAGTTGTCCTGGACCCTGTGAAAGACACCAGAGGATCATTAATGAACCCCAGATATTGAACACTGAGTTATTTACTCTGTTGGAGTCTGTCTTGCCTTGTCTAGATTGTGACTGTGCCCCATTTCTTCTCCCTTGAAGTAAGAGAGGTACTTGATTTATTTTTTGTTATTACAGGAGTCCACAGTTGAGAGATTTTAATTTAAAATAACAGGAAAAGTTGAAGTTTTACAAAAATTTCAAATAAAAATCTGACTTTTTAAAAAGAAACTTTGAAAGTATTTAAATTTATAATGCTCTGGGATTTCTAAGTTTATAAAATGTTTTATATTATGATGTATATATATTCACAAACAAACAAAAAAGCAAACATATATAAATGTTAGGGCCACAGACCTGAATGCTAAATACTAAACTTTAGAAACTAGGATAGTCATTTCTTATGATGGAACAAAAGAATGATCTAAGCAGCCTGGCAAAGAGTCTATAGAATGTCTTTTCCTGAGGTCTATTCAGACTAACACAAACTACCTTAAGAATGTATATCTAATCTATTTATCTTTACTATAGTTGTTAACCTTTAATTGTTTTCATAAATTGAGTCACACAAGAAACTGTGATATCATTCAGTGCTATCCTATGAAAGGATCAAAAAGTAAGATTTCCAGTCTCTGTAAGAACTGTGTTTATGGTCTTGTAATGTTCCCAGTCTGTGTACTTATGGTTGAAAATCTTATTTTAATACTAAAGGGTGTTTAAGTAAATCTTCATGTCAAACTTTTAAGTCTTAAACTTAACAGGGATAAAATTCTAATCTTATAAAAGATAATAGTTTGTTGTAAACTATTAAAGGTAATTAAAACATGCAAGTTAGGCCAAGCAGTGGTGATGCATGCCTTTAATCCCAGCATTTGAGAGGCAAAGGCAGGTAGATCTAGGCCAGCTTGGTCTACAGAGCTAGTTTCAGTACAGCTAGGACTGTAATACAGAGAAACCCTGTCTTGAAAAAAAGAAAACAAACAAACAAAATGGGAAAAATATTCAAGTTAATGATTAGTCATCTTCTAAATGATCAAATTTCTTAATATGCTCAGAACTATGCTCACAGTCCTTCCAAACACAAATGCAATTGATTTGCAAGGAAAAAAAACTTTATTTGGACTGCTATATTGCTATATCTATTTTCAAGACTAAGACTAAAGCAAAAATCTAAATACAAGTAAAGATTTTTTAAATCAAATTTATTTAATAGACTTTTTCCCTCAGACTCTTCAGATACCTGTTGAATATGGCATTTAAAGTGTTTTCTCTCATGACAGATAAAAATGCCAACTCCTAGTAACAACCCCCAGTTTCCCAAGAAGATAATGGGGCACAGACTACTCCATCTGGATTGTGGTAATGCTAACTACTGGGCAAAGAACTGGCCCATCTCTATTTAAACTGTGAACACTGTTGAATTGACTGCCTACTCTGCCTCAACACAGCAGGTCAGTTTTCCTAAGTTCGTCCTCCACAAGAAAGTCTCTCCGACCTAGATCTTATAGCTGAAGGCCCATTCTGTCTTGTGCATGAAGATGTCATGCTGTCCTATATATGATAGCAGAAGACCAAACAACCTCTTCCCTACCCCCCAAAAGTTGTTGAGACAATAGGAGCATAGGCTAACCTCTATGTAGTGAGGAAATCTCTGTCATTTCAATTGATGTATAAGGCATTTAAGTTATATTTTCTGTTATAATTTATTGTTTTCCAATCTCTAATGGTGATGACAACTAACTATAGGTTTATGTTAACATCAACAAGTAAACCAGCTCCTACTCAAAGCTGCAGCTGCCTTGTCAATTAATTTCCTATGTAAAATTTGTTCTTCTTAATTCTAACGCTGCAAGGTCCCTTGATTCAAAAAAAAAAAAAAAAAAAAAAAAAGCAAAGTTTACCTTGCTGGAAGATTCTGACTCTGAAAGGGATAAACTCATAAATCAAGTTTTAATAAAACTTTTTTTACTTTTAGAATAAAACTATTCTTCTATTTAAAGAAACTTGCTTTACAACGACTGCACTCAATATTCAGCTACTTGTGTACCTGGTAAATGACTGGATAGAATAAAAACTTTTGAAGTTTATGTAAGTCATGAGGTTCTAAGAAGGTGTCTTTGGGTACACAAATGCAAGTTGTAATTGTCAAAGAAAATGATTTAAGGTACATGAAAAGTATTTCAGATTTATTTCCTTCTTGCTACATTATTTTATATTAAGACTTCTAAAGTTCATAGTCTTAACATTAATCAATGGTGTTATGATGAGCTATCAATCTAGCCCTTATAAAGCATTGACAACATGATACTCACAAAGCTCAAAATTTTGAATCTCCTTTGGTTATCTTTTAAATATAGACTTAGACATTCTTCTCATTGTGCTGAAAATATCCCAGTCCAATCCCAATTCAATATTTCTGAACAAAGAAAAAGCATTAATATCTTTTAATAAAAAAATCCTTTTTGGGTCTACAAGCTTTTACTGTGACTCAAAGATGTGAGTCTACCCCAGCATTTTACTGATCTCTTTTTTAACTTAAAAAAATCATGTAAGCTTCAGGTTTTAAGTTTCTTTACTTTAGCTTCTGCCCATAGTCTCTATCTGTCCTGAAAGATTTTCAAGTGACTGACAGACACTGAGATCCAGGAATCAGCTGTGGCATACAAACTACTCCAAAGGTAATCAAAACCTTGCCAACTGCATCTTACAAAGATGAAGAACCCTGGACTTGATGAAAGTTGATACAAACAGTCTGGAAAATATGATTGCTTCCTATCTCTCATGCCAGAGGATCAAATCAGATGCTACTGAGGAAGGCCTCATTGCCCTCATCTCCTCTTTGCCTTTGAATAAAGTTCTTTCCTTCTTGGGTCCTGACAATTGCATCCTAATTTCAGCTGAGAAGTAGTTACAGAAAAGAGTATGCTGCCCCTTAGCCTCAACAAAAGGGTAGATTGTTAGGCCCAAAGGAAACTCCCTGTCAAAGGGGATAAAATGCCTATGTTTAGTACCTGTTGGCAGGCCAGGAGACATACTGTTCTCCAAAATCCCTCATTATCCAAAAGATACCTGTTAAAAACCAAATAGACCAAAATCTACCAGCATATACATTTATTAACTGAAGTAGTACTATAGCATGATAGAGTATTTGATCTGCTCTGTACAGATGACCCTCCATTAAACCTGGTTCCCTGACCATACTGAGAAATCAGGCATAATTAGAGCAATCCTAGACATGATAAGAAACAATTAGAAATGGGAACTCCATATCAAGGATTTGATAGAGACACTGAAGATAAGGTAGGAATGAGAAATGAGTCTGACTCCATTTAAAGGAGCCCTTTTCAGATTCTAGCAAAGTAAGCTTCTGTTTCTTGAAGTTGCCTGTTCCTCCCCTATGTAACTTCCAGTTGCTCTTTTCCAGGAAGGTTTCCTCAGCTGCTTTGTATTCGCCTAGTTTCACTTCTGTAACTGTTCATGCTTGCAAAGTCCCTACCCCCCCGTGGTTTTGATCTATAAAAATAGTATTCGACATTCACTAGGCCCTGATCTCTTAACCCCACCTCAGATGGACGTAGCACCATCCAGTTCTTGTGTACATGAATGAAGTCTGCTTTAATTTGTACATAATTTGTGTCTATGGTCTTTTTCCTCACATATTTTGGATTAAAAATTCCACTCTTGGACTGGCAATTAAAAGGACCCTAAGTCTTTAGTTTACTTAATCAGCATGGTTGTCAATAACTATCACACATGAATCATTTCAAAAGCGTACATATTGAACATATTGTTTCATTAACAAGGAACACTCAGCAAATTATATTAGTATTCTCAGATAAAATTACCTAGATCATTTTAAAATTAAGGAAGATGGAATCACTTTAAATAGTGAAATATATTAAAAGTATCACTGTACTAAATGTTACATTATTTAAAATAATGATTTCAGTCTAGTTTATATTAATATCAAATAATTGTCACCACTAATTACTATTTTCTAAAAAGAGTTTACAAAGTATATTTTTGTTATATTATAAAGATGCACACAAGACAAATCTTTATAGCAAACTAAGTATAAAAACAAAAAGTTTTATCCTCCTGTTGAGGCCCCGAGTGAATCTAAATTAATTTGTTGTTTTCGTTTTTTATTTATTCTCTTAGACTAGGTTTCACTAGGTAGCCTTGGCTGGTCTGAAATTTGCTATGTAGTTAAGGCAGTGAATGCTGGAGATCCTCCTGACTCTGCCTCTAGAGTGTTAGGATTAATGGTGTACACTACCATGCTTGGCCCTGAAAGTATCATGTTAATGCTATTTATTTTAAAATTCCTCAAGTCAAGTGACTAGAAAATTTCTTTTATATTACTAATATATATATGTATATATATATATATATATTACATTGAATAAATCTCATTGTAGAATATAGAACTATTGCAGTTTTTTCATACATATGTACACATACACACACACATATCTATCTATCTATCTATCTATCTATCTATCTATCTATCTATCTATCTATCTATCTATGTGCACAAAAATGTTTATGTATATAATTCCTGTATTAGTTATATGACTTTGTGACATGGTACTTGACAGAAATGGATTTCATAAAGTATGATTTATTTAGGTCACAAGGCAGATTTTTCTTATCAGGGTAGTGAGTGAGTCAAGGCAGTTGAAGCAGCCCTGTCCATGGTGATGGTGATGGAAACACCTTGTGGAGTTGTTCGTTCCCTGGCAGATCAAGGCACAGAAAACATGTCAGATTCAGACCTAGGCCTTCTTTTTTACAAACTCTCCAGCCTGTACCACAGCATCACAGCTGGGAAATATGCATTCAAAGCATAATTCTCGGAGAGACATTTCAGATTTAAACTATGAGAGAGTTTTCAAATAACATAGTTCCATTTTCATATAAAATGCTTTTTAAGTACTAATAAAAGAATGCGACAAACACATGAAATGCTTAGAAATTGTTTATCTATGTTTAGTTAGAACCACAAATGTGTTATGCAAAGGATGGCAGTTTCTTTCCAAATAATATGTGTAAAGTAAAAATAATAGATACACAGATGAAAACACAATGTTTTCATACAAAAAACATACAATTTTGGCAGGAAGTGTAGTTTGCCCACCCATATTTGGGTAAGCAGAACATCAATCTCCTTATGGCCGTTGGAATGAAGGATGATCAACTATCCATGACTATTTTTCTCTCACCCATCTTATCTGTATGTCCTGGCTTTTCGTGTGTCAGACCATGTGGTTTCAATGACTTCATTCATGTCCACTTCTCTCCTCTCCTTTGAGCAGGACCCATGGCATTACTCATTCTGGACACACTCAACACTGGCCTTTTGTCAATATTTAAGAATAGAATTTGCATCTGAATGTTACTGTGTCAAAGTTGACTTGAAAAGTTCTTCTAAAATATAATAACGGTGCAAATTTAAGCTAAAATATACTTTTGCCATTTTAAAGTCTTAGTGGTACGGTTAGGCTTTTGGATAATTTAGAGTTTTTTTTCTCTTAGATCTGTGAGAACAAAAGGAAAGGCAAAGCCCAGAGGTGCAGGTTTTGAGATCACGAAGAAGCCCTGATGTGACTGAAAGCTGAGGCACTTTCCTTCTCGAGCCTCTTGATGTTTCTGTCACTATTCTAAGAGTATGTGGCTGTGGAATTTATTCTCCAACAGTCAAATTTATTTTTCACAATATAAAATAAATCCTGGCATCGGTTTTGCCTCAAATCTTTCTTCAAAAGTCACCTTCTTAAGAAAACATTGCTTCAATGATCTAGAACATCATGAGGCCTCTCCACTGCATCATCATGAAACCATAAACCTGCTTAAATATTCTTCTTGGCAATATCCATTCTTTTATATATACATGACTTAATATTGTGCTACACTGTTTTTCATCTTTTTCGACAACTATAATGCAGATACTTTATTCTTGTAATATCTAACTTCCATTTCTTATAATGTATTTCCTGTGATTCATTTTCATATTTAAATTATTTTTATCTTTCTATTCATTATTATATTTCTTTGGCAATTTTATTGGACATATCTGTATGCTTCATAAAGACATTTTAGGCAATTTCTCTCTCACTGGCTTACAAGAATTTTCTCCATCCCTCCTATTCTTAGACCCCATAATTATCCTTTTCAATTTCACATTATATGTAAATGCATGGTATCATGAATGTCTATTAATTATCGGCTCCACAAATAAAAGAAAACATGAAACATTTTGAGGCTGACGTGTTGCATGATATGATAATAAATATGATAATATTTTTATGTTCATTTTCTTGCAAAAGGCCTGATTCATTCTTCAAGGCTGAATAAGAATGCTAAGAATGCTATGTCTTGCTTATTCAGTTTACACACACACATATACATAGATACATATACACACACACACACACACACACACACACACACATATATGTTGACGAACATGTAATTTGGCTCCCTGGAGTGAGTAGCGCTGCAAAACAAAATGATATAAAAATAACTATAAACTATTGTTGGGAATCACTTGGGTTAAAAGTAGTGGTAGCACTGAGTCATATGGTACTACAGTTACAGGTTTGTTTTTTTTTTTTTAATAGACTTTCATCTTGAGTTCCATCCTTCGTAGCTGGGCTAATTTTCATTCCCACTAGAAATGGAGAAAGGTCTCTCTTTGTCCATATGCTATTTTCTGTTGTTTTACTTTTGTCATTGTTGGCCTGACAGAAGATTGAATATCAATGAATTTTAACTTGCATTTTCTTGATACCTAATGATGTTGAACATTTTCATCCTTATTATACTGCCATGCTTATGTGTTCATTATCTTTCAATAACCATCTGCTCATTTTATTAGCCAGTGCATTACCAATGCCTTTGTTTTATCTCTTGTTTATTTTTTGAGTTATTTTCTTTTGCATATTCTAAATATTTATTGTCTGCTAAAAGTTTAGTCATGATCACATCCTCCTAGTTCATAGACTAACCCTTCACTCAACTCATTGTATCCTTTGCAGCTTTTCAACTTTTGCAGTTAAATTGCACAATTGTTTGTCTAATTTCCTCAGTGATTGAAATTATCTTCATGAGGCCTTTTCTTACATATATACTTTTAAATTTTAATTGGCATATGATGTGTGTGTGTGTGTGTGTACATAATGTATGTGTATGTGGAGTAGAGAGGCAAATGCATTCCATATCATATCTCCATTGTTCAGAGAACAGTGTTGGGGTCAGTCCTTGCTTTTCACTTTTTCTGTTTATATCAGCCTAAACCTGGGTACACTCCTTTATCTGCTTTACACTTCACCATAGGAGTACTGATTTCTGTTGTACACAACCATGCCTGGCTGCTCATGGATTCTGGGGATTTAGACTCAGATCTTCATGTTTATGTGGTCAATGGTTTGCTTACTGAGCTATATGCATCTGTATTGAAAGTTTTTTTTAATGTTTTCTTGTAATATTTTAGAGTCCATCGTCTTTAAAAAGACTTTAATAAATTTGGACTTCATTTTTGTTCAAGGGAAGAAATAGGGATCTAGTTTCATCTACAACATGTGGCTATACATTCTTTTGTTGTTTTTAAAGAGACTGCTTTTGAAAACTTTGTCAAAAAAAATCAGGTTTTTATAGTCTGTGGTCTTATTTCCAGAAACCTTCTAGTTCATTGATCTTCATATCTGACTTTTTAACCAATGACCTGCTCTTATAATTATTGTTACTCTGTAGTCTAACTTTAAATTAGATCTAGTAATACCTTCAGCAATGTCCTTTTATTCAGCATTGAGTTACAGATAGTTGTTCAATGTCATTTGGGTTCAGGGAATCAAACTAAGGTTCTCAGTAAGAGTAGTGAATATTCTTTATTGCTATGCCATCTCTCCAGCCCCTGCATATAGTTTTTGATTGTGTTTTAATTTCCATAATACTAGTCTAATAATACATATGAATGAGAGGTCTTTTCATCTTCTAGTCCTTTGGTATATATAATACTGATTGGCCTCAAATTCACTATGTAGCTCATGCGGCTTGTGAACTTATGGCAATCTTCCTGCATCGTCTCCCAAAATTTTGGGATCACAGGTATGGGCTCCAGCATCCATTCACCAGGAATGACATTTAAATAAATTATATGAAGCAAGCATAGAAAGGACAGAAAATTCTTCTACTTTATTACAATTTTTAATATGAAAATCATTTTTTCTGTTTGCAGGTAGAAGCAATATCTTTTTTTAAAGGATCTAAGCAATTAAATATCTTTCTAGAGACAAGTAGAAACAAAAGTTCTTTGATTATGGGATGTCCCAGAATGTTGCATCAATTGAACAGGTTACATGAGTAGAGTAATAAAAGAGTAGATAGCTCTTTCAACCTCAAGAACTAAACAGTAATAAAGTAATAATTTATTTTTTTAGGATGAGAAAGAAAAAGAACTTTGAGAGAGAACAAGGATGTAAAACTTGCATAATTCTAAAATTTAACTAAGAAAGTAAAGACTTTTCTGTGTTTGCCATGAGAAAAGTATCTGTTATTATTGAATGCACTGATTGTTCCTCAGGAAACATGTCCTGGTAGAGGGAACTGCTTGGATCCTTTAAGATGTTTTTTTTTCTTTTGGATGCAGTTATTATGCTGTTACTACCGAAAGGGACACCAGATAAGGGTGAGTTCTGTTGTGGAATATTTGTTTACAGTGGATGAAAATGTGTTACTGTGATTGGTTTAATAAACAACTTAATGGACAATAGCTAGACAGGAGAGAAAAGGCAGGACTTTCCGACAGAGAGAGGAACTCCAGAAGAATCTAAGTATGTCAGAGATATCAGCAAGATACAGAAGAAGTCGGACATGTGACAAAGAGTATATGTGGCAGAACATAGCTTAGTAGAAACAGGTAATTAAAGTTCTAAGATCTAGATGGGGAAAAACCCAATATAAGACCAAGCTCTAATAATTAATAATAAGTTTCCATGTAGTTACTTGTGAGTTGGCAGCCTTCAGAAAGACTGACTACAGAGTTCTCTCTCCTCCTGTTTGCTCTTCTGCCTTAGAAGGATGCATCAAGGACTGCTTCAGCAGATTATCACAATCTGAAGTTGGCCTTCCCAGAAACTATGAGGCAATAAACTTTTACTCAATGAGTAAGAACTAGTCTATGAAATTCTTTCATAGAAATAAACAAATTAAAACATCTTTTGCGATAAACACAATGAACGAGGTAGCTAACAGTGCAAGGAAAAGGGTGCTGCACAGAGGTCCTCTGGGCTCCAGGCACATGCAGACTAGAAAAAAATGTGTGAAACCCATTGAGAAGCACAGAAGTATGAAGACCTTTTCTGTCACAGCAGGACATCACTGACAAAAGTTTTGGGGATCAAGTAGAAATTATAATGAAAATAAAATGGAAACCACCTGAAATTCAACTAGAAAGGTTGATTTCCACACAATGCAGAGAAGATTCATGCTCATTTCTGGATAAAATACCAATTGTCCCTTTCTAGCATTTTCCACAAAGCTAGTGTTCAGTGTAAAGAATCAGAGACTCACAATGCAAGGGTAAACTCTGTCACTGCTGAAAGAGAGGCATCAATCGACAAAGATATGAAAGCATAAAGACGTCAAATGCTAGGAAAAAAAACACCCTTTGATGGCTTCAACAGGATTTCAAACATAGGTAAGGAGGACATCAGTAAAATGGAAAGCTGAATAAAATTTATTCAAAGTGTAATGCAAACGGGTAAAAATGATGTATGTGTTAGGGTGTAGGATAGCATTGTGGGAATCAGAGCAGAGACCCCCACCATGATATGTTTAAATGATAACAATGACCACGTACAAGTAACACCAATTCCAAAAAGAAAAATAGACACGCAAGTAAGATAAAATATTTAAGGACATAGTGTAATGGGCATTTAAAAATATTTCAAAATGGCACTTCAAAGAAGGTGGGGGAAATCTGAATAAGAATAATGGGGTGGTCGCCTCCAGTCACATACATAAGTAGGTACACATAGAGCCAATACATAAAATCATAAAAGAGTTGTTCCTTATGATAGCTCGAGGGAGGAAAATAACAAGCAAATAAGTGCAAGATATCCAGAGAGCCAGCTGAAGTACCAATTTCAGTTTACTCATTAGAAATAGTGCAAGGCAAAAGCAATGGAGTTAGCAGCTTCTAATGAAACATGAAATGTTATCTCCTGTAAAATTATCTATGATGGTTAATATTGATTATCACCTTGGTAGAACCAGAAATCATTTAGGAGACAAGCACCAAGCACATTTGTGTGGGACTGTCTGTACCTGGTTAGCCTCTGGGCATGTCTTTGGTAGTTATCTTGTTTGGGTAAATTGAATAGGGAAGCCTCATTTTAGAGGAGGGCAGCCCCTCCCAGCAGGACTGCCTGTAAAAGAGAGTATGCCTGAGCAGGCATCGCTATACCTGTGAAAGGGTCAGAATTCTTATACAAAGTGAGCAGCAGTGAAAATGTTTGCAATATTTTTGGAAATATATTATAGTAGGAAACACATGTTGAATGTATCATCCCCAATTTACCCCACCATTATCCAAGTGTAATAGAAGAAACATCTGACTTCCTAAACTAGTTCACAAAAGCTAAGAGAAATTTCAGATGTAATAGTAAAGTCTAGAAGTCAGATGTTATCATTAGATTAAAAAGATAATCATAAGATTAAAAATAAATGCTTCTTATCCACATAATTTATGAATAATTTTATGCTTTTAAGTATGCAAACAGACATGAAGTCAGAATTATGAATACATAGTCTGTTATTCTGGTTATGTCAAACCCCATAGTAGGTAAAAAGTTGATATCAAGATTCACATCAGAACAGAAACTGCCTCTGGCTTTTGGAGAAATGACTGACAGAAAAGAACTGATGTAAATAAGAGTTAATGCTTGATAATACTTACAGATAAAATGAAATGCATATATTAGCTCTTTATGAATTAGAATTAATAATCTTTTATTCAGTATATGATTTGTAAATACTTTCTATCATTTTGTAGGTTTTCTTTTTATTCTTTTGATATTATAATTTAATCAATTTACTTATTTATTTATTTTACATCCTTAACTGCAGTATCCCCTCCATTCTCTTCTCCAAGTGCTTCTTTCAATTTTGCCTCTCTAAATTTCCATTCACTTCTCCTCCATTTTTTTGATGAACCAAAATTTTAAAGGTCAGTGAAGCCCAATTTGAAATAAGCAATGTGTGTGGTTCTGTAAGTGTATTGTCTTTCAAGGTTGTCTTATTTGTTTCAAGTCCCTTGAAATTACATATCATTACAAAAATGGAGCAGTCTGATTCTGCAAAAAGTGTTATTAACTATTGCTAGAGTTTTCAATGACATCATTTCAGCTATATTAGTTTTCTTACAGCAATGAATACATAAACCAAGAATGCCCTCTCTTACCTATTTGTCTCCGGCCCTATTTTTGTGGTTTTAGGCAAACAAGTATTTCACATTGAATAGGTTTGTTTCTATATATTTCCTTTTTTATCTTCTCCTAGACATAGATTAATTTTGATTTCAGTTTCAGATAACTTATTTCTTCCTATTTCTTTCTATTTATAACGAAAGCAAATATCAGATTATTAAGATTTATGAAGATTTACAATAATACTTTAAATACCACAAGCAAACACTAAAACATAGATAATCCATCTTTATGATGCCAGTATTTTGGATTGAATGGAAGAGATTAAAAAGAAATCACCAAAGAGCATGATCACATAATTCAGAGATGTCCCACAGCCAGTATGTCAAAGAAGATCTGGCATTTGTTTTTTTTAAACAAATTTTCAATTTAATATACTGGTTTTTCATTGCTCATAGTTGGGCACATGGTACGCAGAGACCTGATGGCCTATGAGTACCAGAGTACTGCTAACTTGTACAAGAGCAGTAGTTCTCAATCTTCCTAACACTTTAACCCTTTTATACAGTTTTTCATGTTGCGGTGACCCCCAACCACAAAGTTATTTTTGTTGCTATTTCATAACTGTAATTTTGCTACTGTTATGAATAATAATGCAAACACCTATGCTTTTTGATCGTTTTAGGCAGTCCCTGTGAAAGAGTCATTTGACTTCAAAGAGGTCATGATCCACAGGTTGAAAACCACTCTACTCAACCACTGTACTCAAATTGGATGTTTTCTGAATAGTTGCTCTAAGAAACACAGAGTTAGGGGTCACACTTCCCAAGTCCCACTGTGATCAGCAGAGGGTGTTTTTCCTCTGTATCTTTTGCCATGTGTTTATTTCTTCGCCCCTAATCAAAGCCTTTCATTAACCGGCTGATTCTATTTGCTATGTATGAGCCTTCTTCCACTGCTTTCTGTTGTGCCTAAGAGACTTCCTGGCTTTTAAATTTTTTAACTGGCAGAGAAACCAACCTGATCAAGATTTTATAGACAGTGACATTGTTAGAAACTCATCTAAAGATTTTTTTTCTGAGTTTCACCAGATAATCAAGAATGGTGTAAACCCAGCCAAATGCTGTATGGATAGAAAGGCACAGCAAGGATAAGAGGTGTGATCTGTGAGCAGTGGGCAGACTTCCTTCATCTTGGAATGGAGCTGGCAATTTTGTTTTCTTCTTTTTAACAAGAAAGGTCTCCTTTGACATCTTTCCCTCTAACTCTAATATCTGTGTAATGTAGAAACAAAGTTAACCTGCTTGGTGATGTAGGACTAAAAGTGCCAAAGGAAAAAAAAAACCACCCTGACTCTGACTTGACCCCAGGACAAGGACTTGACATCATTTCAATCCCTGAGAATTTAACCAATCTCTGAACATAAGAACCCTCCAGGAGCACAAATTCTGACCAATCTCCAAGCTTGTGCCAGAATCAGACCACCAAATCCACTAATCCAAGCCACCCGGGAGAGCTCTACTCCCACCCCCCCCACCCCCCGCAAAGCCCTAAATAAGCTCTGCACCCTGTTCAGTTCTCTGCTGCTTCTCACCTAGAGGAAGCCACCCTCCTCAAGTTTTCCTTCCCAGTAAATCTCTTGAGTGAGGTTTGTTGTGCAGTGGGAGGGAAGCCCAATGGTAACAACTTTCACAGGAGCAGAGTAAAGCAGAATTGTAACTCTTTCCCTGAGGAAACTTCCCTCCAGAGGAGCAGACTTCTCCAGAGCAGAGCTGTAACTACTTCCCTGGGGAAATTCTCCCCTGCCACAGCCGAGTGTTACCACTGTACTTGGGAAAGCTTTCCCTAGAGTAGGACTGAAAGCTGCTATACTTAGGGTGACTTTGTGGTATTTCTTGGCTCCCAGCTGCCAGGATACCTTTCCATCTGAACTGTAATGCTTAAAAATAGGGGTCTGTGAAAAGAAACTAAATTCACTATTAACCCAGTGGTGGACGCTCACACTGATCAGGTACTGGAAGGACAGACATTCCCTAGGGAGACTTGAGGATTTACATTACACCTGAAGACAAATAAATGTTTGAATTTTTCAAAGCCACCACATCTCCCATGCTTCTCTCGTCCCTTCTGCAACCACGAGAGAGAGAAAGACAAGCCCACAATTGCTTTGAACTATAATTGGATGATGGCTAAATTTCTTCACTTTGGCCCCCTATAAACCACCTGAGAGTAAGATTTCTCATTGTGATTCTAGGTACTCATAACAACTACATATAGACTGCTTCCTTGACCTGAGACCATGGAATTCTTTTCTCTTTTCTTTACTTTGCTAATTTGGCTTAACCCACCTCAGGGTCTTTTAAAATAAAAGGGTATACATTAATCTATGAAATGTGTGGCTCCCACAGGTATTTTTGCCCTGTTCATGGATGGTCTCATTTTATTATGAAACAGAGCTCCCTGTAAGTACAAAACAACCCTTTGGTTTCCTGCCATTTCAGCTGGTGGCCTCATTAAGGAGGCAGCCATGTAACTTGGACACCATGTTGCCTCATTCTTTATGATGCCATATTGATAACTTTTTGCCTAGAAATTCCTTAGCAAGTAATTCCAATATAGCATTGATGTGTTTCTTTACTTGAACTCTGGGGGAGGTGAAAAACATATTGGAGGATGTTTTCTTATGCATCTTCTATTTGTCTTTGTAACTTACATGCAATCAAAACTAAAAACACAGTTAGGGTAGATCATTTTCTGAATTGGATACAAAGAAAACAAAGATTGAAAAAGAAGACTAATTCAATTCCTATTTAGTTACTTTCAATCTTAGATAAAATTAGAGGTGTCGCTTATTTTCCCACAAGAGAAAACCCTGGTCAATTTCAAGGTGGGGCTAAAGGGAGAGAAGGTAACTTTCAGTCCATAGACTGTACACAACTCTATCCTACTTCAAACAAGAGAAGTAAATGTCTTCTATCATTTAGAACTATAATTACACAGTTAACATGAAGGATTTAGACTTGTGTGCTTTTTTTTCTACCGTTCTTTATTTGCAGAGGGTATTTCTTCACTGCAAGGTCATTTTGATAATGTGACAAACTTTAGCTAAAATGTAAGTTTTCTGTATGTGTGTATGATTTCTAGTTTGATATATTATCATATATATATACAGTTTGGATTAAACTTTGCTTTATTAAGGAGGTATGGCACAACGTCTTCCAGGCCAAGATACTGTTCTCTTTATGACTTTAACTATGCTGTAAAAATGTGGGACTCTGTCTCTGTCTCCTTTCATCGCCTGATGAAGGTTAATACCCAGGAGGATGTCTATATGTTTTTCTTTGGGTTCACCTTCTTATTTAGCTTCTCTAGGAACATGCATTATATGCTCAATGACCTTTATTTATGGCTAGAAACCAAATATGAGTGAGTACATCCCATATTCATCTTTTTGGGTCTGGCTTACCTCACTCAGGATAGTGTTTTCTATTTCCATCCATTTGTATGCAAAATTCAAGAAGTCCTTGTTTTTTACTGCTGAGTAATACTCTAATATGTATATATTCCATACTTTCTTCATCCATTCTTCCGTTTACAATCAAAATCAAGTCTTTCATACCAGAACCTTCCCTGCTGTTCACCTCTTACAATTTTTAGAGTATTTGATTCTTGTTTTTGTAGACCCATTTTTTTTCCCTTCAATGGATTATTTGACTCTTAGGAAACTTCAAATAATGCAATTCTAGACACTTTCCTTTCATCAAATTGTGATTAGCTAATGACTTTATAAAATGTATTCTGACACCAAACTTCCTGGGTACACAGTTTATTAAGTGGTTAATATTTTTATGTTCAAAAGAGAATAACAACTGAGCTTTGAAAAAAAACACAAAAAAAAACCAAAAAAACTATGCTGTAAAAAACAAACAAACAAACAAACAAAAAACAGCACAGACAAGCTTGCTGACTACAAGTGTTCTTGTATTCTTTTAGATAAGGGGAGTGGGCAGGGTTTTTTCAACCTTGCCTGAGTATCCATTCACTCTACTCAGTTAGCATGCAATTCTGCCTTAGTTGCACATGACTGGGTAGTCTTAAGGAGGGATTAGAACACCTAAGACCAAAGGGTTAAAGAAAAAGGGCTCCCTCTTAAGTTGTGAGAAATCTATGCAAATCAATACGAAAATATTGATGTACATGTAGAAGGTCTTTTTCTGTCTCCCAAATAATGACATGGAAATTTCTTACTAATGATGAAAGTTTAACTGATAGCTTAGGCTTGTTCCTAGCTAACTCTTATAACTTAAATTAAGCCATTTATAGTAATCTACATTCAATCATGTGACATTACCTCTTCTCCATCTTGTACCTCCAGTTTCCTCTCCATGTCCCCAGACATCTGCTTGATTCCTCCTCCTCTTCCTTTCTCTCCCAGGAAATCCCACCAATACCTCCTGCCAACCTATTGGCCTTTCAACTTTTTGTTACACCAATCACAGCAAATATTCTTCCCATAGGGTATAAATATCCCACAACATGTACAGGGTAGAGATTTTCCAATTTGTTTACTTTCAGGAGGTGTCTGTCATTTCCTCCTCATGCTCAGTCAATAATCCTTCCAAATTCATTGGTCCACCAGGGTGAGCTTGAGTAAAACCAAAACTTAGATTTGTCATTGGGGTACTAAGGAAGAGGGATTAGAAATCTTTCAATTCCCCTACTGATGGAGGAAGGTCATTGGCTAATAAAGGAACTGCCTTGGCCCATTTTATTGGTTAGGACATAGGTAGGTGGAGTAAACAGAACAGAACGCTGGGAGGAAGAGGAAGTGAGCTCAGACTCGACAGCTCTCCTCTCTTGAGCAGACGCCTTCAGAGAGACACCATGCTCCCAGCTCCCAGGCAGATGCAAGCAATGAACTCCGACCCAGGATGGACATAGGCTAGAATCTTCCCAGTAAGCACACCTAGGGGCGCTACACAGATGATAAGAAATGGGCTAGTCCAGGTGCGAGAATTAGCCTAGAAGAGGCTAGATAGAAATGGGCCAAAGCAGTGTTTAAATGAATACAGTTTGTGTGTAATTATTTCGGGGCAAAAGCTAGCCGAGCAGGCGGCTGGGGTGTTGGGGACGCAGCCCCGCCGCCGCTCCTTATTACTACACCCTACTCTAAAATTTCACAGCAGAGGGTGAAGTCATGTGCTAATGTTGCTAAAGTTTATTAATTTTTAAACAGTAAGATGTTGGGATATAAAAATAAAAAAAATATTTTTAGTAAAAAAATTGTGAATAAAGGTGAAAATGGCCAGATTTTTTTCCCCAAAATTGTAAATGAAAAGCTCAAAAGATCATGCAAATCATGAGGGTCTCAGTAAGTTATTTAAATATGTAAAACATAAGATATGTAAAACTTAGATAAGAACAGGCTTGAAAAAAAGTGAATTTAATCAAGGCTTAAAGTGCTTAATTTCTGCTCAAGGTTTTACTAAATATAGTACATTCATTAAAATTACCAAAGTGGTACAACCTACCTTCTGGGTATTCAATTATAATATCTGATGGCCTATATTGATGAGGTCAGAAAGATTATAATGGTGAATATTTCCCCTTTCTCCAATGTCATCTAAGTCCCAAATGAGTGCAATACAGCTCCCCAAATGTGCTGTAGCTGTGGGGAATTTTTCAGGGATTCCATGAAGATGCCCCAGAGTTGACAATAAACTTTGTTCAGTCTGCAAAGAGAAGGGTCAACACAAAGGACAAGTTTCTTCCATACTTCTAAGTGAAAGAGGGGTCAAACAAGGCCTTTGAATTCTGTATAGATGGACTAACTGGTAAAGGAAAGACTAGAGGAACCAGAGGTCCTCCCAAACCCAGGTAACCCCTGAAAGAAAATGATTAATTTTGTCTGCCTACGTTGCCTTAAACACTCAGTAGGAATGTACAACAAGAATTATATCTTTTATTTCTTTAACAGCCTAAAGGATTGCATTGGTCAAATGCTGTACTTAAACTTGTGAGATATTATTTGGAGAACTATGCCTCACTAATAATTAACTTCTTGATTAAAATAAGTAGCACCAAAACCAAAAAACAAACAAACTTGGATTTGGGTAATTTTTTCAGAATATTTAAATGCTTTTTTTTACATTGTTAGGCAAACCTATAAAAATATTGGTGATCCTATATTTGTCTTTTAGATTGCCATTCAGAAGATGTTAAGTTGTGATCTCAACAAATGGACTATGAAATTTACTCAGGCTTGTAAAGACTTTCCCCTTCCCTCAGTATCAGGTATATGAGCTCAGGTGTCTATTACTGGGAGAACATTGCAAGTGAGGGTATTATTTTGAGCCGATTTCTCTTTACAAAATTTCCAGATATTCATGCAGGAGTAAAATGCAAATGGATAATTACACAGTTACATTTGAATCTGTCAAATAAAATTTATAGCACTGTAGATATAGAGAACACCATTTCTCTGACATTATCCACCTACAGGCTCTGATCCATGGTCCAGTCAGCTGCACTATCACAATTCACCTTAGTAAATAAGACCTACACTGATCATAATGAGATGGATTTTCCTTATTAACTTTTTAAAATTAATATTCCTCTCAAGGAAACCAACTGGCCAACTTCTGAACTTATGCAGGCCAGTGAATGGCATCTAAGCTCTTAAAACAAACAACTTTCTTCAGGTTCTATATCTTTTTTAATTTTTTTAATTCATTTTACATTTCAACCATAGTTCCCCATCTCTTCCCACTTCTCCCCAAACCACCAGCACCCACACTCAGAAAGACTAAGGCCTCTCATGGGGGGGGTCAACAAAGCCTGACATTTCATTTGAGGCAGGAACATGACCCTGCGACCCTGCGACCCTGCCACCCTGCATCGAGGCTGAGCAAGGTATCAACAGTAAGGAATGAGCTCCATAAAGCCAGCTAGCTCATGGACCAGGGTTAGATCCTGGTCCCACCACAAGGAGTCCCACAAACAATCTAAGCTATACAATTGCTACCTGCATGTAGAGGGCCTCCTTTGGTACCATGTAGGTTCTCCATCTATGGGTCTAAATTCAGTGAACTCCAAAGAGTTTGAATCAGCTGACTCTGTTGGTTTTCCCTTCATGATCTTGACACACCTTGCTCATATAATGCCTCCTCCAGCTCTTCATCTTGACTCCCAGAACATGACATGGTGATTTGTGTGGATTGCTGCATCTGATTTCATCCATTCGATGGTGACAGTGAGGATAGTCACCATTCTGATTACAGGGGAATACCAGTTCAGGCACCCTTTCCACTATTGCTAGGAGACTTCTATGGAGTCATCCTTGTGAATTCTTGGGAATTTCTCTTGCACCTGGTTTTTCTCTAACCCCATAATGGCTCCCTCCCTCAAGACATCACTTTCATTGTTCTCCCCCTCTATCCCTCCCCATCTGGCTCCCTCATGTTCTCATCTGCCATCCCCTCTCCTTTATAGTCCTCCCCCTGCCCCCAGTTAACTCAGGAGATCTCATCTATTTCCCCTTCCCAGGGCAAAAGAGGAAGGAAGGAAGGAAGGAAGGAAGGAAGGAAGGAAGGAAGGAAGGAAGGAGGGGAAGAATATATCACAGAAACCCCTTGTTCATCTAAGAAATCTTATTGCTACTTATCCAAATATCATATATTAGTAATTGTTATAACTGAGAATCAAACATAATTTTACTTTGTTTTGTTCTCTAGGATTAACTGATAATGAACAGTCTAAGCTTCAAGAAAGTATGTGAAATGCTAACTTCCAGCTGCACACTTAGCTTTGTAGGTATTTTTGATGCAGGGCTAGAGATATGAATCAAAGATTAAATGCAATTGCTGTTCTTGTAAGGGGCCCTTGGTCCAATTCCCAAGTTCTGTTGGGTTCCCATAGGGAATCATTTATAGTTCCATGTCCAGGGGGTCTGGAACTCTTTTACAGCCTTCATAGGCATGTGTGTTTGTGTGTGTGTGTGTGTGTGTGTGTGTGTGTGTGTGTGTGTGTGTGTGTACATTCAGGACCACACAGACTAAATGAAATGCATTTTAAAATAAAAATTGATCTTGGCCATTCTTACAGGTGTAAGATGGAATCTCAGAGTTGTTTTGATTTGCATTTTTCTGATGCTTAAGAATGTTGAACATTTTCTTAAGTGTCTTTCAGCAATTTTAGATTCCTCTGTTGATAATTCTCTGTTTAGGACTGTACTCCATTATTTTTATTGGATTACTTGTTCTTTTGATGACCAATTTCTTTAGTTATTTGTATATTTTGGAAATCAGACCTCTGTCTGATGTGGGGTTAGCAAAGATCTTTTCCCATTCTGTAGGCTGTCATTTTGCCTTGTTGACCGTATCCTTTGCTTTACAGAAGGTTTTCAGTTTCAGGAGGTCCCAGGTAATAAATTGTGCTCAGTGTCTGTGCTGCTGGGGTTATATTTAGGAAATGGTCTCCTGTGCCTATGCATTCAAGTGTACTTTCGACTTTCTCTTCTATAAGGTTCAGTGTGGCTAGTTTTATGTTGAGGTTTTTGATCCACGTGGACTTGAGTTTTGTGTATGGTGATAGATATGGGTCTATTTTCATTCTTCTACATGTTGATATCCAGTTATGCCAGCACGACTTGTTAAATATGCTTTCTTTTTTTCCATTTGATATTTATTGTTTCTTTGTCAAAAATCAGGTGTTCAAATGCTGTAGGAGCACATTCTGCTCCTTCAGCCAATAGCCTTTAAGATGCCAGCCCACTTGGGCATGGGCTCTTATAATTTAAAAAGCAGCAGGAACCGTCTGCCCGCTCTCTTGCTTTGGGCTCCTGTTCCAGCTGCTGGACTCTATTCCTGTTTGCACTCAGAGGACTGTTGTTTAGGGTGGTGATCTGTAAGTTTTCCCCTTAAATAAATAACCCTTTTATTATCCTAATTCTGAACTTGTGTGGGGTTGTTTTACAGGATTATTTGAAGGTGTGTGGATTAATTTCTGGGTCTTCTATTTGGTTCCATTGGTACTTTTGTCTGTTCTTATCCCAATACCAGGCTGTTTTCAGTACTGTAGCTCTGTAGTAGAGTTTGAAGTCAGGGAAAGACAAGATCTCCTGAGTAAATCGGGAGCATGGGGACCTTGGGGAAGGGTTGAAAGAGGAAAGGGAGAGGCAGGCAGAGGAGCAGAGAAAAATGTAGAGCACAATAAAAATCAATAAAAAATAAAATAAAAATTGATGTATTGATATAAGGGAAAAAATAAGAGTGGGTATTTGAGTGAAACTTGAAAGATGTATATCCTATTTTCATATCCCATGCAGTCTTCATGCACCCTAGGACACAAAACATTAAAATAAATTATTGCATTACAGAAACAAAGTAAAGCAAAACTCCCCAAAGAACCTCAAAGTCAATTTGAACAGTGTTTCCTCAATGCTAGTAATAGAGAAAAAATTTTGATTATCTAATTAAAAGACATTTGAAGTATTTGTAAAAACCCAAATGTACTTTTTGAATGAAACTTGTGTCAGGAAGGATTTATGTGTTAAATCTCATGGCTAACTAAGAGAAAAGAAAATCATAGCAACCCCTTTCAGATATGAGACTTCAGTTATCAACAAACAGGATGAAATGTTGGAAACTTTTCCTTCAAAGATTTCACAATTTAACAAGCTCTATAGCCACACTATGAGTTTATACAATTCGACAAGATATTGAGTGAAATTTCCCAGAATGAACGTAGAGAAGCAGAGAAATTTGTCTATATATAAAAAGAGACATAAACTTAAAAACTCACATACAATATAATTTGGAGGTAGATAATCAGTGTGCTGCCAGGAAACTGGGGGTGGCAGTTCAGCGTTGTATGTGCACCAGCATAGCCTAGTGACTGTTTAGAAGCCACATCTTCCCTGCTTGACATAGAAGTTGTCTGAATGTTATGAGTCCCACTGATATGAAGGTCCGGATGCTAATATGGTGTCTTATAAAGCACTTAGTGTAAACACAAGAGAAATCTAATCATCAAATGAAAATAAAAGGAACTTAGTTAAACTAGAAATATTTAAATTGATTTCCTTCGCACCTAAATACAGTCTACATTTCTGTCTGAATTGTATATATTCACAAGTCTAAAAGGCCACATACTTTTTGGGGATTGATTTAAAGATGCCTGTTCAGCTTGCTGGCTGCTTTTCTTTTTGACCTTGTTATTCCCTTTCTTTCTCTTTCCTTCCTTTCCTATCTCCCTTTATTCCTCACTCCCTCTGTTTACCTGTATCCAGGGATCTCATGACAAACACTCGATTCTTCCCTGTTTAGGAAACAACGAATATTTTGTATGCTTGTATTCATTGCATATGATCCATTAAGATGTTATGAAGTAAATTTAAATACTATGGAGTTTTGCAAAATATGTATAATTAATCAATGAATGAGGGTTATGCTGTATTTCATAAGCTGCCCAAAAAGGTCAGTTAAAGGTGAAGTCTAGTGACTATACAATTTCCCAAAGAAATGGAAAAAATAAGTCTTGGATAAAGTTTACCACAGATTTCTGTGCTGAAGGCAATGGAATGACATCAATAAACAACTAAGATTCTGCAACTCAATCATTTCTGCTTCCTGTAAGCTAAACAGGGGTTACAGAGGGACAAGGCTGTGTTGTAAATCTCTAATGTAGCTAATCAGGAAACATGAAGAACAAAAGGATAAAACACTAGGGGAAAAAACAGGAGCTATAGCTGCAATTTTGGAAAGACATCACAATGCAATAATTATGAGAGAATACTAAGTAGGTTCTGTGCTCATGCATTTGAAATCTCTATAAAGTGGATCATTAGCTAGGAAAACATAAAGAATGAAATTATTCCCATAAAGAAAAAAGAAATAGTTAAAAAAATCAGGAAAATGTTGAAATAATAAAGACTAGAGTCCATCTTAATTTATGACATGGGTCTTCCAAATTCTCATGAAAAATAATTTTATTAAGAACTAACTACATCTCATCAGTAACTATTTAAGTCTGTTTCACAAGTAATCAGTGTTCAGTTGGAAGTTCTGTTTTGACCCCACTACCTCCCCTATTCCAAATCTTGTCACTGTCAGAAAGCCCACCAAGCAGAGCTGTTCAAGCCCATAGCTACAGAGTATTTAAACTCCCCTCTAGAGAGCGGCCATGTGATATTTCACAATCTCTTCCCATCTCATCTCTGGTGGCCAAAAGGGTCACCCAGGAATGTTTTGCCCAATAAATCTGATCTTTTATTTTTACTTCTA
Organism: Microtus pennsylvanicus; assembly: GCF_037038515.1. Lineage (NCBI taxonomy): Eukaryota > Metazoa > Chordata > Mammalia > Rodentia > Cricetidae > Microtus > Microtus pennsylvanicus. Next base: position 177,784,957 of record NC_134579.1, on the reverse strand, counting down.
CTTGATTTGGCTTACTGTGTCAGTGGAGAGACTTAATATCAAGGTACAAAAACCACTCATTTGGTCCTGACTTTATTGTAAAAGTTAACAAGGAAAAGTTTTATTGACTAAAAATGTGACTAAAAATACACAAACACACACACATATATTTTCACAGAAATACACATATATAATCATTTTATATATAATATACATAGATACATATATATTATACAACCATTTATAACCTTACATCGAACACTCACAATTACTTAGATGATAATTCTATCATTAAAAAAGGATAAGCAGATTAGGTAAGGTTAAATAGCTTCATTTAACATTTCCACAAACACATGTTCATCTCTATCATCAAAAAAATAATTTAAACAGTTAATAGGAGTTTGGGAGTTTGTGTTTTCAGTGATCTTTTAAGCTTGATAACTTTTTATTTGAATTCCTATTTATTTTTGCGTTAGAATATGTTTGGCCATGGATTAGTGAATACTGACCCTCAACCAAATGAATTACATTGCAAATTTAAGTCATCTAATTAAATACACAAGGCCTGGTCAGGTATTTATAAGTAGGCTTGATTCTGCTCTCCAGTAGCATTTGATCTTAGTACCTATTGTAGAATATTATTTTAAGGTGCGTTAGGGCCTAGCATCAGGCATTGTCTGAGGTCCTGATTACGCTTAGCCAATGAGGGGTGACCATGCCAAGAGATTGAAATACCTGGGTGTTGGGAGGGTATATAATTTTTTCTCCCACTGTTAAATTAACAAGTCTGCCCTATCCCTTTTACCTGACTCCCTGGGTCTGTGTTCATTCATGTTCTGCTTTCTGACCTCCTCCTCTAAGGAAGACCCAACTACAAGGTCCTGTCTCTGTTTTTCACCTTCATTTGGTTTGTTCCGCTTTCAGGCAGGAATTGCCTATTTAGTACTTGATGCTTTGGGTAGTGCAGAGAACTATATTCTCCTAAGATGGATGCACCAGTTAAGAATACATTTGCATCCCAAGATAGTGCAGAAAGTAGTAAATCAAAGCTGACTAGAAAAGCTTCAGGCATTTGTCAATAAATACTATTGACTATTGTGATCGAGAGTACAGGGTACACCAATTACTTCAAATATCCAGGCATTTTGGTGTCGGTGTTGTGGAAATGCTAATACTTCCCCACCACTAACCTCTGCCACCAAAAATATTTTATTGATCCTTTACCTATACCAGAAGCTTACTGAAGAATGATTTCCCAGGATGCACTGCGTTTCTTAACCTTTCCCACAGTCTTTGAAACATGGTGGACTCATGTGGGCACTTCTGCTCACAAGTAGAAAATAAACAGCAGAATGTGTTTCAGCCTTAGATGATCAAAAACCAGTTTCGTCCTCTTCAATTTGCCATTCAATAATATCAGGCTTAAGGAAGATTTTGAGAGTACAAGAAATTAGAGCAAGACAATGTCGAAAAAGATCATCTGAGTATTGACATATTTCTTGAAGTTGGTTTAGTCTTGCATTATTTGAAAAAACATAGCCATGGTTTGCATCAATTTTATGAGGCATTTAGCAACCAATATGCAATGAGTTTGACTAAAAGCACACTTGGATTATGTGTTATCCTAGAATGACTTTGTTTTCAGGGGCAAACTAGACCCAGGAGGCATTTTCAGAGTAGTCCTACTCAAAACATGTGCATTCAGATTATCAAAGGGCCTATTTGTACCCACGTTTCTGAGGATTTTGTGCTTGTTCGATTGGTTATTACTTTGCATTTGGCTTTGATTTTTTAGACAGTCTGTGTAGGTAGTCCAGGTGTTCTTGTCCTTTAAATCCTCCTGTCTCAGCAACATGAGAGCTAGGACTGTCAGGGTGCACCATCAGGCTTGACTGTGAAAGTATTTTAAAATAATCTAGGCCAACCTTATTTGTCTTTTTATGCAAAACTAAAAGAAAAAAATAGTGTTCCTTTTCAGCAGTTTTATCGTCCTTTGCTACTTATAGTCTCAATTTCTGAAACATTTGCTCATGTATTTTAGTAAAACTTACTACATATCGATACATGTTATCACATCCAAGTTTGGAGATATTAGGATGTAATACGTAATTATCTTTAGTTTCTAAAAATGTCATTGTGTCCACATTTCACTCCTTTTGCTACCATGTCATCTTTTTATTGATCAGAGTTGAGATATCTTTCTTTTCTTCTGCTTGCCCTTCATGTATCTTTCTAAGAACTTACTTATCATTCTCCTCTCTTCTTCCACCTACTCTCCTCTCCCCCTTACCTCCCACTGGTTTTCATTTTTATTTTCTTTCATCTATTGGAAGGCTTTATTTACAAATGATTATTTAGTAAGGCCCATCGATTTTGACATTTAATTATTTTCTATTGTTCCTTAAGTAGCCCCTTAATGATTGTCTCCCTCTTAATACATAAAAGTGTGACACATCTAGGCGAGAGATATTTTATTACAAAACTTAGATGACTATGCTTTGAAACGACATTGGGAAAATGGGTAAATTCAATGCATATTTTTTTGGAAGAAGTCAAACTTCTGCAGAATGTATGATTCCCACTATGTAACATTCTTGTTGACAGAGGTTTCTGTCCCACCTGGTCCTGCAGCTATTCAGTCCCAAAGAAACACACAGAGGTCTACATTAATCATAAACCGATTGGCCTAGTATCTCAGGCTGTTTTTATTAACTAATTCTTGCATATTAAATTAGCCCATGATTCTCGTCTGTATTAGTCACATGGCTTTGTATTTTTTATCAGCGAGGCATTCTCATCTTGAGTCCTCTGTATCTGGCTTTCTCTGCGTTGACTGCAGACTAGGTCTTTCCTCTTTTCAGAATTCTCCTGTTTTTAATGCCCAGGCTCTCCTTCCTGCCTGGTCACCCCGATTATACTTCCTGCCTGGCTACTGGCCAATCAGTGATTTCTTAAAACAATACAATATAAGTGAGATGATACAAGACCATTATCCCACAGCACATTCTGGGAAAGGAAAATCTCTGGGCTAGTAAAAATATTAGTAAACATACAATGTATGTTTAGAACTACTTAGGGGCATAGTGAATCATCAAAGGAACAAATGCTTACTTGCTCTCAGGCAAGTAACAAGCACTATTGTGTCATATTTAAAATTAACATTAAAACAGAAATGATTAAGTATCTTTCTTAAGGCAATACAGACAATCTGTTGTGTTATGATGTAATTATCAGCAGAACTACTTTTAACTTTAGGTTTCTTGTTTCATTTTTCTGTGATTTTCAATTTTAATTTTCTATCTTATACAAATTTTGTAACAATTTTAGTTTCAGCAAAATTGAATGAAAGGATCAGAAGTTCTGATAACCCACTGTACTTATATATACACTTATTCATTAATTTTCAATTTTTGTGCAACATAATTGTACATTTATGATATTGATGAATTTCATCTGAGTATCATGACATCTTTTTATGGTTTTCACAGGGGCCATGCTTACTGTTTGCACTAGAGTTGGACAACTGTGCCCAGCAACTAACATTTTCTATATATCCCATATTTGACTGTAAATGTTCTGTTGAAACTTTCCCTTCTAGTCTCAGTAAGAAATTATATATGTTTAATTCTATAAAAGGTATAACATAAAGATCCCTATTTGAAACTCTAGACATAGACTCTTGGTGACATAGTAATATAATCTTATAAGATGCCCATAAGTACAAATTTCAAGTGTTTCCCATCTATTCTTGGCTTGTTTTGCTCCTTTCTTTATACTGATAATGGATAAACAATTCCTAATTTTAATGTAGTTACCATACTCACTTGCTTTTGTGTTAGTGTTTATTGAAGATTTAAGAGATATTATTTACCCTCAGGTAATAAAGATGATTTCAAGCCTATACAAATTCTGTTTTTCACATTTAATTTCTTACAGTATCTGGAATAAATTTCTTTTAAAACTTATTATCTCAAGATGAAATATAGTTCTTTAATAAGACAAGTAACTGATCCAATATAAACTGCATAGTGGTTTAGCAATTGATATATAATTCCAAGTCTTATATGTGTGTGTGTGTGTGTATTATATGTATGTATATACATATATATATGAATATACTTTGTAATATTTGTTTTATTGTATTTATCTACCTCCAAAGCAATCTTTACTAACAAATTTTCAGGATAGATCATTAGAGAAACCAAATAGTGTGGACTTAAACTTTGGTTCTGTACTTATTAGCAATGTCATTGTAGACAGCATGTCATATGAAAGTTTAATAAGCTAAAGTTCATTTATGTATTTAAAAATTGAAGTTTACATTTACTTGGTATACAACTAAATATTGTTGTTCCTTGATATTAAGTAGCACACACACACACACACACACACACACACATACACACACTGGGCTAGCTCTTTATTCTTTTAGTTCTAACTTCAAAATATAAATGAGTTTTTTTTTTCATTTAAGAGATTTCCTTTAGTTTCTGCTATGTACCTTAACTGAATTTCCAATTTGTTCCTCAGATTGAAAATACCCACACCTAGTACATGACATGAATTTTAATTCCCAAGTCACATTAATCACCCTTCAATTTACTTGGATATATTTTTTTAAAATCCACAATTCCATGAAAAATAATTCTTCAGCATCCCCAGGTCATAATATCCCAGTTGCATGCACTTATTGTCATACTGCCATTTAGAAAACTATGCTTTTTCTTCTAGGCTGTTGGTAACCAAAGCCATCAATATAAGCATTCGATTCTTGGTGTCCATTCATCTGATTACCTTTTGGCATTTTTGGTTTGTAGTTCTGTAACCAAACGTCTTAGGGAGCTAATAATTATAACCAGGGGATTAGACAGAGGGTTGCTAGTAAAAATTAAGAAGAATCCCAATTACTATCCAAGCAAAGGAAGCAAGGAGCTTCCATTGAGGGAAACTCACCTATATTCATTCACTAGTGGCTGGGTCTTCCCTTGGATAATCAGGAGCATATTTGATTCAACTCATTATTTCTTTATTCATTACTTGGAAAAATAAACATCAATGTCAAGAGATGGCTATGGGTGGAAAATTTGGAAGTAAAATGAGAAAATTTTATTTGAGGCCCCTAAAAGGAATGAGTCCTGTCCTGAGGACTTCATGATTTCAGTTGGTTCTTGTGGGTAAGTTCTACAGATGTCTGGTACCCAAAATGTAACTGAAGAGGAAGATATTTTCAGCTACATAAAGGAACTGTTATTGGCTGTTATTGTTGTTGTTTTTACTAGAACTGTACGTGATTTTTCCTTAAAGTCTCAACATCTTCAAAATCTGCTTCTGTAGCTGGAGAGATGGCCAAGAGGTTAAGTTCACCTGACTATTCTTTCAGATGGACCAACGTTCGATTCCCAGCACCGACAGCACTCAACCATCTGCAACTCAGGATATCCAATCTCTCCTCTGACCTCCATGGGTACAGAATATATATGATGCACACACACACACAGATAAAATTAATGACAATAATAAATAATTACTCGGTTTCTGTTTGGGTTTGGGGCTTCTTGATGCAATTCTTTAAATCAGAGTCACATGATACCCTAAACTCAGTTTGACTTCCACATCTCTAAATACATTTATAAATATAATTTTCAGGGAATCTTGAATTCTTAGTCTCAGAAAAATATCTATGTGCTTCCAGTATTTTATCCTTCTAAATATTTGTCCAAATGCATCCTTGATATTTTAATTAACTTATAGAACTAAAATATCAATCTCTACATTTTCTGATGTATGTATATTACAGAAGTATTTCTGTTTTCCTAAAATCCATTGTCCAATAAACCCTATCATTGGCTCTTTCTCATGTAACACATGTAACTCTTAGCCACAGTACACAGTGAATTCACATTATAAAAGCTTGCTGAACAGTTGTTAATGATGCCATTCTGAAAGTTCTATCATTTCCTAAGAAACTGTATTTACGAATGAGAAATAAAATTGATAACTAGTTCCTAATTTCATGGGAGATTTTGTTTGAAAACTGATTTTTCTCATTTTAGGGAAAGTATATAGTTCTGCATAAATCTGTTTTTCTTACAAGTCCCTGGTTGTTTTTAAAAATATTATTCCTATCACAGTGCTATCTCTGTAAAATGCTTCTGTCTTTGCTAGTGCGTTCCAAAAGCCATCATGATATGATTAGCCAAACTCTTTCCCTTGTCTGTGTCTGACAGTCCGGAAAGAACAGGATGATGTTTATTGTTTGGGGATTAGAACTTTAACAGTAGGTGCCACTAGTAATCCTATGATATTTTATAAAAAAAAAAAACTAAAGTCATTTCTAAGTGATGTGAAATATTGTTAATTGGGCAAAGATGTGTTATATTTGTTTATGCTGTGGAATATTACTGTAACTGTGTAAAGGTGTGTAACTTCTGTTTAAGTTGTATTTGATTAATGATGTAAGGAATTGTGTTTAATTATGTACAGATGTTTTTCAACTGTTTCCCATTGCCTGTCTAAGGAACTGGATTTGTCTAATAAAAAGCTGAAAGACCAATAGCTAGGTAGAGAAAGGATAGGCAGGGCTGATGGACAGAGAGAATAAATACAAGGAAAAATCTAGACTCAAGAGAAGAAAGAGGAGAGTAAAAAAGAATGAAAGAGAGGGAGATGCCAGGAGTCAGCTACTCAACCACTCAGTCAGCTACAGAATAAGATGGGAAGAAAGACATATAGAATAAAGAAACATAAAAACCCCAGAGGCGAAACATAGAAGAGAAACAGGATAATTTAAGTTAGAAAAGCTTAGCTAAGGGTAGGCATTCATAACTAGTAAGTCTCTGTGTCATGATTTGGGAGCTAGTTGGTGGCCCAAAAGAAAAAGCCTGGTACACTAAATGGTTCACTTTTCCTCCTAAGATCTAGACAATGTTGTGAATATTCTCAGAAGAATTCATTACAATTATAACATCAATACCCCATATATTTCATAGGCTACCTTCAACTTCATATTTTAAGCTTCCAAATTCTATCAAATTGATCTTCTGTTAGTGAATTGACCTCCCATTATCACCTTGGCCACCTTATCTTATAGATATATATTAATCCCTTTAGAAAGTGTTTTTGTGCCTGTGTCTAATAAAAATATATTTACTGACTTAGAGCTCAATTTATCTTACACGTAAATGTGATCCTCTAAGAGTGGGACTAGGTCTAGCTAAAGAAAACAAAGGTTAATTTACTAAGTATAACATCAGTTTATTTAAAAAACAGTGTGTATCGGTGTTTTGTCTGCATGTATGACTGCATACGCCATGTGTGTCTGATGCCCACAAAAGGCCAGAGACGCAAATTGGGTCCCCAAGAAATGGAGTTGTAGGCATTTATGAGCTAGCATGAGAGTGCTGAGAACCAAACCTAGATCCTCTGTAAGAGCAACAAGTGTTTTTCACCATTAAGCAATCTCTCCAGGCCCCATTAATATACATTCAAGAAACAAACTTTATTAACTTACTAAAATATGATGTCCTCTTTGAATCACATCAGCCTTTAGAAATAAGGTTAGTATTACTCAGAATCAGATGTTCATTGTCAGGTTTTTGGCCTAGCTAAATCTGTTCCTCAGCAACCTATCATTTTTTAAGATTAATTTCACATTTATGATCCATTACTTTCTTTTCCTTCAGGAGTGGTGTAAGGTGAGACTCATACGTATGATATATTCTTCTCTGATTGGAATGATTATGTTGAACCCAAACTCTTTATTGATTGTAATATACTTTTCTTCAAAATTTTCATAATTTCTTTTTAAATCAGTGCTAAAATATTGATTATATCCATTTTAATTAATGCTGCCTTCATGAGATTTTATAATAATTAATATCATTCCAAATGCTTTTCAGATATACCTCATATTGACAAATACAGAATAACTATACATGTTAGAAGATTTTAGTTTCTGCCAATAATCCCAAAATGAAAAAATTGAAAAATCTGGGTAAATACAGTTTTATAATCATCACAAAACTTGAAATTGATTTGAGATGGACATTCTAAATTGCTGTGGTGTGTAGAAGAAACACATGACCAATGTGTGGCCACTTCTGCTTTCTGTTTGGGGACTGGCTTTGTGGAAGAGTCCATGTCATGAGGGACTCTTGTAGGTGGGAGAGGGAGGGCATGCTCACTTTAATTTAATTTGCTTTATGAAAAGTAACTGAGCACTAAACTTGTATGTATGCATTTTTGCACATTATTTTATTCCCCAATTAAATGATTTAAATACTAAATGAGGAACAGAATCAAAACACACACACACACATATATATATATATTCATATATGTATAAATATATAAATTTTATGTTATCTGGGAACTCACTGAGTTGAGAAATGGAATGAGGTATAATTTAATGGTGTTTGTAAATAGCATTAGATTGAGTATAATTGTGACATGATTTGAATGCATCCATGAGTGTCACTGTATAATTTCCTGTAATCAAAAATTCCTATGAAAACACTGTTTACAGAGTGACAAGTTTAGTCATCTATACAAGAGAGCTGCGAGGGTTTCTTCAGACTTACTGGTGAATATCACATCATTGTGTCTGGACCACCAGGGCAGCATCTCTCTTTACACTTTGTGGCATTACAGAAAAAGTGAACTTCCCTCTTCTCTTGGTTTTCTAACTTTAATGCTATTTAATAATATTTCCGGTTAGAGATCTTTCTATTCCTTAAAGGCCCATAATGGCTTTCTCCTTGAATTTCCACCCCATTATACAACAAAACAGACTTTTGGAGACATTGTATTGATTTGTTTTGTTCATATCTGAAAAGAAAAAAAAATTCCCAAAAGCCGAAAACAACACAAAATAAGTGGGATTTTACAACAGTATCAAAGGACACATGGGAAATGAAGTTAGAAACATGAGACCGGCATGAAATCTGGATCGCTTGGGTTTGAGAGCAATTTCAGAAGTGTAGTAGACAAATTGTTGACCTAAGTAAAGACTACAATTTTATCAAATCATTGAAAAAATTAAAATTACAACATACATAGGATATACCATACATGTTCCACACCCTCAAGGGAGTTTTGGCATGTAATCCTCATTCCCCAAATTTATAACTCAAATCTAGAGACCTAAGCATAAACTTAAAACTCTCAATACTGCAAAATGTTAGGCCACATTTGCTCATCTTAGCGTTCATGATAAAATAGTTACTCTTTGTATGCTAACAAATGGTAATTAACTAAAACCATTTCTTCAAAAGAATCTCAGTACTCAAGTAAACAGTTTGGTCAAGAAAATTTATTTATAGTATGTGAATGCTTTAAGCCTTTATATGGCTATATATTTGTACTATTTGCAAGCATTACATTATGGAGGCCTAGGGGTTTTGTTTTAAACTTAGTGAATTTTTTGTTTGTTTGTTTGTTTTGTTTTTGTTTTTCAAGACAGAGTTTATCTTCATAGCTTTGGCCTGTCCTGGAACTTCTTCTGTAGAACAGGCTAACCTGGAACTCACGGAGATCCGCCTGTTTCTGCCTCCCTAGTACTGGGATTAAAGGGTTGAGCCACCACTGCTCATCATAAGTGAAAGTCTTATCATTATACCTGGAGCCAAGAAAGTGTAAGATTAATTATTATTTATTTATTTTGCATTCCAACCACGGTTTTCCCTTCCACACCTTGCCTCCTGCCCATCCCATGCCCCATCCACTCCTCCAAAAGGGTAATAATGCCTGCCATGTGCAGTCAACAAAACCTGGCACATTAAGCTGTGGCAGGGACAATCCCCTTCCCACTACTTCAAGAGAGAACAAGGTCTCCCATCGTAGGGATGAGCTCCAGAAAGCTAACTAATGTACCAGGGATAGAGCCTGGTCCCAATGCCAGTGTCCTGTCAAATAGACCAAGCTACACAACTGCCCCCATACGCAGACGGCCCGTGTCAGTCCCACGCAGGCTCTACATCTCTAGGTCTAGATTTCGTGAGTTTCAACTAGTTTGATTTAGCTGTTCCTGTAGGTTTCCCCATTATGATCTTGACCTCCCTTGCTCATATAATCCCTTTTCCCCATCTTCAACTAGATCGCAGAGCTCAGCCTGGTGCTTGGCTGTGGATATCGGCATCTGGTTCCATCACTTACTGGATGAATGCTCTTACAATAACATAGTAAACAATCTTATTACAGGGGAAGACCAGTTCAGACACCCTCTCCACTATTTCTAGGAGTCATCTAGTTAGCTGGGGTCATCTTTCTGGATTCCTAGAAATTTCCCTAGCACCTTGTTTTTCCCTAACCCCATAATAGCTCCCTCTATCAAGATATCTCTTTCATTTTGTTCTCCCCTTTTGTCTCTGCCCCAACTCGACCATCCCCTTACTTCATGTTCTCATTCCCCCATTTCCTCCCCTCTACTGCCCCATTTATCCCTTGTTTACTCAAGAAATCTCATCTAATTCCCGTTCTGAGGAGCTTCTCTGAAACTGTGGATTGTAGTCTGGTTATTCTTTACATCTATTATTCACTTATGAGTTATGTTTGTCTTTCAGAGTCTGGGTTACTTCATTCAGAATGATTTTTTTTCAAGTTCCATCCATTTGCCTGCAAATTTCTGATGTCACTTTTATTTATAGCCGAGTCATACTCTGTTGTGTAAATGTATCACATTTTCTTTAACCATTCTTTGTCTGAGGGGCACCTAGATTGTTTCCAGTTCTGGCTATTACAACTAATGCTGCTATGGACATGAGTAAGTTTTTCTAGTATGATTGAACATCCTTTGGGTATATGCTAAAGAGTGATATCACTGGGTCTTGAAGTAGATTGATTTACAATTTTTCTGACAAGTTGTTTTAGGATTTTCAAAGTGGCTGTACAAGTTTGCACTCCCTCCGGCAGTGGAGGAGTGCTCCCCTTAATCTACATCCTCTCCAACATAAGATGTCCTTAGTATTTTTGATCTTAGACATCTGGATAAGTGTAGGTAGTATCTCAGAATCATTTTGATAACTAAAGATGTTGAGCAATTCCTTAAATGTCTTTCAGTCATTTGAGGTTCTTCTATTGAGAATTCTCTGTTTAAATCTGTACCCCATTTTTAAAATTGCACTTTTTGGTATTTTGATATCTAGTTTCTTGAGTTCTTTACATATTTTGGAGAATATCCCTCTGTCAGATGTGGGGTTGGTAAAGATCTTTTCCTATTTTGTAGATTACTGTTTGGCATTACAGAAGATTTTCAGTTTCAGGAGGTCCCATGTACTGACTGCGCAGTCTCTGTGCTACTGATATTATAATTAGGAAGTGGTCTTTTGTGTTCATGTGTTCATGGCTACTTCTCACTTTCTCTTCTATTGGCTTTGATTTAGCAGGATTTATGTTGAGGACTTTAATCTACTTGGACTTCAGTTTTGCGCATGGGGATAGATATAGATCTATCTTCTACACATATGCATCCAGTTAAGCCAGTACTGTTTGTTGAAGATGCTTTCTATTTCCCATTGTACCATTTTGGCTTCTTTGTAAAAAAATGGGCTGTTCACAGGTATGTGGATTAATGTCAAGATCTTCAATTAGATTCCATTAATCCACATGTCAGTTTTTATAGCAATATCAAGCTGTTTTTATTACTATGGCTCTATAGTGAGTTTGAAATTAGGGATGGTGATGCCTGCAGAAGTTTCTTTATGTACAAGATTCTTTTAGCTATTCTATTTTTTTTTTGTTGTTTTTCCATATGAAGTTTAGTGTTGTTCTTTCAAAGTCTGTAAAGAACTGTGTTGGGATTTTTATGGGGACTGCGTTGAATCTGTAGATTGCTTTTGCTGTAGCTAGAATTTCAAGTACTATATTAAATAGATATGGAGAGGGTGGAAAGCCTTATCTTGTTTCTGATTTTACTGTAATGTTTTTGAGTTTTTCTCTATTTAATTTGATGTTGGCTATTGGTTTGCCATAAATTGCTTTTATTGTGTTAAGTTATGTTCCTTTGTATTTCTGCTCTCTCCAAGACCAAGAAGAAGGTGGATTTTGATGGAAACCTTTTCAGCATCTAATGAGATGACAGTGTAGTTTTTCATTCAGTTTGTTTATATGGTGGATTACATTGACAGATTTTCACATGTTGTTGTTGGAGGGAGGTAGTTGCTTGTTGTTTCCCAGCTGCCCAGTCCTGAAATAATCAAACAGAAATTGTATTATTTAAATCACTGCTTGGTCCATTAGCTCTAGCTTCTTATTGGCTAACGCTTACATCTTAATTTAACCCATCTCCATTAATCTGTGTATTTCCACGTGGCAGTGGCTTACCACCAAAGTTTTGGCACATCTGTCTCTGATGGAGGCTCCGTGGCTTCTCTCTGACACTGCCCTTCTTTCTCTCAGCATTCCATTTAGTTTTCCTCACCTAGTTCTGTTCCCCTATAGCTCTGCTATAGGCACAAAGAAGCTCCTTTATTTAATGATGGGGGAGAGTCTTCTGTTTTGTGTTAATTTCATTAGTTAAATAAAGAGACTGCCTTGGCCCTTTAATAAGACATAAAATTAGGTAGGCAGAGTAAACAGAACAGAATGCTGGGAGAAAGAAGCTGAGTCAAGGAGTTGCCATGATTCTCCCACTCCAGGCAGACGCAGGAAAAGATCTTTCCTGGTAAGCCAGCTCGTAGGCTACAAAGATTATTAAAAATGGGTTAGATCAATATGTAAGAGCTAGCCAATAAGAGGCTAGAGCTAATGGGCCAAGCAGTGTTTAAAAGAATACAGTTTCCATGTAATTATCTCGGGTAAAGCTAGCCAGGTGGTGGGACGCAGCCCAGCCCGCCAATCTTATTACAACAATTTAACCAGTGATATTCACAGCATACAGAGGGAAATCCCACATAATGTTGAACTATCCTTGTTTCTCTGGGATGAAAAAAATTTTATCATGGTGGATGTGTTGTGTGTTCATAGATTCAGTTTGCCAGTATTTTATTGAGTACTTCTACATCAATGTTCATAAAGGAGATTGGTTTGTATTCTCTTTCTTTATTGCATCTTTTGTGGTTTGGGTATCAGAGTAACTATAACCTTATAAAAGGAGTTTAGTGATGACCTTTCTGCTTCTTGTGTGGAACAATTTGAAAAGTATTGGTATTAGTTCTTCAAACTTCTGGTATAAATCTGTGCTGAAGCTATCTGGCCCTGGGCTTTTTTAATTTGGGAGACTTTTAATGATTGCTTCTATTTCTTTAGGGGCTATAGGTTTATTTAAATTGTTCATCTGGTCTTGATTTAATTTGGGTAAATGGTACTGATCCAGAAAATTGTCCATTTATTTTCAATTTTCCAACTTTGTGGAGTACAGATTTTTGAAGTATGACCTGATGATTGTCTCGATTTCCTTAGTGTCTGTTGTTAAGTCCTCCTTTTCATATCTGAATTTGTTAATTTGGATATTCTATATTTGCCTTTTGATTAGTTTGGATAGTGATTTGTCTATCGTGTTGATTTTCAAAGAAAACCAACTCTTTGTTTCAGTGATTCTGGGGGTTGAGTAGAACTTGTACACTACAGGGTCTGATGGGGGGTAGAACAGCCTGCCCATAGGAGCCTCGCCTGCTGACAGGCTACTGTGGCTGAGATGTTTGGGGGAGGCACACAGTGTTTGCTCATTGTACTTACAGTCTAGAAACTGGGTTGTCCATATGGGAGGCAGTCACTCACCTCCTGGCCTAATCAGAGCAGGCAGGGTCTGATTATTATTATTTTTTATTATTATTACTATTATTATTATTATTAATCATTATCATGTGAGGTTTTGTTTGTGGACAGATTACCTTTGACTCTGTTTTAGTCAAAGAGACTGCTTAAGAAATGAAAATTTTTAAGTAGGTTTTAATTGACAGAAATATTTTTAAATGCATTTGACTATAATACAAGAAAATCATTCATCATATTACTCTATATATAGAAGGTCCCCTGGAACTCAAAACAGACTAAGATGTATTATTTTTAGCTTTTTTTTCTTTAATGGCAGAACTTTAGCTGTTCTCTCCATCTCTTCTTTTCTACTTTTTCAAGAAATTTCATATCCATCTACTTAAAATTTTAAGATGATGGCTAATATACTATTTGGGGAAAATATAGATTATGATGCATATTATAAGCAGTGTATGTTTGAGATGGTAGGGTAGAAGATGAGCTCAAAACCAAGTTTTATACCTGTGTAGATGTTTGTTTATAAGGCCTCTAGTTTAGAGCATGAGAGACCTTGGTAAATTAATAAGTTTCAACATACACACACTCACACCATGTGCATGCAAGATCTTTTATTGAAACAAGATCAAAATATTTCTGATATTACCTATAAGCCAAATTAATTTTCTCATGCTCATCCTAATAAAAGGATTAGTCCCTGTAACAGAAGCTTAATTTGTGTTTCTTTTGGAAACAAAGGATAGTGGAAGCATCCTACCTCATAACACCTTCCTTCTCAAACTGAGAAAAAAGTCTTAGTCTAGAAACTGTAAATAATCAATTCTTCATGGAGGCTGTGCAACAGCTGTAAACAAAGTTGATCCATTAATATAGCAAGTGGGAGACTGTCATTTCTTCTAAATGACACATGAAATTACTGAAAACAAATATTTAATAGTGGTCAGTCCTCTCCAAATCAAATGTTGTCTATGAAAATATCAATTGGAATTAATTATCAATATAACTATTTAACATAATCCAAAGAATTACTCATGTTGAGATACTAAAGTAGGGAATGGCTCCTACCACAAAGATTCTCCAAAAAAAAATGCATGAAGACACTTGATCAAGAGAAACTCCTCAGGCAGAATGACAGAAAAACCTAAGCAGCAGCTCCTTTATTATCTGATTGCACTTTTAAAATCCTATGAATGATATTCGTCAGTATTGCTCTAGGATAGGGTCATTTCAGGTTCCCTATCCTCAGCTGCCCAAGGAACTAACTGGGGACCTCGGCTTGGGCACCTGGGAGCCCCTCTAGGGTCAGGTCTCTTGCCAAACCTAAAGTGGCTCCCTTAACTAAGAATTGTGGTTCCGTGCTCCCCTGTCCAACCTTCCTTTATCCCAATCCTCCTGTTTCCCCAAGGCCCCACCTCCTTCCCTTCTAACTTTTCTCTCCCCATCCCCCCTTACGAATATCTTGCATATCATCATAGAACCTTCATCTGGTGATGGATGGAGATAGAGACAGAGACCCACACTGGAGCACTGGACTGAGCTCCCAAGGTCCCAATAAGGAGCAGAAGGAGGGAGAACAAGAGCAAAGAAGTCGGGACCACGAGGGGTGCACCCACCCACTGAGATAGTGGAGCTGATCTACTGGGAGCTCACCAAGGCCAGCTGGACTGTGACTGAAAAAGCATGGGAAAAACTGGACTCTCTGAACATGGCGAACAATGAGGGCTGATGAGACGCAAAGGACAATGGCACGGGGTTTTGATCCTACTTAATGTGCTGGCTTGGTGGGAGCCTAGCCAGTTTGGATGTTCACCTTCCTAGATATGGACAGAGGGTGGAGGACCTAGAACTTACCACAGGGCAGAAAACCCTGACTGCTCTTTGGACTGGAGAGGGTGGGGGAAAGGAGTGGGGGGAGGGGGAGAAGGGTGGGAGGAGGGGGAGGGAAATGGGAGGCTGGGAGGAGGTGGAAACTTTTTTTTTCTCCTTTTCTCAATAAAAAAAAGTCATCTGACATGTGTTAAAAAAATAAATAAAATAAAATAAAATCCTATGAATGTTGAGAACATACTTAATCTCAACCGCACTCAAACTCCTTAGACATACAGTGGTTGCAGATCTGCCACTGTGGTTGAAAAGCTACTGTATGTGGAGTGAATGTGCATCCCTCAGATCAACACATAAAAAAACTAGCTGTGGTTCCCAACAAGTAATGTACAGGTAGCAATAGTCTGATCATAACCTCCTGATGTGTCAACGTGTCCCAGGAGAGGTGATCAGGTGAGCAGACCAGGGAAGACACTGGTTTTTTTCATTTCTCCCAGTCTAGATATTTGTTTTGTAATATTTTGACATTTATTTAACTTTTGGACATTCATTTCTTCTTAAGGAAACACTTGCAGAAAAGAAATACAAAATAATAAGATGGTAATAAAAGAAAAACCCCGTAGCCATTTCTTTTCACAGCTGTTAAAAACTAGTAACAAACTAGTCTATCATGAAAGAACTGCATTTCAACTATCTATGGGTTTCCTTTGACTACACTCTATTCCTATCCAACAATAAAGACAATTATTTATCTCTGTACCCCACAAGCTTCAACTATTTTTAGCATGTATGTCACTTGAAAAGTATGAAAATTATCTCTGCATTTTATGTGCACATGTAGTTGTTCTTCTAGGCTTGACTTAGAGGAACCAGACCAAGGAAACATTCTCTCTTTGTGCAGCACTAAGAATCTCGAATAAGACTAATAACATAAGTATTTCACATAGGAAAATATATTTTAAAAAATACATGAAAGACAGTTTTGTAGTTGATAACTGTAAAACTGCTGCATATGCGATGTTTTGCCTTAACTGTGCTTTTTTTTTAATCTTGACACGTTTGTTGTAGTTGAAAGAGTTAATTTGTCTGCAGCCTAGTTTGAAAAAGGTTGGCCAGTCATGAAGTTCACTCCCGCCCTGCCATCCAGCTCACATGGTCGATGTGTCAGTTCTAATGAGGAGTATCAGAAACAATGAGGCTGCAGAAAACATTAGCAGCCCTTCACTTAGGGAACATTATTCACAGATACTGTGGGTCTCCTCTGTGTAGGAGGAACAAGCAGAAATGTGCCTGCTATAAATCCATGCATATGTACATCTAGTACTGCTTGGAAAGACATATGCAGATTTTGTGAGCAAGAATTACTTTGATGTGGAGTAGACTGTTAGTGTCTGAGAGAAAAGCCCGACATATGCAAGAAAATCTGGCTCAACTAAACCGACAATCAGTCCCTAACGTGCTAATTCAATCTATGGCCTTCATTTACATTCCAGTGTTTAGGGGGAATAACCGAAATGTTTTAGTACCAATGTGTGGCAGTGAGTAATGCTTAATTTTAGTAAGCAGAACATGTATTAGGGTTTAGGTCACAGAATAGTATCGCTTCACAAAATACATAGGGACATGAGGAACAGGTTCTTCATAATTTTTCTTGTGCACCTGTTTACTTGATCTTTCAATCCGATGTCATAAGAAACACAAATATCTTCATGTAAACATAATACATTTTGAAAAAAAAATACTCTCAAACAGTAAGTTCTAAAGCATCTCCTATTGTTTAAAACTTTAATTGAGGTAGAAAGGTAATCACAAGCAAGCCAGCACTGGGAATAAAAGCAAAAATATACTCAGTAGGAAAATTATTTCTTTAAGTAAGAAAAAGGAGACCCACCTTAATGAGACAAAACCTTATTTATGCATCAAAACTTTCTCCCTTAGGCTCTCTTTTTGAAAGCCACATTGACTATGATTCTTTCTTTGATTGTGAGGCAGCCATTTTTCCTGAAAAGGAGAAAAGTTATTATTTGCATATCAAAAAGTTCTGCTAGCCCTGTGAATGGGACCTTTTCTATATTTTACATTGTTATGTAAAATAGACCTTGCAGATCACCTACTGTGATAGGATAACATTAGGTATGCACAGTATTCTAGACACTAAACACTATGGAATTTCGTTAAAAAAAGATCCCACTTCAATTTAAATTAATGCAATAAGTTTTAAAATGGAAGCGCATCTGTCAGTCAGAGCCTGGCAGGTATGCCTGTGTTCCTCAGTATTAACATCTATACTATTGAGCACTGTTTCTACTTCCCAGGTATGCCTGTGTTCCTCAGTATTAACATCTATACTATTGAGCACTGTTTCTACTTCCCAGGTATGCCTGTGTTCCTCAGTATTAACATCTATACTATTGAGCACTGTTTCTACTTCCCAGGTATGCCTGTGTTCCTCAGTATTAACATCTATACTATTGAGCACTGTTTCTACTTCCCAGGTATGCCTGTGTTTCTCAGTATTAACATCTATACTATTGAGCACTGTTTCTACTTCTTTTCCATTCACTCTGGATCACTTAAGGTTACAAGTCATAGAATGACAAACGACCTATCCATACAACATAATTCACATCACATGTCAGTTATCAGCAGGAACAGAGTGAGCTTTTCATGCAAGTAGAGTAAGTTTGGGAAGGCAGGCAACAAGGGGTATAGCACTCTATGCATTAGTGAAAACACAGCACTAACCTTGGACCAGATTTATAGGGTTGTCAAAACTTAACCAGGATTGAACTTAATTTTTAAGTGCCCTCACACCAACTTTTCTTCAAGTGACTGCTTTCTATAATCACTAGCCATCTGGGCCATGATACTGACTTTGAGGTCCTTACGCACAAAGATTTTCATTTATTTCACTGGGCCCAAGAAACAGTATAATCATAAGTGTTCTAATTGGGCCTAAAAAATCATGATAGCAACATTTGACTCTAAAACTCCATTGATGAAATTTTGTATCTGAAATCGAGGTTCCAGAAGAAAGGCAAAATCTTTACCTTCTTTCTACCAGGATATATATATTCCTAGCATTCATGATTTTAAAAGGACAAAAGACCTCTCTACATTCATTAAACTGTGTGGATATTGTCCTTGGCAATTAGACACACTCTTCTGTCCTAGCATCAGCCTCCAATGTTTAGGAACTCTCTTTACCAACAACTCAAAGGAATATAACCCATTCCCACGACTGGAAGCTTTGCCTGACTACTAAGTATGGCCAAAGTAGACTCAGTACCTTATATTACTAGGAGTCAGCCTCTCCTACATTCCAGTCTCTTTGGCATGAGAAGGTACTCTACAGGCTATGGAAAGAATAACCTGGATGTTAACTGAGCCACACGAAACTCTCCACCTACAATCCGTCTTGTCTATAAGATCTTCTGTGGCAATTGTGGCACAGAACTTGTGTGTGTGGAGCAACCAATAACTTCTCCAACTAGAGCCCATACCCTACACTGCCTAGATGGCCTAAAGACCTAGGGTAGAACCAGATACAAATTAGAAAAAGAATCAATGAAATTATCTCTAATGATATTCTCCTATACTCAAAGATTAATAGCTTGTCAAATCATCATTATACAGGCATCCTCTAGCAGTAGACAGGGGCATATGCAGAGACTCACAAACCCACTGACCCATAGACCCAAAATTATGCAGAAAGGGAGAGAGGGAGAGAGAGAGAGAGAGAGAGAGAGAGAGAGAGAGAGAGAGAGAGAGAGTCTAAATTGGAGGTCTCCATCTGATTCTAGCCCTCAAAGATCAGGGATTCCCTCAAAAGAGGTTGGAGGTGGAGATTGTATGAGTCACAAGGGATAGAGAACACCAGAAGAACGTGGTACACTGAATCAACTAAGAAGGTCTCACATGGTCTCTCACAGACTGATGCAACAAGTTCAGGGCCTGCATGGGTCTATGTTATAGCTGTTAACTAGATGATTTTGTGGGACTCTTAATGATGGTAACAAGTGTATCATTAACTCTTTTGTTTGCTCTTAAGACTCTTTTCTTCCTATAGACTTGCTTTGTCCAGGATCCATAGGAAGGCTTTTGCCTTGTCTTACTGTATCTTGTTATGTTCTCTTTGGCTGTAGACTCTTGGAGGCCTGATCTTTTCTGAAGAGAAAGTGGAGGGGAAGTAAAAAAAAGTAGGGAAAATTGGGGGTTTGGAGGGAACAATGAGGAGCAGGTGGAGGGGAAACTGTGGGAGGGATACAGTATCTGAGAGAAGAATCTAGAAAAAACTTGTTATAGGCAGGTATCATCCATAACATCATTTTGATGGCTTGTGATGTATTAAAATGCTAAGACTTATATGTAATATTAATTTAAGAATCTCATTATAAGCTGGCTCATCAATAGAAAAGTATGTATTAAAACATTTTACAATATTCTTGACTCAATGTGGATGATTATTGCTGCTTTTAGTAATAATTATTACCAAGTGTAGAATATGGTAAGTCTGTTGTTACTGGAACACATATATGGGTAACGTTTATAAATTAACTTTTAAGAACTTAGGTAATATTTTCCAAAGAAGTCTTCCAAAAATAAAATAAGAGGTGGTAGCAAGGAAGTATTTAGAGATTAACTACTACCGTGAAAAGAATGTATTAGGGTGGAATAAAGACCTAAAATCTGTAATTTACAGGTTAATGTAAAGTCCAAATTCAAGGAAGCAGAAAAATAGCAAATTAAATTCAAAGGGGAAGAGAAATAATAAAAATATTAATATTAAAATTAATTAAATATATAACTGAAAATTACTATAGAAATAAAATATAGTTATTTGTGTTTTAAGATATTTCTTTTTCTCTGTGTCTTTTTCATTCTCTGTGTGTGTGTATATATATATACCAAAGATGAAAAGATGATCCTAAAATTCCAAAAAAAAATTCAAAACAGTCAAAATTATGTTATGGGCAGTACTACCAGTACCCACCCGTAAATAATAGCATCAGTGAGCCTCTAGCCAGGAAAGTGAGAAGAATGACTATCAGAAATAAGGAAGGTAGGTTTCTTATGGCCACAAAGGGGAAAGAAAGGAACACCAAGAGGTGGCATGAACCATTCTCAATATTGCATCTAAAATAATGTTGACAGAATGGAGAATTCTTTAACAGGGCTTTACCTGTGAAGAGATAGCATCAATAATTAACCACCCTCAAAATAAAAAGAACACAGGCAGAAAAAGGTTAGCTAATGGCTTTTATCAAATGCATGTGTAAGAAAAGATACCTATTGTCTCTAATGTCTTTCAGAAACAGAGTAAACACTAGTTTATTCTGTGATGTCAACATTAATTACTCTAACAGTAAAACAGAAAATGATGTTCAGAAAAGGAAAGAGAACACCATCTCTTATAAAAGATAATCTAAAAAATAAACCTCAAAAATACTTAAAAATAAAATCTAACAGTAAATTATATTCTACATCATAGGCCATAAAGGATTTGAAACTAAAAGATGCCACGACACAACCTTCATAACAGCCAGAATCCAAAATCCTAACATCCCCGAATTCGGGTGATACTGTGGAGCAACATGAGTGAGTAGTTGTCTTCTGGTGGTGGGAAAGCAGAGCTGTGCAGTCACTGGGGACAGCAATTAGGCATTTTCCCCAACACTAAAGGTCTTTTTCATGTATGATGCAGCAATTGTGTTCTTCAGTGTTTGCAAAAAGAAGAAAAAAATAACTCAGGTTCTTTTGTCTCTGCAACAAGTGCTACTCACTGATCTCTCCAGCCCTGAACGTCCAAAACCCTTAAGTTACCACTGACAGAGAGATAAATGTGTAATGACAGACAGGAGAGAGAACATAGGCACCAGAGAAGTCCTAGAAGAACTCACCCAATTAACTATGTGAAGCAACAAACCAAAGAAAATGTGGCACGAAGAAATCAGTGGAACAACAAAACATTATTGCTTTAGTCTTACAATAAATGCTATATGAGAGTACATTTAAAAATGAGAAATCAGGAAAAGAATGGAAAACATAATTAGCAGTCCTTGGAAATGGTTATTAAGAAAAATAAGACCTACAACTTTTTAAAGTTATGTCAGTTATTGTTTTGTGTTTCTATTATATGTTGCCTTTTTCTGAGAGTCGCTTTAAATTGTGAGGCTTTTTGTGTACAGGTAACATTAGAAAATAAAGCAAGTGCCGTGAGCATTCTCTGCAAAATAAACCCATTGGGCTCCATTTTGCTTCTAAAATTTTAGCAATCATTTTATTCTTCATAGCTACAAAATCCACATTGCTGATCTGCATAGGCCACACCGTTACGACAGAGTTGTGATCATCACTGGGGTCAATCTGGGTGTTTTCCTAGAACAGATCTGGGTGGAATGTATTCTTTTAAGTAAGTGGAGAAATTTGTTCAAGTGGTCTCACCAGTTCACCCAACCTAGCACAGTTCACACCAATCCAACAGGCAAAACCTTACCACCACCAACATACACACACACTAAAACTGACAGACAGTTATCACTTGGGATGAAAGCTGGAGGACAGAAACCAAGAAGCAGACAGGGCTCAGGGTTCCAGCACTGTATTCACCAGTTGCCCCAGGCACCCTGGGTGTTCCCAGGGAGGTATGAAGGCAGAAACCTTACCAGGGCAGGCATGCTTCTTATACTAGCTGTGAAAGCATTGGACCATCACAGTGGAGAGGTACAGTTAAGTTTAAGATTGGGGAGAAAACGCCCTCCACTGGATAACTCAGAGATGGGCTTTTCTGTATACTCATTTGTCACATGAGTTGTTGATTTTTCTTCCAGGTGGCACAAATATTTATTTTTAGTTTGTTTTTTTAATTATACTCCATAATAGTGGTTCTCCACCTGTGGGTCACAATACCTTTGTTGGTCAAAAAACCCTTTTACAGAGGACACTGAAGGCCATTGGAAAACACAGACATTTATGTTATGATCCATAACAGTAGAAAATTAGAATTATGAAGTAGGCACAAAAATAATTTCATGGTTGTATAACATGAAGGGCCTTCTTATTGGGGTTTCTGTCCTGCCCAGTTCCCGTAGCTGTTTAGCTCCAAAGAAAGTCACACAGAGAGTCTATATTAGGTTATAAACTGATTGGCCCATTAGATCAGGCTTCTTATTTACTCTTATCACTTATTTTTATCTATGTTAGTCACATGGCTCAGTACCTTTTTCTTCAGGGTAGATCACATCTTGCTTCTTCCATGATCTGGGCAGGAATGGGAGGAATGGGCTTCCTCCATCCTAGAAGTCTCTTATTCTCATCGCCCTGCCTCTGCTTCCTGTATGGTTGACCCGCCTATACTTCCTGCCTGGCCAATCAGCATTTATTTAAAACATGATTGACAGAATACAGACAATTCTCTTGCACCATGATTGGGGGTTACTACATGAAAAATTAATTGTATTAAATTGTCACAGAATCAGAAAGGTTGAGAACCACTGTTCAAGAATATAGGCCTTGCTTAATAATATTTCAACTCCTTTTTTTTCTTTCTTGAAAACTCCTATTTTTGAGTGTTTAAGGGACAGTTAACAATCACTTTTCTATAACAATGTGAAAGATTTTTCTTCTGAACTTCATTCTGTTTCTGCTTTTGCGAGGTACATTATTATGAATGACATTCTTTCTTCTGGCTCTACTCTCTTCCTGAGTAATAAATTTTCTCTTTTCCTTGTCAATCCAAGTATTATAACAGTGTAGAATTTGGCAGAACCACAAGAACAGAGAAGACGTTGACTCACACGTGAATGAAATTCTGAATGATAGACTGGGAAGGACCACAGAGCAGAAGTAACAGAAGCCAAGAAAAGGATCCTGAAATGTCTGTAGTTGTGGAAAACATGTTGTAAGAAAGAATACTTTATACTATTAACAGTTTTGGAGGTTGGATGTTCAAGACCAAGGTGTCAGGAAGTCACTTGTTTTTCCCAGATATCCAGGTTCCCCTTTTGACTTGCAGGTGATGACAACCTCATTCTGAGATGATCTTTCATGCATGTGCTCACACTTCCAATTTCCTCTGCCAAGAACACTGGTGGCACATAAGAGAGATCCTATCTAACTGTGTATTTAACATAGTTACCTCTTTATAGCTCTGTTTTATCCAAAGAAATTCACTTCATATTCTGAAATACTTGAAGTTATTAGTTGAATATTTAAGTTTGGGAGCATGGAATAACAATTTAGCCCATAATATATCCCTTATATAAAACTTAATTTCTAATAGATTTATATATCAGTGTAAATACTAAAGTTTTATTCTGCCATAAAGGCAAAAGAAAAGCTTGAAACATTAAATTAGAGATGTGTATATATATGTATATATAGATATACATGAAATAAGCATACATTACTATATACATTTGGTATATCCTTTATTTAGTTACTATATACATTTGGTATATATACCTCATTTAATCAAATCTTAAAGAAATAGGAAAATCAAACATTTTAAAACTAACATAAATTAGGAGAAGGTATTTTCAGTACATAATAACTTCTAAAATGATTAGATAAAACCAATTTGTGATGGAAATTTTAATCATATAACTAGAATGTATGAGAAAAGTATCGTTTCATTGTTATGTATAATTATTTTTAGAACCAAAATAGAGATTTCAAACATAATATTCATAGTTTTGCTTGGCCTGGTTTGTTTGTGTCTTTAACTGTATAAAGACATCCTGTAGTTAACATATTCACCCATAAAGAACTGCAGAGGTAAACACTGAGAACCAGAGAGGCATTGCCAAAGTGATTAAGGAGGATGATGGTCTGAACATTGTTTGTAACACCAAAGTCCCTTTAGGCTGATGAACTGATCAATGCATCATCTCTAATCATCCATGCTATCCAGCCAGGTCATGCCTTCCCAACCTTTCATTGGAATGAGAGTAATCAACTGTTACAATACCTAAGTTTAATTTGAAATGACTTGGATGAAGCCATTATTTATTTTTGGCTTCAATGCTCATCACTGTGTTTCTCCTTATATTTATCTTGAGGACAAATGATAAGATTTTAATAATAGGAATCTAATAAGAACATAAGAAAGATATAGTATAGAATTTCATCATTGCTATTTGAAAATGAAATAATATTTAAAAATGATATAAGGATAAGGGGCAGAAAACAGTGATGTAGAAAAAATGCTGGAATATTCCTCTTATGAGTTGGCACAGGGTAATAATAGATATAATGCGCTCACAAGGACCTGTGGTTTAGTACATAAATTATACTTTAAAAATCCGGTTTCAGCAAAATGTCATTTCTCATTGAAATTAATCAGTATGAATTGAATGTTACTGACTGTTAAGGATTTTTTAAGCATGCATGTGTGTCATCATGAGTGTACAGAAACCATATACCCTTGTGCATATGTGTGTATAGAGGCTAAAGAACAATCTCAATTATTTTTCCTCTAGAGCTATATATCTTTGTTTCAGTTAGTCTCTTTAACTGACCTTGAACCTCAGCAGGTCCTTTAGGGTGGCTAGCCAGAAATCCCCAGGGATCTTCCTATTTCTGTCTCCTCAATCCTGGGATATCAAGAGTGAATCTCCGTGTGCAGTTTTTTCTGCTGCTTCTGGGGCTCCAAATTTAAGGTCCCCACATTATGAGGAAACATTTTACTGACTTGGCTTTCGCTTATATTTCCCTTATACAAGTTTGTCTTTGGAACATGGGAAACAGTACGATAAGAATAATTTAATTATTTTTCATAAAGTGAGTAGTTTTTCTTTAACTTGTGTAATACATCACTCTTAAGAATTACCATTCCAGGCCAGGAAGTGGTGGCGCACTCCTTTAATCCCAGCACTCGGGAGGCAGAGGCAGGCGGATCTCTGGGAGTTCGAGGCCAGCCTGGTCTACAAGAGCTAGTTCCGGGACAGGCACCAAAGCTACAGAGAAACCCTGTCTCGAAAAAACCAAAAAAAAAAAAAAAAAAAAAAAGAATTACCATTCCCGTTTTTTTTCATTTAAAAATGTGGATCTTGTTTCTACGAAAATAAGGTATCTAAGAAACAGAAGATATCTCTAAAACAGCACCACAGTCAATAGTACTTTTGTTTTGGAAACCAAACTCAGGTCTCTTGCAGAGCAGAAAGTGCTCTTACCCACAGAGCCATCTCTCCAGCCACTTTATCACAATTTTAAGCTGCGAGCAAAAACCTTAATATGCTGATATACCTGCTTCCAATTCGTTTACCCTTCATCTCCGGTTTTAGACTATCATATATTTGTCACACTCTAGAAAACAAATATCCTGTTATATTTTTTTTTTTCTAACGGGACTTGGAGGATGCTTTAAAAGAAATCACACCTCTAGATTAGAATCAGTCTGTCGGTAGAGCACATCACACTTGCTGTTGGCCCACTCCTCTTCTAGAGTAATGGTTCCTGCCAAGGGCGCACTGCTCCTTTGGATGAACTTGGAATGAGCTTCTCAAGCCCTTAAGGAAAATTGGAAGATTTTCTCACCACTAGAAATAAATGAAATCTGAAGTAAATTCACTTTAGTCTAACAAATGATTTTCATTATTCAATATTTGGAGTTGTGTGATTTGGCTGTAAATTGTGTGTGTATACTAGAAAAAAAGAAATGTTTTATTCTTCCTATAAAAATACACTAACGTATTTCAACAAACAATGAAAATAATTATCTTTAAACAAACTTAGAAACTCTTCTATTCAACTATGTATTTTAATGTGGTCACTTCATAAATTAGCAATTTGTTAATAAAAATGACTAATAGTTTAACAGTCCCTTGTAGACTCAATGCATGGTAGTTCCTACTGGTTAAGCTATAAGTCGACCTTTACACTTAAAACTAACTCTCATTTGGTTGTTAGCTATTTGCAGCATGGCACTACCGCTGTACTACCTGGCAAACCACAACATAGAATGGAAAGAGCTTGGGCATTAAAAGATTATACAGCACAATTTCCTATTTTAGTCCTTGCTTTTACTGTGTTTCACTTTATTTTTGTCAGAGAGCTACAGAGTCATCAGATTCCACATCTGTTTAATACGTAAAACTTATCAATAGTGACTGAAGACGTAGTATTTCAATAAACGCAAACATCATAGTTCAGGGCAAAGTTCACAGCATTAAGTAATTTATTCTTCACACTATTTTTAAACATATGTTGCCATACCTAAAATGCATGTCAACATGTTTTGGGTGTTTTTTTGTTTGTTTGTTTGTCTGTCTATATGTTTTTATAGAGTTTCTAATTTCTAGCATAATTCATACCATGGGGAGTTTGTCCTGGATATGTCTGGAAAATGAGTATCAATTCTCAACACCTCTTTTAGTCTTTCTGTTCTCACTAGCTACTTACCAATGTTAACAAGGTTTTGAATAGGCAACACATTAAGCAGATGCAAATTCTGTGTTGAATGCTTTGCTTATAGGGAGATTATATGAGAAAATACAATGTTAAATAAGGGTGAGGAAAGCTGTTACATAGACACAAACATCGTCTGTACAGATTTAGTTTATATATAAAATGAACTTTTAATCCATCAGCGTTTAAATGTAGCTATAACATTTAATAGCTACATCCATATGAGCAATATGCCAAATGTTTTCACTTACAGAGCTCATGAGGTCAGAGATGAGTATTATATTAAAAATTATTGGAGAGAATAAAAAAATTAAGCACCATAAGTTTTATAGTAATTACTGACAGCTGTGCGGAACACAAAAGTTTCCTAGCTGATATTATAAACTGAAATACCATCTAATGAATTAATATAATCATTATACGACTTTGTTTCATCTTCAGAAACTAGTTTCAGAGCCTATCATAATAGGCTGTACTTCAGTAAAAGTCAATTTTCAAACTCACATGTGCAATAAACCCTCCATCAGAGGAAGCATTTCTAGAAATAATGACCAATAGATGTAGATTTTACTAGAAAAATCATCCAGGGCCATTAAAATTTGAAAGGATTATAGTTATTCATTTTAAATGCATTTCATTTATTTTGTACCATCTTTCAAAGAATGTATCCAGGGCTGGGAATATGGGTCAGTGGATAAAGTATTTACTGTACATTTAAGAGGACCTGAGTGTGGATCCCCAGAACCCATATAAAAGCTGGGCACAGTGGGCAGTTTTATAATGCTATTGCTGGGAAGGCAGACATAGGTATATATGTAGCCAAAGCAGCAAGGTCCAGGTTCACCAAGCATCCCAATCTCGGTCGAAAAGTAGAATAGAGAGTGACAGAGGAAGACTCTTGATGGTTCCTTCTGGCATTCCTACCTGTACTGCTGGATAAGCACAACCACATGCCCATCTGCACAAAATACATACACACATATCCACACAGAGAAACATATAGAAACATATACATATACACAGAGACAGACACAAACACACATCCACACATACACGCAGGCACAAACACACACATATACAAATATAGACATACAGACTTACACAAATATGTGTGTGTGTGTATAGAGAGATAAATATATATAGAGAAACACAAAAATACATGTACAAACATGAACATACACACAGCTTTTCATAAGGCCTTTTGTGTTAGTTCTTTTCTCAATATTTCTTTCTTTACGCTGACTTTCCATCCTATTTCCATCTAATCTTCCTGTCCTTGTGTTCCATTTATCTCTTTATAACACTGTACTTCATATTCCCTTCCTTGGAATATCCTCTCCTACCCCATGTTTTCCTACTAGTTACCTCTTATCAAAACTCAAATATCTAAAGCTTAAATGTTAACATTATATAGGAGAAATCATGTGATGTTTGTCTCTTGAGGTCTGGATTATCTCACTCAGAATGAGTTTCCAGTTCTGTTCACATATCTGAAAATTTCATGTATTTATTTTTATTAATAACTGAATTATCTCATTTTGTAAATATACCACATTTTCATCATCAATTCATCAGATTATGCACATCTAGGATGTTTCCAAATTCTGACTATAATGTAAAAGCAGCAATAGAAGTAGATGAACATACATCTAAGTAATAAGATATAGAGCCCACTTGGTATATGCCCAAGAGTGGGATACCTGAATCTTGAGACAGATCAATTTTCAACTTACCACACTGAAATTATTCTTCAAAACCAAAAGTCATATGAGTAAAGAGATGAACCAGGAAGAAAAGCTCTATTCTTATGTGATCAATAGATAAGGATTTACACTAGATAGAAGTCAGTGGATAAAGGTCTATGAAGACCAGCCTCCCATTTTATATACTTATGGTGTGGATCATGATGGGAACACAAGTAGAGGTACAACTAAGTTTCCATTGGATTAAGAAGGTGACTTCATTCCAGCTCCCCCATAGAAGAAGGATGACTTGTTTAAAGAAAAGCTGTCATTGGTTCACCTACCATTTTCAAGTGTACCACTCACGACAAAACAGCAAAACATCATACTTGCCTAGAGGTAGAAAATATAACCAATTTCCAGCAATGGAATAGAAGGCTTAAATGTGTGTCAGTCTTTGGAGTATATTTACAATGATTTAAAATAACAGTGATGAAAGGTTTTGAGAGAAATGAAAGTTGAATATTTACCAAAAGATGAAATTTGTGTCAAATGTTTGGACCAGAGCAAAGGATTAAATTGAAAAATAAAGTTTAAAATTTAGGAATAGAAATACAGAAAGCAATGCACAAAATAAGATATTTAGTCACCTGGAGACAGAAAATCTGCATCAACCAAAGCACAAGGGAAAAAAAATGGAAGAAAACTACAGGTACAACTGAAAGAGCATTATGGACAAAGTGAAAAGATTACATAGCGGGATGAAATGCTAAAAGCAGGAAGTAGTTGCAAACAGACAGCACACTGCAAACACTCACACTCTTCTGAAAGCCAAGGGGAATGGAAGTACAGGCCAGTCTCTTTACTTTAGAACAAAATGGCTGCACTGCTGCATTGCAGTAAATCTTTAAAACACCTGAAAATAAGGGTATGTCACGAGAGCTTCTCCCAGCCTCATGTCACATACTAAATAAGCAGATACAATAAGAAAGTTCTTAAAGATAATACAGAAAAGTACTTATCACCAAGAGATCTACTCTAAAAGAGACAAAGAGCATTTGAAGCAAGAAAAAAATGATGCAAGTCCTAAATCTTACAGTAATTCTTTTAGTTTTTAATTTTTGTTTAGTTCATTGAGAATTCCAGACAATGTTTTGATCAATGTCACCTCTTCCTCCAGGTCATCCTATATCCAAGCTCCTTCTCTATCCATCCAACTTTGTGTCATGTGTGTGTGTGTGTGTCCATGGAGTCCCATTTGTGCCACATAAACTTGGTTGTGTAGCCTTTTACTGAAGCCTGCTTGGCTTACTAGGGGTTGCACTCTTGAAGAGAACTGACTCATTCTCTGAGCAGCTATAAGTTGTCAATAATTCTTCATCTGAGCACGGAAGATACTTCCTGTCTACCTGCTTTTTCCATGCTGAGTATTGATCTGCCTTGAACTTTCTAGGTCTTGTGCATGTTGTCATATTCCAGGTGAGTTCATGAGTGCAATTGTTCTGCTGTGTTCAGAAGACACTTGTCCTTGCCATCCACTGCCTCTAGCTCTTACATTCTTTCTGTGCCTTTTCCCACAATGATTCTTGTGCCTTGGAGTGGAGGAAGTGATACAGGTGCCCCATTAAAGATTGAATATTATCAAGTCTAACTATTTTAAAATTCTGAAATGGAGAATAACAGAGTGGTGGTAAAAATTACAAAGTACAATGATAAATGCATACTTGATGAGTCAGGAAAGAATAAGAAATCACAAAAGGACATAGTATAGGTTTAAAAATAAAAACAAGGAGTTTCTGGCCGCGGCGCCAGCCAGGGACGGGGATCTCGGGGGTCCCTTGGCCTCCTGTCTTTCTTGGGCTCTCTGCAGGACCTCTATTCCCTGGATACTGCCTCTTTCTTCCTGGCCCACCCAGTTTCTGTCCAGAGCCCTCCCCACTTGCCCCCCCCGCCCTCTTTTGGCGCGTGGCATTGGGAGCTGGGTCCCAGTCCTCGGGGCGTCCAGGCAGGCTGCAGTTCCTTTGTTTCTGTGGCCTGCCTGCACCCAGCAGGGTAGGCGCTTTGTTTGCGAGCTGCCCAACCAGCACGGAGGCCTGATCTCTCGGCCCCAGGAGAACCAGCGTTGGGACGAGCCAGGGTTGGGCACGGAGACCTGATCCCTTGGTGCCAGGAGAGCCAACATTGGGGAGGCCGCGTTGGGTAGGCAAGGAGACCTGATCTGGTAAAAGAAGACCCATAAAGGAGTATTTGGAAGAAGAGATGGGCAGACGCCAAGGCAAGAATTCGCCCAACAAACTGAAAAGCAACATGAAGCCACCAGAATCCAGCGACCTCACAACGGAAGGACATGAACACCTTAATCAAGAAGGAGAAAAGATTGACTTCATGAAAGTGATTGACGCCCTTAAACAGCATGTAAAAAACGCCCTTATAGAAATGGATGAGAAATATAACAGAAAGTTTGAAGAATTGAATAAATCAGTGAATGATACCCTAGAAAACCAAGGAAAAACAATCAAACAGATAATGGAAACAGTTCAAGACTTGAAAACTGAAATAGAGGCAAAGAAGAAAACACAAACAGAGGGCCGGCTAGACATGGAAAATCTAGGTAAACGAATAGAGACTACAGAAACAAGCATAACCAGCAGAATACAAGAGATAGAAGAAAGACTCTCAGATTCTGAAGATACCATAGAGAAAATAAACACTATGATCAAAGAAAACAGCAAGTCCAACAAACTCTCATCACAAAACATTCAGGAAATATGGGACACAATAAAAAGACCAAACCTAAGAATAATAGGAGTAGAAGAAGGAGAAGAAGTGCAGCTCAATGGTCCAGAAAATATATTTAATAAAATTATAGAAGAAAACTTTCCCAACCTAAAGAAAGATATACCTATGAAGGTGCAAGAAACATACAGAACACCGAATAGGCTGGATCAAAAAAAAACATCCCCTCGCCATATAATTATCAAAACACAAAGCATTCAGAATAAGGAAAAAATATTAAGAGCGGCAAAGGAAAAAGGCCAAATTACTTACAAAGGTAAACCTATCAGACTTACACCTGACTTTTCCATGGAAACCATGAAAGCCAGAAGGTCCTGGATAGATGTACTGCAGAAACTGAGAGACCATGGATGCAAGCCCAGATTACTATACCCAGCCAAGCTTTCGTTCACTATAAATGGAGAAAATAAAATTTTCCAGGATAAAAACAAATTCAAACAATATGCAGCCACAAATCCAGCCTTACAGAAAGTAATAGAAGGAAAATCACTAACCAAGGAATCCAATAATGACCACAATAACTCAGACATCTAGAGAACCTGCATCAACACAAACCAAAGAAGGGATACACACAAACTCTACAACTAAAAAAAAATGACCGGAGTTAACAACCACTGGTCATTAATATCACTTAATGTCAATGGTCTCAACTCACCTATAAAAAGGCACAGGCTAAGAGACTGGATAAGAAAACAGGATCCAACATTCTGCTGTTTACAAGAAACACACCTCAACTACAAAGACAGGCACCTACTCAGAGTAAAGGGTTGGGAAAAGGCCTATCAAGCAAATGGACCTAAGAAACAAGCAGGTGTGGCCATACTAATCTCTAACAAAATTGACTTCAAACTTAAATCAATCAGAAGAGATGGAGAGGGTCATTTTATATTCATAACAGGAACAGTTCATCAGGATGAAGTCTCAATCCTGAACATCTATGCCCCTAATATAAAAGCACCCACGTACATAAAAGAAACATTGCTAAAATTCAAGGCAGCCATCAAACCGCACACACTAATAGTAGGAGACTTCAACACTCCTCTCTCACCAATGGACAGGTCAATCAGACAGAAACCTAACAGAGAAATAAGACAATTAATGGAGGTAATGAAACAAATGGACTTAACAGACATCTATAGAACATTCCACCCAAATAGGAAAGAATACACCTTCTTCTCTGCAGCTCATGGAACCTTCTCGAAAATCGACCACATAGTCGGTAACAAAGCAAACATCCACAGTTACAAAAAAGTATTACTAACCACCTGTGTCTTATCAGATCACCATGGATTAAAGTTAGAATTCAACAACAAGGCTACCCCCGGAAAACCCACAAAATCATGGAAACTGAACAGCCAACTACTGAACCATACCTGGATTAAGGAAGAAATAAAGAAAGAAATTAAAGTCTTCCTGGAATTCAATGAAAATAAAGAAACAACATACTCAAACTTGTGGGACTCTATGAAAGCAGTCCTAAGAGGAAAGTTCATAGCACTAAGTGCCCACTTAAAGAAAACAGAGAAAGCTCACATTGGAGACTTAACAGCCCACCTGAAAGCTCTAGAAAAAAAAGAAGCAGACTCACCTAGGAGGAGTAGGAGACTGGAAATAATCAAACTGAGGGCTGAAATCAATAAAATAGAAACACAGAGAACAATCCAAAGAATCAATGAAACAAAAAGCTGGTTCCTGGAGAAAATCAACAAGATTGACAAACCCCTATCCAAACTAATCAAACGGCAGAGAGAGAATTTGCAAATTAATAAGATCAGAAATGAAAAGGGGGACATAACCACAGACACAGAGGAAATTCAGAGAATCATTAGATCTTACTACAAAAGCCTATATGCCACAAAACTGGAAAATGTAAAGGAAATGGATACTTTCTTAGATAAATATCATTTACCAAAGTTAAATCAGGACCAGGTGAACAATCTAAATAGACCTGTTAGTCGCGAAGAATTAGAAGAGGTTATCAAAAACCTCCCTACCAAAAAAAGCCCAGGACCAGATGGTTTCAATGCGGAATTCTACCAGAACTTCCAAGAAGACCTAATACCTATACTCCTTAATGTATTTCACAATATAGAAACAGAAGGGTCATTACCAAATTCCTTTTATGAAGCTACAGTTACTCTGATACCAAAACCACACAAAGACTCAACCAGGAAAGAGAATTACAGGCCGATATCACTCATGAATATCGATGCAAAATCCTCAACAAAATACTGGCAAACCGAATCCTAGAACACATCCGAAAAATTATCCATTATGATCAAGTAGGCTTCATTCCTGAGATGCAGGGCTGGTTCAACATACGAAAATCTATCAGTGTAATCCAGCATATAAATAAACTGAAAGAAAAAAACCATATGATCATTTCATTAGATGCTGAAAAAGCATTCGACAAAATTCAACATCCATTTATGTTAAAAGTCTTGGAGAGATTAGGGATACAAGGGTCATACCTAAATATAATAAAAGCTATATACAGCAAGCCGACAGCTAACATCAAATTAAACGGAGAGAAACTCAAAGCCATCCCGCTTAACTCAGGAACACGACAAGGCTGTCCACTTTCGCCATACCTCTTCAATATAGTGCTGGAAGTTCTAGCAATAGTAATAAGACAACATAATGGGATCAAGGGGATTCGAATTGGAAAGGAAGAAGTTAAACTTTCGTTATTCGCAGATGATATGATAGTGTACATAAGCGACCCCCAAAACTCCACCAAAGAACTTTTACAGCTGATAAACAGCTTTAGTAATGTGGCAGGATACAAGATCAACTCCAAAAAATCAGTCGCCCTCTTATACACAAAGGATATGGAAGCAGAGAGGGAAATCAGAGAAGCTTCTCCATTCACGATAGCCACAAACAGCATAAAATATCTTGGGGTAAATCTAACCAAGGAAGTGAAAGATCTATTTGACAAGAACTTTAAGGCATTGAAGAAAGAAATTGATGAGGATACCAAAAAATGGATGGACATCCCTTGCTCTTGGATTGGGAGGATCAACATAGTAAAAATGGCAATTCTACCTAAGGCAATTTATAGATTCAATGCAATCCCCATCAAGATCCCATCAAAATTCTTCACAGATCTGGAGAGGACAATAATCAACTTTATATGGAAAAACAAAAAACCCAGGATAGCCAAAACAATCCTATACAATAAAGGATCTTCTGGAGGAATTACCATCCCTGACTTCAAACTCTATTACAGAGCTACAGTAATGAAAACAGGGTGGTACTGGCATAAAAACAGAGAAGTCGACCAATGGAATCGTATAGAAGACTCGGATTTTACCACACAAACCTATGAACACCTCATTTTCGATAAAGGAGTTAAAAGTATACAATGGAAGAAAGAAAGCATCTTCAACAAATGGTGCTGGCACAACTGGATGTCAACCTGTAGAAGAATGAAAATAGACCCATATCTATCACCGTGCACAAAACTCAAGTCCAAATGGATTAAAGACCTCATTATCAGCCCGAAAACACTGAACCTGATAGAAGAGAAAGTGGGAAATACCCTACAACAGATGGGCACAGGTGATCGCTTCTTAGGTATAACCCCAGAAGCACAGGCATTAAGGGCAACATTGAATAAATGGGAACTACTAAAACTGAGAAGCTTCTGTAAAGCAAAGGACACTGTCACTAAGACACAAAGGCAACCTACTGACTGGGAGAAGATCTTCACCAACCCCGCAACAGACAAAGGTCTGATCTCCAAAATATATAGAGAACTCAAGAAACTAGACTTTAAAATGCTAATTAATCCAATTAAAAAATGGGGCACTGAACTGAACAGAGAATTCTCAACAGAAGAACTTCAAATGGCCAAAAGATACTTAAGGTCGTGCTCAACTTCCTTAGCAATCAGGGAAATGCAAATCAAAACAACTTTGAGATACCATCTTACACCTGTCAGAATGGCTAAAGTAAAAAACACCAAGGATAGCCTTTGCTGGAGAGGCTGTGGAGGAAGGGGTACCCTCATCCATTGCTGGTGGGAATGCAATCTTGTGCAACCACTGTGGAAGTCAGTGTTTCGGTTTCTCAGGAAATTCGGGATCAACCTACCCCTGGACCCAGCAATACCACTCTTGGGAATTTACCCAAGAGATGCTCTATCACATGTCAAAAGCATTTGTTCAACTATGTTCATAGCAGTATTATTTGTAATAGCCAGAACCTGGAAACAACCTAGATGCCCTTCAATGGAAGAATGGATGAAGAAAGTATGGAATATATACACACTAGAGTACTACGCTGTGGTAAAAAACAATGACTTCTCGAATTTTGCATGCAAATGGATGGAAATAGAAAACACTATCCTGAGTGAGGTATCCCAGACCCAAAAAGAAGAACATGGGATGTACTCACTCATAATTGGTTTCTAGCCATAAATAGGGGTCACAGAATCTACAATTGGCGAACCTAAAGAAGCTAAGTAAGAAGGTGAACACAAGGAAAAACATATTGTTATCCTCTTGGATAAGGGAAGTAGACAAAATTGCCGGGGAGAAAAGTGGGATCTTGGGGGTGGGGTGGGAAGGGGGTAAGGGGAGATGGGGAGAGAAACGGTAGAAGGGAAGGAGGGGGGACTTGGGGAAACAGGAGGATCGGGATAAAGGAAGGTTGGATAGGGGAGCACGGAACCACAATTCTTAGTTAAGGGACCCACTTTAGGGTGGGCAGGAGAATTGACCCTAGAGGGGCTCCCAGGTGCCCAAGCTGAGGTCCCCAGTTAGTTCCTTGGGCAGCTGAGGATAGGGAACCTGAAATGACCCCATCCTAGCGCAATACTGACGATTATCTTGCATATCATCTTAGAACTTTCATCTGGCGATGGATGGAGATAGAGACAGAGACCCACACTGGAGCACTGGACTGAGCTCTCAAGGTCCCAATGAGGAGCAGAAGGAGGGAGAACATGAGCAAAGAAGTCGGGACCACGAGGGGTGCACCCACCCACTGAGACAGTGGAGCTGATCTACTGGGAGCTCACCAAGGCCAGCTGGACTATTACCAAAAAAACCATGGGATAAAACTGAACTCTCTGATCATGACGAACAATGAGGGCTGATGAGACGCCAAGGACAATGGCACGCAGTTTTGATCCTACGCAATCTGCTGGCTTGGTGGGAGCCAAGCCAGTTTGGATGTTCACCTTCCTAGATATGGACGGAGGGGGGAGGACCTAGGACTTACCACAGGGTAGGGAACCCTGACTGCTCTTTGGACTGGAGAGGGAGGGGGAGAGGAGTGGGGGGAAGGGGAGAGGGGTGGGAGGAGGGGGAGAAGAGTGGGAGGAGGGGGAGGGAAAGGGGAGGCTGGGAGGAGGTGGAAATTTGTTTTTTTTCTTTATTCTTCTTTTATCAATAAAATAAAAAAAATATATAATATAAAAAAAATAAAAACAAATAGCCAAATAGTGACATAAAAAATTGCATCAAGCAATAATACAATAAACAAACCTTATGAACATAGGTGCAAAAAATTACCTAAATCACACTAGAAAAAATCAATACAGAAAATATATGCAAAAAAGTACCTTAGTTCTTATTCTAAGACCTTACAGGTGGCTTAATATTTAAAAAAACTCAATTTGCCACATTAAGAATGAAAGACATCATAATAAAACAATAACGCTTTTAAAATTATACAGTACTGCAAGTTTGAAGGATGGATGGTTGTAGATGGTTTGTGATGAATGTGAAATCACAAAGGTGTTAGAATTTCATTATTTCTTTGTGCTGTTACTATGAAATATATATGTACTATTGAAAACTGATTGATCTATCCAATATAGTCTGTATTCATTTTTACTTATTTTTTTGGTTTTTTAACCAAATTGATTATATAGCCAAGACTGGCCTTCAACTGCTGAGCATCCTGTATCTACAACACAAGTGTGTGTACGATGAAAGTTGACACATTCAAGTATATTCTTAAGGATGTTCATGCTTATAATATCTTAATAATTTTCTTGCTTAAAATTACAATAACTTTTCTAGAATACTAATAATGTACCAAGATTCAAGTACTGCCAGTCACATAAACAAATACCAAACAGCACTGAGAATGAGTGAGCAGTCAGGTAGCTACAGGCTTTAATTTTGAGGTGTGTGTGTGTGTGTGTGTGTGTGTGTGTGTGTGTTTAAAACTCAGAAAGAGAATCTGGTTAAAGCAGTCAGATATATAATTCCATCTGTGAAAAATCCAAGGTTAAAAATGTGCATATCTAATGTTAGGAATTAGGTCATTGTGAGAAAAATTAATAAGAGGAGGAAGATATTCTTTGACTTCTTGGTCTCAAGACGTTATTATAAAAGAGATGTCAAAACTGAAACTTGTGAGCACAGAATTTTAGTATCACAGATGATGAAATATAGTGGTAAAAGGCCAATGTGATGCACTCTTTACTGATTATATTGTGAATGTTAATTCAACCATAAATGTGTTAATTAGGAGAAACATCTGAAAGGGAAGTCTAATGGAGGTGTGAACACAAGAGGAAAAGAGAACCATGTAGCATGTGAGTGTGTTTGTGAAAAACAAGTTCATGTACATGTTGGGTGGAAACTGCTAAGGGTCACGCAGCATGGTGCCTGTAATCCTAGGAATATTTTTACAAATTGTTTATATAATGGCTTCATTCACAATCGCACCAATATGAAAATGAACAAAGTGCCTATGGGTGGTGAATAGGGTCAATAATGGGTACATGTATGGGATATACAACTGAGAGAGAAGCTGGGGATGAACTACAAAGCAGTGAGAGGATGTGGAAGAGCCTAGTATGTGTATTAAAAAGGGAGGAAATTCCATCAGAGTGGGCTGTTTGCCTCAGCATGGGAGTTACATTATGTCCTGAGAAAGGCATGTCTCTAAAATGGCCAAAATCATTTATCTGTCTGAGTTTCTGGATGACAAGAGAATGATTATAGGTGAAATAATTTTTTTTACCAGTGAAACTCTTATTCTTAAACACTGAAATCACGTATGCACAACACTTGGCATTTGTCAAAATATGTAGAAGTTTATAGCATAAAAATAGAGTATATGCAAAAGTGGAAACAATAGAACATTGGCACTTTAACAAAAAATGAAGATTTTTGACAACAGTCTCTAACAATATTTCCAATGTATAAAATTATTTCTGAGAAAAGAACAAGGATCACAATATATTCCAGTAAGTAAATTAATTAGTCACTTTTGCATTATCGTGACCAAATACCTTGACATCTGACGAGGAATTTTATCTTAGTTTACAATTTCAGAAAGTTCAGCTGGTTTCTTTTCCCCAAATGCATGGGCAGAATATCAATGCTGGAAGTCCTTAACAAGAAACCTTTATAACCTCAAGATTAATAGACAGCAAAGGAAGAGCAACAGGAAACAGGAAAAAGACACTCCTATAGACCCAACCTACTGACCTAGTCTGGCTTGGATCTACTAGAAAGTTTCCAGAAACTCTGCGAATAGTATTAACATCTGCAGAGACAGGATTTACCACATGCATTTTATACTTAAATTGTAACAATGAAGATATTCCTCATATGACAATTTTAATACTTTTATATATGTATGTGTATATGTATGTTTGATATAACTAAGCCATTAAGTTTATGGTTACTGGGCACTAGGACCAGAGGTTCACTATTGAGGTAGCAATATGTGCAGAGGTGAATGTAGGTCAGAAAGATTCATTTGGTATTGAATAAAGTTGCGCATGACCATAAGACCTTGTGTTTTATTTCATTTGGATATGAGCAATGATGAATAATGACAGGAATAATGTTCAGTGGCAGAGTGCTTTCCCAATATATATAATAGCTGGGACAGTGAACACAGCACATTAAGAAAAAGTCATATAAAAGTATATCTAGGTATATTCACATAGGAGAAGCAATAAACCTATTTCCTCATCTGGATAAAAAAGAAATGATGCCATAAAACCAATAATCATATCTAATGCCCAGATCCGTGTAGTAGGAGGCTGCTTGTTCATTCCCAACCACCCAGACTCCCAAAATAACCACACAGAAACTATATTATTTGCAATACTGTTTGGCCGATAGCTTCAACGTATTTTTGGCTAACTCTTATATTTTAAATTAGCTCATCTTCATTTATCTGTGTATTGTCACATGGATGTAGCTTACCAGGTAAAGTTTCCTTCAGAATCTGTCTCTGGAGGGGTTACATGGGTTTTTCTGACTCTGCCTTCTTTCTCCTGGCACTCAGTTTAGTTTTCCCTGCCTAGTTCTGTTCTACCCTATCACAGACCAAAGCAGTTTCTTTATTCATTAAACAATAAAAGCAACACATATACAGAAGGACTTCCCACATTATATCTCCTTGTCTGTCTAACTTCTCACTCCTGATCTTGGTTTTTGAAGAAGAGATACAGGCTCCTTTGGAAGCAAATAGCTGATTCTACATGAGGGAGGAGATATGCAAGAAGATCAGGTGTATCTTGAAATGAAAAAAAACTATCATGTCTTAAAATTAATTGAGCTTATTAAAGTGATATAGATGACAAGGGGAAGAGATCCCATTGGGTGATGGCGGAAAAATGTAACAAACATTACTAGTGAAGAATTCAAATGAAAGACTTGATCTCTCATAGCATTAACAATAAATTATTGAGACAATCATAACAGCAAGATCATAACCCATTATGCAGAAAATACAAATTGTGCATAGTGCATTGCTTCCTAATAATTTTGGGTGTGAGTGTGTGTGTGTGTGTGTGTGTGTGTGTGTGTGTGTGCATATTTAAGGGTAACTGAGAGAACATTCATAGAAATCTGACACCTTGAGGCAGGAGACAAGTTCAACGCCAACAGCAATGAACCATGTGATGAAATTGCTACTTTAGTCCTGTGCATAAAAGCTCATGCCAGTGGTGGATATGGGGAGAGAATGTGGGGAGAGACAGCTGGAATTTGGGAGCATTTGGGGAGTAATGTGGAAGACTACTGCAGTGGAAACTTCCCTAGTGAGAACTCCTAGTAATGGAGGATAAGGAGTCTTAACTGGCCATCTTTCGATGCAAACACATTTTCAGTGGTTGCACTGGGTTACATTCAATTGAGTTGTTGATGAAGGATTCCACTGGAGACCCCTAAACAACCTAGGCTGATTCTAGGACAGAGGGTCGCTCTCCAAAGACTGGTGCGGGGCCACCATTGCCAAGAACAATATTCACACAGCTCATTGAACATAGAGAAGTCAAGATGCTGTCTGCTTGGAGCCTTCACTCCTACTTTCTAGTTTCTTTGGCACAAGAAGGTACTTTGAAGGCTACAGAAAGTGAAATTTAGATAACAACCCAGCTACAAAATCTTCCATCTACACTCTGTCCTGCCTGCAAGATGTTCTGGGGCAATGGTGGCACAAAGCTTGTGGGATTATCCAATCAACGACTGGTCCAACTTAAAACTCACACTCTCAGATGGAGTCCATATCCTACACTGCATAGATGAGCAAGAACCAGAGACTGGATAGCCCACAGACTTAGGGTAGAACCAATCACAACTGACAAAACAAACAAACAAATAAATATAAAACAACAAATGAAAAACTAATGAGATAATTCCCAGTGATACTCTGCTATAGTCATAGATCAATGCTTTGTCCAGTCATCATCATAAGAAGGGTTTTATCCAGCAACAGATGGGAATGGGTACAGAGAATCACACCCAGAGATTATGCAGAGAGATTTTTAAATTGGAAGTCTCCTTTGAGTTCCTCCCTTCAGAGATCAGGGAACCCCATGGAAGAGGGGAATTATATGTTAGAGGGGATAGATGACAGCAGGGGAACATGTCCTAATACATCAACTAAGCAAGACTCACATGTGCTCACAGAGACCAAAATTGCAAGTAGGTACCCTGCATGGGTCTGCACCAGGTCTTCTGTGTGTATCTCGTGGCTGCTAGCTCGGTGTTTTGTAGGGCTCCTGACAGTGGAAATGACTATATCTCTGACTTCTTTTGTTTGCTCTTGGAACTCTTTTCCTCCTATTGGGTTGCCTTGTTCAGCGTTGATCTGAGGGCTTTTCACTTGTCTTATTTTATCTTGTCTTGTTCATGTTTGACTACTGTTTCTTGACTGCCTATTCATTTATGAAGAGAAAATAGAGGGGGAATGAGCCTGTGGGTACAAGGCAGAACTGAAAGGAATGGAGTGTAGTTGCATGTATTGGATGAGAGAAGAACCTGTATTCAATTTAAAGAAAAAGCCCATAACCTCAGTCTAACAATTAGGGAAAGAATCAAATTCCAACCTTACAATGTACTTTGACTAGTAGTCAGGTAACATTACACATGCATGAACATGCACACAACACACACACACACACACACACACACACACACACACACACACCAAATTAACAATAAAATCAAGCTGCCAGGAGAAAGAGAGAGAAGCTTGAGGAGCAAATACTAGCTTTATGAAAAGGATACCCAAATCAAGGTAGCTGGGATTAAATCATGGGCTATAATTAATAATGTGGTAATGTCAATGTACTGATGGCATCAATGTATCCTGGTAATGTAAATTTTCAAGGCAGGTGAGACGTATATGGAAATACTAAATATTCTTTGCTTACATAGTCCATATTGTCCTTGTAAATAAGTGTTACCTACTTTTCTTTAAAAACAAAAATGTATTTTTATAACTAAACAACGTCACTGAGAGTAGTATTTCTATGTGATGCTGAGTTTTGAGATCTTTATCACTCATGTGTCTATGAGCTAGAGATTACTCAAAACATTGTCTTTGCATGGTCACATCCCACCTTACAATTAGACACTTGTGTCTGTGCTGAAGTAGAACAAAGGAGTGTTGAAATACCACCAGAAAATACCAACATAGGCTATTTCAATGTTTCTGAGATAAATTATATACAAATACATAAAACACATTTCAAATCCATGAAATTGTAATATGGAAGTGGTATTTGTATAATAAAATTCCATATAATCTAATTTTATTTGTGATTCAAATTATAAATCAGCAAGAGACGGGTTCTTAAACTTCTGGTATTGTAGACAAAATACTATTTCGATTGATTTGCTCTCACCCAACTCTCTTCAGCATATATTGAGTATCGATATAGAAGACAGCCCTGTGAACTCTGTGTTTATCTATTATTTATAAATACATTAAAAATGACCTATTCTAAGTTTGAGTGTTTAGGAGCAATAATTTTCTATGAAGTGTTTTCATTTTTTCTCATAAGCAAGGATTATTTCCATTAACCTTATGAAAAGGAATTGGGTAATTAGAGTAGGGTTTTTATTTACTGTCAGCCGGCAGAACACTTCCAGAAGCGTTTTTGAATTATTTAAAGCAAAAATGTAAGTAAAATGTGAATAAACATGGGTCACTTTTGCCACTGTCATGTGCTACCCCATCCTTCCTGAGAGTGATATCTGATGGTGATATAATCCCCACTGAACTATAGTCTTTTAGCAAGCTTTTCAGAAAGGAGAGTTTAAGCCAGGCAACCTTGTTAAAAAAAGAGTCATGTAGTTTGGATCAGCACAGCATGCACATCATACTTCCTGATTGTTGAATAATTTGTTTCTCTAGTTGCCTCTTTCTTCTTTCACTCTTATATTTAGCTTTAAGAATTTCACTGAAATGAAAATGATGGCTTTTTTCTTTCGCTTCTTTTACCTCGATCTGCCTTGATCGTGGGCTCTTAGAGCAGCATTTATAAATTTTGAAGATGTGCTTCTAATCTTATTTTAATGAATATCATCTGCCCTTCTTAGCACTGTGCTTAGTTTGAAGAAAATCCAGGAATAGACTTCTGAGATACAGAAGACAGGGATATATATATATATATATATATATATATATATATATATATATATATATATGATACTACTTCACATGTGTAAAAAACTCAAACATCATGAACATGTTTTTCTGCCTGTTGTGTGTCTCTGCAGAGGTGTGAGATGGCATTTATTGAAACGCAGTATTTAGATCTTCATTTCTGGAGGAAAAACTGTATGCCTTACCATAAATGCCCCTACTATGTGCTGTTTTTCAGTGAAGCTGTCTTCAAATCACCTAACATCCTTACCATCCCTTACTATAGCTAGGTATGCTACTTAAAAAATGAAGCCAGAGCTACACAGTGAGAAAAAGAAAGGTGACAAAGCTGACAAAGTGGTCATTCACTTGCTTTTTTTCTGCATTTTTGTGTTTATTAGTAACTTTGAACAACTTCTGTTTAGTTATTTGCATGTTTTCCATGACTCCTAGTCCCCTCTCCTGATTTTTTTCTTGTTGTGCTTTTTGGATTTTTTTTCTTTTCAAATCATAACCACTTTGGTAATTCAAATGATAATTCTCAATTTTGTTACACAAAATTCTTCTTTGATGTTTGGCCTGTTGTTCTTTTCTTTAAAAAAAAAAAGGTAATCTCTTTAGGCACATATTTCTCACTTTTTTTATGAAGCTCTAAGTGTTTCTTTTTTATTTATGTTTTCGTTCATTTTAAGGAAAGATTACTCTCCTTGGGTATTATGAAGGATTTAAAGTTTGTGTATTTTAAAAATTGTATTGTTAATAGAATTATAATTAATTTTTTATGTGCTGTAAGTAAAAACTGGTAATAATCTCCCGTTCCAATGGAACAAATTTCCATAAGTTTATTCCTTAAAATAAACAAAACAATTCTCATCAATTCTCTCACCTTCTGTATACGTATTTCCAGACATCACAGAGCCATGCTGTGTACATGGTCTCACAAGTTGAAACCAAATTTGTAGCTGAGCTGAGTTTTCATATGGAGGTTAGTGTGCTTTTCCATATTCACAGTTAGGAAAGTTCTTTTCCTTGAAATTACAGACCCCACTTTCTTCTCAATTATTGGACATATACTCAACTTCTAGAGCATTCTCTTCTGCTCTTGTCAGAGAGTGTCTTCCTATTAACAACATTCATGTCTACTTCAAGTCAGTAGGAAAGAATCTGGTACCGCTGTTTCTTGTCCTTGA
The DNA here is from genome assembly GCF_037038515.1 of Microtus pennsylvanicus. Lineage (NCBI taxonomy): Eukaryota > Metazoa > Chordata > Mammalia > Rodentia > Cricetidae > Microtus > Microtus pennsylvanicus. The sequence goes on along the minus strand of NC_134579.1, from coordinate 177,740,514 downwards.
AAAGAATTTGTATGATACATTTATGAGTGCTCAGTATAATTACCTTTTGATCAATTCAAACCTGGCTGACTTAGGGACATTGATTATATACTCACAGTTCCATTGTTTTATGTTATCTAACCCACTTTGGAGAGTGATAATCCACATGTCCCACTATATTTACAAGTACAGTTGACATTTAATGTGGCAATGCAGGATTCAAACACTCAAGCCAAAAAACCTTGGAAGAAACTTAGACATTTTAGACATGCGTTTAATGTCATTTATCCTTACAGAGACATGTGGCCCAGTCTCTTTTTGTTTCTCTTATTTATAAATATTTACCACAATCAGACCTTTCATAAGGAAAATTTTTACATTGTCTGATTTCTTTTTAACTTTTCTTACTAAGTTTCATAGTGTAAATTTCATAACTCATTTCATTTTAAGTATAACATTTCCATCATACCTTCTGATATCAACTTTACAATTTCTACAACCTCATCTTGCTCAGAGTCTCCTCAGGTATTCTTGGAACTTAAACTTCTATTTTAAGTGTAGAAGTTGTTGCTTCACCGGGCGATGGTGGCGCACGCCTTTAATCCCAGCACTCGGGAGGCAGAGGCAGGCGGATCTCTGTGAGTTCGAGAACAGCCTGGTCTACAGAGCTAGTTCCAGGACAGACTCCAAAGCCACAGAGAAACCCCGTCTCAAAAAAAAAAAAAAAAGGAAAAAAAAAGAAGTTGTTGCTTCAGGTTAAAAACAAAATTCTTGTTTTTTAAATTTTTAATTGATTTTATTGAGTTATACATTTTTCCCTGAGGTCTCCTTCCTTCTTCTCTCCTCCTCTTCTACCCTCACCAATGGTCCCCATGTTCCCAATTTACTCAGGAGATCTTGGCTTTTTCTACTATTTTCCTTATTCATTCTTTAGTCGAGGAGCATTTAGGTTGTTTCCAGGTTCTGGCTATGACAAACAATGCTGCTGTGAACATAGCTGAGCACATGTCCTTATGGTAAATTTGAGCATCCTTTGGGTATATACTGTGTCTTGACGAAGGTTGTTTCTTAATTTTCTGAGAAATCGCCATACTGATATACAAAGGGGATGTACCACCTTGTATTCCCACCAACAATGCAGAAGTGCTCCCTTTACCCCACAACCTCTTCAGCATAAGATATCATCAGTGTTTTTGATCTTGGCCATTCTTACAGGTGTAAAATGGAATCTTAGAGTTGTTTTGATGTGCATTTTCTCTGATGACTAAGGATGTTGAACATTTCCTTAAGTTCCTTTTTTCAACTATTTTAGATTCCTCTGTTGAGAGTTCTTTGTTTAGATCTGTACACCATTTATTTTACTGGATTATTTGTACTTTTGATGACCAATTTTTTGAGTTCTTTTTATATTTTGGATCAGATCTCTGTCTGATGTAGGGTTGGTAAAGATCTTTTCCCATTATGTAGGCTGTCGTTTTGTCTTGTTGACTATGTCCTTTGCTTTACAGAACCATTTCAGTTTCAGAAGGTCCCATTTGTTAATTGTTTCTTTCAGTGTCCATACTACTGGGGATATATTTAGGAAGTGGTCTCCTGTACCAATGCATTCAAGTGTACTTCCCACTTCTTCTTCTATGAGGTGCATTGTGGTTTGCTTTATGGTGAGGTCTTTGATCCATTTGGACTTGATTTTTGTGCATAGTGATAGATAACGGGTTTATTTTCATTCTTCTACATATTGATATCCAGTTGATATGGCATCACCATTTGTTTAATATGCCTTTTTTCCATTTTATATTTCTTGCTTCTTTGTCAAAAATAAGGTGTTCGTTGGTGTGTGGATTGATATCTGGATCTTTGATTTGCTTCCATTGGCCCTCTGCTTATTTTTATGCCATTACCAGGCTGTTTTCAGTAGTAGAGTTTAAAGTCAGGGATTGTAATGCACAGAAGTTCCTTTACTGTACAGGATAGTTTTTGCTATCCTGGGATTTTTACCCTTCTATATGAAGTTGAGTACTGTTTTTTCATGTTTGTGAAGAATTTTGCTGGGTATTGCCTAAATCCGTAGATTGCTTTTGATAAGATTGCCACTTTTATGCTGTTAATTCTACCTACACAAGACCAGGGAGATCTTTCAATTTTCTGTTGTCCTCTTCCATTTCTTTCTTCAAAGAAATTCTTAAAATGCATGTTTAATAATTAATTATTATTGTCCTTAATCATATATCTATATCTATGTTTCAGCTTTTTATAAATACCTCAGTTTTTCTCTATATTATTCTTTGATCATCTATATATAGGCTATCTAAGTCATTTTTATAAACTATTATAGATATAAATTAACATATTTTGTTTTGTTGATGATCTTTATCTTTTATTTTGCTCAGTATTCTAATTTGTGGAATTTAAATTTTCTCTGTGTGTTATTACATAGACAATTGTTCAGGTAAAGAAGAATCGTGATTGATTTTCTAATTAGAACTCCAATAAAATCTTAGATGAGAGCAGCAATGACTTGCATCTATGTAGTGTTGTTAATGGGATTTCAGTGCTTCATTATCAAGAAGAAAACAGACTCTGTTTTGTGTATGTAATTAATAAAATGCATGTGAAGATTTTCCTGATATTTAAGATGCTTGCTAATATGCAGTGCTGTCTTTGTCTTTCAGGGGTCATCATGAGTCACAAGGATGTAAAACTTGCCATACACATAATCTAATTTCCATCCTGATGACAGTCACAGACAAATTTAAGTATGAGAAGCACTGCAGACAAATTAAGACTATAGAAGAAAACAAAGAAAAAAAACAGAGGTCACCACATTCGTGACTATGAACAACATATTTTTATTTTTTAGGAAGTACTGGTTGTATCCCAAAAGTCATCACATCACGGATAATAGAAAGTAGTGTCATTGATGATGACAAATTATCTACTGAAAAGCATCTAGACCATTTTTGTCAATGATCTTGAATATGTTTGTTAATCCAGGCTGTATTGTGAAAGCTCCTTATTGCTGTACAAAATGACATTCGACTTTTAATACACAGAGACTTCAGTTTCGAAAGTAAAACTAATCAAGTCAATGTGTTTGTTGCCTAGAGTGATTCTAACAAACAGCTGGAAATATGAAAAACTGGGATTCGTTTTTTTTTTTTTTTTGGCAAAGATAAAGTTGAAAGTAACAATGACTTCATTTTAATGTGGAATAGCACATTGGTATTTAGTGACCAAAGACACAAACAAACTGTTCTCTTCCATAATTAGAACTGTTTCAGAAAAATGTTGTGATAGAAATTATGATTGTATAGACAACGAACATATTGTGATTGAGTCACAGTGGAATGGGAAGCTTCCAGGGAAATAGAACGTCAAGGTATAATTTCTCAGGAGGAGGCATGACGCAAAGTAGTATTGACTAGCCAGAAATAATCTCTTCTCTTGTTGTAGCTACCATCATAACTTTGCCAAGTATATTTTTATTCTTACACAAACTAGAAAAGAATGGCTTCCTGTGACCTGAAATAAATGCTCAGGTAGGATTAACATGAAAATGAAGCTCTCGGGATCCAAAATCTTACTATTTTTTAACATGATAATCACACCTCCGCCACTGTTGCCACTTTCTAAAGCGACCATGGTTATTTCCTCGGAGCAAATTTATGATCCCTTCCACTGCCATGGCAATAGTTTTCAATAAGGAAAGATTTATAATAAATCACATCTGGACTTCAAACCCAAACTAGACTTCAAGCAGGACAACTTGAAGTCAGACAAAGACAAAGTCTCACAATTTTAATGGATTTTCAGATAAAGTATGCAAAATACTACAAACATAATTTATTTATTTTTTAGGTTTTCAAGACAAAACATGTAGGCCTTTGTATGTTTTCTTCTATTCTATTCTATATCATTAGCCTTTGAAATAAGGAATGCATTAATTTTAGCAGTCAATGTACTGGTAGATAATGATTTAAGTATGTTACTCATAAAATGTTTGTATTGGATTTAAATTACAAAATTGTTGGGGAGTAAATTGGACGAACTTCACTTATAGCAGTGTACTCTCATCACTTGAGTCATGTACAAAGCTTCCCTGGCTCTAAAGCAGAATTACTGTTGGAATTACAATATTGTACAAGTGATAATGGTGTCTGTTATGCTAAGTGAGCATTCTCTGGGTGTTCATTACCCTAAATTAAAAGACATTCATTCATTTTAATCTTCAATATCAATAGGTGCATAAGGAGAACTTAGCAGCAGCATTTTGTTCTGCTTTTTTTTTTCTTTTAGATGAAAAATTGCAGAGTGATAAGATGAGTAAGCAACCTGGCTCAGGCACAGTCGTGTCTTACTCTGGAAGTTGACCCTTACAGGGCATTTACATTTGCATAGCTATCTTCAGTTAGTCATTGCACTGCAGAAGCTATGTCTATTTAGTTTAGCAACTTTGAACTCAGAATTCTGACTCAGGGAAGGGTGAACAGCCACTCAGTTTCAACAATGAATGTGGGGTATGTGTATTCTGACAGCAAAGTTGAAAACAACTAATTCAGACTACTTAACAGGCTCTTCAATTTTGAATCAATATGTGCTCCTAAAAGTAAAGCACCTTATATCTCAATGCTTCAGAAATTACTCTTTTTGGCCATTAAGGCATTACCTTTGAAATTACACCTACATCTACTGTGTTCTGCCAGTGACCTGAAAAAGTAAATATATCACTAAATGACTTAATCTACATTTCATAAATTTGTTAATTTATTAGCTCTTCCTGCCTTATATAAAGCCCTTTGAACCTGGCTTCTCAGTGTGTTGTCCTTGTCATCCCTTAAGATTGCCCATGTGGAGCTTATAGCAGAGGAGTGACATCTACTGAATTTCTAATTCCTCTCGTCCCTTCACTGGATACTAACTTAAGAAAAAGATGCACATTCTCTAAGAAATACACTGACACATGCATGTGGTAAACAGTAAATCTCAGTAGACTTTGATTACCTGTGAAGAAAAGAGTGACTGGTGAGTGCTGTGTAAAAGGACAGCTTTGCACAGTCATTTACACGCCTAAACTTTTATTAACTATTTTCCATGTACAAAGATATATGTCAAACTATAGGGAATATGAAAAAGAACAGAAAGAAATATCACCCTTTTTTCAGAGAGAAAAGATAATTATTATGTGAGATTAAATGTTATGATTTTTTTCACAAATCAGAATAATCCACAAAATGCAGAAGGCAGTTAAATCAACAGAAGAAGCAATTCAAGTGTTAATTGACTACTGGTGAACTCTTTGATGGGACAACCCTGACTCAGAGACTAAAGAAGAATGATGGCTATTATCCTCGGTATCCACTCTGGGCCTGTACATGAACACACATTTTATGTGCGCACACACATGGAAATATATTCATACATACACACGGTCCTAGTTAGCTTTCTAAATACTGCGATTAAAAATATGACTAAAAAACAACATAGAAAGGAAAAATTTGACTTCAGCTTACAGTTTAAAGCCCATCATTAAAGGACATCAAGTGAGTAGAAGGCAGGATCAGAGCCCTCTGTATTAAGTCTCCTGTTTGAACTCAACAGAGTCTACAAATGAAGAAGTATTAACCTCAGTCACAGAAGAAATAAAATTTCTGTGAATATATAAAGAAATCAAAGACAATAGCCACTTGTGGTTCTTTTGTTATGATTTTCAATTGTAAGCAAATATTCAGTGGCATGGAATAACACAATACAGGATAAGACAACTGCAGGGTAGGATGCAGATGTACGACAGAGGGACATGATTAACACCCAATTGTGTTCCAAGAGGAGCAACAAAGTGCTGATCACTTACAGAATAAAACCAAGATGAGAGTGACATGAATGTCTCATAAGACAACAAGCAAATCTATCTCATAGAACGCAAAACTGAGAACCTGCCAAGGATCAGAAAGGACTGAGGAAGACCTGAGAAACCACCCAGTGGCTTTTCAATCTTCTGCCTTTTATTTGTTTTGTGAATCTGCTGATTCTGTTTTTCTCAGTCTTCGCTTAGACTTCTAGAAGAACAGACGTAGGAAAAACCATGATTTACTGTTTTCAAGACAAGAACAGAAAACTGACGTGTAGCTAACAGCCACGTTTCAGATTTTGGAATATTCTAATAATCTTATTAGGCATCAAAGGTCCTACCCAAGATTAATGGCCAGGGTACAAAACATATATTGTTTCAGTTCACTCTCATATTGAAGTATATTCTTATACAGATATTTAAGCATTAGACAACTGGATTACATAAATGGGGTTTTTAAAACTATGCAAATTTCATCTATCTGTTAATTGAGTCATTTGTTGTATTTGACAGTTAGTACAAGGGTCTAGTAACTCAAGTGAGGAGACAATGGTCTTAAAAACGGTGTTTACACTCTTACTGCTTCACATACTTGGCCCCTTGCCTGTCTGAAAGAAGAACAAAGGTTGTGACACAGTGATTTTTAAGAGCTACAGCGATCTCACTTCCCCAATCTTTAATTATTAGTTTTACTGGGAACTGCAATCTCCAGTCTTCCACATAGACTTTAATATTGTTAGTGTGTGAAACCACTTGCCTTGCTTACTGCAGTTTAGAGTGGTCATTGTTGTTATTTATTGCATTAAGTACATTTTAAAATATAAAGTGGCAAATTTAAATTGTTTTAAACTCATAAATAAAAAGGGAAACTCATTTACATGTAGGAACTGTCACTGAGATGTCCCTATATTAAAGAGACTTACCCCATACACAGAAGGATTTATATCCTATAAGTGGGTTGAATAACACCACATAGTAATTAATATTCCAGGTAGCTGGTTGAGGATATGAAGAAAATTCTAAGAATTTTATTTATAATTGCAAAATTGCTGGCTACACACTATTGTAAAAGTGCAGTGTGTGCTCTAGTTTAGCATTGCAAAAATTGATATAATCCCTAGTGATGTTAAAGACTGGAGTACAAGCATGGATAAAGAAGGGCTTTCATAGAAACTCTTTAAAGTGGAAACAAAATTAAACGTCTATTGCATCAATGCAAAACAGCATGTCTATAGACCTTAAAGACCTGTAACTCATGACAAGTCATGGAAGAAGCCAGTGATGGATAGCCACAATAACTAAGTAGCCTTACCTAAAAAAGACACTTATAATCAGAAAGCATGGCTGAAAAGATGGAAGAGGTTTTATGTGAGGATGAACCTGTGTGTAATGGCTGTCTGCAGTAAAAAGCACTCTCTAGATGATTTCCAGCATTGCACATGGAATGCCAAAGTAGCAGTCACTTGTGTGCCTCTTTAAAGGTGTTAGCTTATGCTAGAGACCAGTTAAGACAACAGAACAGATGCTTTCTTAGGTGAAAGTTAGTTTGTATTGATGCTACACAGAAAAATTCTCAAGGTACAATAAGAGTCTGAAAGGGTAAATGAATTTCTTCAAAATGCCATAGCACCTGACTTCATATCTGAAACAACATTCTATAAATATAATAAGTTTCAGACATTAGATCCAGTGTCAAAGACAATGTGTGAAGTAGCTATGCTTGTGGAGGCCAGTATAAAATACATATGCCTAAATTTGTGGGTTTTTTTAATATTCACAAAACAATAGATATTTAACATCTGTACTGTCCCCCCATGACAGTACCTCAAACCAAACATTATAATATCAGTGATGTCTACATCTCAAACTCCCCATTTAGTTTATTTTGTCAAAGGCTCTTAAAGGATATTTTAGAGCCAATACATGTAGATGTCATCTTCAAATAACACTAGCATTGGTGGAGCACACCTTTAATTGCAGAACCCGGCAGGCAAAAACAGGAGGATCTCTGTGAGTTCAAGGCCAGCCTGGTCAGCAAAGTGAGTTCCAGGAGTGCCAGAGCTGTAACACACAGAAACCCTGTCTAGAAAAACAAAAACAAAAAGATAGAAAAGAGATGAAACTAACAAAAATATAATGTGAGGTACTGAAATTCTAGGTATTTGAAGTCTTGGTGATTTATAATTTTTCCTAAGAATGTGCTACCCTATAATACATAATACATGTCCATATTAATCACACACATACACACACAGAGAGAGATATGCACACACTCATGCACACATGCATGCACACACACACGCATACACATTTTTCAGAATTACATTTCCTTTCCCAGTGCAACTGTGTAGGCATTATCTTCTAATGGGATGTGAGATAATGACATAATGTCAAAGGTTATATATTCAAGAGTAGTGTGTTGGGGACTACAGTTAGCAAAGAACAAAGCCAGCTTTCACTGAACCACATGTGCTGTTCAAGGGAACCTCATTCTAAAATAGTTATCAGCTATTGTATCTTAAATGGCAATTATTCCACAGTAAATGAAACTTGCTGCCATATACACACATATGTAATAATTACTGTATTAATACCAGGGCTCTAAAAAGTCCAAGTTAGTCAAAAGAAGTGAATGGCATTTAGTGACTATCTTTTCATAGTTATAAAACATTTAGTAGCAATTTGTGAAAATAATTTTGTATTTCTCACAATGTAAGAAAAGACCAATATATCTGGAATGTGAGTATTGTCCTGAGTTGCTACCCAATATTTTATAACCATGAAAAACACCATTCATAATTTTAGGCAGTAAGGATTTGTTGACAGTCTGGTACCCACAAGATAATTATCTCATCAACCCGCTCTTTTCCATTTTTGTTTAATTTCCACAAGTGTCTATTCTAAGAGACTCATCCAGTGATCACAGATTAAAGTCACCTTAGTATTTCATTAGGATAAGAATGTTTTATAAGATAAATATGACTAAAAAAGGATAAGGGAAGGAAAAAGATGATAACTTAAACCCAATCTTGAGGGTAAAAATATCCCATGCCAACTATGTGACACAGCAGGACTATACCCAGAAAGTTCTGACTACAGGGAGAAATGTAAGCCCTTCTCCCTGGAAGTTATGCTAACATATCCTTTTACAAGAGTTTGACAGTGAATTCCCTATTGTGTATATAGTTTGGTTAATGTGCCTTATTAGTGTCCAGTCCATTCATTACAATTCTTTAGCCTTTGATGTTGCAGGGAAACTGGGTGAATTCCACAAAGTGGAACTAATGCTTAGCAAATTCATTTGCCAAGCTTTCAATATAAATTTTGCACAGCAAACAGAATAACTCTCCATATGAATTACAGCAAAACGGACTTGCAACACTGGTGGTACCCATTTATTGGAACGAAGAGTTGTAACTACTTGCATGTAATTGTACTTGTCAGCGGCACCTACAACTTGAATGTAAGTTTTGAAGGACTACATTTATTATGTCAAAGGCAAATTAGCAGCTGCTCAAATGGGGATGGCAGAATTTTAATATAACATCTGCGGGACTGTTTTAAATCTTTAGACCCAGCTTTTTCTCACCAGAGAGTTTTCAACCGGTTTCATTGAGAAACTTCTCACTCCATATGTTTCCTTCAGTGTTTCACATTCTCTATAGTAGCAGCTCACTTAACCGGCCTCATCGCTATCACCTTGACAGCCCTTTCCAATTAACCTTCAAGGTTAACATAATGCTTATCTGATTTATAAAACTGTCCTTTACTGCCATATTAGCTTTATAATCAGTACAAGACTTTATGCTTATATGGTCTATGGCTATTTTTCCAATTTATACCTACTACAGCTTTAAAAAGATGTTACTTGTGTCATGTGTGTTTTCTTCTCAATGGATGTTTCTTAGAATTTTTAAGAAGATAATGACCTAGTCATAGAATGGTACAAAGACGTGACACATTAATTGAAAATATAAAATGAATAAGACAAGCAACTTTTCACAATGAAGAAACCAGTCAGTGTAGAAATGGCTCAACAGTTTAAAGCATACACTGCTCTTATAGATGAGCAGAATTCAATCCCCAGGACTCACAGTAGCTGGCTCACATCTGCCTATAAATCTAGCTCCAGGAGGATCCTGTGCCTATGTTCCCTGCCAGTACCTGCACTCACATGCACATACCTGGACAAACACAGGCACATCATTAAAAATGAAATAGCCAAAGAAAATGATAAGATTTTCAGAGAAAGAGGGATCATGCCTGGAATGCCAGAACAGTTGTCCCCACCTCGGGAACACCACCAAGGAGCAGGCAGAAGAGTGTAAGAGTCAGAGAACCAGGAAGTCTGCTTCTAGGTTATGTATCCCAGAAATGTCAGGGAACATTCACCTGAATGCCATAACAATACAGCCTGAACAACGCCTAAATAATGACATAGACATGCTAATGTGGAAGAAGGAAAACTTTGTAGACTAAGAACTACAGGCAAACAGGGATTACTAACAGAGGAAAAATTAGTCTTCCCAGAAATAAGGCTTTAATTGATTATCCAAAACCAAATTGTCAACCCTGAAATTATATACACACAGGAAACATTAAATGCATTCAGCAGCTTGTGTTTCTCTATTTATAAGCAGCAATAATTAGTAATTCAAGTCAAAGAAACTCTAATTTGAAAGGAACTGATGAGTATGAGGAATGGAGAGAGGTGAAGAAGGTGGTAAATCATGCAATTATATTCTTTAAAAAACTAGAGATAGATGAGGTAAACAGCAAATCTGTATTATAAAGTCACAACCCAACAATGAGGATCAAGCTGAAAGACATCAGTAGTTCATGTAATCTACCAATCAATAGAGCAGTGCTATATTGAGCCAAACAACAAAGAAGATTTACTTAAAATGAATAGCAGTAGAGGATATACATGAAGCTGTATTACTACAAAAGTGTAAGGACACTTGGAGGCATACCTGAAAAAAGCTACCAAGCATAGGAGCACTTCTAACTTCAATATCGGTGTTCAAACTGGGCTATAGACATGAAAAAAATATGTGATTTTTCTCAATTAAAGGACATGTCATCTATACAAATTAAGAGTGAGATTTGGGGGGTTATAGCATGTGCAGCCTCAGCTCTCAGGCATTGTGTGCTGCCTCTCACCATTGTTCACTGACTAGTTGACTTGAGAAGGAACTTGGCTGAATCTGAAAGACAGCTCCAGAGGGGTGGGACTTCACCTGGATATACACCAGAGATGTTCTAGAAAGTACCTCTCCTGGGTCCTCAGAGAGTCTAAACGTACAACAGGTTTCTAGTAAGTATCAGGTGAAAAGGACATAAAGTTAATTGTCATAAAGCTCCCTAAGTAAGAAGACATTTTATAAACAATTTCACAACAAATGCTTTGGAAGAAGCAATTGTTAGTGATAAATATTATATAGTACCAGTTGCTCAAAAATCATCTTCTAAGAGTGGAAGATACTTAAAATATTGTTAAAGAGATCCTCAGTTTTCAGTAACACTGGTGGTTCTGAATATACATTTGGTCATGTAGAGGGAAACTTCTAAGTCACTGCTTGGATGGTAAGTAATTCAATTGGTCTTCAGACGATCCAAATGTAGTACTTGAAAACCATGTATCAAAGTGTAAGATCTCAAAGAAATTATTCTAAGTTAGGAGACATCGAGACTTTATTGAAAAGGCCCCAGAAATAGCCTTTCCTGGATATTGGAGCCTAAGACCTTGGATCTGATTGAGGGCAGAATTTGGGGGGAATTTATTAATCACCACCACCAACAATAATTATCTTCCTTTGTTCTCTGTAGGTTTCTAATGTGCATCACTGGGTTATCGTCAAGATATTTGCATCTAGGATGTTTCCTGAAGATGAAAAGAATCACTTTGTTCTAAGGGTGGGTGCATGACCTCATTCACAGGCCTGTCCTCTTTCCTCAAAGCCTTCATGCTGGCTCTTCTGACTTCTCTTTGAATCCACTTCTCTCACTTTCTGTTGTCTGCTTCCTATCCTCCAAGAGTGGTTGAATTTATACTAGAACTACTCCCATAAGCCAGAATAATCTCCCTCTTTAAAGTTTTCTCTTTAAAGCTTTAAATTACTTCTACATGATCAATGTCTTTTTGTCACATAATCGAACATGCCTGTAGATACCAGAGATTATGGCTTGGACATTTTTGTGGTGAAATATTCCTTTGCCTACCACAGAAGTATTTTGAGAGCAGTAGAAACTAGAACAGACTTGTGGTATATGCCATTGAGATGCATGTGTAGATGGTATTGATGTCCTGCTTGCAGCATTGCTAACAAGGGTTTCCATATATGCTTGAGCAACCGCAGCATGTGGTGCTGAAATCCTGCAGATGGTGTCTCAGAACACAACCTGAGCAAGGTATGGTGTACATGTTATAGCCATAGATTCAGAGGTTAACCCCAGAGAGTTGAGAGTTCAAGTACAGCTCACGGAGTGAGACCCATTCACATTAAACATACTAACAAGAAACACCTGGTGAAGTTATTGGCTACAAATAAAATAATATCTGTTGTAGGAGCTGCGGGCTGTGTTCCACCCAGCTCTGAGCCACCTGACTAGCTTATGCCCCAAAATAACAACACACAAATTGTATTCTTTTAAACACTGCTTGGCTCATTATATCTAGCCTCTTCTCAGCTAACTCTTGCACCTGGACTAGCCCATTTCTAATAATCTGTGTAGCCCACAACGTGGCTTACCAGGGAAGATCTTAACCTACATCCATCCTGGGTCGGATATTCATAGCGTCTGCCCCAGAGAGGAGAGCTACCAAGTCTGAGCTCACTTCCTCTTCCTCCCAACATTCTGTTCTGTTTACTCCACCCACCTATGTTTTAACCTATCAGGGCCAAGCAGTTTCTTTATTATTTAACCAATGACCTTCCTCCATCAAATAACTGTTTGTAGGTGGGGACTGCATATTCATTCCCAGCTTCCCAGACCCAAATAATTACACAGAGACTATATTAATTATAACACTGTTTGACCTACTAGCTCAAGCTTCTTATTGACCAACTTAAATCTTAAATTAACTCATTTCTATTAATCTGTGTGTCAGCACAAGGCTATGGCTTACTGGTAAGGATCCAGTATCTATCTCCTTTGCCAGCTACATGGCATCTCTCTGACTATCCTCTCTCTCTCTCTCTCTCTCTCTCTCTCTCTCTCTCTCTCTCTCTCTCTCACTCTCTCTCTCTCTCTCTTCCAGCCTGGCTATATTCTGCCCTACCATAGGCCTAAGCAGTTTCTTTATTAGCCAATGGTAATAAAACACATTCATAGCATGCAAGGGGCACTCCACATCAACTGTTTAAATATATGTTTATGGAAAAATGAATAAGGGGGAATAGATGGGGTTTTCAGTAAAATGCTTGAAATGCAAACAGGAAATTAGAGAGTGGAACCCTAGAAACTACTCATATCTTACTACAGATCTGGTCTTAAAGTTTGCCTCATCTTTCTTTAAGCCATTAGAATATGAAAATGCATGTGACCTCTGACTGCTCATGGCACAAGCATATGGTATTAATTGTTTTTGGTGTTGCTGTGACCGAATACCCAGCAATACAGCTTAAGAGAGGAAAAATATTTTGGTCACAGTGTCGGATGGTTCCTTCCATCCTGACAGGAGCACAGCAATGCAGACCAGTTTATGTCATGGCTGTCAGGAAGCAGAAAGAGTGAAATGTCCATATTTCCCTATCATTCTTTTTTTTTTTTTTTACTCATTTTCTCGCATCCAGGCCTGCCAAGCTTACTATATGGAGCCACACTATGATTCTTGGTAGATGATCTCCACTAGTACTCTTCTCTAAAAATGTCACAGAAGTATCCAAAGGTGTGCATAAGTCTCCCAAGTGACTTTCAGTCTAGTAAAGTTGACAATATCACAGAGCTTCAACCTTGTTATAGACAATTCTTCCAAACAGAGGGTGTATGTTTTGTCTTGACCTCTCTCCCATAAAGTGACACACTCAAACATGGGTAGAAGTCATATTTTACCCACAGAACAAATGTTTATTTTACACATTGCTCTAAATTAACAAGTCTGTTATTTCTAGAAGGCTAGCATCATGTTAGCCAGTAACAGTTATGTCATCTCTCATTAATGTTGTGATATTTCATTTGTATTTTAATGAATAAAGCTTGCCTGAAGATCAGAGAATGAAACAGCCACACTGGTCAGCCATACAGATCAGGCAGTGATAACACACACCTTTAATCCCAGTAGCTACACTGGTTAGCCATAGAGGCTGGGTAGTGTTAGTACATGCCTTTATTCCCACCACTAGAGAGGAATATAAGGAGCAGAAGACAGGTCTCAACTCAGCCTCATTCTGAGGATTAGTGGAGGCAGGATTCCATTTTGGTCTGAGGTAGAGGTAAGAGCCTGGCTGCTTTGCTTTTTTAACCTTTAGGTTGAACCCCAATATCTGTCTCTAAGTCTTTATTATTTGTACTACACATTAATTACTTAAATATTAGAAATATGTACATCTATGTCCATATTAAAAAGTTTGTACATTTATGTGTTAAAAAATAGAAATAATTGGGTACTTACACACACACACACACACACACACACACACACACACACACACACATATATATATATACATACATACATACATGTGTGTCTAAAAGTGTCAGTCTGATCAGCTATTGACTATCTTAGGTATAGACTTAGTTTACTTGTGAAGTCTAGGCCATTCCCACACCCAGCAAGCACCACACTGACTCAGCATTTAGTCAAAGTAGACATAACCCACACAAAGGAAACTGTGCCAAGGAAGAAGACAATGGTTAGGCTATTATGCAAAGTGGTTCACCTCCTTCCTGATTCAAATGCTTTCATTTTTTAAAAGAACTTTGGCTCTACTTCTGCATAATCTGAAGACCATTACAATATTTTTCTGTTTCCCAAAAACAAAAATTAGCCTTCTGCAAAGGTAAATCAAAAGACATCTGTGGTCAGTCTTAAACAAATGATCTGTACTTATTTTCACTTCTCCAAACTGCAAATATTGAAACAGAACATTGAGAGCATCACATAAAAATTGCTAAAGGTATTTGCTATTTATAACAAAACTGAAGAATTAAAAAAAAACATTTCTCAGTTACAAGACACTTTAATTTCATCCTAACTATAACAGGTAAAGAAAGATTCCATTTGTAGAACTTAGGTGTGTAAGCCTCCATTATTCTGGTGACTCCTGTGGAAGCATTAGATGTGTAATTATATTTAATGAGCTCACAGAGGTTAGCACTGTAGGTAGGAAGTAGCCAAACTAGCACAGAGTGTGGGATAATTCCATCTGGGATATCTTGTCTGTCTCATTTCACCACCTGAATGAAGCCTCTCTTTTGTCTTCCTTTCAGTCTCCCCTTGTTCCTGTGGATATTTCTTCTATGGACGATGCCATTCCCACAGCAAACATTGCTCAGGAATTGCAAATCAAATGATTCCCGAAGAAGACAAATAACTTTACTGTACAAAGTGTTGCTGATGTGGAAGGCCATAAAGACCAGAGCTGTTTTACACTGGGGACTCACTCCAAGTCTAACACAAGCTTGCAAATGCAGACTTCTTGGAATAGTGTATAACTAGGTGAGGCACACCAATAATTTGGTCAAAGAATACCAAGCTCTGTCTTCATGGGTAGTTTAAAAACTATAAGATTCATTGTAAAATTATAATGAAAGGTGTTTTTCCTCATGGATGTATTTTATTTTTCAGATGATCTCCTTCAAAATTACAGACCTGTCTCTCCCATCAGAGAATATGTTAGTATCTGTATGTATGCATATTTGTGGATGTGTATGCACATATTTTGGAATTCCTAAGACAATAAATGCACTTAGCTTAAAAATAAAATGTTCCAAGGATGTGGTAATACAAACAAGCCACTTCTTATTCTAATTTTTGCTAACTCAGTTCTACAAATATTACTTTCTCTTTATATTCATGCTTAAATTTGAAAACAGGAATTAGAATATTTTTTCAACATTTTTACTAATCAAAGCAATGCAAGATAGATAAGATACAACTTTTAAATTAGAAAAAAATTAATTTACAAGAATAAAGTTTTGGCCATACTCAAAATATTTTTTAAACTTTTTAAAATCAAAGAAATGCAAGATAGACAAGATACAACTTTTAATTTACAAAAATAAAGTTTTGATCATATTCAAGAGTGTGGAAAACAGGAAATAGTGTGTGTTATTAATGGAATGTAGACTTTTGCAGCTTCTTTTTTAAAGCATGGGGACCTTGGGAGAGGGCTGAAGGGGAGAGGATAGAAGCGGAGCAGAGAAAAATGTATAGCTCAATAAAAGCAATAATAAAAGAAAAGAGTTGGATATTGTCATGGCCAAGTGATGGAGAAGGCCAGTTGTTTGTCCTGGCCATCCAACCCTGAAATAATCATGCAGAAACTATATTAATTAAATCACTGCTTTGCCCATTAGCTCTAGCTTCTTACTGGCTAACTCTTAATTTAACCAATTTCTGTTAATCTGTATATCTGTATATCACCATGAGGTCATGGCCTACCAGCAAAGTTTTAGTACATCTACCTTTGGTCATGGATACATGGCATCCCTCTCACTCCACCCTTCTTTCTCCCAGCATACCATTTAGTTCTCCCCACCTACCTAAGTTCTACCCTTTCAACAAGCCAAGGCAGTTTCTTTATTCATTAATGATAATCTCAGCAACAGAGGGGACTCGACATCAGCCAAGCATTTGTAAATAGCAGGCAGACACAGGAGACTTGACAGATTCCTAGAGCATACAGTGAAGCAGAGCAAGAGAGACCCTGCTGCAAAAACAAATGAAAGGCAAGAGTCAACTTCTGAAAGTTTTCCACTGACTTCTAAATGTTCACCATGGAATGCATGCTTCTCTGCTCATACACCACACACACAAACATCCATTAATATATAATTTAAAAGGTTTAGAATATTTTTACAGATTATTAACATGATCTAATATGTGACTCTAATATGTTAATTTATACCTTTCCACCACTTGATGAGAACTAAGCAATCTTACAACTCATCAGATGTTCCAATAAAACACCTCAGAGCAATATTATATAGCATTAATGTAGCTCCTTATGTTGTGCTGACTCCCAACCATTACATTTTTCATTACTAATTCATAACTATAATTGTGATAGTATTATAAACTATAATGTAAATATCTGATATGCAGGATATCTGACATGCAACCCTCATAGATCTTAAAATCCACAGATTGAAAACTGCTACCTCAGAGTAATAGCTCATCATATTTCACCAAATCATAATTTGTGACTGTGTAACTGTGTTGCACAGTAAAATCAAGCACAGTGCAAACATCACAATGTTATTTATTTCTTATATTTAAAGACACTTAACTGCTAGAGATACATATAGTTACAACATATGTCATGTTTAAAATATGCATGGAAATTACTTCCATTTTTTAGTATGATTTTCCTTTTTAAAAAAATGTAGGCTACTTTTTTCAGTTAAGAGAATTTTCATAATATTATAAAATATTTGTAACAGTAGAAACATTCACTTTTTGTTATTTCCCTATTTTATATTTTAAAACAATCCTATGTTATATACCAATCTCAGTTGCCTCTCCCTCCTGTCTTCCTGCTCACCTACCATCTTTCCTATCCCAGCCCCAATTCACTCCTCAGAGCGAATGATTCCTCTAATGGGGAGTCATCAAAGTCTGTCATACACTTGAGGCAGGACCAAGTTCCTCCCCCTTGTATCTAGACTGAACAAAGTATCCCTCCATAGGGAGTGGGCTCCAAAGATTCAGTTCATGCCCTAGGGATAAATACTGGTTCTTCTACTAACAGTTCCATAAACTGCCCAAGCCATGCAACTGTCACCTTCAGAGAGCCTAGTTAGGTCCTATGCAGGTTCCCCAGCTGTCAGTTCAGAATCAATAAGCTCCTACTTGCTCAGGTCAGCTATTGATGGTTTCCCCATCATGACCTTAGCCCTTTTGTTCACAATATCACTCCCCTTTGAGATGAGGATAGGGAACCTGAAACGACCCTATCCTATAGCAATACTGACGAATATCTTGCATATCACCATAGAACCTTCATCTGGTGATGGAAGGAGATAGAGACAGAGACCCACACTGGAGCACTGGACTGAGCTCCCAAGGTCCCAATGAGGAGCAGAAGGAGGGAGAACATGATCAAGGAAGTCAGGACCACGAGGGGTTCACCCACCCACTGAGACAGTGGGGCTGATCTATTGGGAGCTCACCAAAGCCAGCTGGACTATGACTAAAAAAGCATGGGATAAAACCGGACTCTCTGAACATGGCGAACAATGAGGGCTGATGAGAAGCCAAGGACAATGGCACGCAGTTTTGATCCTACTTCATGTTCTGGCTTTGTGGGAGCCTAGCCATTTTGGTTGTCCACCTTCCTAGACATGGACGGAGAGGGGAGGATCTTGGACTTTCCACAGGGCAGGGAACCTTGACTGCTGTCTGGACTGGAGAGGGAGGGGGAGAGGAGTGGGGGGAAGGGAAGAAGGGTGGGAGGAGGGGGAGGGAAATGAGAGGCTGGGAGGAGGGGGAAACTTTTTTTTCCTTTTCTCAATAAAAAAAAAAAATCACTCCCCTTTTTTCTATGACTGGACTCCAGGAGTTCAGCCCCGTGCTTAGCTATGGATCTGCATCCATCAGTTACTGGATGAAGATTCTGTGAAAACCATCTGAGAGATACAGAAAGACAAACACCATATATACTCACTCATAAATGGATAGTAGACATAAATCAAAGGATATCCAAACTACAGTACACAACCCCAGAGAAGACAGAAAACAAGGAGAACCCTAAGTGCACAAAGAGAGACATCCATGAATCTGCAGCACCCACATTCCAGAAATAGGAAGTACATAAGATCTCCTTAGTAAATTGACAGCACAGTGGGGTGAGAGGAGAGGGTGGCTGAGGAGTGTGTAGCAGAGAGGGGAGTGGGGAAATGGTAGGAGAACATGAGGAATCAGGAGGCTCAACTTGGGTAAAGGACAGATAAGTAGAGCAAGGAAAGATACTTTAAAAAAGGAAACAATTATGGGGTTAGCGAGAAACCAGGCACTAGGGAAATTCCCAGGAATCACAAGAAGCATCTGAGCTAAGCAACAGCGAAGAGGGTGCCTTAACTGCCTTTCCCCTGTAATCAGAAGTATTCACTTTTTGAGCACTTGGGAAAAGCACCAAATATCATAACACAGGAGCAATCAGAGAAGCACTAAGCAACTCACTAAAGTTCATTCAGCTTGCAAATGATAGAAATATAGTACTTTATAGTGCCATTTCAAAATCTGAGTCTTGAAGCTTTGAATAAATATTGCATTAAAGACACATATTCAAAGACATCTCTGGTAATTGAATAGCTGCTTTTGAAATTAAACTGAAAGGTATTAGTGCTTGAGGTTCGAGGAACACTTCCACAGGTAAGAAATAACACCAATGTCAAAACCTGAAGGGAATTCAGTTTTGAGCATCAGTAACACCCAAAAGATACTCAGAAATCAGATCCTTACAGGTCTGCACAGTGATGTTTCTCTTAGATTTCACATCAAATTAAATTGGCAATAGAGATTAACTATCACAATGAATTAAATAAAAAGTTCCAAAATGAAAATATAATTTGAAATATTCAAATATGAAATAAGAAACATGCTTCATAATATTAAAATCAATTTTATTAAAGTCAAATTTCTGCATAAAAGTTCAGTTGGATTCAATACAATGATGGCAATCAAATGCCATCATGGCAAATAGTCTGTTTCTTTAGAGCAGTTTATAAGCTGTTCAGAAAAATAGGGTTGTATTACAAATATTGGAGAAAATTGGCCTATAAATATCACTACATATATCCATCATTGGTTGCTTTTGGATAAACTTTCCAAAATCATTTAATTAATTCAAAATGTAAGCAAATGATCTTGGAATACATACGGAATTGTATAGGACTATCCTCTTAGCCAAAAAGCCACCATCTTCTGGAGTTCTGCTAGGACTGCTCATAAAGGTCATTACAACTGGGCCTGTTGGCCATTTATCCTCCCTCATAGAAGGAAAAGACAAAAAGGATCTTAAGACCCTCACCTATTTATCACCCCAACTCTAATTAATGCTTCCCTAATTGCTTCTAGTCTTCAGTAGGGCTACCTATCAGTGTGGAAGGATGAGGGGTTAGAGTTCTATGTATGTAGTCATAGTGAACCCGTCATCCATGGTAGGTATAAACCTTTTATTGTTGACCTACTTTAAGGTCATCTATGTGCCTGCCCACAACCCCTCACCCATTACTTTGTAATAATCTAATAAACTCACTGATTTCTCGCAAGAAATTTTGGTTGAATTTTATCTACTTGTCATTGGGACCAAGGGGTAGACATTATTTATATTTCTCCTGGGGAAGGAACTTCAGCAACAAGTTTTACATGTGAGCTGCTTGAAGTAATCAAAGGATGACAGGCAAGTTATGAGAAATTATGGATACATAGATAAATAGATGATAGATAACATAGATGCATACATACATACATAGATTATAGATGGATGTATGAATAGATATATGATAGCTGACAGATAAACAGATGATGATACCTAGGTAGATAGACAGACAGACAGACAGACAGATAGAGTAGAGACAGGCAATAGATTACAAATATGATGAATAAAATTTGTGAGATATATTAATAGAACTCCCAAAAATAGTAAGTAAAAAACTGGAAATGAAATTTTAGCTTTAATTTTACTTTCTGTTCTAAGATCTCAAGTTAAATCATAAAACCGATATGACTGTTTAACCATAATTCTAACTTTTTATTTGTGAAAAATCATACAATACCCACCCCCAGTCTATGTGCTCATTATAATTGTTTGTAATTTTATTTTTAAGAAAAATTTCTAGAACCAGATATAGGATGTCTGATTTAATATCAGATACTTTTTTTCAAGTGTAATATTAATGACTTTCTGGGTTAAAATATTCTTAGTTGTAAAAGATTGCCCTCATTAAATTGTATGTCATATGATACCTGTCTATGTGGTAGGAGCAATCCAGCAACTCCTCTCCTTCTGTGACAGTCAAAATTATCCCTATATAGCCTGCAAATGTCAATATCTTCCATTTTTTCTTTATTGTACTCAACTGGTCCAATGCACATCTTGAGATTTTGTTGAATTTTTTGGCTTTGGTATATAACCATTTAATCCCATTTTTTTCTTAATTGATTTAAAAATTAATTTTACTGAAATATAGTGTATATATCATTAAAGCATACTTTTCAGAGTTTTGCTATTGCATAGTTATATAGTTATTCCATAAAAATGTAAAAGCTTTTTATCATAATGAAAATACCAAAGTAGCAAAACATAAATGAGGCATAAAATACAGCTTTAGCCACACAGAATGAAGTGGAATTAAATATATAATTTATACAAATTCTTAAAAATTATATAAATGAAACATATATGTTAGACATGAAAATAACAGGGAAGAAAAAAAGAGAAATAAAAGCATGAGAGACAGACAAAAGGATAACATTAACATGGACTTAAAGTCAGCCGTAGCAAACTTTGCATTGAATATTAATAATGTGAACACTCACTGAATATTGATGTGGGACTCCTCTCTGTATGCTGTGAATATCATAGGTTAATAAAGGAACTGCTTTGGGCCTATAGCAGAGCTATAGGGGAACAGAGCTAGGCAGGAAAAACTAAACTAAATGCTGGGAGAAAGGAGGCAGGGTCAGGGAGAAGCCATGGAGACACCACCCAGAGACAGATGTGCTGAAACCTTGCTGGTAGGCCATGACCTTGTGGTGATGCACAGATTAAAGAAGATGGGTTAAATTAATATGTAAGAGCTAGCCAATAAGAAGCTAGATGATGGGCCTATCAGTGATTTAAATAATACAGTTTCTATGTGATGATTTCAGGGCTAAGCAGCAGGGAGCCAACAAGCAGCCTCCTCCTACAGAATATCTCCATCTAAGTATGAACTGAGATTTAGATAAAATGAAATTGAGGGTGAACACAAGTAAATAGAAAAGTAGTACTTACAAAGAGTAAGCCTAAGAATATCAGAGTAATCAAAGTAAGAGCCCCCAAATAGACAACATGCGAGACTTACCAATCAGAGGCATTTCATGATCAGAAGGTGAGTTCGCCATTAAGTTGAAAAGTGAGGAGTGGGTTAGGGCCAGTTAGAAAAATTCTAAATAAATCATTCAGAAAACTAGATTTCATGACGCAAGTTCAATTTACTTCTACCTCTTAAGGATGCTTTCTTCCTTTTCATAAACCAAAACTTGAGAGAATGAAATGGGAAAACAGATGATTTTATATTCACAGACGGTGGTTTGAATGCCAAAGTTATAATAAGTAATAACTAAATAAGATGAAAGCCAATAAAATAGAGGTGGCTTGAATAAGATAATAACTTTGGCCTGATTGATAGGTAAAGAATATAAGCCATCAAATTTCACAACACTGTCTCTCACCAATTCCATGTTACATTCATCAAGAATGCTTGCATGTATATATAGATAAGAACTTTAGCACAATAGACATATTTCCAACCTGAACGGAAAGGGTTGTTCAGTGCACATCAAAGAAGATGCTGGATTCCTAGAATTTCCATGGCAGGAAAAAACCAGGAGCACTTAGCCACAAATATGTAATGTCTTTTTATTTGTTTGTTTTTTTTTTTTTTTGTTTTGTTTTTTTGTTTTTCGAGACAGGGTTTCTCTGCGGCTTTGGAGCCTGTCCTGGAACTAGCTCTGTAGACCAGACTGGTCTCGAACTCACAGAGATCCGCCTGTGTCTGCCTCCCGAGTGCTGGGATTAAAGGCGTGCGCCACCAACGCCCGGCTGTAATGTCTTTTTAGAAAAGAAAAGCTTCCTTTAGAACGGGAGCCCTGAGCATGGATCTTCACACCATTTAGGATTATTTAAGGCCATGAAGTCTCATGGAATTAGCCTGATTAGATTTAGAAATTTGGGGGGACTAATGATATCTCTCATTCTTCCACATTATTTTGTTTTGTTTTGTTTTTTATTTTTTGGAGAAGGGATGTGTATAAATTTATCTTTTGTCTCACTGACCTGTTTTAGTTTCTAAAAACAGAATTTGTCTTCTAATGCCCACAAATGAAAGGGAACTCTGCCCTAGATGACATCAAAGGGCTGGCACAATACATAGTTTAGATAAAGGTATCTGCGTTATTGAGTTACTGGTAGAAAAAAGCTAATTTTGGACTTGAGTTGAGGTCATCTAGATTATAATTGGTGATGATGCTGGGATTGCATGTAAGTGCTTTGCATGTTGGGTAAATGTGAGATTTTGTTTATCATATGCGAAGATTATCTTGAGCTGAGTAATGTCTGGGAAGCTATCCTCTTTGTTCCCCATACTCTAAAATTTAATCTTCTTTCTTTGATATTGTTGATCTAGGCATAAACATATAAATATTACCTAATAAGTCAGTTTGTGCTTCTTGTACGTATATGACTGCAAGGGACATCACATGGCATTGGATAGCCAACTAAAGAGCTCATCTCTGGGAGAAATTAATTCTCTCTCAGCAGTCCTTAGTTGCCTACCATTATTTGCCTAGAGGTAGAAATCTATGAGACTTCTACCTTTCATCTTAGCATGTCTACTGGTGCTATCACTCTCTGGTCCATATAGGTAGAGATTTTATACTCCTCCCAACAATGGAGTTTTTTTTTTTTCTTTTTCAAATATATGGGAGCTATAAGACTCGCTTTTGAAGAAAAACGGTGTTTCTAAAAGAGGTGAGAGAAATGTTGTGGAATATTAGTTGAACATATATTACATTTTTAATGCTGTGGAACATTTGGTTAATGATGCAAAAGCATGGCATTTGTTTATGTTGAACTTGTTTACCTCTATAAAGCTGTGTTACTTTGCCTGTCTAAACAACTGATTGGTCTAATAAAGAGCTGAGCAGTCAATAGCTAGTCAGGATAAGTGGAGCTGGCAGGCAGAGAGAATAAATATGAGGAGGTATCTGGGAAGAGAGAAGACACCAGGTGCCATTCATCCAGCTACACAACAGGCCAGAAAGTAAGAAGTGAGGAAAGGTATACAGACATAGAGAAAGATGAAAGTCCAGAGGCAAGAGATAAATGATATAATTTAAATTAAGAAAAGCTGGCTAGAAAAAAATCAAGCTAAGCTGAGCATTCATAAGAAAGAATAATACTTCGTGTGTAATTTTGTTAGGAGCTGGGTGGCAGATCCCCGAAAGAGCAAAAGAGTAAAATAAAAAACCTACTACAGAGAAAGCCTGGGACCAAAGATCCATTTGCACCAAAGAAAGAGAGATTAGTCTGAAGCACAGCTACATCCACAATTTTGCTAGACTTTGTGAGAATGACTATAGAATGACCACGAATGAGTCTTGAAATTCCTTGTAGGGAAATCAATCTGAACCCCAATTTGACACAATTGTAAACAAATCCATTTCCCTGCATGAATTCTGCCTCCTAATTTCTTTTGCCTAATAATTTTTTTCATGTAGTATATTCAGATCATTGTTTCTCCTATCTGACTCCCTAATCTCTTCCCAGATTCTCCCCACCTCCCCACAAATCCAAGTCCATGCCCTCTTTCTCTCACTCCTCAGTAAGCAAACAGGCCAATAAAATAATTAGCCAACCAGAGCAAATATAAACAGATAAACAGGGGATGAGGGAACAGAGAAGCACATACACAACAGAGACACCCCAAACATGAAAACAAGTAGAATCCATAAAAACCCAAAATCAGAAACCACAATAGATAAACAAAATACAAGGTTAAAAGTTCCAAAACAATACACTGAGACAACATTTTCAAAAATACTTTTAAATAGACTTTGTGTAGGCCATCTACTGCTGAGCCTGGAGTCCCATTTCCTTATACTTTGTACACCCAGTGAGACACTATTGCAGAAAACTGGTCTATCTTTGTTAAGTGGTTGTCAGTTGCAGATAGTTTTTGGATTAGCTCATGTCCACTTTCCCTCTCTGCTCTAAGATCCCCTTCTGGCTGAGAAATATGCAAGCCCAAGTCCTCTGCCTGTTGCCACAGTATCTGCAAGTTCATATGTTCATAAATCATGCTGTGTCAGGAAGGCAATGTTTCCCTGATGTCTTCCATCCCCACTGACTCTTATGCTTCCTTTTCCTCATAATTCCCTGAACATGAGAGGAGGGGTGTGAAGAAGACATCCCATTTAGAACTGTGCCCCAAGGTTTCTCACTCTCCAGACATTGTCCTTTTGTGGGTCTCTCTGTTAGTTCTCATGTATGTATGAGGAAGCCTTTCTAATGATGGCTGTGTTCCTTTAGCAAAACAGTAGTATTGGGTCTTTCCGTTGTCCATGACTTATTTAGTCCCATATCTTTGGCCATCTGAGCAGTATCAAGCATGGGTTCTATTTATGATGTGGGCCTTAAATCCAATTAGATAGTTGTTGATTATTCCCACATTTTTGTACTATTATTGCACCAGAATATCATACAAAGAGATCATCATTGTAGGTAAAATTGTTTGTAACCGGGTTGGTGTTTAGCTTGCTCTTCTGATACCAGGGGCGTGGGTCTGAGTTTCAAATGAAGGAAGTTGAAGTGGGAGGAAGGGTACCTGTGAGCAGGCTTTTAATGAGGCTGTGAATGGAAAGAGCAAAATAAGGAGAGGAAGGATACCTTGGTTCACCTTCCTGAATGCCTGCCATGTATGCCAACTGGGAGCCTTGGTAGAAGGTATTCCTAGGTATCAGAGATGGATAGGAAGGATCTAGGGTATGATAGAGGGAAGTGTTGAGAGAGTCCACCATAAGGAGGATAGTTGGATCCACTCCAAGGGTTGGCATAGCCCCAGGAAGAGAGTTAGCTTAGAAGAACGGGACCCTGTAAACAGGCTGTCACAGGGCTGGGGATGAAGCTCCATCCGTTTGTAATGGGGGGTGATAAGGAATAAGAGTGAAAATGTCTTATCTGTGGTCACTTGGAGACCCATATTTCTATGTATCTGTAGCGGACACAAAAGGGATGGGAGGAAGAAAGATATGATCCTCTGGGTGGTTTAGTTGAGTTTCTAGAGGCTGGAGGTTCATGGGAGAGAACAGATCCCTGTCAATCTACAACAGGTAATTGAGGAGACTGTAGGCGACTGTAATGGAGGAAAGAAGAACAGTGGAAATCTCCTACCTGAGTCTGGACCACCTGAGATCCCAGGAAGAAAGTGTTTCTAGGTATTGGCAGCTGACAGAAAGAAATAGATATGGGCTAATACGGGTGGGGCTGAGAGGGTCCACGGGAGTAAAGAAAGTTAGGTCTACTTTCAAATTCTGTGGAGTCCTCAGGGAATGGACCTATGTAGAGTGGGAGGGTGGCCCCCAAAAGTCAGTGTCCAAGGTCTGTAAATGAGATTGGATGAATTGTAACGGAGGACTGAAAGAGGAGTAAAAATTGCCTATTTGATTCCCAGCCTCAGATGGCCACTGCGTTTCTAAGTAGAGAAGGTTACTTGGTTTAGTCTGCTGACACAAAAGGGTGGGAGGAAGGAGGAATGCTGGGAACTCAGCAAGGTTGAGTGAAGTCCCCAAGGAGTAGAAGGAGGCTCGAAGATAGGCCCTTTCAAGCAGTCTGGTACAAAACTGGGGACAAGACTTGAGGCACCATCATGGCAGACAGGGAAGAGAGTTAATTTCATTTTCAAATGCATAAACTAAAGTGGCAACTTTATGGAGTGAACTCTCAGCAATAATTTCAAAATCTTTGAAAAAATGTTTATTTGTGATTAAAAAAATGAAGTCTCAACAAATTGTGGGCAGCTTTTGCTGGTACATGAAAGACATTGGACTGTCTGTCTGTCTCTCCCATAAATTGTATCATATCCACTGCAGCTCTTTCTGGAGAAAGGTGAAGAAACTGCACCTTTAATATATTAATAATAATAATTATATATTAACATATATTAACATAATTAATAGCAATAATTGCATATAATAATAATTTTTAAAAAGAAAAAAGAAGCTGAAATTATGCTTTGCACTTCCTCCCTATTGTAGCACAATAAGTTATGGTCCTACCTAAAGCCTGTCCCTTGGAATACAGGCTAAGTCAGACTAAATCATTTATGTGCAATGTTCTGCCACTCATTTTAAGCATAAAAACTATATTTTAAAATTTTCCCTATGTTCAGGAGATTGGCAGACTTTTCCTTCAGGACCTCTGTCATGCTACACATGGTGTCTGTTCCTCCTAATGTTCTCCATCCACAAGGAACCCATGTGATAAGACAGTATCTCCTCATAAACTTCATTCTGAAGGTAAGCCCAGCTCAATTCCCATCTCAAATCCATCTACACCTCATACACTCTCCACACCCTCACCTGATTTATAACAGTTGTATAAGTTTTCCTCTATAGGCAGGGAGAAGCGCAGAAATACAGGCTAATAATAGGGGGAAAGAAAGTCGTTTGTCCAGGTCAGTTAGGGAATCAGTGAGCATATTGAGGTGATAGACAGGAATATAAGAGATGCTACATTAGCTCTCTGTAACCTCGGGAAGTCCCATCCCCATCAGTGCAGTTCTTGCACCTATACTCCCGAGGAGGTCACAGTCCCTAGTTATCCTTTTACCTCCTGTACACGCCAGCAGCACTCAGGACTACAGAAGCTCAGGCAAGGGAGAGTAGTCAGTGAGATCTTAGATGAGGGTCTCATGACAGCCTGTACCCTTCCACTAATGTAATATTTACAGCCCCATGATCATTGCCATTAGCTTTCCTGTGGCTGTTCTGTTCTGCTTATTCCTTTGTCATGACTATGGATCATGATCTTAGATCTACAGATCACAACAGCAATTCTGTTTCGTGACGGCTATGGTAATGTCAAACCCCAAGGAAATATCTACATGGCCCTACAAGAAAGCACTTATGGAAAGCCAGCAGTGATGACAAACACTTGGAAATTGTTGATAGCTAACGTTCATAGAGCAAACTCTCATCTGTAATTTCACAAGGCTGTTTTTACTGATTAGAGATTAAAGATTGTGGAGAGTTAGGATGTTGACTTTCCAGAGTCAAATTATCTTGGGTGATCTTTAGTCCCCTTAAGAACCATTAATTGTAGAAAACTTTTTGGAATATATTATCTTAGCAGAACACTGACTTGCATTAACTCAAAAGCTAGAAATGTCTTCAGGTAGTATCTGAGACATATAGATTTTCACACTTTTCTCTAAAGTGCCTACTTGATGTTTTTACTGAAATATTTGATGCCTTAACTTACAACTTGCTTTTGTTCTGTACCTGAAATTTCATGAAATGTCTTTATACATCAGGACATGCTATTTGGGGGTTACCTGAGTCTGCAATGGATCATGGCTACTCACATTGATTAAAAAATAAACTATTTCTAATTTTTGTTGTATCTAGAACTGTAAAAACATTCACTAAAATACACTATCACTTCAGTTGGGCACTTATAGCAACTAACAAAAATGAAAACCTGGCATCTCTGCCTTTGTTTTTGTCTGTCTTTTTTATTTTGGATAAAACTCCGATTTGACTCTACACAAGCATATCAGTCAGTCAGGAACTGCCTGTCTAAAAATGTCATCTCCCTTCAAAGTTGGAGATCAATAGGCCTCTGTTCTAAACCTGTTGTTATTGGAAAGGTCTTAGGGTATCCCATGACACAATTTTCATGTTATCTGTTTCTTAAACAACAAATCAGACAAGACACAAACCAATAGTAGGAAAAGTAAAAATGCATTAAAGGTAGATGAAAACATAAAGCACACTCTATGTGACAGAAACAGGCTAGAATAGATATTCAAGTCAAAAATCATTGATGTATATCTCAGGTCTTTCTTATCTTAGTCCTTGAAGAATTATTGTGAGGTGGGGATGTGTAACTTCCCATTTTGATTGACAGGTCTAGATCATGTAAACCTTTTTTTTTCATTGTGTTTGTCCTTTCCAAAGACATTAGTCATATTCAAGCCCAATAATTCATAGGCACGCAATTATAAGCACCTCTCCTAAGAAATTTACTGCAAGAATAGAATGACCTTCCATTCTATTATGCTTGCCAGTGGTCTATCTGGTTTTGTTGATCACTCTTTTATGAAGAAATAGTTAACGAACCACCTATAGACTTGTAGGTGCTGGGTGCTGCTCTGCCTGAAAGGAGAAGAGCCCTGGGCTAATTGGTTTTCCCCGTATGCCATCTCTAATTCTACCTGAAGAATTCCGTTGTCTAATTCACTAAGTTTCATAAAGGACAAAATCCATCTTTCATAACCTCCTGAAGAGAGAATGCCCTCCAGTCAGAAATCAGCCTCTTCTATTCTTGGCCTAGGCTGACAGTAATTCTGGCCTGTCCCTACACTTGTTTCTCTTATTGCAGTTACCTTGGATTCTGGATAACCAAAGACTAAAATGACCAACTAATCAACAGAGGTAAGATTCTTTGAGGAGCCAAAGTGGCATCTCTACTAAGCAACAGCAGTAAAAAAAGCTAAGAAACCCTTGGAAGAAGTGGAAATGAGACAATGAATAACCCAGACCAGGGCATGATCAATAACTGCTTAATCTTGCATACAATTTGACCATTGCCACAATTCTTTCTTACTTAAAGTTTAAAGTTTATGTCAACACCCAAAAAACAAACCTAGATCTGTTCTTTCCAGTGTACCCCAATGAGCTGAATACTTTCTCTTTATTTGCCAAAACACTTTTCATTAATTGGCATATTGGGATAGGTGGCTGAGCCTGGCATATTGGTGCAACTGGAGTTACTACTAAACAAAAACTTGAATTACATCACTACCCTCACATTGAGGTAGTATATTAAATACTTTCTCTAGGTTTTGGGGAATAAGACAAGTTTGTTCACACTCATTGTTCTAATTTAATACTAATACTAATTTAACACTCAACCACATTAAAGAGAAAGTTAAAAGAAATATAAATAATTAAAATGAGAAAAAAAGTAAATTTGCTTAACATCTTAGCATACAACATTTTTTGCATAAAAAGTTCTATGGGATATAGAAAACTACTAAACCTGTTGTGAGCATTTAAAAGATATATTCCAGCACTCGGGAGGCAGAGGCAGGTGGAGCTCTGTGAATTCAAGGCCAGCCTGGTCTACAAGAGCTAGTTCCAGGACAGGCACCAAAGCTACAGAGAAACCTTGTCTTGAAAAACAAAACAAAAAAAGCTATTAGATTTATATGAAAAATTCAATTTTATTTGGTACACTGGCAACAAGAGTGTTTCTAACCAAGATACTTAATAATTTGAGTTATATACAAAGCATTCATAATAAATGTAACAAAGCAACACTCTATTCCAAACACTATAAAACTTATACAAAATAAATAAATAAATAATGGGAAATGTAGACTAGCTGGAAGATTCATTATGGTTATATTCAGCCATTTAACAATTGATTTACAGATTCAATATAGTTCACAGGAAATAGTTCTAAGAGATTGGCAATATTATTCAAATATTTTATAAACTGTGAATAAAATAGAATATGAAAGGAATCTTTAAAAGGAATAACAAATTATAAAGATTACTTGATTTTAATCATTAGAAATGTTAGAAATAGACCCATACTTAAGCAGTCATTAGAATTTTATAAATTACCACAATAATCCAATAGGGACAGAAACTTCAACAAGCCCTGTGGAGAAAAATGTGCATTAAGATAGGGTAGTGCTTTAAATGAAAGATGCTCCCATAGTCTCAGGCAATTGAAAACTAGATTTCCAGTTGGTGGAACAGTTTTGTTGGAGAAAGTCTGCCACTGAGTTGATGCTCTGAGATTTTGAAAAAATGTCTTGTGCACTTCCACAGTTTTCTGTGCTTCAGCTTTTGATTTAAGATGTGATCTCTCAGCCTCCTGTTCATACCACCATACCTGCTACCTGATACTACATCACACAGCAAAGTTATTCAAACCCAAAGTCTGTACAACTCTATGATCTCATACACAGTTAAAAATGGAATTTTAAATGGCAAACGGTGATGCTTCACATAAATAGGGACATGATTGAACTTAAACTCTTTGAGATTTAACAGGGTCACACAGTATAAAAAATAAAATATGTGTTCTCTCTCATATGCAAAATCTAGGTAATGATATATGTATGTATGTAAACAAATGAATATCTGGGTGTGATATAAAAAGAAGAAAAGAGAACAAGGAAAGCTAAATATGAAGGTATGAGAAAGTAGTAAATGTAGGTAATAGAGAGAAATAAAGAAAAGGAATATAAATGAAATTGTTTCTCTAGTTCTATTTTTTTTAGCTTTAGTGATGGATATGTGAATAAAATATACTCACTATGAAAACATAATTAGTTTAAAGTAATTCTAAGAAAGCATTTAATGACAGTGGGCCCCAGACTTACATATTTGAATGCCTTATTCCCAGGAAGGATTAGGAAGTGTGGCCTTGTTAGAGCAGATGTATCACGAAGCTTTGAGGTTTCAAAATCTCACACCAATCCTGGACTCAGCTTTGCTCCATCTGCTGCCTGTTGATCAGATGTGAACTCTCAGCTACTGCTCCACTGCCATGTATGCAGGCCTGCCCCCACAATCACATGCTGGGCCCTGATGGAAATGACTGCTCCTCTGAAACAGAAAATAAACACTCTTCTCTGTAAGATCCTTGCTTATTCTGTCTCTTCCTAGCAAATATGGTGGAAAAATGCTTTCCTGTATCTTCAGAAGTAATGATATGCCTTTTCTATGACCGATAGTTCAATTTGTAGAGATATTTCCAAGGATAATGCAAGGAATGTATTCTTAGAAGAATAGCTGCACAAAACACGTTTAAAGAAACTGACTCAAATGTTCAAAAAGAAAGTGGATAAACTTTGGTATGCTCATGCAATGTGATATTGCGCAACCATAGAGAGGGTTTAGTAGTTAAGGGCACTTATTCTGGAGACTAATTTCGTCTTCAGTCCCATGTGAGATGGTGAGTCATAGTCACATGCAGTGCCAGGGATCAGATGCTGTCTTCTGACCTCAGTAGCATGTGCACTTATACAAGTACACACACAGATATACATGCATGCATAAACAAATAATATAATGAATCATAATATTAGTGTGTATGTGTTCATGCGTGCATGTGTGTGTGCCTCAGTGTGTGTAAAGGAATATCTTGTCGATGACTGACATCATCTTAGAAAGCATGAAAATTACCTGAAACATATTCATATTATAGTGTTGTGCTTAAATAAACTTATTAAATAGGTAGAAATAATATCTAACAAGCCAGAGTAGTCATTGTCCCCAGGGGGTCTACAGATTTAGAAACTCAGAAGTATTATAAGGAAACGTTTTAAGCCATTGACAATATTGCATATTCTCTTTCAAGTCTTCATTACATAGAGGTATTTCTCATAACTCTATAATGCAAACTTATAATTCATAAATTTTGTTCTATATAAACAGTCTGAATTTGGAAAGACTAAATCAATATTTAATTCTAGTTTATGATATACATCCTGAAGAATTTAAGGCAGTGGCTCTCAGCCTTCCTAAAACTGAGCCATTTAATAGAGTTCCCCCAAACCTAAAACTATTTCATTACTATTTCCAACTGTAGTTTTGCTACTGTTATGAATCATAATGAAATATCTGATATAGAGAATATCTGATATGAGACCCCATTGAAAGGGTCTTTTGTCCCCCGAGGGCTTACTACCCACAGTCTGAGAACTACTGATTTAGGGTGTAGAGTATCAGTGTCTCAACTTGAATGGATTGTTCCAAAGTACTGACAGGTACAACTAGATAAAGGTTTTGATAAATAAATAGATTGGTGGTAAAAACTAAATTAGAAATTATGAATTGTGAAAGTTATTTTCATAGGGATACAGCTATTTTCTCTAATATTGTCGTACTTTGTTGTAAGATTTTTATAAATATTTTAAACTTTGCCATCTTTACCTCACCCATCCTTGCACCTGCTGCAAAGAAGTTATCAAACAACTTCCTCCATATTAGGTTTATTTGGCCTTTTCCACTTATAGGAATAAATGGAGTAAGGTAGCAATATGTAGATTTAATGTTGTTAATACTCTAAGTTGTAAATAGAGCATGATAGCATTACTCACTAATTCCTTAAGAATACATGCATGGCCCTTGGAAGCCAACAGCCTCCAAGAAGATATTGGAAGAGGATATTGGATTACATGGATCTAGAGTTACAAGCCACTTTGAGCTTACTGACGTGGGTGTGAAACAAACGAAGGTTCTCTACAAAAGTGGCACTAAACCCTCTCCAGAACGTCAACATTTTTACAACATACTGTGACTTAAAGTAAATGAGAAAAAGAAAAACATATTTAAAACTGATCACATGACTTAAACACCTGTAACATCCTTCCTTTACATGAGACAGAGCAGCCCACATCATAGAGACTTTTATATAGCACAAGTGAAATGTGTGGGTAGATTGCCTTTATTATAGTATATTAATTCCAATTAACCTTATAACTGAAACAAAAGTAATAACATGCAAAGCAAAGGTCACCATCATAAATGTGAAAAAAATTTAAATCCCTGAAACCAAATTTTAAAATACAGGTACAGTGATAGCTTTCTGTCAGAAGATAAATGCACAACAATTTCGTCAGGTTTAAACGCGTCACCTTAATATATTTGTGTATGTGTGTCAGGATGTGTGTATATTTTAGTGTGTGTGTCAGTGCGTCTGTCTTTGTGTGTCTGTTTGTCTATGGGTATTTATCTGCATTTGTGTTCATGTATCTGTTTGTGTTTGTCTGGATATATGACTGTGCATCTCTGTGTCTGTTTGTATGTTTAAGTGTGTGTATTTATGTGTGAGAGTGTCCTTGTGTCTTCATGTGTGCCTGTCTCTGTGTGTGTATGTTTTGGAAGTACTCACAGCTGCAATAAGAACTATTGCAACCCTGAGATACTTTCGTTTAAATCTGAGAATCTACCAACATATGTTAAATTTTCAAGCAATATGATCTATAAATATAAAAAACAATTATTAAGAAATATAGGCTGCAATAGGAAATGAAGGTCAATAGCAGGCATTGCCTGTGTGTACAAGACCCTGGGACTGATCTCAAAGCACTACAACAAAAGGAAAAGACAAACTCCTAAACATGCTCGAAAAAATAATTCTACAGATATCATTAAGCAAACTGTCCTATAAATGGGCTGTTGATGAATGAGCCTGTTGAGAATTAACAGTTCATAGCAGTTTTGTTTGTCATAGATAGAAACTGGAAACAACCTAAATGTCCCTCAACCGAAGACTGGATAAGGAAAATGTGGTATAATTATACAATGGAGTACTACACAGCAGAAAAAAATAACAACATCTTGAATTTTGAAGGCAAATGGATGGAGCTAGAAAACATTATTTTGAGTGAGGTAACCCAGACACAGAAAGACAATTATCACATATACTCATTCATAGGTGGTTTTTAAACATAAAGCAAAGAAAGCCATCTTACAAACCACAATCCCAGAGAATTTAGAAACCAATATGGACACTAACAGAGACTTACATAAATCTAATCTATATGGGAAGTAGAAAGTAGAAAAAGACAAGATCTCCTGAGTAAATTGGGAGGATGGGGACCTTGGGGGAAGGTTGAACAGGGGAGGGAAAAGGCAGGGAGGGGAGCAGAGAAAAATGTAGAGCTCAATAAATATCAATAAAAAATACAGTCTCATTTTCAACCCTCAGTTTTATAATGGATCAATATAAAAATGAGACTTATATTTCAAAAGTCAAATGCAAAAAGAATTAGAAGTCCGGGAACACCAGACTGAAGAAAATCTGTGAAGCCAGAACAGCAGTGTCAATTTCATGGGGGATGTATAAATTAATGTTGCTTTTCAGGGAGGCAACAAGGATACATGTAACCAAAAATAAAACACTCTTGACACTAGGGTGAGTCAAAGTTGATGGAGTTTGTATTTTAAAGGCCTGAAAAAGTTAATCATGCACATTTATGTATTGACATTTGTTAGCCAGGGTCAGCTTTCTCTCTCTCTTTTTCTCTCCCTCTCTCTCTTTCTTTCTCTCTGATTCTCCCCTCTGCGTTGTGTACACACATGTATGTTTGTGTTTGTGTGAAAAACATTAGTAAAACAATAAAAAGTCAAAGCTACATTTCATGAATATAATGTGGATTTTAACAACAATTTTCTATATATTAGTGAAATCATGTAGGAATTCAGTCAATAGGATGGCGCAATAAGTTAAAGGGGTTTGCCTCTAAATTAAACAACCAGGGTTACCCTGCCAAAACTCATATGGCAGGGGGAGAGAGCAAGATCTTCCACCCTGTCTTATGGCATCCACATATAGGCCATAGTATGCATAAAAATGCACATAAACAAATAGAAGAAAGAAAGAGAGAAAGAAAGAAAGAAAGAAAGAAAGAAAGAAAGAAAGAAAGAAAGAAAGAAGAAAGAAGGAAGGTAGGAAGGAAGGAAGGAAGGAAGATAGAAAGAGGAAGGAAGGAAGGAAGGAAGGAAGGAAGGAAGGAAGGAAGGAAGGAAGGAAGGAAGGAAGAAAAAGAGTGGTGGCAATAACACAGAATAAATAGACATATAGTTTCAAGAAAGAGACATTTGCTTTTTTATATTTGTATCCAGGTCAATTTAATCAAGAGTCTAAGCAACTAGTGCAAGAGCAAAGCATCTCCTAGATGATAATAGTTATAAATTTTTTATGTGGAAAAACCAACTAAATTACAGCATGCCAAAATGCATTTAACTGAAATGAGCTATTTCAACTTGGAAGTTATGAAAAGATCATGCTGAAAGAATAAATACTCCTATCAGCTGTGTATTTCTTGTCACTAAAGAGTAAGTTCTTTGAAAATAGAGAACTCTTCTGCTAAGCTTCAAAGATGTGGAGGTCTTTGAGTTCCAAGTTACCTGCCGTAGTAATTATAAATAGATGGAATCTGCACACCAAAGCAGATTTGTTTCCAATCTGACTATGGATTCCAAACTGACAAATACCAGGCCAGACTCTAGGGTTTACTTTTATCTATCCCCAAAACTGAAATGTGTTGTCCTAAGGGTACTTGTCTCTGTTGGCTCTGAACTTGGATTCCTCAAATAGGTACATGATATTGAAGATGGCCTTCCCTAGGTAAATGAAGGCATTGAAGATGGAAAATATTCCTGAAAAGTTCATAAAATATTCATAGTGTTAGCATAAAAATCAAGAGGATTCTCAGTTATTTTAACTATTTGGTACACTTGAAGAGTGTTCTCTATATTCTTATAGTTCCTGGCTCTTTGTCAGCCTCATTAGATTCACGCCATTGTTGCTTGATCACCACTTCCCTCAAGTAGGGTATATATCACTGCTACAAATACAGTCATCCCAGCAGCCTGCCATCTCCACTCTAGGAACATAGAGCCTTAACCACAAAGGGAAAGTTTCAGTTGCATACTCTACCCTGAATAGTTTTGTTTAAGTTTATAATGATTCCCCCAAAAGACTGATTCCCTAAAGCCAGACAATATATCTCTGTCTGTCTTTGCCATCCTCAGGACGATGGTTAGCTTAATTGTCATTTTAACAGAACCTAGAGTCACCTGGGAATTTTCCATCCTGTGTTGGCCCATGGGTAGATCTTAATTAAGTTAGTTGATATAAGAAAACCCAGCCCATTGAGGGCATCACTATTCCCTAGGCATGTGCTCCTGAATTATGCAAAAGTTGAAAAAGCAGACTGAGCACAAGCAAACAAGAAAGGAAAGGATTGAGCATGCATTTGCTCATTCTACTCCACCCTTGACTTTAAATATAATGTGACTAGATGTTTAATGTCCCTGACTTGACTTCTCATAATGAGAGTCTCTAGTCAGTGACCGTAAATTCTTATCCAACTTGCTTTTCCTCACGGTGTTTTGATCACAGCAGCAGAAATAAAAATGAAATTCTCAGTTTATAAAACACTTGCACAAGCTCATTGCTGCAGTCTTAGTTTTCAACTGAATAATCCACCAATGCATGTTGAGTACTAGTAATGAGACCAACAGCTTATTAATACTATGTCTTGTTATATTAGTACCAAATTATGGTTTACAGGCATGTTGTATGCATTCATATATGAACAACTGATACAAAAGCAGTGAATTTCTTTACAAAAAGATGATAGGAAAATCAAAAACTTATATCTAGACATTCTTATGTGGGAGTCCGACCTATGAATTCTACGTTATACTTCCTTAGGAAGCGAAATCTGTGATTTGACAAATGCTTCCATTCGTTATGGTGATTTTTAAGGGACGATCGCTCAGTTCATTAAAGACTTTATTTTGAATTTTGACCATTAGTGCCTAAGGGATTTATCAGAACACACACACACACACACACACACACACACACACACACACACATGACCTTAAGTATTTGCCAACTTTGCCTGAATTCCCTTTGTCATCAATTAAGAATAAGACCAAATTCAACAGTCCCTATTTATTAGTGGCCTTGACCTTGAACTCAGAAAGAGAAAGGATGACAGTAATGTTAGAAAAATGCTAGTGTCACCCCCGTCTCTGCTTCCCATCCTGCTTATCACATTTTTCATCACTTAATATCTATTACAGATGTCACAGACAAAAGAAAGTGTACTTGATCCTATTGGCCTGCCAATATCGTTTTCCTTACATGATTATTAACAATATATATTGTTCACATAACTACATATATAGTACATATACATATAGATATAAAGACATATTCCATCTTTTGACATCATTGTGTAGGTCTCTTTGATGTAAAATTGAAAGTTCTTTGGAATATTGTTTTGCATAAAATGTCACAATACAAGGGATCTGTCACTTCCTAAAGCCTCACACTCCAAAACCAGTGTGGGAAAGTTTGAGTGTATTTATTTTTGAATAATCTATTTTTCTGAAACAACAGATATAAAATTCTAAAACTAATAAATTTAGTTACAGCAGTAGTTGTTGCTTTGATATAGAAAAAAAATACCAATTCTCTCTAATCTCCAGTTCTCTCACATAAAAATAAAGTGATTCATGGGATTCTTATAAGGATTAAATAAATTTATTTTAAAGTTACATTTTATAATAGATATTCATAATGTCATTGCACTTATAGTGTAAGTTACTATCAGTAATGAAACAGGAAAGATCTGGAGGGATGGGATAGTGTTTATGAGCACTAGCTGCCCTTTCGGAATACTGTAGTTTGGATTCTTGCCACTCTCTGTAGCCCCAGCCCACAGGTTTCAATATCCTCCTTCGATCTCTATGCCAGCCTACACGAATGTGGTATATATACATGCAGACAATACACAATGAAAAATAAAGCATAATTCTTAAATAAAAAGTGAAACAAGAAAGGGTCACTTTTCTGAAGAGTCTTACCTAGAATGCTGGAGGGGGAAAGCAACATTCACACAACATTCACGCTTTCACCCACCCTTTCCTCTGTTCACTTGTTGTAAGGCTGAGCCAATATTAGGCCAGCACAATAGAGAAGCAAAGACAACAAAGGCAAAGGGGGAAATGACACAATACTTCTGTTCTGCTAACAGAATATGGTTGTCTGATCCTCAATATGCATTTGATTCCCTTCTTCAAGTGAAGTTTGAGTGCTCTATGGTCTCACAGTCTGCAGATTCAGTTTGAACACTGTGAAACTTTGATTTGCAATGCTTTAAATATATCTTTCCCCGTCTGTGACCACTAGCCACAAATTTTGCAATGACTTTCAAAGACAAGATCTTTCATAATCATTTTGTTGTGCCACTGAAACATAATTTGAGTTGCCAGATGGGACCTCAGATGTTCCCTGAGTCACAGAAGGCACCAGGATTCAGAACTTGCCTTTATCAAAAGAAGCTACATTTCACACATAACATGAGTCACTATGTTGACTTGTGAGAAATCCAGAGCTTAGTATCATATTAAATAATTAATTGACCCACTAAACGTCCCCTAATTTAAAATTCAATAACCTTGTCTCGTGGAATCAATCCTAGTTGCTTCATTTGTTACATAACACTTCGGAGTTCATTAGCGAGGAGCTATTTTTTTGCCTTCAACCAACATAAACATATACAAGATGGTCACACTGTAAGCTGCTTAATACCAGTTATATTTGCC
Source organism: Microtus pennsylvanicus (assembly GCF_037038515.1). NCBI lineage: Eukaryota > Metazoa > Chordata > Mammalia > Rodentia > Cricetidae > Microtus > Microtus pennsylvanicus. The sequence goes on along the minus strand of NC_134579.1, from coordinate 177,701,386 downwards.
ATTAGCAATGAAGGCCCTTACATGTATAATAAGAGAAAGCACAATCTATGATCCAATGTGATTTTTCAATGGCGTGTGGAGCTGAACACCAAATCTTCAGGATCAAGTGCCAGATACAGGGTAGAGCACACAGGCGTCAAGAAACAGCAGCAAAGACGCTTGTGGCTACAATGTGAAGATACTCCAGGAATAATTCATTTCCTCACAAACCAAAGGAAAATTTCTAATTTACAAAAGACTATATAGGATTTTCCCTACTTCACTCAACCTCTTCCTGCAGTGCAGTCTCCTTGAGAGCAGGGAAATAGGTTTGTTCAATGTCACAGTCTCTGTGAAGAACAAGCTGGCTATCAAGAATATATATGAATGCTGCATGCAAAGAAGGTGAGATTATTTCAAAGAAAAGTCTATAGATACACCCTATGCCAAAGAGCAGCAGCAGTGAAGCATGGAGAAGCAGCTCATAATTTTGATGCTATGAAAAATACATATGAATCTTCTTGGTATGAAACTATTTCATAATGACATAATGACTTATTTTAAATTCTGCAGGTAAAGTGTCCTGATGAATTCCACACATGGGAAAATCTCCTGCACTCTATTCAGTAGTGGCTAAGAAATGAAAAGAAAAAAAAAGCCATTTTGATGCATATGTAAACTTCAGGAGCAAATACTTAAATCACTCATCTAAATGGTGAATAAATATTTGCCAAATCAATTTCTTAATAAATGAGTTTAAAAAGCTATTACCTCAGCTCCACTTAGATGTGCAGGACATATAAGGGAAAACTTCTGGTCCTCCCTGTAAACTACGGAATAAAAGAATATTGCTTCTCTGGGAAAATTCTATAATACTATCGAGGAGTTCCTACTAACTTATTTGGGGGGCAAATTAAATATTAAAGATACAGTATTGAGAGAGGAACAAGCTAAACACATGAAAGGAAAATCCACATAGAAATATTCATGAAAGACTTGGCAAATAGAAAATAAAAAAAAATCTGAGCTTAAAGAGCAATGGGGATTTGAAAGGTTCATTGGAGGAGTTTTTTATGTTATGCCAATAAATTTGAGTTTATATTAAAAGCACCAAGAAAGATAGTTTCACTAAAGTATATGAGGTTATATAATGTTAAAATTTTGATTAGTTTTTCTATAAAGAAACTCTCTTCAGGGTGATATTACAGACCTCATTATAAATTAATAAAAGATATGTGTTTACATACAGTTATAAAATCTCATCAGATCAGGATTTTAAAGTTTACTTATTAAAAATTAGAAGAGAGTTCTTTTTCAAACTACAAAACTGTATATGGATAATACAGTAATACATATATATACATATATATATATATATATATATATATATATATATATATATATATACTGATCAAGATATGATCAGGATATTTCTTTGAAATTGTAAACAGTAGCATTAACTGTGCACATAATGGAATTTTGACTTAATTTTGAGGTCATGATAAAAAGTTGGATTCACGCCCCAAGCATTCATGTTCTTGGTCACACAAATAAAACCCTGGCTTATTAATTTTGTCTCACTCTGCTTTCTCTGTGGTTCTAAGTTTACTGAAAGAAAGAGAGTGCCACTGTTTCCGTGTCCTCTATGTTAACTTAAATCTAGCCAATCACCATTTCCCACTTATTCTTGCATTTAGAAAAGCCGGGAGTAAATGTTTAAAGCTTTCATAAAATGGCAAGTGTGAAAATAATCTAATTCTAAATTACTATAGGTGCATACATCCTTATGTAAATTATCTCACACCACATCAATATTTCAGACGTGCAAGACACTGGAATAGCACAGGGACAAACTTAAAATGGACAGTATTACCCAAAGTGAAAGCTATCAAAGACAAATTATAATAACTTCAGGCCAAAAAAAATATAGCTAAAGTTGGTAGATAGTAGATACAGAGCCCTACATGTTAATGTAGTCCAATTCACATCCTCAAACTTTTCCTGTATACCAGTAAAATGTTGGGTACTTGTTATTTTGCCCAAAACAGAAAGATCATAAAAAAAGATTTCATTACAGGAATAACTATTTCCTTTCAATTCAGTGAAGTTGCTCTGAACATTAGCTAATTTGAAAATTTGTCTAACTTTGAGAAGGAAATTGAATAAAAATGAGTGAACAATGGAAAGAGATGTTACAAACTAAAATTCTCATATTCTAATAGATTGGACTGTCTATACAAAATATGACAACATGGTCAAATCAACAAAATCAAAATAATAACACTATCATACTAAGGTCTCCATAAGTTCAACGATAAAGGAGTGTTGTTTAGGAATAATTCTCAGTAAACAGTATTTTATTCCTTAATTTTACTCATTTTTAGTAATTAATATTTTCTTCCTTAGTTATTCTCATTTATTCAGGTACATGTGCAACAAAACCAGAAAACAAACATATTCAATTAAGTATCCATATCAGTAGACACTATATAAATATACTGATGTTTAAGGAGGCAAAATACATTTTGCAAATAATCATAGCTGTTAAACATTATTGTGGAATCCATAATAATGAAAATTAAATGCATAGGGATCCACTAATTACAGTAAAGACATACATAAACAAACTTTCTTAAAAATGTGCTTGTAAAATATAGGTACTTCAAATTATGTAAGATTAAAAATCCTTGGGTGTATAAGAAAGTACATTGTATAACTAAGTGTATAATTAAATTATTTCCATTGTCATTACTTTCAACGTGTGATACAGTCTACCAGAGACTGTGCCAAGTCTGGTTAAACAGATAAAATACAACAATCGTGCACATACCATGCAGTTATATACAGAAACCATGTTCAAATAGCAGTTTTGCTTCTAAAAGTGGCCTAGGTGTCTTTTATGTGGTCACAAATAAATTAATTCATTGTGAGTTACAAGTTCAGACAAGGTGAAAGGCAATAAAGCTATTTTCAAGGTCCAAGGATATCAGTAACACATGAAGATTATTTTTCACAAGGTGCATAATTTCTGTCGGGTTTTATAATTTCCTCAACACTTCAGAGGATGTGCGGGTCCATATTCCCTTCTGGACGTTCTGATTCCAAAGCCCTGTAACTTTGACCTCTTGTAGAAACACATATGCGAAGTGTATGCCTGAAGCCCAGTTAGAATCAGCTCATCTTATTTCAATCTGCAATGTCAGCAAAAGGTTAATTTGAAGAGAGACTTCATTTTAATTGCTTTTGCTGTTATGCCAACCAAATGTTTTGGAGAGCTTTCTTTAAATAGCTTATGTATGAAAAAATGCCTCAGCCAAAATGTTATTAAAAAGCAAAATTCAAACATTCACATATTCTGCCAGCTTCATTCTTAAATGCCTCTGGCTATTGTACATATATTTTTAGAATATTTGTTTGCAGTAGATTTTAATTTGTTTAGAAAATAATTTATTGGAGCTTTTTACCAATGTGTCTTACAGAATACTTTTTATATTTCACTCTGCTAATTTGAATTTTTAAATTACTAAATCTGTTGTAAGGAGGGCCATTTACTGGTTCTTGGCTGTTCAGCCCTGAAATAATCACACAGAACTATAATATTTAAATAACTGCTTGGCCCATTTGTTCTAGCTTCTTATTGGCTAACTCTTTCATCTTATTTTAACTCATCTTCATTATGCATCACCATGAGGTTGTAGCCTATCAGCAAAGTATCAGAACGTCTGTCTTTGGCAGTGGCTCCATAGCTTCTCCCTAACTCCACCTCCTATCTCCAATCATTCAGTTTAGTTTGCCCAGCCTATCTCTGTTCCCCTTTAGCTCTACCCAAAGCAGTTCCTTTATTAACCAATGATAATCACAGCATACACAGGGAAATTCCACATCACAAATTCATCAATGTTTTTCTTTGTTTCTGACTTTTTTATTTTTATTTTATTTACTTATTTACTTATTTGGTTTTTCAAGATAGGGTTTCTCTATAGCTTTAGGGTCTGTCCTGGAACTAGCTCTTGTAGACCAGGCAGGCCTCGAACTCACAAAATTCTGCCTGCCTCTGCCTCCTGAGTGCTGGAGTTAAAGGTGTGCATCACCACAGCCTGGCACTTGTCTCTGAAATTTACATGCCCTTAATTCTAAAATACTCTTTACAAAATAAAGAGCTTTCTATATTGATGTCTATGACTCTCATGCAGTTTGACATTTAAATTATTGGACACCTTCAATTTTTGGTATAAAGTTATCTAAAGGTTTAGATAAAATAAGTAGTTATCTTGTTCAGAAGCATCTATGCAACGGCTTGTTTGTTTTATACCCTTGAAAACCCCAGTTTTCTTTAGCCTCTTTTGAGCCCATCTTTGTAGTGTATTAACATTTCTTCCTAAATTGTATCTTTATTTGTGTCTTAACATATTTCTAATTTTCAGAATCAAAAATTTTGGCATGGCTTAATACTACTAGTTTAAAAACAGAAAGCATCAACACAGATACACTCAGTTATTTTCAGTCAGTTAAGGCATTTACATGACCATAAAACCCAGATGAATATGTGTGCTCAGTTACATAAATGCAAGGTACATATAAATGAAATACATAGTCACTTTTGTTTTATAAGCTTAAAATTAGCTGCTGATAGTTCCCTTGAAGAAAAAAAAAACACAAATCTTAAAGTAATAAATTTTCAAAGGAAATTAATAAAGCATCCCAGCAATCACTATGCTTGTTCCTGCCGCGGCAGTTAGGAAGGATCCATTAGTCTGACATGGGAGGAAACTTCTCATCCCGCTTTGACCAAGGGGCATCATTGAGCACTAGCAGTGAACATTAGAGAGAAAGTGAATTTCTGGCCTGAGAATTAATAAGAGGAAATTTGCTAAAAGAACATTGTTCTAATCACTCTTTGAGTCCTTATAATTGTGGCGCTAAATCCCTCCTTGAGGATTATCATGGTGATCGCTCCGTGAATGAGTGAGGATTGGCAGATTAGAATAAAATATGTTGTTATTTCTAAAATTGAATCAAACTCATTTGAATATATGATATAATATTATATTATACGATATAAGAATATGATATACATGTGAATGTGTATATATAACATTTACTATATATATATATATATATATATATATATATATATATATATATATCAGCAAGGAAGAACATTTAGATTTTAGTTTAGCAATCCAACAGCTGCTTACAATAAGAAACGTGATAGCAGAGGGAGCCAGAAGCTCTTTGCCACTGTGGGACTGGTTATGCCATTTTTTCTGACCATTATTCACACAATCAAATCCTTGAAGAGTCACCTCCAGGCGTTTATTAATTTTATGTTGAGAACAGTTTGATACCATTTTCAAGTTCTCTGATCACAATTTCTTGGACTCAACACTCTTAAAAATAAACTGAATGACTCCTGAAAAGAAGGCTGGGCTGCAAGTGAAGTCTATCTGCTCTCACCTTGCTATTTAAATACGTTTGCAAAAATAAAGAATATTTATCAAAATTTGGACTAAAGATTACTTTTGGGGGCTTGAGAGATGCTCAGTAGTGACGACAAAGTACCATTCTTACAGAGTATGAGAGTTTGATTCCTGGCATGCAAGTGAGATATCTCAAAACTGTCTCTAATTTCAGCTCTATGGGGATCCAATGGCTCTGGCTACTGTGGACACTGACATTCATAAGCAGAGACCTAAACAGAGATCCCCATTTCTATACATGATGAAAATAAAGTTAGAAGAAAATAAAATTTTGTCTAAGTGAAATTTACATCATATAAGTTAACAATTCTAAAACAAAACAAAACAAAGGAAAAAAAACAAAACTATTCAGAACGTTTACTTATTCACAATCTTATATTCACAATCTCATACCACTACTACTTCTAGGTAATGCAAAAGAACTTCACGTCAATTTGAATTCCCAAAACATGACACATATGCCCAGAAGCCATCAGTACACATGCTGACCATTTGGAACATATCTGAAACATTCAGGATTTTCATATGGATTTTTATTGTCTAGCTCCCTGTGCCTGCTTAGAATTCTAGAAGTTCGGGAGTTGGCTCATTTTACACAGTATTTGTACAGTTTGTTTATCTATGTAACTGATGATTGAACTCGGACTCCTTCCACCACTTGTCAGTGTGACTAGCTCTGCAGTTCCTTTCTCTTGCGTGCTTGTTGAGATACTTGTCTTCACAATTCTTTTTTGGTATGTGCTCAGGATGGAACTGTAAAGCCAGATGGCAATGCTCTGATTGACATTGTGAGGAAGTGACATATTGCTTTCAGCAGAGGCTGAGCCATTCTCATCAGCAGTAAAATAAAGTGTCAGCTCCCACATATTCTCATTGGCGCTTTAGGTTTTCTCATTTACTTTTTTAAAAAGTTTATAATATTTTTAAGTGATTATACCCATCTTAGCAGATTTTAAAGGGTACTACCTGGTACTCTTTCTTTCCTCATCCGTTTCTTTAATTAGCTCTATATCTTGAAATTTATTTGAACAAAATGGTCTGAATGAAATTCACTTAAGCAAAATGACTGAATGAAATGACATTGAGCATCCTTCCATGCCCTCACTAGCCATGTGCGGAGCTTTGAGAAATATCAACTTACCATTTTGGTAATATGACAATTCATGGTGTTTCTTGCAGAATTCAACTAATTTTAATGGGGGTCATTTCCCCCCCTACTCCAGTGTATTAGGCTAGAAATCCTTGATGGGAAAATGTTAGAGTAAAAACAAATGTGTGAATGAAGTACACATTAAAATATTGAAGTTAAAATGACAAGATTAGAAATACTGAGAAAGTTAAGTAAAAGGTCTGTACATGAGTATGAGATCAACTGGCCAATCATGTAGGAGAAAGGATGAGGCTGTGAGAAAACAATAAACCCCTTATAATTTACTATTTTTATTACATTTGGCCCCAAATGTAAGCAACCAGTCAGCCTTTGTGTCCATACTAAGTAGCGTCCTATAAAATAATTACAGATAACTTAGTAGAAATGAAAATTTCTTCTACCAGCATAGGAACCATTTTATGTAAACTGTACTAGGAAACTTTCATACACAGTGTGTGTTTGCAGAAAGTGGACTTTAAGGTCAAGATGGTCATCTGTTGTAGATGGGGCGGAGGGCTGCGTCCCACCACCCGGCTAGTTTAACCCCCGAAATAACCACAGGGAAATTGTATTAATTAAAGCACTGCCTGGCCATTAGTTCTAGCCTCTTATTGGCCAACTCGAACATCTTGATTAACCCGTTTCTAATAATCTGTATGCCACCACGAGGTAGGGCTTACCGGGAAAGATTCTGCATCTCTTACCTGGTGGCTGGCTCCATAGTGGCAATCTCTCAGCCTGCCTTCTTTCTCCCAGCATCCTGTTCTGTCTACTCCACCCATCTAATTTTCTGCCCTATCAAAAGGCCAAGGTAGTCTCTTTATTTAACCAATGAAAGTAACACATAGACAGAAGACTCTCCTATAGACATCCCTGCTTCAGACATGAACAAGTTTATTTCAAGTGACCTGTGTAACTTCCTGTTCAAGGTCAGGCTGGTACACTGACTTTTGAAGAGGGGTGAAAGAGAACAGCAAACAGGCAAGGTTATTAAAAACACTGTGCTTTGGGAATAGGTGGAGGAGAAAACATTTCCAGTTTAGGATACTATTCTTATGCAATGCTACAAAATGCCTGTGGTGGGAAGTGGAATTGAAGAGTCTCCTATGAATGGAAGGTATTCTGCCTGAGACTCTTCAGAGAAGAGCCCTAGATGACTGCTTCGAGGGTCTTCTATAGTCCTTCCTGATAGATAATTTACTGTCTGATCTGATATTCTGCTAATTTTATCTTACTTTCTATTATTATTTTACTTTTGTATGTTATCTACTTAATATAAATACTTACTTAAAACTGAAAGCCTTCAACAACATGGATCATCTCCATGTAGAACAACCTATAATTGACCATTTTTCTATTTATATACTGTAAGTAACATTTACATATACACTTAGGCAGTATATATATATATATATATATATATATATATATATGTATATATATATACATATATATATATATATATATATTCCTAGTTTCAATTCATCCACTTATTTATTCACTCAAAAATATTTTCAAATGTCTTGTAGGAGCAATGCATCTTTCTAGGATTGAGGAATATATCATGAGCCTACCACAATTCTACACATAAGGAAGACCCAGATATCTTGAAGTAGACAAATAGCAGGTCATTATGACATGGTACATTAACTGCTAAGATAATCATAAACTCAGCAGGCTTCAAGAAAAATGAAGGTTTTTTAGTAGAAGACGTCATTCTGTCTTATACTAACTCAAGCAGACTTGGGAAGGTAAAAACAGTTAAATCTTATAGAATGACAAAACAGAGAAGTAGGGTTTAGATTCTCCTCATGAAAACATCTTTGTTTTCACCACTTGCCACATGAATAGCTAACCACAGATTAGTTATACATTCAGTCACCTTTGCACCCAGGAATCAATACTTGAAGATTATTTCTAAGTTGTTCTTGTTTTATCAAATCTCAATGCATTAATTGATTTAGCAGAATCACGAATAGATGGCCTCATACAAACACACATGTTCAAAAGTTAGATGGTGTCTGTATGCAAATAGCATCACAAACTGTGACCAAATTTGATACCTAAAGAAGTTATATAAAAATAAGAAAACCTATTAATTAAAATATCTGATGGGTAAATTTCAAAATCATAAAGAAAGTTAATTTTAGCAAGCCAAAGTTAATTATTGATTTCTAATACTATAGCTGCTTAATAAAATCAAAATAGATTAAAATGTTACCCATCATAGTGGATTCTCCAGCATGTTCTTTACATGTACAGTGGAAGATGGATTTTTTTGTTACTTAACTTGTTTTATAGATGATATGGATAACACAGAATTTTGTCTCTTCAAAAAGACCAACTGTCTAGGCCTCCCTTTCCTTACACACAACACCAATGCCTGCCCTCTGAAACCTCAGCTCTTCTTGAAATCACAAGCAGTTTCACAAACTGTATTGTCCATAGGGAGTTGGCAAATCAAAAATCCTCTGGGCTTCTGATATTGTAAAATTCAACCCAGTTGCTCTATCTAAAAAGTCTTGCCTTTGATGTTATCTTTTACGCTATCCCTATAAATTTGCTGTTAAAATATATTAAAATATAAAACAAATAACATCAGTTTTACTGTTCACAAATTAAATTAAATGGTGTCATAATTTTCACTCCAACTTGGATCCTTATTCTGATTGGAATTTTTTAAAGAGTGTTTTGTTTTTTCTAAGTGTCATTTCCTGTATATTAATGAGACCATGCTTAATCTATGTATGCTGTTCCTCTTTTACTTTTTGAGGAAACACTTTATCTTCTTCAGAGAGTAACATATTTCCTGCTCACAGTTCGCATCAGTACAAATGCTCTCAGAAGTACCATGATCACATCTTGCACACTCTGTGATTGCATCTCTTCATTAACCTATTTAATAATTCTGATTGGAATCATTAACACCCTTCAAAGTAAATACAAATTTATTTCTACAGTAGAACTTCTTTTCAGTATATTGAGTAATTAAATACCCAGTACTGAGCTGTAGGAGCTCAGGCTATTTTTTGCATTTTCTCTTACCCCAAGTTTATATTGTGACTATTTGCTTACTGTTTACCTTGCAATACTTCCAGGAATATTTAGAGTTCTTCATTGGAGAAAGTCTTGGAGGCTTTCTTAATTACTATTAAAAAACAAAACAAGAGTAAAAAGAACCCTGCTGTGGGAGCTTCTTCAGCTCCTTCAACCAATAGCCTTTAAAATACCAGCCCACTTGGGCATAGTTTCTCATACTATAAATGCAGCTGTAATACATGTTGTCTCTTTCTTGCTTCCATTTCTTGCTACGGGCTGCTAAATTTGGTTCCTGTTCCCCATTTGTGCAGAGGACTGTGATCTAGTACAGTGATCTGTGAGTCTCCCCTAAATAAATTAACTTTTATTTTTATAGAATTCTGAACTAGTGTGGGATTATATCTCCAATCATCAGAACCCCAGAGGAGTAAACTGAAAGGCAAAACTGATATCCTCCATGAAAGAAAGATTAATTCCACCAGAAAAGTAAAGAAGATCTATATCAGCTTCTTAATTAATGTGATTTACTTTACAGGTTCCAAACTGCCCAAAGCCATTGGAGATATAAAATGAATTGTAAAAGACTTGGGATAAAAGATGAAGACAATAAAGGAAAATAGAACACATTAGGAACTGATGTATTCAGGCTTTCCTTGCATTCCTTAGAAAAATATTATGCATGAATTATCTATTACAATTAACAATATGGAATAAAATTATTTTTAAATATAACACTTTAGTCCATGATATACTTATAAAATAGTGTATATGATAAACTTGTATGACAAATAAATAATGTAGATTTCGGCATTCACACATCTGCACATATAATAGAATCTCAATAACAAATAACTTTAATTGAAAAATTGAACTGGTTTTAATGAAATCACTTGCTCATTGATATAAAAAGTATTATATATTGCAATGAATAGACTACTTGAGTAGAGTTTAAAGGCCCAAAATTTAAAAAAAAATGATTGAAATTATTATCAGTAGAACAGGAATATACAATGATATTAAATTTGATAATCAGAAAACAGACAGGTGAGTTTAAGTAACAGATATGTGACACATTAATTCATATTTTATTAAGCAATATATTATTCTCTCTTTTTTAATTTAAATTTATTTATTTATTAAGGATTTATGCCTCCTCCCCTCCACCGCCTCCCATTTCCCTCCCCCTCCCCTGATCAAGTCCCCCTCTCTCATCAGCTCTAAGAGCAAGCATGGTTCCCTGCCCTGTGGGAAGTCCAAGGACCACCCACCTTTATCCAGGTCTAGTAAGGTGAGCATCCAAACTGCCTAGGCTCCCACAAAGCCAGTACGTGCAGTAGGATCAAAGCCCAGTGCCATTGTCCTTGAGTTCTCAGTAGTCCTCATTGTCCACTATGTTCAGCGAGTCCGGTTTTATCCCGTGCTTTTTTCAGACCCAGGCCAGCTGGCCTTGGTGAGTTCCCGATAGAACATCCCCATTGTCTCAGTGTGTGGGTGTACCCCTCGAGGTCCTGAGTTCCTTGCTCATGCTCTCTCTCCTTCTGCTCCTGATTTGGACCTCGAGATTTCAGTCCTGTGCTCCAATGTGGGTCTCTGTCTCTGTCTCCTTTCATCGCCTGATGAAGGTTAATATTCAGGAGGATGCCTATATGTTTGTCTTTGGATTCACCTTCTTATTTAGCTACTCTAGGATCGTGAATTATAAGCTCAATGTCCTTTATTTATGGCTAGAAACCAAATATGAGTGAGTACAACCCATGTTCCTCTTTTTGGGTCTGGCTTACCTCACTCAGGATAGTGTTTTCTATTTCCATCCATTTGTATGCAAAATTCAAGAAGTCCTTGTTTTTTACTGCTGAGTAATACTCTAATATGTATATATTCCATACTTTCTTCATCCATTCTTCCGTTGAAGGGCATCTAGGTTGTTTCCAGGTTCTGGCTATTACAAACAATGCTGCAACGAAGAGAATGCATCTGTACTTCTTCCTTGAACAAATAAAGATAAACTACCATTGCTTTAGAAAACCAATACAACACAGGTGGACAATACTTAAGCAACTTTGATTATTACCCTGGATAGAAAGTTTTCAGGACTCTATAGACTACTAATGACTGTTAGATACAGACCTGAGCAAAGAATAATGCATGGGAGGAAATTCCTTTCAGGATGAAGACTTGGAAAGCAGCATGTAGTGGCTTCAAAGGCAACAGTTCTATAAGCTATTCAGTGCACTTTGGGAAAAAAATCTAGCAGCATGTGCATTATATTGCTTTGTGAGCTGCAAAAGCTTCTGAAGGGAACACAGATTGAGTCAGTTAAAACCTCCACTTATTCTTAAAGTTATAGCACTCAGGAGTTGGGAATGAGTCTTGGGGGGTTAATTCAAGATTGTCAACAAGACCAGCTTTATCTGGAGATGTTAGAGGACAGTTCACGGCCTTCTTTTATCTTCTGGACTAGGCTGTTTTAGTCTTTGGCTTCTGGCTACCTAGGCTATTTATTCCTACCCAGGCCTCCTTTATCACAATGCATTCTCTTGGTACTGACCCATCGCTTCCTGATTTTTGGATACAAGGAGGAATTTTGTGATTAACTTGGCCTTGCCATGATATCTCAGGACAATTCCCCCATCTCAGTGTCTTTAGTTTAATGACATGAAAAATATCTTTTAGCATGAAAGGCAATATATTAGAAGATTCAAGGAATTAACATGTGGATATCTCTATGCAAGAAGCATTTTCAATTAATTACAGAGAAATATACACACATCACAAGCTTTAGATTAAAATATTTTGATGACAGATAGGAACAATACTTGATGTTGGAAAAGTAATTTATACAATTGAGAAATATAAAACATTAGAATAAAACTAGAAGAAAGAATCAAGCTAAAGCAAATGAAGGGGGAGGGGAGAAAGGTAGGGAGGGCAGGAATGTAGTGATATTTTATTTTTTTTTTAATAAATAAAGCTAGCTTGAAGATAAGTTTTATGAACCAGGCAGTGGTGACATATACTTTTAATCCCAGTAGCCATGTTAGTTTGTCACAGAAACCAGGTGGTAGTGGTATATGCCTTTAATCCTAGCACTAGAGAGGAATATAAAACAGGAGGACACAGCTCTCAGACACAGTCTTATTCTGAGATTCCTGGAGGTAGGATTGTCATTTCAGACTGTGGTAGAGATAAGGGCTGGTGGCTGTCTTTTTTGCTTTTCTGACCTTCAGGTTGAACCTGATTTTCTATCTCTGGGGTTTTATTAACTGTGCTATGGCAAGGCAAAGAACAGAGAAACAGATGGATGGATGTTATTACTATAAAAATATTTTAATTTTTTGTAACTATAGAAATAATTTAATTTTTAAATATTTTTCAGTAAACTTCTAAATATATTAGAAGAATGTGATTATTTCACATATTGCATGTGAAATTAAAGGCAAGGCAATTTAATTTACATGTTAAGAAAGATAGTAACTTAAAGATAAGTAATTATCAGATCAGAGGTTGTGGTTTTATAAAGATTGAAAATTCTGGCAATAATAGAAAAAAGAACTGTTTTTCTAGTGCCAGAAGGAATCCTGTAAACAAACTTGTGAACAGCTTAATTCAATTCATCTCAAACATTTTCTTCTCAGGACAGCAATATGAACCACTAATAGTAGTACATTAACTGGGCTGTATTGGATGGAAAAATAAGGTAGATGATAATATAAGCTGGGATATGAAGGTCAAATATTTCCAGCCTCTTCAGGCCTGCCAGGCTATGTATGTCCTTCAAACCAGAACCTACTCTTGACATAAGCAATTATAGCAGAATTGTCTAGAAAGGCTTTAAGAAACATACACCATTTTACAAAAGACAACCATAACTGTTAACAATGGTTTAAAACTACAAACGAACAAATATCTTAACTTATAAACTCTGAAAATGGTTTGTGGAAAAACAAAAAACATTTATTCAAGAAATTTGTCTGTGATTAGTAACAAGAACCTCCAACAGTGTAGTCATGGCCCTCTGTTTCCCACAGCATTTATATGTTCCTAATAGATGTTCTACAGTGAACTCTATTGCTAAGATAATGCAGTTCTGTCTTCCACCAGCTCTAGGTCTCAACCTCCTGCATCCAGAAAGGAGGAACAGGTCACCAGGATTTCCCAATTCCTCGGATCAATTCTGTGGGCAAAGGTACATCCTAGCCAAGTGAGTCTGGAAGTGTGAGGGTTCCTTTCTTTCATACAATCCTCATCAGTAAGCTGAAGTGTTCCTTCAAATGCGGCTAAGTGAGTGCACACAGGCTTAGGGTTACTCTTGTCAAGTTAACTTAGTGATGAAAAGTTCATGCTCAAGGAGGTAAACAAAAACACCAAAAACTAATGACTTCGATCTTGTGCTCGGTTCACAAGAATAAAACTGACCCCAAATCAGTGAACAAATATATGAACATGTTTCAAAGACAGAAAAAAAAATTGGTGGTGTAGGAGGTCCTTCTGTATTTGTGTTGCTTTCATTGGTTAAATAAAGAGACTGCCTTGGCATTTTTGATAGGGCAGCCCTTAGGTGGGTTGAGTAGACAGAACGGAACTCTGGGAAGAAGGAGAGTGTGGCAGACACCATGGCTCTCATGGCCGAGGTGGATGCTGATTAGACTCATGCTGGTAAGCCACAGTCAAGTGGCGATACTCATTAATGGAAATGGGTTAAACTAATATGTGAGAGTTAGCCCATAAGGGGCTGGACATAATAGGCCAGGAAGTATTTTAATTAATACAATTTCGGTGTGGTTATTTTGGGTGTAAGCTAGTAGGATGAGATGGAACAAAGGGCCTGCTTTCACTTCAACAAATTGGAGCTGGGGTTTAGAATAGAGATGAATTACATTGTGTACTTTGTCAGAGTCTAAATGCCATAGGGTATAAAAGCACTACTTAGGTAACTTTTTCCAAAAGTAGATAATAATTTCTATATACTAAGCAATACATTACACTGCTGTAATGTCATATATAGATAAATCAATATTATCATGAGAGGAGATTAACTTCTGAGCAAATAGCAGAACATTTATTTTTCATTATTACTCAAAGTCTCTCCAGCATCACATATCAGTTCCCTTAGACACATGCTCGAAAAACTTCTAGCTTTGCTTCTGATAGCTGTAACACCGCAGATTGTACCATTTTTAAATTAATTTTGAAGTTTTATTTGTAAAATTAAACCTTATATGTTAGTAGGTAATATTGTCCTTGCTCAGATTGAATGTTCATCCTGTTTTGAAAGCTCTGTTGCTTTTGGAAAGCATAAATGAAGTGTAAGCAATTATTCCTATCCTTTATAATACCTGTCCTTTTCACTCGAGTACTTTTTAGTAATGTATTTAACGAATTTTCATAATGCTTTGATCCAACACCATAGTGTGAAAGATTCAGTTTTCAAATGAGTCACAACAAATCACATTATTCTCTATTTGTTGTCATGTTTTCTCTGTGCATAAATATATGCTAGCAACTAAATTGCTTTGACCATTACTAGAGTTTAAAAAGTAATAATTTCCTTAGATCAAAACTCATATTTGTCAAGCCTTTACATTGCTGTGGCCAAATATCCAAGAACATCAACTTAGAGGAGGAAATATTCATTTTGGTTTATGGTTTCAGAGGGTTTAGCTCATCATGGTGAAGAATGTATGTCAGAGCTGTTCAGAACCAGGCAGAGCTTTCCAAACATCCAATGTGACCTACACACTGGTGCTAAATTCCACTTACAAATATGTTTACACATTTCTACACTACTGTCCTAAGATTGGGCCAAACATTTAAAAATGTGACTTCAGTGTTTCAGAGTTAAACCATTGCCCACACTTCTGGAACCTCCAGGTTCATACCTAACTTATAAAATATATTACATTTAGAATAACTCCAAGTTTCAGATTCTTAATAGTATCCAAAAGTTCAAATTCAAAGATCCCTTTGGAATTAAGGAAACTTTTAGCATTGAGCCTCTGTAAATATGAAAGAGCAAGTTAAGATACACAATGGTTAACTTCATCCACTGTAAAAAAAAAAAAAGATAACAATTTTCTTTGTTTTTTTTTTTTGACAGAAACAACCTAAGTGGAGAAGGTCTTATTTCAGCTTATGATTTCAAAATGTTATGCCCATCATATTAGGGAGTAAATGTCAGAGCAGAAAGAAGCAGTTTACATTTGTGGCTACCAAGAGCAAAGGAGAAAAGAGAATTCTGTAAGGATGTAGTAGAGCCCTTAGAGGAGCATCCTTAGGGAGCTAGTTCCTCTTTCTGGGTTTTATTTCCAATGTAAGCAAACATTCACAATGCAAAACAGAGCAAGAGAACAAAAGCAAAGAAGGATCAGATTAAAACCACATAAAAACGCATCATTAAGGAAGATCTGAGAAGAGTTGGTAAAGGGGAAAATATGATTATAATATATTTATGAGTTTTTTTAATAAAAATATATTTTAAAAATCAACAAAAAATTAATTCCCATAACTCCATGTCCAGCACTGGAGTCATGTGACAAGCTTGAACTACTATGACCTTGCTGTTTATAGTCCACTGAATCTCTCTCTGGTGTTAATGCCCCTTTTTTACTACAATTGTAAGCACACACTCCAAGTTTCTGGACTGTCCTATATTGCAGTATGTTTACAGAAACTCAGGCTTCTTGCTAGAGCTTCACCTGTAGCCTTCAGAGGGACTGAATCCACATATTCCATATCCATCATGCATTTCCAGACCTCATACACCTTTTCTTGAAAGAAGTGGATGCTGATAGGATCCTGTGTCTCCTATATTCAACACATCTGTACTAAGAGAAGAACATGGATAGTCCTAAGGTCTGAGCCAGTATGTACAGTACCTAGGCCTCTTTAGATTGCTGCTTCAATGTCCTCTGAGTGTTGACCCTAGAATGCTTCCCTGATGGCTTCCTGCTATCAAAGGGAACTTTTTCAAATTAGTTCTTAATTTTGTATGAATGAGACCATACTGAGTGAAGTGTGATAAACTCCAAAAAGGACCACAGTATAGCTCTCCTATTGTTGCAAGGCAAAGAACTTGGATATTTTTAGTGTAATAATCACTTTAATGTTAGTGTATTTTTTAATTTTATTTATCTTATATCCCTACTGCAGTTTTCCTTCCCTCCTACTCCCTGCCCCCACCTTCCCTCAAACCTATCCCCCAATCCATACTTCCTCAGCTTCTATTCAGGAAGGGGCAGACATCCCATGGATATCAACAAAACATGGCATATAAAGTTGCAGTGAGACTAAACATCCCCCCTTGAATTAAGGTTGAGAAAGGCAAACCAGTATGGGGATTAGGTTTCAGAGAGTCACTCAAAGCATTAGAGACAAGCCTTGCTCTCATTGTTAGGAGTCCCACAAATAGATCAAGCTATACAACTGTCACACACATGTAAAGGGATGTAAAGGGCCTAAGTCAGTCGCATGCTGTAGCAGGGGGTGGCCACTTGTTTATCCCCAGGTACATAACCCCAAAATAATCACACAGAAACTGTATTAATTAAATCACTGCTTGGCCCATTAGCCCTAACTGCTTTTTGGCTAACTCCTACATTTTAATTTAACCAGTTTCTAATAATCTGTATATCAACACGAGGTCGTGGCCTGCCAGCAAAGTTTCAGCACATCTACCTCTGGCCACGGATCCATAGCATCTCCCTGATTCCACCTTTCTTTCTCCCAGCATTTAGTCCAGTCCTCCCTGCCTGCCTATGTTCTGCCCTATCAACAGACCAAGACAGTTTCTTTATTCATTAATGGTAATCACAGCACACAGAAGGGGCTCCCCCATCACCATGCAGACACTCTGGTTGTTGGTTCAGACTCTGTGAGTTCCTATGAGCCAAGGTTTGTTGTTTCTGTGGGTTTTCTTTTGATGTCCTTGACCCCTTTGACTCCTACAATCTTTCTTCCCTCTCTTTAGCAAGATTCCCTGAGCTCAGGCAGATGTTTGCCTGTGGATCTCTGCATATGTTTCCCTCAGTTACTGGATGAAGGCTCTCTAATGACTATTGGGGTAGTCTCCAATTTGATCATAAAAGACAGCCAGTTAAGGTTATGTATCAAACATTGCTAGGAGTCTTAACTGGAGCATCCTTGCATATTAGTAGGAGAGTCACTTGTATCAGGTTTCTACCTGACCCTGAAATATACCCCACTTTATTTCAGTTCTTTTCTTTTCCATCCACCTCACAACCTGATCCCTCAAATTCCCATCCTCACCCACCCCCACTCCACCCATGAGATCTTTCCTATTTCCTCTTTCCAGGGAGATCCATGTATCACCCCTTGGGTCACCTCTCTAGGTCAATGGATTGTGACATAGTTAGTTATTCTTTCCAGCCAATATCCAATTATGAGTGAGTATACCATGTTTGTCTGTCTGGATCTCACTCAGGATGATTTTTTTTAGTTCCATCCATTTGCCTTCTAATTTTCTGATGTTATTATTTTTAACAGCTAACAGCTGAGTAATACTCCATTTTGTGAATTTACCACATTTTAAAAAATCCATTCTTTGGTTGAGAGGCAACTAGGTTATTTCCCGGTTCTGGCTATTACAAATACAGTTTACATGAACATAGTAGAGCAAGTGTCCTTGTGACATGATTGAAAATCCTTTGGGTATATACCTAAGAGTGATATAGCTGGGTGGATCAGTAAACTCAACCAAAATCCAGTAACACTGAACCTGATAGGAGAGAAAGTAGAAAATAGTCTTGAAATAATTGGAATTGGAGATAACATCCTGAATAGAACACCAGTAACATAGATACTAAGACAGTTAATAAATGAACATCATTAAATGAAATAAACTTCTGTAAGGCAAGGACACTGTCAATAGAATAAAATAGGAGGCTACTTAATGGGAAAAGATCTTTGTCAACTCCACATCTGACAGAGGAATTGTCTTCAAAATACATAAAGAACTCAAGAAACTAGACATAGAAAAACCGAATAATCCAATTTAAAAATGGGATATTGACCTAAACAGAGAATTCTGAACAAAAGAATCTTAAATGGCCGAGAAACACTTAAAGAATTGTTCAACATCCTTTAGACATCAGAGAAATGTAAATAAAAATTGCTCTGAGATTTCATCTTTTTTAATTTTTTTATTATTTATTTATTTATTAAAGATTTCTGTCTCTTCCTCACCACCGACTCCCACCATATCCCCCCCTCCCCCAATCAACTCCCTCTCTCTCATCAGCCCTAAGAGCAGACCAGGTTCCCTGCCCTGTGGGGAGTCCAAGGACCTCCCACCTCCTTCCAGGTCTAGTAAGGTGAACTTCCAAACAGCCTAGGCCAGTACGTGCAGTAGGATCAAAAACCCATTGCCATTGTTTTTGAGTACTCAGTAGTCCTCATTGTCCGCTATGTTCAGCAAGTCCGGTTTTATCCCATGCTTTTTCAGACCCAGGCCAGTTGGCATTGGTGAGTTCCACGTAGAACATCCCCATGTCTCAGTGTGTAGGTGTACCCCTCGCGGTCCTGAGTTACTTGCTCATGCTCTCTCTCCTTCTGCTCCTGATTTGGACCTTGAGATTTCAGTCCGGTGCTCCAATGTGGGACTCTGTCTCTTAATTTTTTAAAAACAAACTATCATTTTTCGTTTTACATACCAATCCCAGTTCCAACTCCCTCCCCTCCTCCTATTCCTTCCACCTTCCCCCACACCCCACCACATATCCACTCCTCAGAGAGGTTGAGTCACAATGCTTTGAGGAAGGACCAAGGCCTTCCCTACTATATCTAGACTGGGCAAGGTATCCATTTAAGGAGAATAGGTTTCAAAAAGCCAGTACAAGTAGTAGGGATAAATCTTGGTGCCATGGTCAGTGACCCCACAGTCTACCCCACCCATACAATTGTCACCCACATTCAGAGGCTCTAGTTTAATCCTATGCTGATTCCTGTCTGACTAGAGTTGGTGAGTTCCCATTAGCTCAGGAAGATTGTTTCAGTGCGTTTCATGGACTTCACCTCTTTGCTTATATTCTCACTCCTCCCATTCTTCATCTGGGCTCGGGGAGCTCAGTCCAGTACTCTGCTGCAGGTCTCTGACTCTTCTTCCATCAGTTGCTGGATGAAGGTTCTATGGTGACATTTAAGATAGTCATTAATCTGACTATAGGACAAGGTGACTTTGGGCATCCTTTCTACTATTACTTAGGGTCATCTTACACATGTCAGAATGGCCAAAATCAAAAACACATATGACAACTCATCCTGTAAAAGACCTGGGTCAAGGGGAATACTTTTCCATTGCTGGTGGGGTTGAAAACATTTACAGCCACTTTGGATATATATATATATAAAAAGGCAGTTTCTCAGAAAATTGGGAATCCATCTATGCATTTTTTTAAATTTATATTTCTAATCTCTTCCATTTTCTAAATTATTTTAAAAATATTTCTGGTCGGCCTTTTGCTTCAGTTTTTCAATGTAAACCTGACTAAAAGCACCCAGTCATAACAATGCCTCATTGGGAAAGCTGTTTTTGTCTGCATAATAATCAACTATGCCATTGTTTTTTAATGCAACCACCCTCAACTCTGAGCACATGACTCTGCATCTTCTAGCCCAATTCAAAGTTTTGTCAGAAAGCTCATGAGAGCAATCTTTACTGTTCATAATTCTGTCAATAGTTTGATATTTCCACCTATCAGAATTTCTCATTAAGCTCTGCTTTCACCATTTTAGGGACTATCTACCCCATGTTTTCAAAGATTTCCAAATTCTTCTTACAAATTAATTACACTTACCTAATAAGATTTACATTGCTAAGGCTTGTTCACAGTAACTGTTTCTTTGGTAACCTCTTCTTTTGTTGATTTTTTTTTCCTACCTGTGACAAAATACCTCACAAAAGAACTCAAGGGAGGAAGTTATCTTTTAACCCATGGTTCAGAGGATTCTGTCAGTCATATTAGGGGAAGTGTGGATGAGGAAAACAGTTTACACAATAAAGGGCAAGAGTGTTAT
This sequence comes from Microtus pennsylvanicus, assembly GCF_037038515.1. Classification (NCBI taxonomy): domain Eukaryota; kingdom Metazoa; phylum Chordata; class Mammalia; order Rodentia; family Cricetidae; genus Microtus; species Microtus pennsylvanicus. Next base: position 177,680,707 of record NC_134579.1, on the reverse strand, counting down.
AAAAAGGATAAGGCGTCTCCAAGGGAACATTCCCAGTGACCTATTTCATACAGGCATGTCTCACTTCTCAAAAGGTAGGTACAAAACTTTTCAAACGTGCCAAAATCTGGGGGAAAATTTTCAAGCATTTGATGTGGGGCCTATTTCATATTCAAATATAACAATGTTTTTTTCCTAATTAATAGGTTTTGAAATTTTAAAATATTGTGTCACCAATCTCTTACTGCTAGTTGTGTGTGCACACTGTGTATATTATATTAATATTAAAGATTTCTAATTGTAAAACAAAAGCAACATTGTTCTATCAATGGTATTGGAAAAGGTCTGGACATTCCCTGACAAGTAAAGGAAATGCAATTATATTGTTCTACTAAAGAAAGAATGTCCCGGGCGAAGCCCAACATTTCTAGGTAGCACTATTCTTCACTTACTGTGCACCGAATATCACACATATTTCACTTTTCGACTTGTTACAGTCATTGGGAAGTTTCATTACTATCCTTATTTTGCTCAAAGCATTCCTGAGCTCATGTAGCTGAGAGATTTGACAAAGCCAGAATTTAGGAGGATCAATTGTATGCCTTCAAAAGATACGTTTTTGAATACTGTATTGGGCAGCTTCCTAGCAAGTGTAGATATAAGGAAGGTAGTTAAGAGCATTCTAAACCGAATGTTCTAGTTTAGAATATTTCTCTGCACACCTTAGTTTTACAGATGGACTTAATATAGAGAGAGGGTAGCAGACACATTTTCAGACACCAACCAATGACAAGTAAGTAAATATTATAGTTCTTTTAAGGTCAAAATTATTTCTTACAGTCCTCACTTCTCACTGATCCATAAACACAACTTCAGAGCTCAAAATGAAAAAAAAATCGATACTATCCTGGTTTAGTGTATTAGGTATGTGCTCAGTATGCTGAAGAAGTCAAATGCATAAGATTTTTCCCTCTACAGTGATCTTTGGCCTATCTATATCTTCAGCTCTGAGCAAGTAACTACATATGAATTTTTATCAGATAATGTGTTCATATCTGTAAGACATTCCCTCTGCACTTTTATTGATATACTGTGACTTAATCCACATATTTATTCAGAAAAATTATGTGCAAACCCTTAGAATAAAATTGTCTTGAAAATAACATTATTTGCAAGCACAACCTGACAGTTCTACATTCACATCCCATTAAGGTGTCTGCTGTGCAATCCATCTCACAGTAGCCATTGGGTTTATCTTTACATTTACAAAATAAATGAAAATTCTGGTTGTTTGCTTGTGCAGGAAAGCTATGAATACCTAATACTTCTGTTTCTGAGGAACTTTGTCACCAGCCATATTTGGTTATTCGCCCTCTATTGATTGCTGTTGCTGTACTGAGTAAACCACTCCCTAAGACAGTTGACGGCTGAATTAAAATCTGAGGAGGCAAAGAAATAAATTTCGTTTGTGCAGCGACATTTTCTGCAGTATATTGTAAGATGTTATAACTTAAAGTAACACTGTGGAGTGCTAGTAAGAACGAATTTAGAGCCAACTCAGAGGGAACTCATAATCATAAAGTCATCCTAGACAGGGGTAATAAAAACATAGTTACAGTAAACAGACTAAGGCCCCAGTAACAACAGATAAATCACGAGGTGCAAGACCGAAGAGGCAAACTGCACACATCATCTGAGCAGAGTAAGGAAATTATCAAGCAATGAAGCAATAGAAATGTCACAGTGTTGCAGCCAGGGTTCATTACAACACCCCCAATAACACTCATTTCCTTTAAAGGTCAAAGAAACTTGTAAATAATAAGCATCAGCTTCATTTTATTTTTTCTTCTGTTTTATATTATATTTGTTTACCTATAAAAGTCTTACACTTGGCTTAAAAGTTTTATTTGTTGAAAGCAGTATCAACTCTTCTAACTAGAAGAGAAAAGCAAACTAAAACAAAATTTCATCTTTCTTTTCTGTCTGATTTTTTTTTTTCCTTGAAACATGTCTTACTCTGTAGTTCATGCTAGCCTCAAACTTTTAAAAATCCTCAAACTTCATCCTTCCAAGTTCTGGGTTTATATATGTGAATCAATAGTCCCAGGGGCAAATATTCCTCTAAATATGTTTTTAAAAATGAAAGGAAACTTCATTATGCTAATAACGGAGCTTGTGTGAACATTGAAAAATTATCACCTGAATAATCTCTAAAGGTACCAAAGAAGATACTGCCATTTCTAGACCCCCTTAGGAGACAGGAAAATGAAATTCCCATCAATAGTTCTCTTTAAAATTATCAATGTCCTTCTGCTTATCTTAAAATCTGGTGTCCTTAGGTATGTCAAATATAACAAATGAATGTTTACTTTAAGGATCTCCAAAGTTTTTATCATTTCTACCAGAGCCCTACAACAAGAATTACTAACATACAGCACAGAGATTGTAGAAAAATAGAACCAGAGTCAATGATGTAGTGTTTGCTTGTTTGTTTGTTTTGTTGTTTTTGTTGTTGTTGATGGTGGTGGTGGTGATTTTGTGTGTGTGTGTGTCTGTGTGTCTGTGTGTGTGTTTGTGTGTGAATGGTGAGTAAGCTAAAGTGCCAGGACCTTGGTCAAAAGGTAAAGAAATTAATTCAACGTTCTATCTTGTAATTAAAGACTTTAATCTTTGATTCTAAACTGTGTTTTTTTTGTGTGTATTTGATCAAACCTGACTAGTATACTTTTCATGTGACATGGAAAAGCCTGACAAGAGAACACCAAAAGTAATATGAAACTTAACTTTCATTTCAACTATTTTGGAAAGTTCTTTTTCCTCTAAAGGAAAGGAAGGGGAAGTGAAAGAGCATAAAGAGCTTTTTTTTCCATCCTACATTCTTTTCCTCTATCTATCTATCTATCTATCTATCTATCTATCTATCTATCTATCTATCTATCTATCTATCTATATCTATGATTAGAGCTTCACTACCATATTAATAAACTGGGTAACTAATTTGCTCTCTTAACACAATTGGAACTTCACTATTAATAAACCACGGGACTAATTAATTCTCTTGCCATAATCAGTATATGGAAACTTTAATTGTTTGAAACTATTATGAGGTCCTGTTCCAAGGTATACTGAGTTTCAAATTTTAATATTACATACACATACACACACACAAACACACATATTTATACACACACACACACACACACACACACCCTGGTTTATTAATAGTGAAGTTCCAATTGTGTTAAGAGAGCAAATTAGTTACCCAGTTTATTAATATAGTAGTGAAGCTCTAATCATTGTCAGAGAGCAAATTAGTTCACTGTTTTATTAATACTATAGTGAAATTACAATAAAGGATAAATCAAACACATGATTTTATGTTATTTTCTGATTATACTTTATTTTATTTCTTCGTGTGTGTATAGTATATATAGTGTATATATTTACCAGAACATATATATATGTGTGTGTATGTATGTATGTATGTATGTATCAGAACATATACATACACCAGAACAACTTGTAACTCATCATGTAGTTACATTAGCCTGCCATTGAACTCATGACCTTCCTGCCTCTGCCACGCAAGGTACAAGATTATAAATTCCACCACCAATTCTGAACTTCTAAACTCTTTATATTTTTATTGCTGCTGTTGTAACTTTGGTCAATAAGGTATATCTTATAAATTTTTATTAACATCTCCCTCAAGTTGTTCTTAAATTAAAAAATTAAAATAGTAAATAAATTTATTTAAAATTAAATAATTTTTTACTTGTTTCCAATCTAAGTATTAGTGGACAGTTTAATATCAATCAATTCTCAGAGATAATTTGATATAATGAACTCTGGGCTCTACTTACCTGGCTACCAGTAATCTATTGATCTATGCTCACTTTATTTTCACTTCTAGTACCTGCCAATGGTTCCTTTCTCCACTCACTTGCCATAGCTTTGTCATGTGACTTACTTTAGCCAATGACATATTTAAACTGTCTATCATTTAATTTCTTTAGATTTAGAGTCTAAGCTTTAGAGCCCCTGGATTTCAGCATGCCTCTTGCCTTTCTTTCTCCCTCAACAGCAGAAAACCTCACAGAATGGAGACTGCTTCTTCAACTCAAGAGCAATATATATGTGTGAGCCTAAATGTATAACTATAGCCTCCTCAGTCAGTTTAGTGTTCCTTGTATGTTTATCGTTTCAGGACTGAAAACTTGGTATTGGATAACCAATTATGGGGAAAATTATTTTTCCCACTCTCAGCATCCTGTAGGGGCCTCTACTTCTTTGCCTACAGGTGAGGCCCCTTAAGATTTTCCCCACCCATCCTATCATATCTATTGCTACTGTTTTCTTTCAGGACTTGTCTAGGCAGCCATGTTGTGGAGGCATTTTAGGTAAAGTGAAGTTTCCTTTTTATGTCTAGGAAACACAATCTCACAACAGCATCTTAATTAGAAAATATGATATTTAGATGGATAAATCATATATGTGTTTATACATACACATGCCTGCATATACGCATACTTGCACAGACATACACACACACACACACACACACACACACACACACACACACACACATATATATATATATATATATATATATATATATATATATATATATTTGGAAAAGAAGCCCTTATTTCTAGAGTGAACAATGGAGTACATATTAGGGGTTAGGGGGAAAAAAAGGAAAAAGGGAATGATGTGATTATATTTCATTTTGAGGTAATAAAATAATTTAAAATTTAAAATGAGTATGTAACTTTAAGAAGAATATAGAATTTAAACGCTGTACATAAAGCAGAGAGACTGATGCCATGGGTGATGCTAATTTTGTGTGTCAACTTGACTGGGTACCATGAGGTACCCAGACATTTAATTAAACATTTGTTTCCAGTGAAAGTGTTTGATAAAGACATTAACATTTGAATTTGTATAATCAGTAAATTCGATTGCCTTCTTGACTAGGGAGGTCAGTATTCAATCAGTCAAATATTTTTTTAGAACAAAGAAACTGACCAATTGCTTAGCTGAGTGAAGCTGAGACATGAGCTTTTTCCTGTCTTTCCACTTCCATTGAACCATCAGTTCTGGATCATAGGCTGCAAGGCTTCATTGAAACTATATTCTTGGCTCTCAGCAAAGAGACTTCAACTAGAACTTCACTGGCCAGTCCTGGACTCCCTCGCTTTCAGACACAGATCTTGAGTCTTTCTCACCTTGGTGACCATATGAGCCAATTCAGTGAACAACAAAATTGCTTCCTATTAGTTGTGTTTCTGCAGCAAACTCTAAAACACCTACACTGGCATGCAACGGAATCAAGAAACCACATGTGCTTGGCATGAAGGGTCATTTTATGGTAATGGCGACTTATGGACACAGCTGAACTTTGTGTTCTCCACCGCACATACTACAGTCTTTGTCAGGAAAACCTGGTGCAGACATTTTCTCATAGACTTCAGTTACTTTTTTGGTTTTTTGTTTGTTTGTTTGTTTTTTGTTGTTGTTTTTGAGACTGGGTTTCTCTATAGCTTTGGAGCTTGCCCTGGAACTAGATCTTGTGGCTTTGAACTCACAGAGATCCCCCTGCCTCTCCCTCCCAAATGCTGGGATTAAAGTTGTGCACCACCACTGCCCAGCTCAATTAACATATTTTTAAAGAGCATGATCTTTTAACTCAATAAAATTCAAATTGTTGTTTCTGCGATATTTTTGTCTTACTATTTATGTTTATTTACCTGTATGTACCCGTGTGTGTTACTTTAACTCTTTCATTTGATTTCTATTTTCACCATTTATTTTCTGCTAGATTTAAAACATTCTTTTCTGCTTAGATATATTGTCACATAACTGTCTATATTAACTATGTCATTTTCTTCTTCTACTGGGTCATTAGAATAGAAGTTATGGAATTACAGTACATCTCTTTAGCCACTACAGTTACTTTAGGGTATTATGACCAAATAGCTACTACAGGAAAACATTATGAAACTGCATTTTACTTGCTCTAGAAATACACTGTGATGGCTGTTCTAAATTGTCAATTTGTCTACATCAGGATTTAAATAATCCAGACCCTTGATGTGGGAAAGGACATACCTTTAACCCAGAAGACACTCTCTTAATCTGGGTCACACCTTCTGCTGGAAGCCTGTATAAGGACATGGAAGAAGGAAATCCTTGCTCTTTGCCTGCTTCTCCTCAACTTGCCAGCTAGTCCATTCCTTCATTGGCATTAAAGCCTACTTCTTCATATTTCCAGTGTTTATTGAAGAGTAGCTGAGACATCCAAAATTGTTGACTAAGCAACTATTGGATTCTTGAACAGCCAGCAATTGTTGGATGAGTTGGACAGCAGCTTGTAAATCATTATATTAAATCCCCTCTCTATAAATATATATAAAATACACAGACACATATATATGTTCACATATATATGTTCACACACACACACACATATAATTCTGTAAATTCTGCTACTCTAGAGAACCATAACTAATACATCAAACAACTCTTTTTATCAGTCTTTTAAATTATAGTTAGGTTAGTGGACATCTATGACATTTAAGTGAAGGTTAATTTACATGTCCTCTGTGAATAATGATGTTAGGCCCATTTTTCCTACTCATGTGTTAAGTGACAAATTTTTGTGCAAGGGCATTGAAATATATTGAGTACATTAATTAATCTTCTACTGAGATATACTGCACACTTTAGTGCAGATACATATATTTTATAAAAATAAACATGTTAAAAGTAGGTTCTTGAGCTGATATATTAAATACTTTCATTTTTTTTACAAACATTTTTCAAGGAAGCGCTTTTCAAAATTTTAATGACTTCTGATTTACTAGTTGTCTTTTACTGTTTATGTTTCTGTGCCTTGTATAAAAACATTTTTCTGAAACAAAAGCTTGAGCATTTTCTGGTATATTTGTGGGAAGAAATTTTGTGGTGTAAACTCTTCATCATTCTGCCTCCCTTTATGGTGACTTCTGTAAGGGAAGACCTGAAATTATTTTAGGCACAAAACAAAAATCTAAACATACACTGTCACCTGTCTAAACGATTGCCATTGCCCAACCCAATCCCTAGCATTCCCCTAAAACTAACAATACTGGACTTTTCCTTCCAAGTTGACTTTGTTTGATTGGCATGTATATTTATTTTTTCACGTAAACTATGTTTATTTCACAATCATTGTACTTATCCTTGGGGATTCTCATTTTCATATAAATGTTTAAAATATTTATCGATTTATGTAAGATACCCTGCTGACACTTTATATTAGGACTGTATTAAATCTATAGATCATTTTGGAAGACAAAACTTGTATTAATAGTAGTGAGTGGTATTTCAAACCATAACTATGTGGTTTCCTTCTCAGTTTCCTTTATAGTTTTTCAGAAATATTTCTTAGCTTTAAAACACAAATTTTTCAACTATTTTATACCTATCCCTACTTATTTTACTTTCGATTCAATTATAAATAAGATTTAAATTTCAATTTAAACTAACTTTAATTAAATTTAAATTTCCAACTAACTGTAGATAGTATGTAATAATACCAAAGATTTTGTATACTGATTGTTTCTTGTTTCGCTTAATAGTTCTAACCTCTTTTATAATGTCCTTCAGATATTCTGCATCGTATTTTACCTCAATTTTTAAAATTATTTTTCTTGACTTTCCTTAATGCACTGGATGAAGCTTATGGTAGTTGTTCATTATTTCTAACAAGACTAGTTAATATTCTTATCATCCATCATTTTCTGAGAGAGTTCATTATAAATCATGTTAAATTAATCCAATATATTTCCTGTGTCCACTAAATGATCATGGTGTTTTCTGTTTTTATTTGTTGATGCAGTTAGTTATATAAGCATAGCTTCAGTGATATGCTTCTTCTATTTGGGGCTGGACTTTACTCGTTTCCCTCTTTTCTTCAGCTTTTGTAACCGCAAACTTGCTGTGTGACCTTTCCTATTCGCCATTTCTTTCTTTCTGGCACTTTAAGATGCTCCAGATTTATCTCATATGTGGTTTTTTTTCCTAATATAGTCAGCCCTCTGTTCAATAAGTGGTATACTCATTTCAAAAATGGTATTCATTTATTTATAGAGATATGAGTCTTGTATGAAAACAAAATTTTAATTACTCCACATAGCATCCCAAGCTTTTCCATATATGTAAATGTATTAGAGTTTCATACTTTATAACATCCTCGTTTTAGCACCTTGGTTAATACTCTGCAAGTTGTTTGATCCACAAAGTCTGGAAGAGTTGAACTCAGAATTTTTATATGGAGAATCAAAACTAAACATTTCTATAATAATAAATGGTCCATTACAGTTTAGAGTATGTGTAGACAATAAAATACATTGTGACTACATAAACTGTGTTTATTATACTCTAAGAAAGAGTTCAAAGCACAGATGCAGAAGTTGTAAAACATGCAGCCAGAAAACTGAAAGAGGCACTTTAGTTTTTTTCTGTCAAGTAAACATTATGAGATAGAATAGATGAAACCTCAGTGCTTGTTTGTAAATCAACAACAAATATTTCTATCTCTTTAAGAAAAAAGTAAGATATTTTGTTTGGATTTTAAACTTTTATTCATTACTGTATTTTATACTTAACTCTAAAATATTTGTCTTTACAAGCTAAGCTTGTCAGTGAATTTTCTTAACGGGAGTTCTCAATACAATTTGACTGTTGTATGAAAAAGACTGCTGATGGGGGTAGGTACTCAGGTCAAAGAATCCCAGGCTAACTCCAAGATATTCCAATTATATTTATTTTGTTATAAGGGGCAAACTCATGAAACAGGAATGAGAAGTCCAATTTCAGCTGTGTAGCATGGGAACCACAGAGAAAGCAAGTCCTTGGCGGCCGACGATCTTTTCTGGGTACCCAAACAGTCATACCCTAACCTGGTCCAGTCTCTCAAAGATCATTGGCTGACAGTGTTTCACCATCACCTCTCCCTTTTGTCTAAGTAAGAGAGTTCCAAATGCAATACAAAACTATGTACACTAGGAACAGATATTAAGTATAGAATTAGGATTACAACCAACATAAACAATATTAAGCAAGGAACACGTGCTAAATGTTTTAATAAACATTCTATTTTAAAGTGTCTAAGTCTTGCATTGGAAACAGCTCGGCTAAATCACAAGAGGAAGGTAACTATGCCAATCTCATCTTTAGCCCCATCAAAGGACTGAGAAGTGAGATAATATTACTTGAGTAGGCAGGGAATGCAATCAAGTATTGGGGAATGTGGACCTCCCACACAATGAATTTCCTGTGACCCTCTGCCTGCTGGAGTGAACAACTTGTTTCCCTATGCTTGCAGTTGCTCTGAGCAAGCCATTTGTTTTGCAGCTGATCTGAGCATGAAACCCTCAGGAGCTGCTGATGGCCAGGGAGTGGTTTCTGGTGAGCTTGCAGCTGAAAGTTGGGGCATGTTCATTAGTCAAGAAGACCCTATATAAGCTGCCCTGGAACATAATAAAAGGAACATTCTTGTCCTCATAAGTCATATTCCTTTTTGCTTGGTGATCCTTCCTGGACAGGTACATTTTTGTCTTTCAGCATCCAAACATCCAGGATCTTGACTTTTGTAGATGTGTATTTTCATGTAAAGGCAAGAACAGAACCCTGCCCCAATCCTATAGGAGGTTTCCTTACCATCTGTAAGGTTCTCACCTTTGGGGATGAGCTATCATTTCTCTTTTTCAAGAGATTTCTCTTTTCCAGAGCAAATCTTTATTAATTTTGGTAGTTTTTCTTCTCATGTGGAAAGAAGAGTAAAATCTCTTCCCCAACATCTCTTGGTTTCCATTGTGAGGTCAGCACATCCTTGAAATACACTGCCTGATTTAATTAAGAAGGTTTTTTTCTATAATTTTTATTGAAAATTTCTACCTCCTTCCCTCCTCCCACATCACTCCCCTCTCTCCATTCATTCCCCACCTCCCTCCCCAGTCCAAGGAGCAGTCAGTGTTCCCTGCCCTGTGGAAAGTCCAAGGCCCTCCCTGCTCCCTCCAAGTCCAGGAAGGTGAGCATCCAAACAGACTAGGCTCCCACAAAAGCCCATCCATGCAGTAAAATCAAAACCCAGCACCATTGTTCTTGGCTTTTCCATCAGCCTCCACCATCAGCCACATTCAGAGAGTCTGGTTTGATCACATGCTCCATCAATTCCAGTCCAACTGGCCTTGGTGATCTCCCATTAGATCAGTCCCACCGTCTCAGTGGGTGGATGCACCCCTCGTGGTCCTGACTTCCTTGCTCATGTTCTCCCTCCTTCTGCTCTTCATATGGACCTTGGGAGCTCAGTTAAGTGCTCCAATGTAGGTCTCTGTCTCTATTTTCATCTATCGCCAGATAAGATTCTATGGTGATATGCAAGATATTCATCAGTGTGGCTATAGGATAGGGCCAGTTCAGGCAGAAGATCGTCACCAACCCCGCATCAGACAAAGGTCTGATCTCCAAAATATATAAAGAACTCAGAAAACTAGACATTAAAACTCTAATTAATCCAATTAAAAATAAGGTACTGAACTGAACAGAAAATTCTCAACAGAAGAAGTTCACATGGCCAAAAGGCACTTAAAGTCATGCTCAACCTCCTTAGCAATCAGGGAAATACAAATCAAAACAACTCTGAGATACCATCTTACACCTGTCAGAATGGCTAAAATAAAAAAAACACTAATGATAGCCTATGCTGGAGAGGATGTGGAGTAAGGGGAATACTCATTCATTGTTGGTGGGAATGCAAACTTGTGCAACCACTTTGGAAATCAGTGTGACGGTTTCTCAGGAAACTGGGAGTCAAGCTACCTTAGGACCCAGCAATTCCACTCTTGGGAATATACCCAAGTGATGCCCAATCATACTACAAAAGCATTTGTTCAACTATGTTCGTAGCAACATTATTTGTAATAGCCAGAACCTGGAAACAACCTAGGTGCCACTGAATAGAAGAATGGATAAAGAAGGTATGGCACATATACACTTTAGAGTTCTACTCAGTGGTAAAAAAACAATGACATCTTGAATTTTGCATGGAAATGGATGGAAATAGAAAACACTATCCTGAGTGAGGTAATCCAGACCCAAAAATATGAACATGGGATGTACTCACTCATAAGTGGATTCTAGCCATAAAAAAGGACGGATATTGACCCTATAATTCATGATTCTAGAGAAGCTAAATAAGAAGGTGAACCCAAAGAATAACATATACTTTTCCTCCTGGATATTGGAAGTGGACAAGATTGCTGGACAGGGGTTGGGAGCACGGGGGTGGGGGTGAGGTGGGGATAAAGGGAGATGGGGAGAAAGAAAGGTAGGATGGGGAGAGCTTGAGGGAATGGGATGGTTGGGATGGAGGAGGAATGGATGCGGGCGTAGGGAATAGATATCTTAATTAAGGGACCATTTTAAGGTTGGCAAGACACTTGACTCTGGAGGGGTTTCCAGGTGTCCAAGGAAATGTCCCCAGCTTGTTCCTTGGGCAGAAGTTTTTTTGTTGTTGTTGTTATCCATTGTGTCTCTGCTGCTTGCCATTGTTCCTTTCTCATTGGTGTTAAGAAAATTCAAAGTAAATAAAGCATTATACAATTTATTTATGGAGGCATTGTCCATCCCTTTTTGCTTGTTTAGTATATCATTTATAGTTTAGTTTGACATTTCTATAACTGCTTGACCTGTAGAATACCTGTAATATGCTTTATATTATAATGAGCAAAAAATTGTTTCATTTTCTTAGATACAGATGCTGTAACATCGTCAGTTGATGTGGAAGTCTTCTCTGTGTGTCGCTTGTATTGATTAATGAATAAAAAAAACTGCTTTGACCTGATAGGGCAGAACTTAGGTAGACAGAGAAGACAGAACTTAATTCTGGAAGAAAAAAAAAACAGAGGCAGAGAGATGCCATGCATCTGCGGCCAGAGATAGATGTGTTGAAACTTTTCTGGTAGTCCACAACCTTGTGGTAATATACAAATTGATAAAAATGGGTTAAATAAAGATGTAGGAGTTAGCTAAAAAGAAATTAGAGCTAATGGGACAAATGGTGATTTAATGAATACAATTTTTCTGTGGTTATTTCAGGGCTAAGCAAGCCGGGCAGCTGGGACATACAAGCGGGCCTTCCTCCCTACAACACTCTGTCTTTATTTGTGCAGGTGTACCAAAGATGGCCATAACTCCTAACAAATGTATGTTTACTGAATCAGCCTTTTGTGATCTCAAGACAATTGCCCATTGAAAACCTAAATAACTGTCAATGGTGTGGTGTACATATTTTAATCTTCCAAATTCTGTAAAGTGTAACACATCCATTTGCCAGATCTCATTTCTTTGAGTACCCTTTGGGTTACTCCCTGCAGGTAACAGGATTTAGTTATAGAAAGAGCAAGTAGGACATTGCTTTATAATCTCCTTAGCTTGTGCCATGTAATTGGAAACTCTTTAGAGCTTTGCTATTGACATGATGCTTTTCATGAAATTCTGAGGCCTTCAGCACACTTCCAATCAATTTTTGCATTACCTTGTGCTGGAGGACCTGGCAGACCCATATGGAATCAGATGTGTGTTATGTATATAAAACAAAGCCTATTGATTATGTCTTGAAGCTGAATGAATAACAAAGTCAATTCTGTATCATCTGGTATAAATTCAGCAGTTTCAATATGTAAGACAACTTTTTCTGCATATTGTGAATCAATAACTATATTGATAGTTTTTTTTTAAAATCCCTTAGTACCATGAGAATAGCATATAACTCTGCCTTCTGGACAGAATTATAAGGGCTTTGTTCCACCTTACTTAATTCTTCTAAATTGTTACTTGCCTTTCCTGATTTATTTGCATCAGTATAAAATGCACGAGCTTCAGATATTGGCATGTCACATACAATTCAGGGAAGAATCCCTGAGATTAATTGAAGCCAATTGTGTGGGGTTGCCTTATTGCTCAAAGCCCACATTTTCACCATTTCCTTAACAAAGAGTGATTATAGGCCATAAGAAACTATTGCTTGTTTAATTTCTTTTAGATTACTAATACATATAGGTTCATATGTATATTCTTTTACTACCTTAGAATACTTAGTGCCAAATGGTCTTTCCAATGATGTCACTGAATAGGCAGTTTAAATTCCCTGAGTTTGGTATGTACTGATGAGGCTAAATTCTGTCTTTGTACCTTCTGTCCCTGCTCGTAGAATTCAATACATTCCTAAATCTTTTCAAATCTCTTAACCACTGCCTTTTGTAAAGTCTGGATCTGATGTCCAGAACAGTGTTCTGTTCTAATGCTCTCATTGAGGATTCCAAGGTATGAAATCTGTCCTGCAAATGAAGAAGGACACTTGAAAGAAATTCCACACTAGCTCAGAATTAGAATAATAGACAGCTATTTAATTAGGGGTAGACTCACAAATCAGAATCCTCTGCTGGAATGGAGAACAACAACTGAATCCCACAGCCGAAGAAGAGACCAGACACACACTTTACATCAGCATAAATAATATAAGAGGCCACGCCTACATGGGAAGGTAACTAAAAGGTTACTGCTGTAGGGTTTCCTACAGCAAGCAAATATAATGTCTCATTCCTGGATATAATTTTTATGGTGTACATATTACCTTCCAGAAGAGATATCCTGTTCTCCAAACTATTATAACTATTCAACAGATACCAATTATTACATTCCACAGCACAAATTCTCTCAGAAAATGTTTAGCTCTCTTCGTCATTGACTGGATTTTGTCCCTCGAATTGGTTGCATCCTTTTTAAGAGTGCTGATTTTCCCTTTTAGCTGGTCATTAACAGTTTGTAAAGACTGTATCATTTCTAAAAGTGCCTCATTCTTGGGTCTAGTGTCAAACCATTTTTTTTAAGAAGAAAATATGAAAGGCAAAGCTAATTCCTAGAATTAAATACAGGGGTGTAGGAGGCAAATCACATAAGCATTCCACAATGATATCCATAGTGTAAGTAAAAAAGCAATGGAAATCTCGGATTGTTAAATTATATGTCATTTTGACCTAATAAATTAAAAATTGGACCCGTAACGAGTTGGAGTAAGTGCAATAACAATTACCGACCAGTTGGTGTCGCAATTGTAGTCACGTGGCCTGGAAATGCGAGCCTTGAACAGTTCGAATTGGTTTTTAGTACGTTAGATATTAAAATATATGTTTAAATTAAAAGCAGTTATCAATGCAATCAAAGCAATTCCAATAGTTGGTGACCAGGATAAAGAGAAAATCCAGAATCTTCTGTTAGTGCAAATCACAGACTTTGCACTCTGTGGACTGACTGGGCCTGGTGGTAGCTTACAGAATATGGGGACAGGGAGTGTCAGTGCCCAAATACCCAAATGCACGATGTGAGGCCTGGCAGTGGCTAACTGGAACCATAGGCAGGAATGGTTAATGCCCAAATGTACCACGTGGGGCCCAGTAGCGGCTGGCTGGAGTCACAAGGGTCTCAAAAAGGGGATGCACCAGTCTCCAAGCACCAACTGTTGATCAGGGTCATGTACGTGGATCAAAGTATCCCAGGCTAACTCCAAGATATTTCAGTTATATTTTCTTTATTATAAGGGGCAAACTCACAAAACAGGAACAAGAAGTCCAACTTCAGCAGTGTGGCACGGGAACCACAGAGAGAACAAACCCTGGGCGGGCCAGCCGTTTTCTCTGGGTAACCAAAAGGTCATGCTCTAACCCCATCCAACCTCTTAAGGATCATTGGCTGACAGAGATTCCCCATCATAAGACAGTCACCTATATTCTAACTGACTCGTTGAACACCGTTTGATTCAGCTCTAATACTGCATTTATTATTAAAACTCATTTGTGCATCAAAGTTTCTTCAGTTCTTTGAAAACAACTCTCCTTAGAGGGGATTTTATGTATAAAATTTTAAAATTCAAGGGAGGTCAGTCTGAATCCTTGTCCACACAAAGTGCAGCTAGATATTTTGCATTTCCTTTCTTTTTCTTTCTTTCTTTTTTTTTTTTTTTTTT
The DNA here is from genome assembly GCF_037038515.1 of Microtus pennsylvanicus. Taxonomy (NCBI): domain Eukaryota; kingdom Metazoa; phylum Chordata; class Mammalia; order Rodentia; family Cricetidae; genus Microtus; species Microtus pennsylvanicus. The sequence continues at coordinate 177,665,658 of NC_134579.1, read as the reverse complement.
TTTTTTTTGGTTTTTCGAGACAGGGTTTCTCTGTAGCTTTGGTGCCCGTCCTGGAACTAGCTCTTGTAGACCAGGCTGACCTCGAACTCCCAGAGATCCTCCTGCCTCTGCCTCCCGAGTGCTGGGATTAAAGGCGTGCGCCACCACTGCCCGGCTGCATTTCCTTTCTTAAACTGGGGTTCATTTTCTCTTGCCAGAACCAGCTGTTTCCAGAATCACATTCCTCAGACCTAATGTTGACCACCATTGGGTGTTTTCTTGAATAAGAGAGATGTGATTTATATATAGATATATTTCGGAATGACTTATTTTTTTATTTGAAATCTCCATTTTACTCCCTGGATAGGTTATGTGTTTTTTCTTCGTGTGGATATAACATTGCCTTGACAGCCCAAGATACATCATATAAATACATTTAAATCTTACCTTACAGAGTAATGTGGCCCACCCAAAGGAGGCTAATATTTCTTGTTTTGATAAAAATGGATTAAAGAATAATTCAATTTAGTGGTATTAAAACACCACAGAGTCTAATCCAGTTTACTTCCATATCATCTTCCAATTTCAGCATTAGCACTCTTAATAAATCATTCAGAATGTAGAAGTTAGCAAGTTTATCAAGTAATCCAGCTATAAGCTAATGGAACAAAGAACAGCCCAGTGCAGATATCTCAACACTACTTACACATTTGGAGCTCAGGGCTGATGTGATGACTAATCCCTCACTAATCTGCTCAGCTACATCTTCCCTGGGCTTACAGGACCTTCCAACTGGATTTGCTTCAATTATGTTCTTTTTATATACTGGAATCTCAAGTGTGGAAAAGTGAGATTAAGTATTCAAGTTCATTCTCCGAAGTTCCACCTTGTCATTTTTAGATTAACAATCACAGTGAATACATAATCTATCTCCATATGCTTAATAGAGTATCTCATACTTACATTCTACAGTTTTAAGGTTATATAGAAAAACATAAATTTAAAGGGGAAAGGAGGAAAGCTATTAAATAGACAATAGGTGTTACGAGGGAAACTTAATTGAATTGGAATTATTTAAACTAAAGAACAATGGGCTGCAAGGTGATTTAGTGCTGAACACATAAGGTGTAATTGAGAAGGGAATGCCAACTCGTTCTATATACAGCAAGAGAAAATAAATGATGTATTAACTTCAGCAGTTCTTTCTCCATGCAGGTCTCCATATCATGTTTAGATACAGGCACTGAGACTACAAACGGGAAATATCATGGCAGAATGTGTACATCTAATCTTTTCAGTATTGTAATCAAAATATCAGCTTTCACTGAGAATAAAAGACGAGTAGTAAAGTCTCATGGTAAAGTCTCACAATGTGCCCAAAACGAGGAAAAGTTGCTTATTTTAGTTTCCCATTAAATAACACCATATTTTGAAATGAAAAATTATAGCAGTGTGTAATATGAATCCTGAGATGGGGTTATAGAATAAATACATTGAAGAAGTGAAGAGAGATAATGAGAAAGATTGAAATATGTTGTGATCTCTCCTCTCCTCAGTAAATATAGAAATTTCTTTTGAATACAGATGAGAGTGGCTTCCTACTCCCAGCCTTTCAAGTCTTTGCAAACTTTCTGGTCTTTAAACTTGAGTTCCTACAAATTGCACACTTTCCGTTCTCAGCCTGTCAAGTAATAACTTCCGTACTCAAAGTTTTCATTCTTTGGGGTTTGTTAGATTTGGCGAACATTGTCACAGATCTCTTTGTGCCCGCATTAAACTCTGAGTTTGGAATACTCTTTTCCTTTCTGTGCTCCAGCAGTGTTCCTATAAGGTTATAGTAAACAGTACTAAGATGAACCCCAAGATCACATCCCCTTGGAATACACATGATAAAAGCCAGCAGTAAAGAGATTTTCAAATGCAATCAAAGCAGAAGGTGGGTTTGGATCTGAGCTAATCATCAAAAACCCTTGAAACTGAAATTTTTTAACATGAATTTTGCCCCCTTGATGTTCTTGAAGATATGCAGTAACACATTATTGAGAGTGCCCCAAGTGAGGAAAATTAATTCCCGCTAAATACTAAAATCAGTCTATTACAAGAAAGGCAACCTTAGACGTCTAACTGCAAGTACCTACCTACATTATTCTAAAAATAATGTTCTCTTCGAAAACACTTTGACTTCAGTATGACTGGTAAAAACTGCAAGTTCAGCCTTTTAAAACCCTTAGCAAAGTCTTACTATGATTTGTGACCTGAAAACTGCCTGTTTTAATCCACTGTTTTACACACTCCGTGGGAAGACATTGTACATTGACAGATTCTTAGATAAAATGTATTAAGCATCAGAAAGTAATTTGAAGCCTTTCATACCTTGTTTTTGAATTGCCCAGGAACAACATGTCCTCCCCATCCAACATATACATTTAACCAGAGTGTAAAAACATAAGAAAGAAAACTCAGACTACATTTCATTTCTTTAAACTGTCCCATCTCAGTGTTTCTTATCATTTGTCTTTTCAGGTGAAATAGATTGAGCATAGAATTAAAAATAAATTATTGAGATGGAGATTGAAAAAAGACAGTGCTCTTGGTGACCTTACAGAACTGGACAATATGACCCACTGAAGACAGCACATACTTCAGTCATAAAAACTAAAAAACAGGCAGTTATTGATCTCAAAGCATCATATTTAATCAACCTGTTATTTTATAGTGTTGGAAAGTGCATAAATGCTGCTATAGGGGAAAGTAACCAGTTAAAACAACTAAGAACCCCGTGAGCTACAGTAATGACTTAAGTGGCAGGATATGTCCCCGGGTGCAAAAGTGACGTGAACACTATGGGAGTAACAACCCACTTTCTGATTGGATTTATGACTTGCCCCGCAGAATGGAATTCATCCTTAGCACAATTATCAGGGGCAATAACTTATGGCTAAACAGATAATAAGTCTTGAGGGAAATTTTTCTATTATTCTGCTAAATAATCATAGTATTTAAATAACTCTAATTACTTATTTCTATACCCAGAGATTATTGCATCTCTCAAACCTCACTGGAAAAGCTTTTCTACGCACAGATGGCAGTGGAAATAGAGACCTACAGCTAATCAATGTGCAGAAAATAAGAGACTATGGTTTCACTATCCCTAAATGAATAACTACATTGCATTCCTTCCCCGCAAGGCCTAGAAATTATCATAGAAGAGGGAATATAATGACTGGAAGAGCCAGAGGTGATGACTCCTACAAGAAAACAGACACACATACACACACACAGGGAAGATGAACATAAAACTCACAGTCAAGGTGACAGACTGCACAAAATTTGTGTAATCTCAAGCCAGATCAAATGTTGTCATGAAGTATGGTTGGTGAGGGAAACAGGGAATCAACCATTAACAAAGGAGCTATTGGCATTTGGTAGCTACTTGAAAAGGGGAAGTCAGTTTTCTTTAAGGGTTTAGCTTCTGGTAGGTTGACCACTCCCCAGGACAGGCCTCATACTCAACAGTATGAGATGACTCGATGGGAGAGAAAGAGAGACAGAGAAAAAAAGACAGAGGCAGAGAGACAGAGAGAGAAGAACAAGAAAAAAGATGAAGCTGCCTGGGTAGGAAGGAAATTGGTATTGAGATCTGGGAGCAGTTGAGAGAAGGAGAGTAATATCAAAATTGTATGGAACTCTCAAAGTACCAATAAAAATGTTATTTTAAATAAGATATTTTCAAACATCAAAATTTGGAAATAGTAATAAAATGTTACCTGTAAGTATCTCTTGCAATCTATTACACCGTATATGTAAGAATGAGAAAGACAACCGAATTTGTGTCAGCTCCCTGCCAATTCTGTCACATCATGGCTATGTGTTCTAATGGGTCGGACAAGGTCTAAGGCTCCCATTGGAAATTAACTCTGACTTTATAGGTTAGTCATCCAAGATTCAAATTCCATTTCCATCATCTTTATTGCTAACTAGCTGATGGAACAAAGCAGAAAGAAAAAACCCTGGGGGTGTTCGTCTGTACTGCTTCCACTGTATTCTCCAGGTTTCTGTCCTCAGAGCCGGGTGCACTGCCTCACCCCTCATTTCACCTCAGTGCAGCTCAGTAAGGCACAGCTAAAACCAACTATCTTTGCTGTCCACTTTCATCTCATCGGTGCCAAGCAGAGGAGCATCATATATAACAATGCCTACTCTACTTGAAGGTTGTTGATTGAAACACCCATCATGACGAATCCTAGCAAAATTGTCTTAAAACTTCTTTCAACATGTAACTGTTTAAATTTTCTTTACCAGATTCCTTTTTATTTCCCTTTAAAAACACTTTTTCCCCCTCATGTCAAGAATGAAGAAGATGACAGATAACCTGGGATATTAGGTACCCTGCTGAGGCAGTCGATTCTAATTAGCTACCACAGTGCCTGTCAGCAAATATTTGGATCTAGTTGTTGTAATTAGAGAAGCTTATATAAAAGCTTAATCTTGGTACTGACATATAGTTATTTCTGCAACTTCTAAGTGATGAATTGCTGGGCTCTTGATGGGATTATTCCTTATTACATTGTCACAGAAAATCATGGGAAATCACAGAAGATCACATAGAAAAGTCCATTAGTATTCCAGGATGAATTCCATGAAAGCATTTCTGATTTATTCAATGCAAAAAATGCAAGGAAGCAGCATAGCTGCTGAATTTTAGAATAACAAGCTTCCACATGAAGTATTTTGCTGAAAAAAAAAACACTGTGCACACATCTCCTATGCTCCTGTGCCATACAATGAGTATTTTCTTCCTCCAACATATACATCATTCTCTATAGAAACTTGACAGAATTTATTTTCTCTTCTGGTGTAAATGATGTCTTATGATATCAGTATTGTCATTTTGACTATAATGTCAGTCACATGCTTGAAAGGAAACACACTTATGTGATGTTAGCACAGCAGTGATTTCAGACTGATACAGCAAAAATATTAGTCTTTAAATCCAACTCATAAAAGCCAAAGCAGACCTTTAGATCAAGAACTGAAATGTGTGATTGCATATTCACATGAGCAATCAGCCAAAGAAAGAGAATGAAGACGAAATTTCCTAAGGTTCAATAGCTTTCTGTTTCCCAGGAAGTGTTCCAAGCCTTAGGTCATGGTAATCAAACTGTTGCCAGCTCACAGCACCTCTTTCCTGGTAGAGTTTAAATCAAAAACACACCTGTCTAAATGCCCAATGTTCAATACTAAATGCCTAAACAATGAGTTTAAATGGGCTGGATATTGTCCATCATAGAACCTTCCAAACACATGCCTCAAATGCACTGAGAGAAGCATTTGTATGCAAAAATGACAGAGAATGTAAACGGCAAGAAAACTGCCAACAAAGCCATCACCAGATGGTGTCCTTTAGTGGGGGCCAGCTCATATTTCTGAGCTTTTGAAAATGTCACAGCTTATTGCTGTTCAATTCGAGAGTTACATCCTCAATTTGGGGAAAATCCTTCCCTTGTGACTATTCTAAGCCTTTTCACATTTGTCTTGTAATTGACCATTTGGAAATTCCTTCCTTCCAGTGTTCCCCTTTTCAGTTACTCATCAAGTTCTTATTTTAGAAAAATATAATAATAATAATAACAGAAACAACATGTACCGATGTAAAATTTAAAAGGAAACATGTCAAGTAAACATTCTATTTGTTGTCAGGCTTTTTCTATGCATACATATATATTTACGTACATGATATATATAAAATAAAGGGTTTTTTCAAAAATAAAATTTTACTATAAATTTTCAAATATTCTTGAAATATTAGAAGTTGTTTTGCGATCATCTTCCATATATGTGTATATATAATTTAAGTGACAGACTGCTGAGTGTTATTCTGCTTTATATTTAACTGGGATGATACACATATGTGATATGAGATGCATACTTACACACACACATACATGCATATATGGATATTTATGAATATATAGCTAGAGGGAGTCTCCATGGTTCTGCTCTTATGAGTTTAATTATTTTAGGTTCTACATGGGAAATTTATTTTCTGAGCCTGTCTTGATTTACTTAGCTTGATGTTTTAAAATTTTTCCTGCTGTACTTTCTCTCTCTTCCCCTCCCTCCTACCATCTTCTCTCTCTCTCTCTCTCTCTCTCTCTCTCTCTCTCTCTCTCTCTCTCTCTCTCTCTCTCTCTCTCTCTTCATGTTGGGTACACCTAGAGTAGCTCTGTATATTAGTTCCGGTGAATTGTGCTGCAGTGAAGATGGGTGCAGACATCTGTGTAATGTAGTAGATTTCAATCTACCAGGGAGCCAAGGTGAAACAAGATTGCTGTCTCTTCTCATGCACTGGTTGCTTTATTCGATGCTGTGACAAAATACAAGAAAGAAGCAATTTAAATATGGAAGAATTTACTTGGGCTCATGATTTGAGAGCTGTCTATTTCAGTTTTCTTCCATATAACTTAATCCAATTGTTGTTTCCATTGTACAAGATAGTTGGAGTTCTTAAAAGCACTCATATATTAGTCCATCAATAGACAGAAGGCTTAGGAGTGTTTCCTTGCAGTGTGGATAACCTCTTCAGCATGTTAACTGTTGTTTTCCTTCTGTACCAGTGATGCTGGTTCCTCTATTTTGTTGGAATCAGCTGGGTTATATCCATGCTGTGCCGTTTGGCACTGCTTTTTTTTTTTGCCCCTAGTAGTTTGATAGCTTCCTATATTTTGTGTTAGTGTTAAACCAAATTTGAATTAATCTTTATATGTACTGTGAGCTAACAGCCTGATATCATTCTTTTGCAAATACTTCCCAAAGTTATTTGCATATATTTCTTAACATTACTTACTGAGCAGACTCCCCTTCTCCTTCTGTATATTCTTGACATCTTTGTCAAAACTCAATTGACCGCAGATGTGTGGGTGGCTTTTTGTGTTCTTTTTTCTGATTCCTTGCCTGATGAAGCTATTTTATGCCAACACCATGCTGTTCTAACAGCTTTCACCTCCTTAATATACTTTGAAATAAAGTAGTTGATGACACTAGTTTCAATCTTTTGATTGTGTGCCATAGCTTTGAGGGTTTCTGTTGGAGCATAGAAAATATAGACTTTTTTCTTTCTATATCCATAAAAATTTAACATTACGCTTCAATAGGGATTCCATTGAATCTGAAGATTATCTTGGGTTGCATGGAGATAGCAACAATATTAATATTTATAATCTGTGAATATGGGATGATTTCATTTAATCATGGCTTTCCAATTTCTTTCTTAAATGTTTTAAATTCTCAGGGTACATGCTTTTGATTGCCTTGGTTATGTTTGTTCCTTTTAGCTATTTGAAAAGGAATTTTTTTTCTTTTCATTTACTGTTTGGAAAGCTTCTTTTCAAAGTAGATAAATGCAACTAAATTTTGTTTGTTGGTTTTGGGTTCTTAAATTTACTGATTAAATTTAACAGTTCTAATCAGTTTTCTTCTGGAATCTTCAAGGCTTTCTCCATGTAAAATCCTGTCACTGGCATATAGCAGTAGTTTCAATTTTTTCTTTGCTATCTTCCCAGCTTCTGTCTCACACTTACCTAACTGCTCTCTCAAGTATTTGTAGTGCCAAGTCCAACCGAAACAGTGACAATAAGCAACTTGCTTATTTCTAGATGGTACATGGTATTAAAATATTATAATTTTTGGCATCAACTATATTGATTATGACCTTATCATATATCATTCTTCCTTTAAAATGTTTTATATTTATATCTAACTTCTTGAGTAGTGTGTGTGTGTGCATATATGTGTAGGTTTGTGTATACTTGTGTGTATGCATGTATATATATGTGTGTGTGTGTGTGTGTGTGTGTGTGTATGTGTGTGTGTGTGTATACACATTGATGACAACCTCAGATGTCCTTCCTCAGATATGAACCACCTTTATGCTGAGGAGCTCCAGGAACCTGACTCTATTTCCAAGTATTGAGATTACAAGTGTGCACCCTCATGCATGGCATTATTTAATAAGTAGGTTCTATGAAGAGAGCTAAAGTAGTTTATTTCCAATGTAAATACTTTACCAATCAACCTATTGCCTCGGCCCAGGTAGTTTCTTTATGTACTATGAAATATCAATGTGTCAAATGTTTTGTTTTTTTCATCACCCAGGCTCACAGGACATTTAGTCCTCAATCTGTTCATGTAGTTCATTACATTTATTGAGTTGTAAATGTGATACAATCCTTGTAAAATAGAGATAAATTTCACATCCTAGCAAACAATCCTTTTCATGTGTTGTTGAATCCAATTTGCTAATACTTTTGTATACAAGTCATCGAGAATATTGCCACATATCTTCTTTTACTGTAATGTTCTCATTCAGTTTTTCCAACAGAACAATGCTAGGCTTCTGGAAAAAGTGAAATTTTTCTCTCCTATTAGAGTTTGTGGGAAAATGTGGGAAACTAGTATTAGATCTTCAGGTATTAGATCGTCAAGTGTTTATCGGAATTATCGAAGCCTTGGTTCCTGAGATCATTTGTTTATTCAATGGCAGGCTTATGAATACTGATTCAATCTCCACAGGTGTTAGTGGTCAGCTTGGATGTCTTAATTCATCATAATTCAGTCTTGACAGGTTGCATCTAGAAATGTATTCATTTTTCTGGTTTACCTAACTTTTGGGCATAGACTTGTCCAGAACAGTCCCTACGGGCTTTGATTTTCTATTTTGACAGTTGTAACACCTTCTTTTCTCATTTTACTTGCACCTTTTCCCCCCATAGTTAAGTAGTCAACAGTTTGCTTATTATTTCAAGAAATGAACTCTTACTTTTATTACTATTTCATATACTTTCTAGTTTATTTTACAGATTTTTTTACTCGTGTCATTACTTATTTCTTCCTAACAACAGTGGACCTAGTTTGCTATTCTTTTTATGATTCTTTTTGATGAAAGTGAAATGGTCTTCTGGTGATGCATCATAGAAAGCTAGAGAAACAAGATATATATGCCCTGACAGTTTTTTTTTCCCCATTGGAGGCATCATTGGCTTTGGGCAAATCTTTTTACAGGACATTATGATTTCAAGCCTCTTTGAGGCATACAAGTTGCTAAGCCCCACCCCTGAACTGCATTAAGATTCTAAGGCAGGCCCTTTTCCTCGAGGCACTTGAGTACCCAGGCATCTGCCCTGAGGACCTCCAATCGCCAGCTTCTGCCATAGAACACTCTAATAGCCATAACCAGCCCATGGAGATGCAGGCAGCCAAGGTCCATCCTATAGATTAAAAAGTGAATGATCATGTCACAGAATCCTACTAATCCCTGAACTCATTTCAAGATCAGGTCACAAAACCCCTCAATCCCAGGTTACTCTGGAAAGTTCTGCCCCGAAGAAATTCTAAATGAAGTTCACCTCCAGCTCAGTTCTTTGCTGCCTCTTTGCTGCAGCAGAGGTAGCCACCTTCTTGTGTCTTTCTCAATAAGTCTCCTGTATGAGGTTTCTTGTGCAGTGTGGCTTTGTGATATTCTTTGGTTCCCAACTGCCAGGATGCATTTCCCCTTAGATCTGTAACATTTACAATGATGCTTGGCAGGAACTTAACAGCAATCTAGTCAAAGCAAGACCTTTTCTCCTGGGTTTTCTGTTTTCTTTCTTTCTTTCCTTTCTTTCATCTTTTTTTTTTTTTTTTTACCTTTTGAGACAAGGTTTTTCTCTTGGTTTTCCAATGAACACACATATTTTTCAAAGAACACATAAATAGAATTTATGTGTTAAGAATTCTCATCTAGATATGTTTGCTTGTAGATAGTTGTTTGGTCATCTTTTTAGAAGAGGTAGGGAAGTAAAACCTATTTGGCGATGTTGCTGGTGTCACTAAACTCTTAATTGTGACTTTTAATTATATATATACATATATATATGTATATATATAATTATACATATGGTTAAACATTTTTACCTATTTTAACTATGCACATATACCGAGTCATTGTATTGCTGTGCCTCTAATAGGACCTTTTTATATTTGTATTGACAAAATATATTTTTATCTACTTCTTTCTGTTATATATAACTTTATTTTTAAATATTTTATCTTATTTAAATTAAGTTGCACCAAACACTTACTTCTTCAACATAATGTATTTCTGTTTACTAGCTACAGCATTTTCCCACCTGTACTTGTCTTTGCTGACAATGATGTTATTGTTAGGAATGCGTATCTCTGGTGAAATTTATGATAGTCATCAATCTGAATACAAGATAAGGTCAGTTCAGGGACCCTCTCCACTATTGTTTAGAGTCATAGCTGGGGTCGTCCTTGTGGATTCCTAGGAATTTCTCTAGTGCCAGGTTTCTTGCCAGCCCCACAATGTCTTCCCCAATCAAGATACCTCTTTTCAGGTTCTGGTCATGCCAAACAATGCTTATATGAAGAGAGTTGAGCATATGTCCTTGTGGAACAATTGAGTGTCCTTTGGATATATACCTAAAAATGGTATTGCTGTGTCTTGAGCAAGGTTATTTCCTAATTTTCTGAGAAATTGCAATACTGATATTCAAAGTGCCTGTACCAGTTTGCACTCCCACTAGCAATCCAGGAGTGTTCCCTTTACCCAACATGCTCTCCAGCATAAATCGTCATCAATGTTTTTGATCTTGGCCATTCTTACAGGTGTAAGATGGAAACTCAGAGTTGTTTTGATTTTTATTTCTCTGATGGCTAAGGATACCAGCATTTCCTTAAGTGTCTTTTAGCCATTTTAGATTCCTCTATTGAGAGTTCTCTGTTTAGGCCTGTATCCCATTTTTTATTAGATTATTTGTTCTTTTGATTACCAATTTCTTGAGTTCTTTGTATATTTTGGAGATCACTCCTCTGGATAAGGAAATATGGTACACAATGGGGTACTACACAGCAGAAAAAAATAATGACATCTTGAAATTTTCAGGCAAATGGATGGATCTAGAAAACATGATATTCAGTGAGGCAACCCAGACCCAGAAAGACAAATATTATATGTACTCACTCATAAGTGAGTGGCTTTTAGACATAAACCAAAGAAAGCCAGCCTACAATTCACAATCCCAGAGAACATAGATAATAATGAGAACCCTAAGAGAGACATACATGGATCTAATCTATGTTGGAAGTAGAAAAAGACAAGATCTCCTTAGTAAATTGAGAGCATGGGACCATGGGAGAGGGTTAAAGGGGAGGAGAGAAGAAGGGAGGAGAGCAGAGAATAATATATAGCTCAAAAAAAACAATAAAAAATTTAAAAAGGTAATTTTTTTAAAAAAAAGATACCTCTTCCCATGCTCTCTGTCTCTGTCCTTACCCTATCTTGATCATCCCATTCCCTCAAGTTCTCCTCCCTCCATTCCTTCTTCCCTCCTCTTCCCCTTCTGATCTCAATTCTCCCCCTCTTTCACACCCCCAATTTTCTTAGGAGATCTTGTCTATTTTCCATTGCCAGGGGGATCTATATCTGTTTTTCTTGGGGTTCTCCTTGTTATTTATCTTCTCTGAGATCATGGACTACAGACTCATTATCCTTTGCTTTACAGGTACTATCTACTTATGAGTGAGTACATATCATGTTCATCTTTCTGAGTCTGATTACCTCACTCAGGATGGTTTTTTCTACTTCTATCATTTGCATGCAAATTTCAAGATGTCATTGCTATTTACCACTAAGTAGCATTCTATTGTGTAAATGTACCAAATTATCTTTATCCATTATTCAGCTAAGGGGTATCTAGGTTGTTTCCAGGATCTGACTGTTGCTAATAATGTAACTATGAACATAGTTTAACAAGACTGTTGCTAATAATGTAACTATGAACATAGATTAACAAAAGTCCTTAAAGTATGATTGAGCAACCTTCGGGTATATTCCCAAGAGTGATATTGCTGGGTCTTGAGGTAGGTTGATTCGCAGTTTAGAACCTTCATCCAGCAACAGATGGAATGAGATGTAAAGATCCACAGCAGAACACTGGACTGACCTCACAAAGTTCAGTTGAAGAGTGGAAGGAGTGAGAATATGAGCAAACAGGTCAAGACCATGATGGGGATACCCACTGAAACAGCTTCCTGAGCTAATGGGGGAGCCCATGAACTCTGTCCTGACCGTGAGGGAACTAGCATAGGACAAAACTAGGCCCTCTGAATGTGGTTGACAGTTGTATGCCTGGGACAGAACGTGGGGCCACTGGCAGTGAGACCAGGATTTATCCCTAGTGCTTATACTGGGTCTTTGGAACCCATTGTCTTTGGAGGGATACCTTGCTCAGACTAGATATAGTGAGAGGACCTGGGTCTGGTCTCAACGCAATGTGCTAGATTTTGTTGACTCCCCATAAGAAGTTTTACCCTCTCTGGGGAGTGGATAGGGGTAGGGTCATGGGGAAGGTGGAGGGGACGGGAGGAGGGGTGGGAGCAGAAATTGGGTTTAGTTTGTAAAATGAGAAAAGATAGGTTTTTCAATAAATACATTTAAGAGAAAAAATAATGTGTCTCTCTTTTTCATTCTTCTTGTAACCAGATTTACCAATTGTTGTTATAGGAGCGGAGCGGTGGGCTACATTCCTGGCACCTGGCCGCCCGCACGGCTAGCTTTATACAAAATAATTACATGGAAACTGTACTCTTTTAAATACTGCTTGGCCCATTAGTTTCAGCCTCTTATTGGCTAGCTCTTACATATTGATCTAACCCATTTCTAATAATCTGTGTAGCCCGTGAGGTGGCTTACCAGGTAAGATCTTAACCTGCGTCTATCTGGAGTGGGAGAATCATGGCGACTCCTGACTTGGCTTCTTTCTCCCAGCATTCTGTTCTGTTTACTCCACCCACCTAAGGGTTGGTCTATCAAATGGGCCAAGGCAGTTTCTTTATTAATTAACCAATGAAAGCAACAGATTAGAAAGAAATCACTCCCACATCAACCAATTCTTTGTCTGGATGGCCCTCCTACCTTTTTCATGTTCTGTGATTCTTAGATTTCATATCAGCTGCTTCTCTGATTGAGGTGGTTGGTATATCAATTGCTTTATCACTTAAATGAACTTAACTCCAAGAAGCTGACTTATGATTTCCCACTCTTTAATCATAAGAGGAATGTCTTCTTATCTCCAGCTAAAGAAGTTAAATATTTAATAAATGCAGAACTTATTCTCATGCAAAAACACTTATTTACAAATTCTTGCTAGAATTTCTTCTAGAGGAATCTGTTTTTAAAAACTGTTCTTACCAGTGTTGAATTAGTAGAAACATCAACTGTAAAATGACAGGAAAATCCTCCAAAGTTTGAAACTTGAAACTCAGAATTTTTATTTCACTATATAGGAAACTAAATGTGAAATAATAAAGTGTATGTAATGATTTCCATTTCACAAAATGAAAACAAACTTATTTGCCTATTCAGAAGTAGGAAATACATGGTTTTTTTTTTTTGGTAAAACTATTCAAACACAGAAAAATGTATAAGAAACAATGTAATTCTTGTCTTTTATGGAAAAGATGTTATATATGTATCAAATACCATGTCATTAAAAGTATCCACTGGTCAACCTGTTGTCCAAAATTTGTGAAATAGTTTTCTAAGAAAAAAACCCGATAATTGCATGAATATATAACATTAATTCAATAGTCAAGCTCATGATTTTTGCTCACTAAATCAGCACCAAACATGAAATATAACATAACATGATAATGAAAAATATAATGGAAAAGATTCTCTATGCTTTCCAGATAAGTGAATGTGGACAGGGCATAATTGTTATGTAACTACTACTCCTAAAATAAAAAATACCTCCTGGAGGAAAGAGGCAGGCTCATAAGATTCGAGAAGCTCACAAAACCAGATGCAGAAAGTTCAGAGTTACAAGACTCAGGATTCATGAGTACTGCCTCCAAGACTCCTTAAACTATAAGTAATTCTAAGGAGCACGGAGAAGACTCCTTAGTGGACCTGTCTGCAGGATGTGTAGAGAGCTGCAGAGATGCAGCTTTTCTGAGTAATGACCTAGCTTTCCAGTGCTGCCACCATCTTTCAGTCACCCTAACTCCTGCGTGTAATCTCAATAACCTCATTGTTTCATCAAGCCACACTTTGGTAGAATTATGTCTTTGGTCTATCATCTGTGCCCTGTGAGAAATAAATATGTTTTGATTCTTATCTCTGAGAAAAAAAATTATAAAATAGTAATTTATAATGAAATTTGAGACTCACAGTCAAAATACAAAATGCAAAATAGTCCATGATTGCTCTTAAAGGGGAAAATGATTAATTCTAGGGGGGGGGAGTAATTTAATTACTTGAAGCTATCATAATTGATAGCATGGCTGTTATTGTTTATAAATATCCAGTGGTGGTGGATAGGTCCCACCAGGGAATTGAGAAGAGTGTATCTGACCTATTTAAGGTGGGTCCTTCAATTTGGCTCCCTAGAACCCACAAGAATTTTTTGAATTTGTGAAAATGTAAGTCTTAGACATACGCATTATAGAAACAGCAGCATATTTATATCAGAATGACTGTGACAGAAGTTTTTGCATAATGAAAAGTATTTTTAAGACTATGAAAGGCAACATGTGAGAGAAATTTGATAACTAATATTTGTCCTGAGACCTTTATAACTTTTAGGCACACACCTTTATAACTTGTATTTGTATTTCTTAAAACACTCTTTATTAAGAAGTTATACTGAAGTTTGTTTGGTGAGTTTGTTCTTTTAAACCGATAAAGCCTCTCAGCTGTCAGACTGCAACAGAGATCTTTGAGAAGGATAAAATTTTACTTGAGTTGTTGATTTAAAAATGACAGAGAACTTAGTTGTCTACCTAGAGCCTCTCCTTAGTTTCGCCCATGGTCATTGAGGGTTATATTTACCTTTTGCTGTTTAGTGCAGGACCTGCCAGGCTTTAAAGGATCCTGTGGGTTAGAAATCTGTAAGAAGACAAGCCTACCCTGACCTGAGCAGCTACACAGTCTATTCCAGTGATTCTATCCATGTCTGGAGCTCTTCATTTTAGATGAAAGGCAGTTTTTTCCAGCGGTTAGTGATTGGCAGTTGATGAAGCAAATTGTAGAAGGACATTTTTCTGTGCCCATTTGTCTTCTGTCTTTTTTGGAGGAAATAGAGTGCTGCTAAGAGCCAACCTGTCTCTTATGAAAAGTCTTTTAATATCGAAATATTAATAAATGGCATATTCCCCAGATCTCTGAGCAGCTGATGGCTGTTTATTAGGCATAGATAAGTTATAACTACAGTATAGAATGTGCCTGGAGAGTTGGGTCCAAGCTTGACCATACTGGTTTTTAACGGGTGAGATTTATACTCGTGAAAGACAAAGAAGAAAAACCTGTTTGCAATAGAAGCTTAATGGTAGAACTGACAATAGTGGAGAACAGCTCAATATATTTTAAAGCAAAGTTGGATTACATATATAGTATTTTTGTAAGATACTTAAAAGTACATACCAATTTAAAACATGAGACTTATTGTTTTCTTAGTCTGGAATGAGATATAATGAACAGACAAGTATAACATTTAACAGTAAATATATGTACATTTATACCCAGTTGAATTTAAGTTTTATACACATATACACACAAAGTTAAAGTTAACTTATGTTTTTACATAGTTAACTCAAGTCACATGCATACACACACACATTAAACAGGAGTTGGGCCAGAAGGATGCTTTTGGTGGGCCCTAACAAAGACATGCCTCTGCATAAAACACACATGTAACCAAGTCAGTAAGAGGAATTTAGAGAGAAAAACCTAAGTAAACTGCAGGAATAGGCAGGGAATACCTCAGTAAAGAGACAGGGACATGGTGACTTGATGTGCCCCTAGTCAAGATGGTGGTGAGGTCACCCCACCTTAGTTAAAATGGCGATGGTCACGAGTTGTATGGAGAAACCATGTTTTTAGAACCAGGGGATTTTAAACAGATATAAATAACAAGAGCAACATAGAGGTCTTGTAAAACATACATTGAAAACAGAATTGCATTCATGTGGCCACACCATTCACACAGTCTTTCATACATGAAGTAGAGAGGAAAGTTACTCATCAGAGTGAGCCACCATGCTGCCCAGCCTCCATGTCACCAGTCGTGGGGGAGGGAAGTGAGGGCTGGTATTGGAAACAGCTGCCTCGCAGATCCAACTAATGTTACTGGTTTCTGTGGGACCAGCAGAAGTGGTGGCAGGGATAGAATAGGAGGAATAGAGACAAGGGAAGTAATATGAGAGAGAAAAAGAGCATTTACAGGCAGGTGGGGATGAGGCTGCCCAGGGAAAGAAAAAGCGAAGAACTGTCAAGACACTGTCAGTCCTGTTTTTTGGTAGAAATTAAAAAGCTCCCTCTCTAGACTGTTATTTAAGGGGTTCATAGGCCATATATTAGTGTAAAGGCTCATAAGGTTAGGAATCTGTAAGTAAGGCAGAAGGTTTAGGGTGTGCAAAGACATCTCAGGGGGGATGTTGGACTGATAGTTTTGAAGAGTTTGTTTCCCATGACTGAAAACTTGAGAATGACAAAAATGGCAAAAACCCAAGTGCAACCACCCAGACATCTCCAAAATAATGCATGGGTTGATAATAAAGCCAGGCCAATTCCAGGCCTCCTTTGGCTCCAGGAATCAGGAGCTAGGACTGCTCCTAGCAGCTTGGACAGCAGCGACAGCAGCAACGTGAGAGGAGCACTTAGGGGAGGTCCAAGAAGGAAAACAAAATTTTGAACAGCAGAAGAGAACCACTTCCAAGTGGCCTGAGAAAATAACAAAATATCCAAACAGTGCAAGAAGATAATGTTCGAGTGCCCCCCCCAAAAAAAACAAAAAATCAGAACAGCACAAAAGGACTGAGTAGTCTGCTCATGGTTCTAGCTATGGGAAGCAACCAGAGGTGAACGTGAGTGAAAACTGACTTGGAGAAAGGAACCTTACCATTTATAGCTATGGAGCAGGCACAGGATGTTGGAAAGTGGTCCGAATCCAGGATCCCCACATATCCTCAGCCAGCTCGCCCACGGGTGGGAGAGAGCATGGAGAGAGCCTGGCTGAGTCTGCACCAACGTTATTGTTTATAAGCATACAGTGGGGGAGGACTGGTCCCACGAGGGACAGCAACAGGTCACCTGAGGCCACAGAGAGGCAAGGTCAGCAAAATAATAACAATGGAATCATCCCTTTTAACAATAACTTGCTTTAAATATTGTGTGTGTGTGTGTGTGTGTGTGTGTGCGCGCGCGTGTGTGTGTGTACATCCACGTATACCCAATTCAAGTGCCTTTCGAGCCCACAGGAGGGCCTGAGGTCTTCTGGAGCTACAGCTGCGGGTGGTGGTGAGCCCTGACACACGTGCAGGAACCAAATTCAGAACCTCTGGGAAAGCAGCAGGTGTTCCTAACAACTAAGCCATCTTTCCAGGCCCCCTGAAGCACTTTCCAGAAAGTTTCTGTTAATTTTGTTAACTTTGACATGTTCATACCACTTTAAATATTTCCTTTTGTCAAAGCAGTAAGCTCACGAACTCTAATACACTGATTAGTGCTCGTTAATTAATAAAGCCTTTGAATAATTTTCTACAATACAAAGAAGAGAAATAATTTGAAAAGAGGAGGGTGGACTAGGCAGAGAGAGAGAAAGAGAAAAAACACTAGGTTTATCTACATGTATTTATGTGTTTAAGGACTACACTAAGAATTTTCTCCTTTCAAGCTATGTGTCATTTTGCTTCTCAACTCTGAGCAATCATATTCTGAAGCCACTGGAGTCAGTTGATGCTGTGATTTAATTCACCCTTCATTAATTTACAGAATCTTTAACCTCCAACATGGTGCTATTATGAGATGGAGCCTTGGAAGATAATTAAGGTTTAGTTGAAGTCAAAGGGTGGGGCCCCGGAGGAATAATTAGCGTCATCTAAGAGACAGCAATGGCTCTGAACAATGGGAGGACACTGAGAAGGAAGCTTCTTCAGACCAAGCTAGAGGTCTTCCATTAGTGAGTTAGTTGGTGACTTGAACTTGGACTTCCTAGCTTCTAACAGTGTGAATCTAGAGCAGCATCTGGACTTCAGATGTAGTGGAAGCTGCGGGCCTCTTCCCACAGCCAGGCTCCTGGCCGCTTGGCTAGCTTATGCCCCAAAATAACAACACACAAATTGTATTTATTTAAACACTGCTTGGCCCATTAGCTCTAGCCCTTACTGGCTAATTCTGATATCCCAATCAACCCATCTCTAATAAACTGTGTAGCACCGGTCTTATCGGGAAAGATTCAGCATGTCTGACCTGGTGGCTTGCTTCATCGCATGCGTCTGCCCGGGAGAAGGGAGCATGGCCTCTCTGAGCTCACTTCCTCTTCCTCCCAGCATTCTGTTCTGTTTACTCCACCCACCTATGTTCTAACCAATAAAATGGGCCAAGGCAGTTTCTTTATTTTTTAACCAATGACCTTCCTCCATCATTCAGAACCTAGAGTGTGGAGGCAATTTGATCTTCATAGCAGCCATGTTAAAATAACAGTAAACTTCTAAGAACCAGCCGTTGTTATCTAACAAGGCTGGCAAAGTCAGGAGTTTTTGTTTTTGCAGCCTCGAAGGAAGGCCTGTGCAACCAAAAACAGACTAGATGTTCCAGCCAACCTGGCCACTTTCGTCTAGTATCAGAGTCTGAATCCATGGGGGAAGTCACAAGGTTTCCTACCATTTTTCTGTTTTCTTATTATTGTAATATCAAGGGAGATGCAGAAGATGATAGAGCTGGGACCCTAGTGAAGAACACCTCAGCTTTGGGTAGACTTTCACTTTTTATTGATTGGTTAGATAGTTCTTTCTATTGGCTTCATTTTCCACTTCATTTGCATGCATACACGCCTTACCAATCAAGGCTCACCAGGCTTGACTTAACAGACATACAACATAGAGTTTTGCCAGTATTGGAGCCTAGCTCTTAGTCTGCTTCCACCTCAGGCCAGGCTCTTGGCTCTCAGACTTCTTCTTTAGAAGGAGGACTGCTTCCAGGAGACAGACCACCAGGAGCCCCAATAAAGGGAAGAGACTGCTCTCGCTTTGAGAGATGTTGACTCTGCTTAAAGATCCATCATTTCTGTCTCAGCCTTCTAGACCTATTGGTTCAGCTACAAGCAGTAGGCCTCACTCAATCATGGGGACCCCACCAGAGACAAAAAAAAAAAAAACCTGCCAGTGTTGCTTTCACTGTGTGGTCTGCTATCATAGTGAGCATTTTCTGAAGGGGAATGCTTCTGGACCGTATCCTGAGACACCCTGAGAGCAGAGCTGTAACAATTGCAAGCTCTCTCTGTTGTCCTCTTGATGACACCAAGGTGCTCAGGGTTTCTACTTTCTCATTTCTGTTTTCCTGTTTGAGTCATTACTCTCACAAAAGGTCCTTGGTTTTTGTTGTGGTCGCTATTGATTTTGTTGTTTTTGTTTTGAGGGTCATGGTTTGCTGTCTGCCCCTACCCTCTCCCATTCTTGGGGAGAGGGTATCAGAAGCACCTTACTTAAGAGTGAACAATGGAACCATAATGAATATACCTACCCATTAAATGACTTTATCTTTTACATCACTCATTCTCATTATTTCTAGTACATCAGGCAGAAATTGAGAAAAAATTCAACAACAAAAATTGTCATCTACTCTAATTTTAAAATTGGCAAGTGATCCAAATGCACATTTATCAAAAGAAGACAGAAATAAATGTACAATAAGCACATGGGAAAATGGTTTTTACTTGTCAGGAGAGCAACTCAAATCAAAATCAAAAAGAAATATCACCCCTTCATTACAATGACTTACAGTAAGAGTAAAAAATAGATAAATGGCAATATACAACCAAAAATGTGATGTATTTTGCTTTCTATATCTAAAACATTTGTATGGCTGATTTAATCTCAAGTGTAAAAAGAATTAAAATTGTTCTGCTTGACTTGTTGGAGTAATTCTTTCTCTAAAGTCATTTCACAAAAAAGAAGGAAGGGGGAGTGGAGAAAAAAAAAACAAAACTTCAGTAAAGCAATATAATGTGGGTGTACATCAAGTTTGAGATTCCAGATCTATTATTCAGGTAGAGGGGGAGGATTCCAAAAATAATTGCAGAAACTATTTCTAGCAAATGTTGGACAGAAAAAAGATTTATCACTTTTCATCGAATATGAGTCAAAATGCTGTAGAAAGTATTAAGAGAGCCCAGAACAGAAGAAAAGAGCAGGATTATTATTTGAGGAGAATCAATCTCTGGAAAATAATTTAAAACAGGCAATAACTTTTTAAAACATCTGTCTTGTACCCACAGAGAAAATCAGACAGAAGTGTACTGAAGAGCCCACATTAAAGCGCCACACTGAGAAGAAATGACAGTGAGGCTTCAATGGAAGAGCAAGCCAAAAAATGGCATTCAGGACCACAAAATTCCAAGAGATTAATTAAAACCTACTGTAAAAAAAGATTTAAAGATAATAAATGATCCAGAAAAATGAACCTTTTAATATGCTTGACAAGTTCTTGTAGATTTCATAAGAAAAATAAAATGACATAAAGTCCTGATTATAATAATATGGGAAGACAAGAGGGATAGAAGAAAGCTTGTGCCTTTTCACATACATTACAGCAGAAAAAAAATTCCTTGTAAAGTAACTCAAAACTAAGCAAATTTATTAAAATACATATTTTCAGGAAATGAAAAGAAGTTCAAATTGTATTTCTCGATATTTCAAATAAGAAAATCATTAAAAATAAGGCAGACAGGTATAATACCTTGAGAAGAAATAAACTTAAATGAAAACTAAATATTTCTAAAGAAAAAATGTCAATATTCCAAAAAGAATGTTTTCCCTTAGTTGACATGGATTTCTCTGACCTAATGAGGACTGGATAAATCTACATTTCAAGGTGAATGTTTCTGCAATGACCGAATGAATTACAGCTCAACTAAAAGAATTGACTCATAAGAACTGCTATGAATACTTTATAAGTGAAATAATGACAGCCTTAACTAATATTCATTACACTTAGAAGCTCCAGCATTTTGTGTAGGACTGAGCATTCATATAAGTTATCAAGTGAAAGATAACGGGAAACTTACATATACCTAAATTCAATCAAAATATGATTTATATGGGCTGTAGTTATGTTATATAAAATATTATTTTGGTTATTATTGAGAAAGTTAATCAAAATACATATGTGCAATTTAATTGTATGTTACAACTATACGTTGTTGACTATATTGCATGTTGAATTAATTGATTTATTACAAAGCACAAGGGAACATAAATAAAAATCAAACAATTAAATACAAACAAGACTGTTATATTCAGTAATTAGAAAGAAAAGTGAATGATAAAAAGCAAAAAAATTCTGAAACTATGAGGCAAAATATAAAGAAATTATTGTAAAAACAGCACACATACCCAGACAGGGAATGGCCTTTTATCCATAGAGAAACTTTTAAGATGCAAACATGGAGAGTTTTTCCTGGTGAAACCACAGAATCTTTTGTGAAGAACTAAAATAGTAAAAGAGACACTGTGTCCTGGGATGAAATCTTTCACTATATACTAACTGGGGCACACAGCCCCAAGTGCAGTCCACAGATCTCATCTTATGGAAGCCAAGCCCTTATCACTTTGCTATTCAGCAAACAAGGAGGACATCTCAGAGGTGAGTTTGCTGCAAAAACATAAACACACAGAGAATAAGTTATTAATTGTTCTAATTTAATCAAATTTTAAAAATTAAGATACTTGAATATTATGTTTTTACTGGTGTTCATAATTGAGAACAATTGGCTTGAATTCTTTTCTTTGTCCAAAAATATCAATAAATTTGGAATTTGGAAGGCAAATATGAGTCAAGGAATTTTAGCTTTCTTATCAGAAAGCTATATCCCATGCCATTCATTAACAAACATATGAGTAGAATATTTATAATAGCACATGGTCACTACAGCTGAGTTTCTGTATCCTTGCTCTTCCTTACAAAACCATGTTGCTCTGCAATTCAGTGCCTTATTTCTTAGTCTTTCCAACTCCTGCTATATTATAAAAAGGACTTTAGCAAAGAGTGTTCTGTGACATGAGGCTCTAAATTAGAGATTCATTTCTGAAATTCAATTTTCTCAAATAGAGAAGCTTCGGGGGAAAATTCAGGAAATTATATTCACTTGAGCACATGAATTCTATAATAAAATGCTAATCTAAGTGAGTTGCCCAAGTCTATCTATTTGTTAGAGACAAACATGTGATATTTTAAATTTATCTAAGTATATGTGAACACACTCACAGAGAAATCTTGTTTATTCAACTTTGTTAATGAGAATGATCTGCCAACAGAATTCAGAGTTTTCCCATAAGCTGAACTAGAGTTTTAGAAAACAAACAAAAAAACAAACAAAAAACAAAGACACAAATAAAAAACAATGAATGTCTGCTTAGATTTCTTATAATGTTTATATATTTTTTTAAAACTCCATATCCTGGTCAAACCAAAGAATTCAGACACCAGAAAATGTATTAAAATATACAAAATCCAGAACTGGCTAAGGTTTTGAATCCAAATACTTGAATCCCTTCTCTAATCAAGACGCCCTGTTAATAGATGCTAAGACCTACATATTATAGACAAGTTTCCAAGCTCCAAAGATGAGAAATAAAACACCAAAACAATACACCTTTTTATTGCACCATTTGTTTTCTAAACAGATATGTGTGTTTGAAATTGTTGGACTGGAGCAAAATATAAATATGTTATCTAAGAAGAACATATAGTTAAGCAAAAAATAAAACAGGAAAGATTTAACTCATAAGAACGCCTATGGCTAGGGTGTTGCCAGGTGCTTGCATAGCTCCAAGGACAGACCTTGCAGGGACAGTGCTAAAATAAAGAAAAGGCAGACATACAGACATGGAAACGCTGTGGTCAAATAGCCTGTGTTCTCTAACAGACGAGCCACAGCACCATGAAAACTCAGTGTGTTTGTTATATAGAGTTGAACAGGGAGGCAGGTTATTTAATAAAACTGAACAAGCAGGCAGGGTTATTGCACACAGATAAAAAAGGAGGCAGGGTTATTGCATATAGACAAACAAACCTTAGGCTTATTATTGCAGCTGAACTGTGGGGGGTGTAGGTTTAGCTGATCTCAGCAGGAGCAGTCTCTACAGGGGAGCTGTCTTCAAGACTTCCAGAGGGTGAAAGCTATGTTAGAGATTTTCTGCATACACTATTAACATCTATGTCAAACCCTCATACATGTGGACCCTTGAAGAAGGATTCTCCATCCTTCTGATCCTGAGACTATGGGATCCTGACCTATATCAAAGGCATACATTCCCTTAAGGCCTCATTTACTCAGGACTTCCTCTGCTCCCTAGAGGATGTACTAAGAAGGCACTGGAAATAGAGAACACCATTTTAAATATACCTATCATCACAGGCATCTGTGGGAGGCTAGCACTTTAGAAATTATCTAAATGGAATGGAAGAACCACCTCTGTGGGTGTTTGCGGGGGAATTTTTCAGACAGTGGGAAAAGCAGGCAAAAGAAGCTTTGAGACAGAGTTATACCTGGTCTGTAAGCATCCGAGGTGGATTAAGCTAAGGAAAATAACATTTAAAAAATGGAATCAGAGTAGTTAGCATGAAAAACCTGCATAAAAGTGAACTGTGTAAGCCATGGGGAGGGCTCAGACTTACCGATAAATGAGAAGACTTTGAAAATGCATGTAAGTGCATTGGTGTAGACATAAGTCACAAAACAATCCCACACCAGTTTGGAATTATGATTAATAAAATGCTTATTTTTTTAAGGGGAAAACTTACAGATCACTATCCTAGACAACAGCCTTCTGCATGACCTTGAGCAGAGTCTAGTAGCCAGAAGCAAGAGAGAGAGCAGAGCTACTGCTGCTTTTGAAAGCAAAAGAGAACATGCCCAAGTGGGCTGGTATCTTAAAGACAATTGGCTGTAGGAGTGGAAGGAGCTGCCACACCAACTTCCCCTTTGTTTAAGTAAGAGAGTTCCAAACCTGACACAAAACAATATACACTAGGAACAGATATCAAATGTAAGATTAGAATTACAATCAGCATAAGCAATATTAATCAAGAAACATATGCTAAATGTTTTAATAAACAGTCTATCCTAAGGAGTCTAAGTTTTGTATTGTAAATGGTTTGGCTAGATCATAAGAGGACAGTAACTATGACTTTCTAATCTTCCACCCCATCGAAGGCCTGAGAAGGGATAAAATATTACTTGAGCAGGCAGGAAGTACAATCAAGTAGCTTCCAAAGTGAGCAATGTATGACAGAGACAATTAGCTACCTGAGCAATCACCCAAAGTCTCATTTTGCAATGTTGAAGCAACCAATTTTGACTATGGCCTAGCGTAATTGACAGACCATTTTCAGAGGCAAGAAAATTTTCAAAACGGTCTTATCCTGTCTTGGCAAGATTTGACAGTCCTGCTTATCCATTTCTGGATATCATGTAATTTGTTCTGTTTTTTGTTTGTTTGTTTCTTTGCTTTGACAAAACAATTCCTCGATAGTAATGGAATCCACAGATGCCTTTAACTGTTACTCTTTAAAAAGTCAAACAGTGATCATTACATGAGTACCACCAATAAGAATATTTGTCTGTTTCGCTCAATTTAGACTAAAATATTTTTTAACACTAAAGAATTAGTAATGTTATGTTTTTCAAATACTCCAAATACTGCCATTTATTTTTTTTAAACTGGAGATTTGGGTGAATTCCTGTGGCAGAGTTCTTTTTGGATTAGTGTGTGAGTGTGAGAGAGTCTGAATTCTACTCCATGCGAATTTTTTTGACAGTTAAAAAAATAGATACAACTAAATGACTGGTATTGCTTATAGCCTGCTATTAAGTATAAAAGACAATGCTGTGAATTATGATTTTTTTCCTATTTTAACATAGCCTGTTCTTTATCATGTTCTTAGCCATAACTTACATTTCTGGACACATAATTTCTATACATGCACCAGCAAAGTTTTTCTAAAACTACTACCAGTAATAAAGGTGTCCTCAGTGTATGTTTTGGACAAAATAAGAGTATCATAACAATCGAACTCTTAATATTCTTTCAAAGCTTAAATTTATTGTTTATCAAATTAAATTTTGAAAATCTGATATTTGAATGTGAACATTTTCATTACATACATCATATATATATCACATTGATATATATATATATATATATATATATATGTGACAATTCTTAGTTTTAAACTATATAAGGTAAAAAAGCTGGCCATCTTTCTTGTCACCAAACTAAGCTTCCAGTACAGGGACTGGGTTACATCCAATGGAATCCAAAGTTGTAGGGGACCAGTGGAAATCAATTCAGGCTATTGCCAAGACTCTTGGTTGCTCTCAACCAAATGTCAACAAAGCTGCACTGCTGAAGACAATACCTACACGATTCATTGAACTTGGAGAGGTCAATCTGGTGCCTACATAGAATATTCATGTTCTAGCGTCTTTGGTATAAGAAATTACTCTACAGACTACCAAAAGAGAAATGTTAACACCAGTCAAGCCACGAAACATTTAATGTACAATTCTGCAACATCGGCAAAATATGCTATGGCAATGGTGGCACAAAGCTGGTGGTAGTAACCAACCAAAGTCTGATTTAACTTAAGGCCCCCTCCTTGACATGGAACCCATACTTGGCATTGCTTGGGTAACCAAAAACCAGAGAACAGATAGCCCAGAAACCAAAGGTAAAAACAAAGAATACTCATCTTTTAAAAAGTGATGAAATGACTCCGAATCAGTGCCTTCTACTACTGTCATCAGAAAAGTTTCTTCCTTTAATGATGGGAACAAATTGACACACAGCCAGACATTAAGCAGAGAAATACTTTGGAACACAGAGCTCTAATGGGATTCTCCATCAGATCTCTCCCTTTAGAGTTCAGAAAACACGGCTGAGGAGGAGGCCAAAACAGTGTAGAAGCCGAAGGTTGGAGGACACCAGGAGTACAGGGCCCTTTAAATCAACTGCATAGAGCTCATATGAACTAACAGAGACTGAAGCAGCAAGCCTAGGACTTGACATGGTCCAGCACCACATTCTCCACACATTTATTATAGCTTTTTCTCAGTTTAGTATTTCTATGGGACTTCCAGGTATGTGAACAAGGGAATATTTGATTCATGTGCCTTTATTTGGGGAGGTTTTTCTTCTTTTTATTTGCCTTGTCCAACATCGATGTGATGGTTTTGTTTTATCTTATGATATTTTGTTTTGTTGTCTCTTAGCCTATTCTCTTCTAATGAGATAAAGAAAGAGAGTACACTTGGCTGGCAGGGCACGTGGGGGAGGAACTGGTAGGAATAGAAGTGTAAATAGTAGTCAGGATACATTATATGAGAAAAGAATATTTTTAAAAAAAAGGATGAAAAAGTTAAGGAAAATATAACTTTTCATTTTCATGTTTGAAACAAGCTGTACTTTCTTTGTTACTTCTGTAACCACATTGAAGGTGCCCACTTAGAAAGAATTTCTAGTTTCTAAAAAAGAAATGGCATTACATTCCATGATGATACACAGCACAACAGACCTAGCTAGAGTCAGGAAGACAAAGGGACACAGGACAATGGAGATGGGAAAGCTTTGCATGAAGTATATGTCTACTATTTGATAATGTTTTGCTCTTTCTTTCTCTTTACTTTCCCTCTTACCCACCCTCCTTCCACTCTTCCCTCCCTACCCCCTTCCTTCATTTCTTGAGCCATACAGTAGGTCATATAGCCCTAGCCTCATGCTCAATGCACCGTTGAGGAGGACTTTAACCTTCTAATCTTCTTGCTTCCAACTCTCAGTGGTGGGGTTCCAGGTATGCACCATCATGTTCAGTATTATGAGGTTCTGGGGATAAAATCCAGGGCTTTGTTCATTCCATAAAGGTACTCTATAAGCTGAGCCACATTCTAGTAAACGGTGCCCTTCCCTCAACTATGCTAGTTCTGTTTGCCAGAACAATGACAAATGTCTATATTGTTAGTGAAAATTGCTGATTATTAAATGTCTGAAGAACATAATCAGGCCATTTAAAGATGAGACACATTGTCTACAGATGATGGCTTTAATTTGTTAGTCACCAGTTTGCAGTGTCTGATGCAAAATAAGTCCCCACAAGTGCCTCATATTGCTTGCAGGAAATAAAAGGGAGAAACAGCAATCAGCTCACAGCACAGAAACATTGTTAAAAATTAAGAAATATGCAAAGCAGAACTGAAAATTCCCTTATTTCAGGAACAAAGTAGGAAAAACATTGGTTAAAACAAAGTTTCTGCCTAGACAAAGAACACATGCAGAGACAAATACTTAAGCTTCCAGAGAAAAATGGGAAATAAAATAACATATAAAAAACCATAATCAAACACAAAATGTACCACTGGTAATAATAGAAGCAGTGTAGCAAGGACAGTTTAAAATTCCCAGGGAAACAAGTTTTAACCCACACACCCAGCAAAAACACCATATCAGGGACTAAGAAAAGTTACCACAAACTGATTAATTTTGAAAAGCCAGGGTGGGAACTATTTCTAGGATGATAAGTTGATCTATACAAGAGTAATATAAGAATACAGCTAACATTTCTGGGCACGGATGGGAAATGTCATTAATCCCAGCAGTTGCAGGGCCAGGGACAGTAGATTTCTGTGAGTCTAGGTTAACCTGGTCTACATAATGACATACAGGCCAGACATGGCTATATAATGACTAAGACCCTGACATGCAAGGAAAAGAATAAACTCAACATTTTTAACTAATAATTGATGGTTAAGAATTAAATATAAGAATGAAATTATCTTAATCACAATCTACTGTTTAATTTATAAATAATATGAACAAGAGAGTGCCAAAAACTAAGAGAGCTCCCAGATCATTGCACACTGGAGATGCTATTATCAAATTTTCCTAAGTGTGTTAGAGAAAGAGAGATCAGTGAGCATATTAAACAGCTAATGTTGTCCCGACAGATAAGAAATAACTTTAATTATGAAGTTAAAGCATGATGAAGCAGTTTTATACAAGAATCTTAATCATATCACAGGAGAAAACAACACAGATTGTGTGTCACAAACAGATTGTTCACTAGCAGTTAAGATAGTTGATTTTGATTTCTTTAAAAATAAAACGCAAAGGGACTGGAGAGAAGGCACAGTGCTTAAGAGTATTTGCTGCTTTTCCAAAGATGAGATTTTGGTTCTTAGCACTCATGTCTATCACAACCTCCTGTAACTGCAGTTCTAGGGTATCTGATATTCTTTTCCAGCCTCTGTGGGCACCCTCATACATATAGCTTGCACACAGAGATACACACTCTCCCCATAGAGCACAGGACCAAGAGAGATGGCTCAACTTTTCTTGAGGTCTGAGTATGTGTTTGTAGACTATTGTGAATTACCAGTATATACAAAACTAGCAACTGAGTTTGCTCCTCCCTGACATTTGCAACCCAAGACTGCTAACCTACTGAGATTGCAACCTAGACTAACTAGTTGCTTCCCATATGGTTTACCTAACAAACCTGCTGAAGTTCATGTCCCCCATCCGAGTGAGCACACCCTCATCTGATTGCAGTTTTCCTGTATATGTGTCTGTCTTTTCTTCCTTTGCTGCCCTTAGTCAGGGTTCCAGAACACATACACATCATACACAGGTGTCCTTATACATGCTCTTAGTTTCCAATGTCATGTGCAAAATACGCTGGCCAACAGGTTTCTTCTTTGATGATACTTGCAGGGTAAGCAGTAGTGTTACAACATTCTATAGATTTTTGAAATCTAACAAGATTTTTTTTAAAAAAATTAGTAGTTCCTAAGGAGTAAATCTGAAGAGCTCTGCTATATACACACAAAAATAACGAGTATGAGAGGTAATGCATAATTACTGGGATTGTGGTCCTCATTATAGAATGCATACATATATCAAATCATTACACTGTACACCTGTAGTATATATAGTTTTTATTTTTCAATCATTCTTTAATAAAGCTAAGAAAAATTAATGGTTATGAAAACCTCAAATTTATTGGTAGAAGTCTAAAAAATTAATAACTAATCATTTTAGACCAGCAACAACAGTGATTTTACAGAGTTACATTTAATATCTAATGAAAGAAATTCACCTCAGCTGGTTAAGTTCCTCATACTCTCGATCATTAACATTTTCTCTGAAGCTTGAAAGAGAACACAAAGGATTTGCCCCCAAATCACTTACTTTTATGTTACCTCCACCCTTACACTTCTTTAGTGCTAAAAAGTTCACAATGGAACACAAAAATAATGCATAGTTTCATTCAATACCGAAGACATATTTCCTTTCGCAGAAAGCTGGCAAAAACTGTGCTGCCTGGATCATGCTGGGCAGTGTCCAAAGGCTTTAAACTTTGTTGATGTCATTTAATTTCTTGCATAGTGTGTGTGCGTGCGAGTGTGTGTGAGTATGTGTAAAACATTCAGCCTCTTTCAGTATCTGGTCATGATATCACTATTACTAAAGGTTTCGGGTCCTTTGCAGTCTGAAGAACTGCATTTTCTCCTCTTAGAGTCCACCATCACTCTCTTAGTTTGTCTCTGCTTGGAACAACCTAGAAGAATCCTCTCATAAAAGGGAATCCCACTGAAAAATATCTTTCATTAGATTGTCCTGTGGGCATCTCTGTGGGGCAATTTTTTGATTAGTGATGGATATAGGGGATTTTATTCCTGTGCAGGTAATGCTGGGTTTTATAGTTAAGTACAATGAACAAGCAAAGGAAAATAAGCCAGTACAAAGTCTTTGGTCTGGGTCCTATCTTGGGTGCCTGCCTTGGCTGCCCTCAGCAGTGTATGGAGATGGAGGGACAGAAGCTGGAAATACTCTTTTGATACCATGTCCTTCTGGTCAGTGTTCTATCATAGCAACAGAGAAATCAACCAGGTCAACTGTTTTAATTTTTTTCCTGTTGTTTTATGTTCATTTTTATTTTCTAGAGGGCAAACCTACTTGTCCAAGACTATGTACGTAGAAGGTACTGTACTAGGTATTGGGCAAAATCACTGAATGACAGGGTTGACATGTTGACCATACAACCTGACCAGTTGGTATTCCTTCCTATCCCGTTTTTAAGCTTGGTATGTTGGACAGCCAGTCAGTACATTTCTATGCTAAGTCTGGAGGACCAGATACCTATTTTCACCATGCTTTCTCTGCCTCTTCTGTCTTTAGGTTCTCTGGATAATTCCTATTACATATACACATGTGTCAAAATATTTCTCTATATCCCCTTTATTACACATGAGTGTCACTTGTTAATATAAATTCATATTTAACAATAAGACAAGGGTAATTAACCTGGTTTTATCATAATATATTCTACACGTGCATATAATTGCCACATTATATGCTAAATTAACACAATTTAAAAATACTTCAAATTGCCCGCATTTGATAAGCATACCTTTAATCCAAGCACTTGAGAAACAGAAGCAGGAAGATCTCTATGATTTGGAAGCCACTCTGGTTTACAGGGTGAGATCCAGAACATCCAGGGGTGCACAGAGAAAAAAACCTTGTCTTCAAAAATGAAAACAAACAAACAAACATGCTGGGATTAAAGGCATACACCACCACTGCCTGGCCCCATATAAAAATATTTTAAACAAAAAAAAAATCAATGCACAATCTATTACACCCTTGTACAATGTCATGCTGACTCCTTGTAGGGGTTACAAAACACATGGACACAAACCCTAAATAAATGGCTTGGGTCTTTATACCACTCTGTAGGTTGCAAGCTGAGGGAGTAGGTGGGCTAACTGGTTTATACCCCAGGGGTTCTGGTGTCTTTCACAGCTATAAAAATGTTGGTAAAATGGGGGCATAGCAGGAAAGAGAAAAGGGCAAAGAGACATGTTGGCTATTTGCCACTGAAAATTTTAAATATTAAAAAATGAAGCTAATGACATGAAATATATTGAACCAAAATTATTTTATGTATTTATTATGAGGAATGTGTACCATAATGTATATGTGGCAGGAACGCCAGAGGACAATTTATTGGTGCTGGGTCTTATCTTGTACCATATGGGTTTTGGAAATATAGTTCAAGTTCTGGGGCTTAATGGAAAGCACCTTTTCATACTGAGTCATTTCACCAACAGCAGTCTTTGATTTTTGAATGAGTTTTGGCATCAGTGGTTCCAAGATTTGAAATGTCAGCTATGCCTCTACTAAAAGTGAAATTTAACAACAGAATTTAGAAGCGATCAATGAAAACCCTGGAGAGACGGCTCAGTGGGTGTATGAATTTGGCAGTCTCAGGGCTACTTTTAACGGCAAGAGTTATGGTGAAACACTTGCTGGTGGAAAAAACCACACAAGTGGAGTCTTATAGCAGAGAAAAACAAAGAAAAGGCAAGGAAACAGGAAATCTTTAAATAATTAGTAAGAAATAATGCTAATCATTTAAGTATTGATGGGGAAAAGAGAGAATCATTACCAGGAGGATGAAATTCTTTTTTTAATAGTTTTTTAAGCTGTTTTATATACAGAATACTAGAACTAAAAGTCCTCCATTTTTTAGCTTTTTCATTCCTTTGTCATCCTTCCCAACACTGGTTCAATAGCACAGAACAATACACTGAACTATTCATATAGATGCAACACACTCAAATAGGAGAGCTTTAAAATATGGAATAGAGAGGAATGTAAGATTTGAAACATAAAGTTATAAGATATAAGAATGCTGAACTGTTTAGACAGACCATGGGGAACTGGTAACATCTTCTTATCATCCAGGTATTATGGGGCTGAGGACAGTCTTAGGGTGAAAGCGGCATCTGATACCGTGCAGACCGAATGGAAATCAATCAGATGACTCAAGACTATAGAAGTCACTACTACAGTATAGAAAAAAAATAAAGTGTTGATTTCAATAAATTATCAGTAAAATTGTCTGTATGGAACATAAATGGGGATTATTTCAAACTATAATTTTTCAGATTTCAGAAACTAAATATCCATTTAGAAATAATTGGGGGGTAAATATTAACCTTTGACATACATTATCCCAATAGATGAAGGATGTAAAGTAGTTTTGAAGACTCAAATACCTGTTAAACATTTAAAGTTGAAGTAGAAATTCTCTAATGGAAGAGTCCACAAATATTTACATAGGAAAATAAATACTAAAGTGTACCAGAAGATATTTATGAGCAGAAAACATATTTTTCACTAAAGTTACCTTGATACCACCAAAGTGGATGATAGAGCATGTTACTACTTAAGTGGAGCCAAGAAACTGTTCTCTGTGGATCAAAAGATGCTTCTTGGTTTGTGGAATCTGCTACCAGACGAATTCACCACATCCTGTATTGAGAAATTTAATTCTGACTGAAGAAAGTAGAATAAATCTGCTTGATGGGTTGAATAACACTTGGACTCCTCAGACAAAAACTTGAATTGAGATTTCCCATGCCTGGTGCCAAGTTATTTTCAAAATAGTCCATGACACTTTTGAGTGTTAGCCCAAGTAGTATAACTTCATTTAAGATATATATATATATATATATATATATATATATATATATATATAACATATATATCATGTATGTAATGTCTACCTCATTTGCAGTTCCATTGACTGGCCAGCAAATCCCAAGATTTCCTGTACCTTTTCCTAGGAATGGAGTTACAGATGCATGCTACCATTCCTAACTTTACTATGTGAGCAGTTGAGCACCAATCTCAGGTCCTCATGTATGTTCAGTAAGCATTTGCCCTTGAAACAATTCCCTGCTCTCCTATGGATTATTTAAGCTCAATTTTATGCCATAACAAATAAATTCATACACTGCAGACTGCTTCTGCTTCTGCAATCAGGAAAGATCAAGTAGAAACATGGCTATCTTTGGGAAATTTTTGGTCGCGTGCTGCAATGATAAAATAGATTCATCAGAAATGAAGTATCAGGACCTTAGTAAGGGTCGGCATCTTCTGATTCTATTTTTGCATTATGTTTACTATGTTTTGCACTGGCACAACAATTCCATCTGGGGTAGAATTATAGTAGATAGTAAGATGTTGGAAGCTGAATTTGTACTAATTATGGCTATATTCTGGGAGAAAACTCAAACAGGAAGGGTAAAGATTGCTGATGAAAAGGAAGATTGTGAATATAATTCTAAATGAAGTTTAAAAGGAAAGATTCGTTTAGAAAGCAAGTATAATTCGAAAAACAAAGATGATCAGAAGAGTTAATGGGAGAATCTGAGGAAGACAATTCTAGGTGGAAAACACAGCATGTTCAGAAGCTTTGGGGCAGATTAGCCTGAGTGTCTCAAGGACAAAGAATAGAAAGATAATATTTGGACATAGATCTTGACAAAAGGAGATTGGGTAAGATTCAAACTGTGTATGGTTAAAGGCAAGGATGATACGTGTGGCTTCCATTCTAAATATAAGAAAAAGGATTTAGGGAACAAAAGTGTCAAATTTGATATTCTTTAAAAAATAGCACTGTTTTCTCTCATGTGAAGGAATGTGAATGATCTTCATAAACTACAGTAGAACACTTTTCTAATAATGCAAGTGAGATTGGTAACATTGGTAGTGATGACTAGGATGATAGTGGAAAAGTCCAACTCTAGTGACTATACATCAAAATGAATTGATAGGATTTGTGAATGTAGCTTTTGAAAAAAATAGAGAGATCTAGACATTTGTGAAGTGGGCCATGAAAGTATTTTCAGTTACGTAGATATGCAGAAAGAAGTAAAAAAAAAAGTACAATTTAAATAATCATTATTTTAATAATTAGTTAAAAGTTATTGTTCTCAGCTTTGAAATCATAGTTCTATGTGTCTTGGAGGTGCAGTGTGTTGTGATACGTCATCAGTAGCTAAGTTGATGGAAGAGCCGCTTCTTTCAGGATAGTCAGGGAAGTGAGGTGATTTGAAATCTGTAAGAATGCTGAATTTCAAGGGGAAGGAGGAATCCACTGTGAGAAATCCTGCTCATGGTCCAGTAAGATGAAAGACAGATTTTGTCACCAAGAGACCAATACTGCTCAGAAAGGATAATTATTTAAAAAGCAACTTCCTAAGTCTAAAACTTTGAGACGCGAGACACTGTTACACAACTGATAGTTACAAATCAATTTCCATGCTGTAATTTCATTATGACATTGATTAATCTTTCAAATATTATACAGATGCTGAATGTCATGCAAATTAAACCAGAATTAATAAATCTATCTTGCTAGTTTATTGTAACGCTTTCTTGAGTTACTCATCCTTGTTCAGTTTCCTTTTAACAGACCTAGAATTTGTTTTGATCTTTCGATAATT
Source organism: Microtus pennsylvanicus (assembly GCF_037038515.1). Taxonomy (NCBI): domain Eukaryota; kingdom Metazoa; phylum Chordata; class Mammalia; order Rodentia; family Cricetidae; genus Microtus; species Microtus pennsylvanicus. Next base: position 177,631,267 of record NC_134579.1, on the reverse strand, counting down.
CTCCCATATTTTAATATCAATATGTTCATTCAAAATGTTAGTTTGGATGGGCATGGTGGCTCATACCTATAATCCTAGCATTTAGAAGTATATTACCATGAGTTTGAGCCCAGCCTAGATTACATAAGTGAGACCATGATTAAAAAAAAAAAGCATCAATAAAATGTTATAAACTTTCCTTTAAGGTAGTTTGGTAAGACCAAAATAAGAATGTTAGTATAAGAACATTTCTTTCTTTTTTTCTCCTATAACTCCTAAAATTTTGTTGTTACCAAAGACAACATATGTGTGCCTTATTTTAGTTATAAATGATTGCCTCTTTATAAACAGAATAAACCATTTCAAATATGATGTCAAACACATTTTTTGAAGCAGTCATTAAATATCTTTCAAGCCTCACAGTAAAGACTATTCCAAACATATTCCATTATTCCTGTTTGAAATTCTTCATCTTTTGCCTACAGTTTACTTCAGACCAAGGGCTTTCTCAGAATGGAAACTGTTCGCTCTAATACTCCCACAGTCCTTTAAAAACTCAGATAGTTGACCACTCAGTTTCTCCTGAGTCATTCCCTGTCTGTTTATACGGTGACTTATGGCCTATACCTTCAGAAGCCCCAATTTCCAAGGCTGGCTTCCTTTCTTGCTCTGTTAAGTGACCTCAGTAAATTGCCTGGCTCCTAGTATTAAATTCCAGGTCTGGGAATGGAAATGTGTTACAAGTGATAGAACTTCCTTCTCATGAGAAAGTTAAGGTCATTTCTTCCCCTAAGCCTTTTCTGTCACCAACCACTGAGAAAATGTACTGTAAATCATGTTATGCTGTGTTTGATTGATAACATAGAGGAACCCAGGATCTGGGGAAGAGGGATAGTGGAGAGAACTGGAAGGAGGCAAGGGAGGGAAGGCTGAGATCAGGATATATTGTATAAGAGAAGAATAAGTTAATTTTAAGAAGAAAGGAAAACCAAATAAAATAAAAATGATGAAGAAGAAAAATCTAAACTAACATTGAGTTTTAACTAAACTTGTGAGCTGGGCAGTGGTTGCACAAACTTTTAATCCCAGCACTTGGGGGCAGGGACAAATGGATCTCTAAAGTTCAAGGCCAGCCTGGTCTACAGAGCAAGTTCCAGGACAGCCTCTAAAGATATAGAGAAACCCTGTCTCAAAAACAAAACAAAACAACAATTTCAATTAACTTGAAGAACTGAATTTTTTAGAGTAGTTAAGAAAGTTTAGACTCACTTTAAAAGTTTGGGGCTGTTAGTGAGACTATGTTGTGGAAACAGAAGTTAAAACCAAAAACCAAAATAAATGGATGTTTATTATAATTAATATATTTTAGTTGTAAAAATAACATGGTTTTACCAAACTGTGTACGTACATGTGTATAACCTGTCTTGATTGGGTCCACTTACCCTTCTCTTCTCTTTTGGCCCCTTCTCTTCACTGCTCTTACCTACCTCTGATCTCTGAATATATATCTTCTAATTGCAGGTGTGCTTCATTTTCTTCTTTCCACATTTGAGATAAAGCTTACAATGTTTTTGTTTCTGAATCTGGCTTATTCTACTTAACATTTTACAGCTATTTTATTCAAATGACCTCGTATAACTTTTAATATAACTAATCTTTGTGGTAGAATTGTGTATGTGTGTGGGTTCCTTATTCATTCCAGTTATTGGACACCAATGCTTGTTCTTTGTCTTGACAACTACAAATATTTCTACAATAAACATAGGTATTTGTGAATCTCTTTTTCATTTATTATCTTTCCCTTTGACTATATAACCAAAAGTAGGGTGGCTAGATGGTCATTCTATTTATTTATTTTTTTGAAACAGGACCATACAATTTTCCAAAGTGACTTACCAATTTGTGTTTCTGCCAATAGAGCACAGGTTGTTCATTTTGTTGTTGTTTTTTTTTTTTTTGGTGTTTTTTACTCACATTCTTTGCCCTCATTCATTAAAGAAACTAAATTTCAGACTTGAGTTGGTCATACCAGACTGTACAATCTTATCAAGCCTGTGAGTCATAGAATCAGGTCATTCAGTACGTCTTTACATTTATAATCGCGAAAACTGAAGTGTACAGAAAGCAATCTTTTCAAAGGTATTCAAACAATTCTAACGTAATAATTCTTGGAAGAAAGGTGCCCCTATCTTAGTACCTTAAGGAATTCCTGAAAAACGATAAGCATCAAATAAGTGCACATGCTGCGGCAGGATGAATAAACAAATGCTAGATACTAAGAAAACATAGCTTTGTTGATTTTTATTTTATTTCATCCTTATTCTGTGCCCAGCATTGGTTTAGAGACTCTCAATATTCTTCTCCCTCATTTCTCATTGGCTTTTTCTTTAGACAATGTACAGAAAATGAAGAACAGAGTGAGGCAAGAATAAAAACATCTACCCAGAAATAGACTCCCCTCTGAAAACAAGTAGCAGTATTGAATATACGTGTTGATAAGATGTTGATGGATGTAAGAAAATACATCCAAAAAAGTTTGTGACACATCAAGGAAAGGGAATCCCTGCTGCGTTGATTTACTTTAGGAAACATCTGAGGGAGATCATGGATTTAGTCCATTTACGTAGTCTTATCTAGTCTACCATCGTGATCCTTGACTAAGACTCATTTGCAAGAAAGAAAAAAATAAAACCTTTCTTTAAAACCCCCCTGGGTGATTTTCATGGTGTGCAAACACTTATTAATGGAAAAGTAAATTCTGAAAGCAGTTTGGGCCCTAAATAGAAGCCTATACCTTGAGTCAAATGCAGCTTTACTCTTCAGCATGACTAAATATACCTGTGTGAAATGCAGAAGTCATCATTGAATTACTGCTCACGCAGAAGAGAGAAAATTAAGTGGGAGACTATTTCCAGAAAATTACAAATAATAAAAACATAGAAACATTATATACACATACACACACACACACTATATATATAGTGTGTGTGTATATATATATGCATTCTATATATGTGTGTGTGTGTATACACACATATACATTGTGTCTCTGCTTCAGAAATCCTTCAGTATCCCTTATGTAGTAAAATGCAGACCCCCTAATGAATTCAGACATTCTTCAGTCTGAATTTCTGCATCTTTAATGCTTTGTTGAAGGGAAAGGGTTGTTTATTCATAAGAACTCCTATTTTTTTCTTTCTATAAATTGTGACCCTAATATCTAGTTGTGAAAATAAAACTATGTAATAGCGACTCATTAGACAAATTATTCTTGCCCATTCTGATAAAAAGGAAGAAAAGCTTTATATTCAAATTTCACATGGTAGAACAGAAATAGAGAAGAGCATTTATTTTTCACTTCAGGAAGCATCCTGGACCCAATCGTTTACTGTGCCAAAGATAGCATTTTACATATAGAGTGCTTAGTCTTTGCTAAGGCTAAATCATTGCCAAGATAAATGCAATCTTATTTCCTTTCTCTCACCTTAGTATGAGGTCTCTCTATAAAAATATAATAGTACTCTACAGAATTGGATGCAAAGGCTTAGGTACCAAAATACCTAAAACTGTTTGATTTAACTCACTGATGTGCACATTTGCTGCTGCCACTATTGCTGATTGCCAGGTTGACAGCAAAAGAGACGTCTGGAAACAGATCATTTGTCTCATGGTGATTATAGATCCAGGAGGCCAACACCGTATCAAGCTCAGTGGAATAAGAAAGGGGATAGGGAAGGACAGGTGACATAATGGCGTCAAAGGACACAAATGTTCAGTCAGGACATACGGCTCCACTTCCACCTCTTACAATCTCTGACCATGTCATCTTCAATGTGTGTCATCATGTTCCTAGAATTCATTGGTAGGAGCACTTACTTCTCCAAACTGATAGCTTTGTTCTACAGTTTAAATAAGATATTGAATGCAAGGACTTTACAGAGTGCTCTCATAAAGGATACTTTCATTAATGTTAGATAAATGGATGGGTGTAAATACTGTTGTCAATGCTGATATTTACAGATTCAATTCTGAAAATAAATTCGCCACCCTGACAGTGTATTATCTCAAGTTCCCATATTGACAGATCCAGCTTATTATTAGAAGTTTCTGCTGTGATTGGTGCATCCTTTTAATTTCAGCACTGTAAAAATAAGAGTGGCGGGCTACATTCCTGGCACCCAGCTGCCTGCACGGCTAGCTTTATACCTGGAAATAATTACACGGAAACTGTATTCTTTTAAACACTGCCTGGCCTGTTAGTTCCAGCCTCTTATTGGCTAGCTCTTACATATTGATCTAACCCATTTCTTTTTTTTCTTTTTTTTTAATTTATTTATTTATTAAAGATTTCAGTCTCTTCCCCGCCACCACCTCCCATTTCCCTCCTCCTCCCCCAATTAAGTCCCCCCCCCAGCCCGAAAAGCAATCAGGGTTTCCTGTCCTATGGGAAGTCCAAGGAACCCCCACTTCCATCCAGGTCTAGTAAGTTCAGCATCCAAACTGCCTAGGCTCCCACAAAGCCAGTGCGTGCAGTAGGATCAGAAACCCATTGCCATTGTTCTTGAGTTCTCAGTAGTCCTCATTGTCCGCTATGTTCAGAGAGTCCGGTTTTATCCCAGGCTTTTCCAGACCCAGGCCAGCTGGTCTTGGTGAGTTCCCAGTAGAACATCCCCATTGTCTCAGTGTGTGGGTGCATCCCTTGCGGTCCTGAGTTCCTTGCTCATGCTCTCTCTCCTTCTGCTCCTGATTTGGACCTTGAGGTTTCAGTCCTATGCTCCAATGTGGGTCTCTGTCTCTGTCTCCTTTCATAGCTTGCTGAAGGTTAATAGATCTAACCCATTTCTAATAATCTGTGTAGCCCAAGAGGTGGCTTACCAGGTAAGATCTTAACCTGCGTCTGTCTGGAGTGAGAGAATCATGGCGACTCCTGACTCGGCTTCTTTCTCCCAGCATTCTGTTCTGTTTACTCCACCCACCTAAGGATTGGCCTATCAAATGGGCCAAGGCAGTTTCTTTATTAATTAACCAATGAAAGCAACAGATTAGAAAGAAATCATTCCCACATCATAGCACTGAGGGTGTAAAGGCAATTAGACCTCTGGATTCAAGGCCAACCTGGTCTACAAAGCAAGTTCTAGGCTATCCAGGGCTACAAATTGAGACTCTGACTACAAACTACAAAAACCAAAGTCTGCCAAATTCTCATAAGTTCCTGGATGAAGGATTCAGGTGGGATTCACCTGTGATGTCCTTTGTGATAAAGGATGGAGTTCACTAGAGGCAGAAGTTGTGAGGTCACAGAATGCTGAGGTATATTATGTAATTTCAGAGCTTATGAATAGTGGGAGGAGAGAGAGAGAGTCTAAATCAAGAGTTTGGCTTGACCCCCTCACCCATGTCCCTGTACATAAGGCATTGGTTATTGTAACTAAGCTTATTGTTTCACATTTACAAAGAAAGGGGGTAGTTGCAAAGAGAAAGAGGATTAGCAAGAATAGAACGGAGTCAAAAGATGATGAAAGGTGCAATTACAACCAAAATATGTAATGCATTTTTGCAGAAGTGTGATAATAAAACACTACATATGACAAATGGGTTATAATAAAATAGAGAAAACCATTAACAATTAAAGCTCAGTAGTGAGCTTCACTGAATTCAGTGTTGTGAATATGTGACACAAGTAAAGTTCTATTGGGATCACCTCTGATCCAAACACTGAAGTACGTTCAGAGATAAGGGCAGGCTCGTCTTCTCCAAACTCCCCAAAGGTCAATATGAGACTTCCCAGCTTCAGTAAGATCTGGAAAGGTGATTATGAATCAGATAGCATGGAAAAGCAAGTCACTTGTCTTGAAATTGAGGCTGACCAGTGGGTGATGATGGGGCTTAGCATGGGTGAAATTATGAGGAGAAATCAGAGCCACTAGCACTCACTATAATTGCCCAGTTTCTTGTTCATCTAATTAAAGGAATTTTTAGTCCCTGCAGGGTCTCCTGTGCTTGCACAGCACAACTTTCCAATTGAAAATGGCATCTGGCTGCAAAGAAATGTTTGTGTAGATGATCCCTTCTGTAGATTTCCTGAGTTAGCTTCATCTGGTAAAGCATGTTTAATTTTCTTAATTAGGGCCAGGAAGGCTTCAGACTTTCAAATGACAGTGACTGTTATTAGGACTGCACTGAATGGCAAAAATGGAAGTGAGAATTAAGTATGTTACTAACAATGATTGGAAGAGATCTGTAGGTGAAAACGGGATCATTCACGTAGAAAACAGAACATTATCACCTTGTAATTGAAATATGAGAATATCCATACAGGAAATGTATGTTCATTTATAATGTGACGAGTTACCTGGGGGACATGTTGGAACTTCTGTCTCATGGACTGTGTAATTAAAACAAAGGCATTTCCATTCACACCCATCTAGGCAAAGCTATTTTAGAACCTTATATTTAGAAGAGAAATGGTTCCGTTAATTTTTTTTCCACTGAAAGATATGAAAGGAGAATACTTTCTTTCCCCAGTGGTGATTGTTTTTTCTTAATAAAATCCTGAGGTAAAATTAAAGAGAAGAAAAAAAGGAGGCTGAGGAAAGACAAAGAATTGAACAAACAGGGATTCTAATTTTAAACTGCATTTGGCAAGTGTGCTTTCCTTTCAATACGCATTTGCATGCATGGTTAGTTACTGACCAATACCAAAGGGGAAGGTATTCCTCCTCTCCCTGCACAGATGAGAGTGCACAGCAATGAACTACATTATCCTCTAGTTATCCTCTGTCAACATTCTGCCCAGACAGGTCAACTGCTGCAGAGAACTAGTTCAAATGGCAAAAGCAAAGGGGTCTCAAAAAAATCTGAGTTTCCTCAGGAAAGGAGCCTCAGAGGGTGTCTAAGAAATAAGCCATCAGTTATAAACACCCAGACCATCAACCTATTCTTTAAGAAACTGAAATAAATATGATCTCGACTAAGAGGGTGAATCCAACTAAAAGCTAAGCATGCCACCCATCATTCCTTTCTTGAGGTCATCTGCTGGTCAAGAAAATGGATTTCATTTAAAAGCAAACAATTACAAGTCTCTCTAATACAATGCTGAAGTTTAAGAAATTTCAAAAATACCTCAAATCATGAATATATAAATATTTCATTATTCCACATGAAGTCCTACAGCCTAGAAGGCAAGATATTAGAGGAAGCTGAGATTGAGGCCTTGGCCCGATCCATCAGGGGAGCTTACATTATTTTTCATTGACTTCACTCTACAGGCTAAGACTATATTTGTCTCTAATGGAATGCTAATGAAGGCAAATGTTGCAGGGCCATAAAAGAATGCTTTGCTCGGGCATCACAGGACAATTCCTGGAGGAGAAAGCAAATGCAGAAGCTAAATTTATTCCAGTTTGCTGAAACCTATACTTTAGTACTCGTTTCACTGTTCATAAATGTGCAGCAAGAGGGATAGGCTTGATACTGAAGCATGAGGAATTTAGGATGGATGGTGGGCCAACTTTCAGCTCAGATTAATACAAAATGGAGCATCTATGAACGAATCCTGAACTTGAGCTGCAGTCCTGAGGAAGGACACTATGTAGAACAGTCACAAGCCTTCACAAAATTGACAAGATACAATCCACACCTTAGAAGAACTACATTTTAGAAAATCTGCACATTTGTTTGTGTGAAAAATGTACTTGTTTGTTTATTAAGTAGAGATATTAGAGCAGGCTTTAGGAAAAAGAGAAAAGTGGGATGAGTCTAATAGGGGGGAAGTAGGAAGGTGGGAAGAATATGGGAGGAGGTGCGGGAAGGGAAACTGTGATCAGAATATAGTATGAGAAAAATACCTATTTTCAATTTTAAAAATGATGTATGTTTCTTCTTGTTACATGTCTAATATGTGTCATTTTGTTTGTGCAGAAGAACTAACCTCCAAATTTATCTTTCTTCCTGTGTATCTTTAAAATCCAAGGTTCTTTGGAAGAACAATACTGACAGAATAAATATGTGTTACAAAGGAATTTATTAGATTGCTTGCAGGATAAGGTCGTGGCAGTCAAAAAATGTTTATCTATATGCTGGGGAATCCAAGAACCTGGTAGATGCTCAATCCACCAGGCTGGCAGGGTCATCAGTTCCAATCTGGTACACAGATTCTAGAAGATTACTGCAAACCACTGTTCTTCTATCCAAGCTGGAAGGTTGAGGAAACTAAATTTTGATATCAGCATTGGCAGCAACAGAGTAGATATCCTTATCATCAGAAAGTAAAGTCAGCACTCAGGTATACTTGGGGTGTCACAGGAAAATGCTCTTCACTTTGGGTCCTGGTTCCCCTTCAGTTAATCCCTGAGGAAACACTTTTAGATATGTTTCTCTTAGTGACACCCAATGTCACCGAGTTTCAACTAAGATTAATCTTGGCAATACCTTATACCTTAAAGACAAGAAAAAAAGGTTAGTCAGCTGTGGCAGTGAATGCCTTTAATATCAACCCAAGATACAGAAGTAGACAGATTTGTGTGAGTTCAGAACTAGCCTGGTCTATACGGCAAGTTCCAGGGAAGCTAAGGCTTTGTACTGAGGTTATATGTATATGTATATGTTTATGTATATGTATATGAAAGAAAATTGGCACTAACAAAGTTCAAAGACAGGCTCAGAACACAGGATGTGGTAAAGGAGGTCAATCTGACCTACATATATGTTAAAGAACATGCTCATTTCCTTGTACTGTATTAGTCATTTCTGCATACATAGTGCATAAATGTAGGTGGAGACTGCTCTTTCATTTTCCAGCTTCCCAGACTTAAAATAATCACACAGAAACTGTATTAATTGCAATAATGTTTGGCCAATAGCTTAAGTGTATTTCTAGGTAGCTCTTACATCTTAAACCATTTCTATTATTTTATATTTTATAAGTCTCATGGTTTACCTCTCCAGGCACGCAGGCATCCTTTTCCTTCAGTGACGACATGGCATCTCTCTGACTCTCTCTACTTTCTTCCAGCATTCAGCTTGGTTTTCCCACATACCTCTCTTCTGCCCTGCTGTAGAGCTAAATGAGCTTTTATTCATTAACAAAATGCATTCACAGCATACAGAGGTTAATCCCACATCACATAAATGGTCATGCATACACAATGCATATATTTATGTTTGAATTTCCAAAGTTTTCAACTCTGCTGATTTTAGTCATTGCTATAATTGGATATGTGTGTTTCTTTCTTCCTTCTATCCCCCCTTTTATAATAAAAGAAAAATGAAGTTCTCACTAGCTGTGACCTTGGCCTTGAACTACGAAAACAAGATACAAAAGAAGGGGCTGGAGTGCTTGCTCAAAAGTTACAAATGGGGGAGCGGGGAAAAAAAGTTACAAATGCTTTTTGCTCTTGCAGAGCACCAGGGTCTGCCTTCAGCACCCTTATGGTGACAGGTGACCATCCATACCTTCAGTCCTAAGTGTTGTGAGGTCTTCTTCTGACCTCTATACACACCATGCCTGCATACATACACACACATACATGTATGCAAAATGCTCATGCACATAAAATATAAATGTTTCTATACATACATGGTTACATATATACATACATATTATAAAGATACATACAAAGGATATAGAAAGATACAGCAATTATCTAAACTGTGGAGCTAGGTATTATTTTAAGGAACAGGGATTTGGAGGAAGAAATTCAAATAAAATATAACATTTCTTGTCCTGGACATTGACATTGAGACATTTATGAATATTTTTCACAGACCCATAAGATATCAAGCCAAAGCAAAATAATTGACAATAAAACTTGTTCTTTAGGAACATTAGTAGGTGCTGTGTTTTTGATTGCATGTATTAAACATTGAATTTTAAATGCCACAATCTAAATTAACAAATTCATCATGACACCAAAAGCATATGTTTCACTTACAGACAAATTTGTGTTAAGTAACAAATACATACTCTTAAAAGCTATGAAGAGGAGTAATCACGGCAGGGAAGAAATACCTTCAATTATTTTAAGAAAGTTCCTGAATCTTAATCTGTGTGCAGCAGCAGACTGTGAAGACTTCTGGTAATATCTTATCTAAAAATGTGCACAAACAATGAGTACACTTCAATGATTGTAAAATGGAAAGCCCAATTTCTAGTGAAGGATGCATACTGCATTATACATATAATGTATGAGGAATGAATATAGCAACATTATCTTCAGGAAAACCTGAAGCAGTCCATTGGTTTTAAAATTTACCTGAATCTGACTGCCATTCAATGGGAATGATACTGATATAAACAATACTTCAGAACTTAAGAAGTACCATATTCTGGGAGCCTTATTTCTGGATCCTTTCATGATAACAAGCCATAAAAGGTCTTAAAGTCTTGCTCTCTTTTTTGAATCCTTATGATCAAATAAATAGTGAGAAAACCCTACATGAAATGCTACTGCTTTAATTGTTTCCGACAATTGGGTGATTTTCATTTTCAAGGATTCAAGTTATGATTGCATTCTTGACACGCAAAGGGCAAAAAAGCCTCCTTTTGCTTCATATTCTCACTTCCGTGAAGTGTTATACAGAGCTGGTTTGACTAAAAATATGCACAATGATATTTAAAAACTGACATGCAATTTCCTCTACAGCGATAAAGAAAATACTTCTAGAAGTGAAACGGCAATCATACTTCCAAATTAACAAAGACAAAGGGGAACAGGTTCCAATTCAGATCAGGAGATTTATCAAAATAATAAAAAAAAAACAGATCAAAGCAAAACAAAAAATTAGTAAATAGATTTGATCTGGTTAAATAAGGGTATGTTTTTGTTCTTATCTAAAGATGTAATTTTCTACAAGAAGAATGAGTTAACATTTGAAAATAAACTGCAGTTAAAAAAATTTAACGCTTACTTCTCAAACAAAGTTATATAGAGGTATACAAGAAAGAGAGAGATGAATTTGTAATCACTGAGTTCAGTATTAGGATTCTGACAGAGAGACAGAGACAGAGAGAGAAGTTTTAGAAATACCAATGAGATAATTGGTAGCATTCATTCCATTTACTGTAAAGTCATACAGTAGTATCCACAAAAGATTGGTTGCAAATCTATGAATATGAAAATCTAGTCCTTCTAAGGTACAGGAGGTTTATGAAACATGGGGCAACAAGAACATGAGAACTAAATGATAAAAAAACACTATTGTATGAGTATGACATGGACATTACACCCATGAACTCACAGCACCCGATGTTGTCTGCACTCTGATACACAAGATTGGGTCTCTCAACAAAAAATTATGGATGGGTCAGGGATTACTAGTGCCCTGTTTTTCATTAGTAAATTGTAAGTCATTGAGAATGATGAGTAGAAAGAGCCATTGTCTTTTTCCACATAGTACAAATTGCTCCTGTGAATAGCTCTGTACTTAGTGACTCTTACTGGAAGGTAGAGAACCTGGGAGTTCCATTCATTGTATGTACCAATATGGGCATACATATTTATCTTTTATATTCCATTTTTACTCTGTTTATATGTGTACATACTTAACATTTTGTTGCAAATATATAAAACACAATTACAACATGTACATACAGGTCATACCTAGAAGCAGTGTGTTAATTATATGGCATAGAGTGCAGTAAGCTAGGTCACTCATGATTCTGGGAGTGTATCCTTAAAGTTGTTATAAGAAAAATACCTTATTATACATTATTACACAGTTTTTAGAACATGCATCCATTTGCTAAGAGACACAGGATTATGTAACAGCTATTTCTTTTTTAAATAACATAATTGAAACATTGTTTTTTCAATCATTTTAAAAAGTTGTACACATTAAAAATTGCTTATTCTTCAACTTTAATCATGGATATTCTTTATATTCTTAAAATCTTCACAATCAGTTGAAAAAGGACATTTGTTGTCTGAGTTTCTGTCCTGCACAGTTCCCATAAATGTTAAGTCCCAAAGAACTCACACAGAGATCTACATTAACTATAAAAGGATTGGCCCATTAGCTCAGGCTTCTTATTAACTGTTATAACATATATCAGCCCATTATTCTAGTATATGTGAGCCACATGGCTTGGTACCTTTTTCAGTGGGGCAGTCACATCTTGCTTCTTCTGTGTCTTGGCTGGGACTCCAGAGGATGGGCTTCCTCCTTCCTAGAATTCTCCAGTTCTCATTGACCCACCTCTACATCATATCTGGTTGTCCCTCCTATACTTTCTGCCTGGCTACTGGCCAATCAGCATTTATTTAAAATATAATTGACAGAATACAGATTATTCTTCCACACAACTTCACCTTCTTTTTTTAAAAACAAAGGAAAATATCCATAGTAGATATTTTGGGAATGTGGATGTAGTTTTCTGGCTACTTCCTGCTGGTTGGAGGCACTGATAATCTTATGGGGACCTAATGAAAATTTAGAATTATGAACAGGTCCTGACAGGAGTTTCCTGTGAGGCTTGATCATCTCAGGCAGCAGGGTGAATCTGTGCTGGATGTAGAACTCTGAAATCTGGACCATGTGTTCTACCAGATATTTCTCAGGTGGTCTTCCTTGATCAAACCTGATTTTTTCTAACTCAGAATGAACCCACAGCCTCTCATTTCCTGTGGAAGCAAAAGCAAAACCTCTTCTCCAAAGTTACTTATCTTTTGACTTCAATTTTGAAATCAAGGTATTCTCAAAATACCTGTCTTGGATTAATTCAGCAGCATTTATAAATCAATATCTTTTAGCAGCTGTTGCTCCAGCCTCAGCATTCAAACAATTAAAAGACAACATAATAATATTATATAGTATCCAGACTCTCTGTGTATTTTCCATCTCTACATGGCTTTATTTTAACCTCTATTTCTTTTATTTTTACTTTCAATTTTTACCTTTTGAGACATGTTCTCTGTGTCTCTTTGGCTGTCCTGGAACTCCCTCTATAGACCAGGCTGTCCTTGAACTCACAGATAACCTCTTTTCTCTGCCTCCCAAGTGCTGGGATTAAAGGTATGTGCAACCACCCCTTGAATTCAGAGATCTGTCTGCCTCTGCCTCCCAAGCATTGGGATTAAAGGTGTGTACCTCCACACCCAACTACTCTCTTTTTTACTTTAAAAACTTTAACCTTTTTCTTTACTCTCCCAAGTTTGCATATATTTTTAACACACTGTAAACCAATTAGAGGTTTTCTTCATCTTTGAATCTCTCTTTACTATATCTCTCTCTCTTTTTCTGACCACATGAGTCTTTAATTTGCTAAGCAATATGGAGAGGAGTAAGACTGTGGACTTGACGGCTGGATCCAGACCATTCTTTAGCTTTCTGAGATTTCAGCCTCATGGCAGAGGTACTGACTGTAGCCATGTATATTGCCACAACTCTATGGTGTTTCAAGGTCCCTGCCAGCAAGCAAGCTGCAACAGTATGCTCACAAACCACACTCAAATGCTCTGTAATCATACCTCCTGCCTGAAAGAGTCAGAATTTGCCCTAACAGGATGGCCCAGAAAGCTGGCATTTTAAAATGGCATGGCTTTTTTCTTGCTATGGTTGAAAACCAAAAAGCATGCAGTCTGCTTTTCATCAACACCATTTTATTATTTCATGGCAGGGCCTCTTAAAAGAGCTACAAGGTTTTACAGCGAAAGCTGAGTCAGGAAGACTCTCTTAAATGAGACTCATTTGCCTCTAGCTAAGAGAGTCCAACGGAGAAAATGCTGTTATCAATAGACTATGCTTTATTATATTCTTTTTTAGGTAGAATTACTTCCCAAGCTCTGTCAGGCTTTATGTGGATGCAGTTGTCCACATGTTGGGCACCATTTGTTGTCTGAGTTTCTGTCCTGCCCAGTTCACACAGTCATTAAGTCTCAAAGAAATCATACAGGGGTATACATTAATTGTAAACTGATAGACCCATTAGCTCAGGCTTCTTATTAACTCTTATAACTTACATTAGTCCATTATTTTTTCTGTGTTAGCCACATGGCTATGTACCTTTTTTAGCAGTGTAGTCACAGCTTGCTTCTTCTGTGTCTAGACAGGACTGCAGAGGGAGCTTCCCTCTTCCCAGAATTCTGTTCTCATTGACTCACCTGTACTTCCTGTCTGGTTGTCCCACCTATATTTTCTGCCTGGCTAATTGCCAATCAATGTTTATTTAAAATATAATTGACTTAATAAAGACCATTCTTTCACATCATGCATCCATTTGTTAAGAGATACAGGATTATGTAACATCTAATTCTTTTTAAAGAACATAATTGAAATATTGTTTTTTGAATCATTTTAAAGAAGTTGCACACATTAAAATTGCTTATTTTTCAACTTTAATCATGGAAATTCCCTATATTCTTAAAATATTCACAATCAGTTGGGAAAGGGACATTCCTCATGTCCACACAGAATTAATCTCAAAACACAAAGTCCAGTTCCTTTCATAAACTCTTAAGTTAACAAATGATGAAACCAACAGGTCACCATCATAGCAAAGGCAGTAACTAAGGGTGAGAATTAACTTATTTCTGCCAGGCAACTTTCTTGTAAAAAAAAAAAGTCAGTATATTGTATAGACATATCTAGATAAAATTATCTAAAAAAATAACAAAATCCTCATAAATCACAGTGAGCTCTATATTAAGTTATATATTATATTAGGACATTGTACATTTCATAACTAGAAGTCTATGAATGTGAAAGGAAAATGAAATGTCATGAGTAGTATTAATTGTGTCCTCACTGTCAAGAGAACTGTCTATAACATGAACAAAATGACTATCCTCTCTGATAGTTAAAAATCTCTACTAACTACCATATAAGAGATAGACATAAACCCTATTTGATTGAAATTCTCTATGGTAATAACCCTGTATAAAACTGTCTACCCTAAGGAAGGCATAACACTAATGATTAATAAGACTGAAGATCTTATTTACATAAACCCATCAACCCATGCTTTTGTGTCAGTCCCAGCAATTGAAAAGAAGGGGACTCTATAATAGGATAGTCCAGAGAAACCCAACTGAATAGTTGTATAACTTTTATCAAAATGCTAAAATATAAAGACTTGAAATCTTTGTGTGGTTTAAATTATATTAGTTTTTTTTTTTTTTTTTTTGTCCAACACAATAGATAGCATAAGCAGTTTCAGTTGAGGTCAATATATTTGCCTACATTTAGGGAGATGTTATGTTTAATACTTTTCAATTTAGGTAACTTATAAACAGATTCAACCCAGATGAATAGGTTCACACTGATACATATTATGACAGAGTAATTGTATTTTCAGTAAATGAACTTCAGGATATTAGGGTAAATTTTATTTATATTCATCAGATACTATGGAAACTGATTCTGAAAAAGTAAATCTTGGCTTTTTCTTCAATATGCACACCTTGGAAAAGGATTACATATAAATTATGGTGTAATGTAAATTACATATACTAACAAATTGGTTTTAATAAGTAAAGTATTTAAAATATTATTTTCAAGGCTATCATGATACAGCTTGAGGTAATTATACTTCAACATCAGTAAATAGAAATGTAAGAATGTATAAAGCTGGTTTGTCTCAAACTCTGGTTTAAAAAAAAAAAGAAGAAAGAAAACTCTGATTTATTTGGATCGTGCATTTTGAAGTAGTGTCACAAAGTTTCCCAACAGTCCATTAGAATATCATTAGCAGCTCCTATTAGAAAGGAAACTCCCATGCTTTTTGTAGACCTATTAGAATCCCTACTATGAGCCTAGAGGCTGTGCTGTAGGCCATGACTTCAGCTACAGCCCCATCTGAAAGATGAGGACCATCAAACAACCTCTAATACAGATCCCTTATTATTTATTTATTTATATGCATTCATGTTGTCCACTAAGAAGTAGCCTGTTAAATGCTGTTGACAACACCACATAATTCTTCATTAGTTTTCTCTGAACAGAGAACAATGCTGAGTGCCCACTGCACACCTGATTAATGACTATATCCAGCAAAGTGATTCTTTCAATAAAGTACAGTGTATCATAAGAACTCTTTTATTGTTTCCAATTTACTTTCAATTGGCTTGACTTTATAAAAAATGCAAGATTCTTGGCAGAAAATTAACAGGCTCTATTATCACTGATATCAAATATAAAAAAGTCATAAATTCTACATCATAATATAAGAGTTATAAAGGCAGGATGATTGCAAGTATCAAAGCTGTAGTGAACTGTAAAGTTGAATGGAAAGAGTCTGATCTTACTGTGTTGAATATATGACATTAAGGAATTCTGGGAAGTTAAATTTGTAAGATGGCCCAGTGGTTAGACATATTTCACTGCAGACCTGACCCCAGAACATGGCAGGAGAGAAAGGACTCCTGAGAGTTGCAATCTGACCTGTATATGTACATATATACACTATGTCATAAGTGAATCTTTGTGCACACACACACACATCCACACACACACACTTAAATAAATAATTAAAATTTCTCAACTTATACTATTACAACTGGTCACTATAAGCAAGGATATCATAAAAACAATGAAAAAAATCATTGTCTAAATTTTTCATCAATTATAAAATACTACGTGATAGTTTAAATAGTGTAGAAATTTTATGCCAAATAACAGACTCCGTATATTGAAAAATGACTATAAAGAAAGAAATTAAAAGCTCCTTTTATGTGTACATACACATGTGGATTTTTTTATAGAATAAAAACGAGAACCTTCCCAGAAGTGTAGAAAAAGAGGACCCCTTGTGCATTGCTGCTGATGTCAATGCTTTGCCATTGCAAAACCAATATGAAACTTAGAAAGAGAGAGAGAAGGAGGGAGGGACGGAGGAAGGGAGAGAGAGAGAGAGAGAGAGAGAGAGAGAGAGAGAGAGAGAGAGAGAATTTCTGTTTCAATGCTGAGATTTCAAGAGCATAGAAGCTATTGCACATTCCAAAGACTCTCGAGACATAATGTCATTTCCACCAGTGCTGTGATCTTTAGATGAATACCCACTTCATCTGAGGCCCAAGAACCACCATGAGAACATCTTCTTCCTATGTGGGGACTATTTGGTGGTTCATCTATTCAAAGTGAGAAAGGTGGTCTCACAAGATTGGTAAGACAGCATGAAAGCATGTGATAAGTCCAGAAAATCAAGGGACAAATGGCCACTAGGCTAACTCTGCCTGTGTCTCAGACTGGCAGAAACTGTTTATATGCACAGTGCAGAGGATTTGATGGTGGTGGTGGGGAAGGGTGGAATTGCTGTTCAGAAATATCTACTTCTTTTTCAACTTCCAGGGGTATCTTCCCTCACTGGCACTGCTTTCTTTCGTGCAACAGCTCTGAGCCAATAGGTTGTTAATAAGTGAGGCATTATGGATGGTTCTGTGTGCTTCTGACCTGACACCACATCTCTGTCTTAAAACGGAGGAGGACATCATCATCAGGGCAGTTTCCAGCTTAAAGATGTTCAATCTCCTTTGCGTTTCCCACAGAAAATGTCCCAGTTGGACCAGTTCTGAGTCACAACAAGGAAGAGGTTACATTTGGAGAAAACAAGGCAAAAGGCATGAAATAATATCCTGAAATTAATTTGGTGAGTAGCTATGATCTAACAGTTGCCATGAAGACTTCTAAAATTTTAATTTAGCACCATAGTAAGTTTGGAACAACCTAGAGAGGAGACAAAAAGTTGGAGGGTGGGTAGCTCTGGTTTGACCCCATAAATTCTGCTTATTCTTCAAAGTAGATGCTTACATGTATATAGATACATGATTCTGGATGACAGAGGTAGGAAATGAGAAAAATAATAGTAATAATAATACTATATACTAGTCAGAGTAATAATAGTAGTAGTTTTTATCTTATGTTTTGGAAAATTCAATTATTGTGTGTGTGCAAATCATGTTCCTGCCTTCTCCCTTACCATTTTCCACAGTACTCTTTGAGTCAGGATCTCTCACTTAACTTGAGGTTTATGGTTTTACCTAGTATGACTAGTCAGCAAACCAGGTGGAATTGGTCCCTACTACCACATTGTGGAGATTACAGATGTAGACTTCTCCACCCCCTGACTTTTTGTGGGTTCCGGGATCTGAATTAAGTCATATTGCTCGCTCAGTGAGCACTTTCCCCCCAGCACAATCTCTCTGGCCTGATCAGAACCTTATTATTTAAAAAGTGGTCTCCTCTGCCAATGTGTCCAATTGTACTTCCCACTTTCTCTTCTATGAGGTTCAGTGTGGCTGGATTTATGTTGAGGTCTTTTATCCATCTGGACTTGAGTTTTGTGCATGGTGATAGATATGATTCTATTTTCATTCTTCTACATTTTGATATCCAGTTATGTCAGCACCATTTGTTAAATATGCTTTTATTTTTCCATTTGATATTTTTTTGTTTCTTTGTCAAAAATCAGGTGTTCGGAGGTGTGTAGATTAATATCTGGGTCTCCTATTCAGTTCCATTGGTCCTCCTGTTTGTTTTTATGTCAATATCAGGCTGTTTTCGGTACTGAACCTCCAGTAGCACAGACACTGAGAGAAACAATTAATAAATGGAACCTGCTAAAACTGTAAAGCAAAGGATACAGTCAACAAGACAAAATGACAGTCAACAAAATGGGAAAAGATTTTCACCAACCCCACATCAGACAGAGAACTGATCTTCAAAAATATACAAAGTACTCAAGAAAATGGTCATCAAAAGGACAAATAATCCAGTAAAAAATGGAGTACACACCTAAACAGAATTCTCAACAGAGGAATCTAAAATGGCTGAAAGACACTTGAGGAAATGTTCAACATCCTTAGTTACCAGAGAAATGCAAATCAAAACAACTCTGAGATTCCATCTTACACTTGTAAGAATGGCCAAGATCAAAAACACTGATGACAACTTGTGCTGGGGAGGTTGTGGAGTAAAGGGAACGCTACTGTATTGCTGGTGGAGTGCAAGCTCATACAGTCCCTTTGGATGTCAGTGTGGCAATTTCTCAGAAAATTAGGAAACAACCTTCCTCAAGACCCAGAATACCACTTTTGGGTGTGTGTGTGTGTGTGTATATATATATATATATATATATATATATATATATATATATCCAAAGGATGCTCAATTGTGCCACAAGGACATGTGCTCAACTATGTTCATGACAGCAATGTTTGTCATAGCCAGAATCTAGAAAGAACCTAAATGCTACTCGACTGAAGAATGGATAAGGAAAATGTGGTACATTTACACAATGGAGTACAACACAGCAGAAAAAAATAATGACAACTTGAATTTTGCAGGCAAATGGATAGAGTTAGGAAACATCATTTTGAATGAGGTTACACAGACCCAGAAAGATAATTATCACATGTACTCACGCATAAGTGGGTTTTAAACATAAAGCAAAGAAAACCAGCCTACAGATCACAATCCCAAAGAAACTAGACAACAATTAGGACCCTAAGAAAGACGTAAATAGATCTAATCTACATGGGAAGTAGAAAAAGACAAGATCTCCTGAGTAAATTGGGAGCATGGGGACCTTGACAGAGGGTTGAAGGGAAGGGAAGAAGCAGGAAGGGGAGCAGAGAAAAATCTAGAGCTTAATAAAAATAAAAAAAATTAAAAAAACCTTATTATTAACCTAAAACACGTGCTTATAGTTGTGTAATCTGATCAAACCACAACCTATGGCTTTCTTCAACCCCAACCAAACAATAATGACACATGTATTTTCATTTGATTCATTTTCAGTAATGTTTAAAGCATCAAGAGGGATTATGTCGGAAAAAGAGACAGAGAGAGAAAATAAGTCTTGTGTGTTATGCCCTCCCCAGCAGGCAAAAGCAGAGCTCTCCTTCATCATGGGGACTGACTCACATCCTCTGATCTCTCCTGATTGAGCAGTATTTGCAGAAACTAATTAGGCCTACGGGATAGAAAAAAAACAAGACCTTTCCTACCAGCACTTATTTCTCAGGCTGCCCGCATCCTACATTGACTTCTAAGGAATGCATTTTTTAGTGAGTCAAGTTTGATTCCTCACTAACTGAAACTGTTTTGCTATTCTTACAGTCAAATGGGGCCTGGAAAGCAAGGACATAAAGATCCCTGGCTAAAGGAAAGAAGACAATCCAGATCTAAGGGCTGGCTTTCCCTGAGATACCAAGTTGTGGCATGGGATCAAGCATTCAACGGGACCGAGGGTCATAGGAGACACAATTGCATGGGTAGGAACAAGAATAATCATAGAAACAATATGCCTTATGCCTTTCTCAATAATCTTGTTTCCCTGCCCTTTCAAAGGAGCCAGAATGACCATGCCACAATGTAGAATGTAACTAAGTCTTGACTAGAGGTGAAATGATGGAGAACCCACCATGCCTAACCCTTACAAAAGAGGGCATGGCTACCTCTTCCAAAAGAGAAGGGTTCAATTGCAAACTATGTGATAAAATGAAACTGGAAATGTCACTGTCTCCCCTTTTCTCTGAAGCTTTCAATGTCTGCTGTCACTTTGGCCAAAAGTTGGAGAGGAAACAGTGTTGGAACTGTAGCTAAAAAGAACCAACCAGATTTAAAACTGGTATAATTGTGTTTGGGACTAACTTTCCCTTAAAATTAAATGTCCTATCCATGAGTGAATGAGAATGGTTTGAGGCAAGCCTATCTTCAGTCTATTATACACGGCATTAACTTTTACCAGGGCATTAAAAGAAATGCCTCATATAAATGCTGCATTCTGGCTGAGGCCTTGAGCGAGGAGGAAATGAAAACTTCTGACACTTTGACAAGAAATACTTTCAAGGAAAGAATAGAATCTGAATGGGATTTCATTCCTTAATTTGAGATGATTTATCTGAAAGGGTGGACCATTCTTTTGTAAATTCTATAACTGTTAGTATAGTCATGAGAAAGCTCATGTCTGTCCTTTGCGCCATTCCCACCTATCCTTTGTCCTTTGTCACAAGGGGAAATATTTTTAATCACATTTCTATTAGCAGAGAAACAATAGAGATTAAACTTCAATTGTGTATATCACACACCTTACCTATTTGAAACAATGACCTGTCAGCCAGCATAAATTGTTTTATTCCTATTGACTTTGCCAATGCTTTTAAATCTCAGCCTTATAGACAGACACAAGGAAGCCTTGCAAATATGATCCATGACAAAGATGCCTTTTTAACAGAACCTTAAGTGAAGGCTCTACATTCTTTGTTTATTCTCATATCATGAAAGTAAAGCTTGTTAACTGTCTCCCCACAGTGCGGAAAAATGGTGGATGTTCAAAGCATTGATGAACAAATACTCACATGTCCTTGTAAGGAGGGAAAGTATTGCTGTATCTCAGTGGAAGCAGAGAAAAACCAACCTCGGTTTCAAGGACAGCCTTTACTAAGAAATTTGAGTTTTAGGATATCATAATTGAGACTTCCTTGCGTTTTTCTGCTGCTTCTTCAGGGGATCTAAGAAATTACAAATATATATATTTCCACCTACAGTGGAAACTGGATTGATGTCTAATGACCTTTGACTACCAGAAGCATTTTTATTCACTAACTAAAACCCAAAGGGCCTCTAAATAATAGATAGTGTAAGCTGGCATCATTTCCATACAGGAGACATTTTGAAGGCATAGACAAACATACGTATAAGCACATACTCCCCTTTATCAACAATATGTACTTACTTTCAACTTAATATAAGAAGCCATATTGACAATGAAGCATTCAAATTGCTGACCAACTCAGAACAACACACCAATGATTTACAAAAATGAATACTTGAAACTAATGGGCAAATTTCTTTTTTAAAAAAATATTTATTTATTATGTATACAATGTTCTGTCTGTGTATATGCCTGAAGGTCAGAAGAGAGCACCAAATCTCATTACAGATGGTTGTGAGCCACCATGTGGTTGCTAGGAATTGAACTCAGGACCTTTGGAAGAGCAGGCAATCCTCTTGCCACTGAACCATCTCTCCAGCCCATAATGGGCAAATTTCATAGCATAAAAGGAAAATATCTAGGCTTAAATCTAGTAGAAGTTATATCTCTATTGCTGAACACACCATGCACTTCAGAAAAACAGGGCCCAGACACCTCTGAGCTAGAACTGACCTAAATGCCCCAAACTGAGAAACAACTATCATGGCACCAGAGGAAATCACGCAAGCTTCCAAAGGGAGGTGTCAACCAACATTTCTATCCAGCTATGACACCTATAAACAACATCAATGACCGACACGGCACTAAGGCTTCAGTAGAGATACACATATCTTGATAGTAACCAACAACTTTCAATTGGGTTGAAAATTTGCTCAACAAGAGGAAGACCATGCTTGGTACTGAAAATCTAGTTATCTACTCAGTGCTATGATGATGTGATGACATCAGTTTAATGGTATGAACAACTGAGCACTGTTAGGGCTGAAATCGGTTTTATCTTCACAAAGCTTCAAGTGAATGATTGGCCCCTAATGCAGCCTCATTGAATGGTCGGGCCTAGTGGGGCTTATTTGCATCATGAAAAAAAGCTTCATGAAATAGATCAATGAGACTGGATTAGTTATCTTGTGAATGGAATGGTAGGCAGTGACATGTTTCCTTGGCTTTCTGGGGATTTTTGTTTGTTTGTTTTTTATGCATCCTTATTTTTTGTTCTTCGTAAGCTGAGTCTTAAGGACTTGACCAGATACAGTCTTTGACTAAATAGCAATCACCTGATTTTGGACATCATACTTCCCAGAAGTAGGAGCCAAATAACCTTTTCCCCCTTTCAATACACTTAGTCCCTGGCATTCTGCTGGGAAACAGAAATAACCCTAGATGAGAATTTAGGACCTACAAGTTTTGTGTTGTTGTGTTCTATAAATGTAGAAGCCACTTAAGGACTGGGCATGGATATGGGTTGGGGCAGTTCTGAAGAGACTGTTGCAAATCCCCTAAGGATGCTATACCAGAGGGGGAAACGCCATTGTGGTGAAGACCCAGCAGATAGTAGGCCTTGGAAGTCTCACAGACAAGGCAGTCTTGATGAGACTCTGGACAAAACAGAAACAGTAAAGGCCGTTTAGAGAAAGTCTCAGAAGGAAAGTAGGGTGGACTATTTCAGTGAGAACTAAGGAAGGATTAGCCTTATTAACAGTTGCAGAGTGCTTAGCTACATTATATCCATGCCCTGAAGCTACGTGGAAAGGGAACTTAAGGGTGATAAACTAAAATTTCTAGTGGAAGAAATTTCTAAGAGAAATGGGGAAGAAATGGAGTGGTGGTTAGTTTTAACCACTTGTACTGACATTAAGGAGCAACAGGATGCCCTAAAGGCAGAATTTATAATTAAAAATGGAAGCAAATTGTAAAAATTTAGAAAATTTGCAGCATGGCCATGTACAGAACACAAGAGCATATTCAGCAGAGAACAGCCAAGAGACACTCAAATGTGTTTAAAGAGATCAGTAGGAAAAAGAGAAATTCAGGAGGTAAGAATTAGGATTAAGGCTTGGGGAGGGGAGTCAGCAATTACAATTGGAAGGATTGTTCTTCCAGGTGTCCTGAGTTCAGTTTCTACCATCCACTCTAACTATAGTCCCATGGAATCCAATTTCTTCTTCTGGTGTGTAGACATACAGATAGACAGAACATCAACATACATAAAATAGATATATAAAGAAATATTTTAAAATATCAGCACTACTAAAGGAAGAAGGCATCATTTCTAAGATATTTGGCGCTACCTCTGCCGCTCAAAGCTCCAGAGCATTGGAAGGACAGAATGGTTTAAGAGGCCTGAACCAAGGTACCCTCCATGGGTCCACTGTACAGGCCACTGTAGCTCCTGCTTAGTACATTCTGACGATGCCTCGATGCTCCACAGATAAAAGGAATAAGCCCTGGAAGCATCCTCATCCATCTGGTGCTGGTTCTCCAGTTATGCAAAATGCATGGGCTATTGAGAGTCACATTCCCATTTCTAAGGATATGTCAAAATGCCTGAAAACCAGACAGAAACCTGAGCTAGGCACACCCACCAGAGAGTCCTTACCAGGGCAATGACCAGGGAAGTAAATCATCACAGCAACCTGAAAATAGTAGAACTATTAGCAGTGTGAACCTTCAACCTAAGAGACAGAGAAAGTATATGAACTGAACCCAGGAAAGCTATGTTCCACTATGATGATTAGAGTTACTTGGGGACTTGGGTGCTGTATGTATGAAGGTAGTACATGAAATGAAAATTCGTCCTATAACTTCAAGATATAATAGCTGTTCTAGTAGACTTTGAACTCATGGGGAGAGAGTGATTCTCCCATGTGGTCTTTTTCTTACTTGTAAAGTGGAATAAGGAACCTCCAGTCTTCAGAACTATAGGAATTAGGTTTATATAAGTTGAACCACAGAGTCTGTGGATTCTATTGTGGAACTAATACAGACTTATTTTTCGAAAAGCTTACACGTAGTGGGCCAGTGAGATGGTTTAGGGTTTGTTGCCAAGTCTGGCTTCAGGAGCTCTACCCTGGGAAACCACATGGTGGAAAGAAAGAACCTACTCCCACAACTTGTCCTCTGATTCACACACACACACACACACACACACACACACACACACACACACACACATTGACTTAGAACACACTTGACTCTTGCACACGACCGAAGTTTCATTCCCAGCCTACGCCCATCCCTAACCCCATTCTAGGGTATTCAATCAGTCTTCTGACCTCCACACACTAGGCATAAAACATGGTGAACAGACATACATGTAGGCAGAACATTCACACATATAAACTAATACTTTAAAAAATAATAAGGATAGGAAAGGATAACAAGGAACAGGGATTTTTAAGCTATGAGTGGATGAGGAGGAAGTGGTAAGGCTATGGAAATGGACATTCTAGCAAGGATTCTACATACGATTGGCACTGAGAGTAAATAACACTAAAACTACAGGAACATTTTAGGTTTACTATGCATATGACTCTCAAAATGAGGGAGAAAAACACTTTCTTCTGCCTTATCTTTTCCTGAAATACAATCCATTATCCATTTTCCCACTCAATCGCTGCTTCATTATCTCAATCCCTTCGAGTTTCATTTTCTCTTCTATTTTCTTTCTATTTCACCTTTCTCCATTGCCATCTTCATTTTCCCTTCAACCTTTCATATATTCCCAAAGTGACATTGCAAATTATTCTGTTTGAACAATTGTACAGTAACACTGACTTCATAAAATGAAATACAATAATTTGAGCATAAACTATTGGCGATTTTTAGAGTCTGAGATGGAACCAGGAAAATAAAGTTGATCACTCACTAAGACTGGCCCAGAAACCCTACTTATGTGACTGAAAGTGCAGGGAAATTCCCTGCATACAAATTCAATGACTCTTCTCCTGTCAAATACGTTAGAGAATACAATTTGAAATATTCATATGTGTATATTATTTGTGTGCATGTGTGTTTATATGAATGTGTCAAATAGCATCTATATAGAGTGAGTAAAATTTATGTGTAGAAGGAATAAGAACAGAAAATATTGCCCTTTTAAAAACGATGTGGGTGTGTTCATGTGAATGCAGTGCCACAGAAACTGGAGCAGTCTAGCACTCATAGAGATGAAGTTCCAGGTGATCTCAAGTTGCTCACCACTGGTAGTGTGATCAGAACTTAGGTCCTCACCAGAGAACCACCCACTCTTAACTGCTAAGCCTACTCTTCAGCCTTGATATATTCATCTAGTCGACTTGTTGAGGATCTAGAAATTACTTCATGTTCACAACCATATGGTCTCTGAGAAAATGAAGAATCCAAGAAGAAGAGTCAGTTCACCCTAAAGAGCACATTTGTTTTATGATGTGAATATGAAACTTTATTAGGAGGCATCAGAGTCTCATTCCTTTGATTGTGATTAAAAATGAGAACTTTTCAAGGCATTTTTCTTCTAGGATTTCTCTATCAGATATAAAGCACAGCCTTCTAAGACAGTCTAGCAACTAGCATCCTTGCAAGGAAATAAAATGTCCAGAAATAATGCACATCAATCATTCAGATATTTGATGAGCATGATTATTGTTACAGGTAACTAAATGCCCAGTTATGTTCAGAAAACAATTTTCTTGCAGTTATCTACTTCCTCAGGATCTTTCAGTCTGTCTGCCTTAGCTTATGCAATGATCCTGAGCTTTGAAGAGAGGGAGGATGGTATAGATGTCCCATTTAGAAGTAAGCGTTCCATAGCCTCTTTGTTTTTAAGCCTCGACCAGTTGCAGATCTATGTACTAATTATCATCTGCTGGAAATAGAAGCTATTCTGATAAGGGTTGTAGATGCATACATTTATGGATATAATGATGTTATTAGAAGTTACTTAAGCGCTATGTCCATTTAGCAGAATATTACAAATACATTCCCTTCTGGGGCCTATGTCCTGTCCCCCACATGTTATTGACTTCATAATGGCTCCAGAGAAGGGTTTCATCTTATCTCCACCCTGAAAGTGGTTGGTTACTTTGATGATATTTCTGCCATTATTGTACCAGTGTGCAGGTCTACTCCAATAGACTTTCACTTATGCTGTTGAATAAAGAAGTTGTAATGGATCCTAAGTTGTTTTCTATTAGTTAATGCTGATTGAAGATTTTATACATCTAGTGTTCTGATCACTCTCCTATTTTCTCTTAATTCCTTTCTGCCACTATCAGTATCATCCATCCTTCCCAAATAGTCAGTCCCTTTCCCTGGTTTATACTTTGGGTTTTGTTTATTGACCCAACTTAGTTTAATCCTGGACAATTGTGTGACCAATGGATTGGAAGATTCCATAGGATCCTCCTGAGTCATTGGTTTGTACTCAAATGAAGGCAATTATTTCTTCTCACCCTGAATCTAACTGTATACCTTAAGTTTTAAAAGGAGGAACTGTGCCATAGCTTGTGCTATATTTTAGTATATATTTAGTCACAGTTACAGAGAGAATTTGTTAGTTGAAATTTGTTAGGAAAAATTGTCAATAACAGTAAAATTCTTCTAATAATTTGGATGTAGTTCATGATGTGTAGAAAACAACTGACATTTCAAAGTATTATATTTAGTCTATGCTTACGTAGACCAAAAATTTTGTCATATGTACATTTTTATGGTTCATAATATTTGATTTAACCAAGGCAAGGGTGCAAACACATGCTGGCCAATTTGATGCTATCCTAATGGAAACTTTGTCAGGAATTTTCTCTGGCATTTCCCACAGAGATCAAATCAACCTTGGACATTTTTCTATAACTGTCTTTGATTTCATCCCTGAAAGTTTGACTGTGCTTTTTATTTTATTTAATTAGTCCTGGAGAGGGCCTCATTTACTGCTGCCACCTAAGGAGAAAGCTATGGCGAGGCAGGCTTTTGCAGTCATTCTTGGCTCAGAATCCTCCTTTTCACATTAGGAACATATGTGCACTGTTGGCTGCTCAAGATCACGCCCATCTGTTCAGATTGCAAGAAATCTGCAGAGAAACTGGTTGCTTACTTGCCTTGGGGCTTAAGAGTCATAAGTTGATAGGTATATATGAACAAGGTGCAGGACCTTTGACAATACTTCTTTCATCTGGTCCTAAGAGGGGTCCAAGTTTTTCTTTGGTTGCCCATCCTTGGCATTTGCCAAAATGCATTAGGGAGTAGATCAAACTAAGAGTTCTTTGCTATGGATAAGATAGTGTTACAAGGCCTTTGATATTTAAATCCTGAAGCTGATTTCATGTAAAGTTAAATATTCATGTATAAAAGACCAGTGGCCACTATGAGCACTGCTGTATTAAAAGGGCATTTATCATGTAGGTATAGAGATATGTTTCCAATTTCATAGGAAACTGCAATGACAAGTTGAGGGAAGGCCAACAATGATCCATTGTCCTTTTCAAACACAACTGAAAAAGTGTACGCTTACTCTTGGCAGTGGCAAAATAATGACAACAAAATGATATATCTTCATATTTTCAATGAACAACCAAATATGCAAAGGCATTCAATTTGAATGCAATATGAATGAGACATTGTGCTAGATGGGGTTGAGTGATGAGTCTCACAGTCAGCCCATCTGCCAAAATGTGTTGCTAACCTTATTTATCTCCCATTTCATTCAACGTACTAGAGAATGAACCACTGCCTCTATGATTCCAAACATCCACTTGCCAAGTCTTTTAATACTTTCTTTCCACTATGAGTTAGAGTACACAAGGATCTTTCTCCATTTATATGGAGGCTTTTTTGAATTAACCATAGTTATTTGTTCATTATATTGTTTTCATTTAGAACTCATGACATACAATAACTATCCTTAATACATGTCTCAGTTGAGCATGGGTGTTATATCTGTATTCTTCATGCAGAATAGCTAGTAGAGACATTAGAACGAAATTCCTGTCAAAGAAGTAGGCCTATAAAAATAAGATTCTGGAAGGCAGCAAAATGCAAAGAATTCTAATGTCTCAAAATCTCTTTCATTAATATACAACTATTCTATGGAGTCTACCTTATAATGAATCACTATGATTCTTAAATGTATGGGATAGTGTAGCAAAACAAATATCTGAACTAAGCATTAAGATTATCTACAGTAATGGAGTGGGGAGGACCTTGGACTTCTCATAGGGCAGGGAACCCTGACTGCTCTTTGGACTGGAGAAAGAGGGGGAGAAGGAAGAATAGGGGGGAGGGAAATGGGAAGATGGGGAAGTGAAAATTGGTAGTAATAATAATAATAATAGAAAATGATGGAAAAAAGATTATCCACAGTAGTTGGCCAGTGGTGGTGCACACCTTTAATCCCAGCACTTGGGGTGGGGGGGGGGCAGAGATAGGTGAATGTCTATAAGTTCATGGCCAGCCTGGTCTACAAGAGTTAGTTCCAGGACAGGCTCCAAAGCTACTAAGAAACCCTGCCCCCCCCCCCAAAAAAAACCCAAAAAACAAAAAAAGACTAAGTATGATAGGCAAAAAAAAAAAAAAACCCAAAAAACAAAAAAAGACTAAGTATGATATTTTATATAGTTAAATTCTACCTTGGGAAGTATTCCTAGATATTAGATATTATAGCACCAATAAATCAATTCATGTAAAAAGTTCGTGTAACTATACTGCTTCTCCTACATTTTTTGTTTAATTACAATATTTTGAAATGTTTTACACCAGTGCTTTTGATGACAATGAAAGACATAGAATTGCATGAGATACGTAGAATTGTGATGTTGACAAGAGTTAATATTTTCCTCCAATATTATACATGCAGAAAACTCTTTCTTCCTACACCATGTACAGATCAAAATAATTTTAATAGTCTAACTCTGAAAGGGTTGAAGTCTAAAAAAAAAAAGTCTCCAGCACTGACAACATTGAGCGATTGACCAAAGGAGATGAATTATAGTGATATTATAAATAAGACACAATCATACACTTGGTATGGAAGAAAGAGAGAAATATAAAATCCTAAACTTGAGCAACCGGGTAAATACTGAGAGCAATAAATGAGGCAGAGATTTCAGGAGAGGAAACAGGTACATAAAAGAAAAATAGTAAATGGTATTTGAGCTTCTTAAATTCAAAGTGCTCTGCAACCTTCTCACAAAGAGCAAAGCTTTGGCAAGATCAGTGAGCTGAAGTGAACTGAGGCTCTTTGGGTGCAGCTGTGTTCTGAAAGGCAAAGTGCTCTCCTCAGGGCAGGGTCACTAGTGTCTTCAAGATCAAAGCTTCATGTGAATGCTGCTATCTCTTCATTTGCCCAGGGACAGTTCTTCTAGGGGAGCAGTTTTGAAGAGCAGTGCTATGGAGGCTTACTTAAGTTCCTTGAGTAATTAAGAACATATTTCTGTTTGCACAAGAAATTGTTGCTTTCCTGCTAGTCGTCACTACAAAGACAACCACGGATGAGAGTGTTGCCATTGTTTATCCAGATAAAAGAGATGCTGTCAGAGCCAATGCAAAATAATTTTCAAATCCAAACATAGGGTCCCAGTCGATAAAAAAGGATGCCTCACAAGCAATCAGTAAATTTGTAGAGTTGAATTATAAGACAAAACAAAAATAAGTGATTTGTACTGCGAAACTATCTGTGGAATCCAGGATATCTGTTTCTCCACGTCTTTATTGTCTGCTTTCTTTACATCTAGGAATGAGAACTGATGTAGTCAGTTAAGAATGGTCACCTTATTCTGGTGACTGAATATGCAAATAAGTCTTAGAAGAGACAGGCACAGTTGAGGAAGCAAGTGTTCCTTGAAGGACCAGCATATTGGATCTCAAAATGCCAAGCTCTTTTGGATCAACACAACACAGGCTGGAGGAGGAGGAAGGACACAACAGTATCCACTTGAATTTAAAAATTCTCTGTGGCCTTTCCAACTGAGAGTCCTTATACCATGGACTCTGAAGCAATTCATAGCACAAGATGAACTGTAAAGTCATTCTTCATTTTCTTTTCATTTATGAATCCTTGACAGCGGCTAACCACGGACTATGCATCTTATACAAGAGAAATTTATTTTTCCTAGTTTTGGAACTTAGAAGTCCACAATCAAGTGATTGTTTCTTCTGGTGCTTCTCCCCAGGCTCGCAGGCAGCCACTTCCTCACTGGGTCCTCACTTGCTTTTTCTCTCGGTACATCTACCTGGTGTGCATTTATCTTTGTATAAGAACATTTATCTCATTGGGATAGACACCCTTCATTGGTATTTCACTTAGTCTTGGTTATTTCTTCAAATGGTTTATCATGAAATACCTTATACTATATCTAGGGCTTCAGGATACAGATAGAGGCTCAAGTCAGCCCAAATGTGTAGTTCTAAGTAGAGTCAAATGAGATTGGTATCTACTCAACATTTAAATTGCAGTGACCTTATACTACTTGTTACAATCCAGGTGGAAAGAGTAAAGTAACCAGCATTCAAAAATGTAGGCAATGAGTTCAGGCTATCCATTCAAAAGACTTGTTTTGGAAATAAAGGAGGGAAATGAGGCTTTAGCAAGTGTAAGATACAGAACTAACACAAAGAGTTTTCCTTTTCTTGGTTTTCCCTTTTGCTTTGTCTCCTGATTTGGCTTTGGGATATGTAATTATAGAATATGAATTATCTGATCATGCTGAAATAGATGTAGTCCAGAGAAAGAAGCTGGAATTGGAAGGATTAAAGGAGACCCAAACACAAAAATAGTAGATGCTAAGGCAGAGTTCCTGGTGAAAGAAGACGACAGGGCCTAGTCAGAGGGGCACCTCACTCTCATGACCATGCAAGAGTGACTTTAATATGAGAACAGAGTTTCTCTCATTGGATAGATATTCTTAGTTTTATTTAGAAATAAGATTTTTCATCATCTTTTGAGTACTGAAGATTTAATATGACTAAGAGGGTTTTGGAGGTGGTGTAAGCCTGAAATTAAAATACAAAGACCAAGATAAGGATTGAATTTCAATCTTCTGGTTAAGTATCAGGAACATTGTGGCTTTGACCACTTATCTAGCTTTCCACTAGAATAAAAATAATTATTTTCTTAAGTCTGTTCTTAGTCTGATTATGCAGCCTCAATCATATTAATTCCTTAAGTCTACCATGCAGAATAGCAATGTGCTTGAATAAAATGAATTGAAAGACCAGAAATAGGCCAGAAAGAAATGTGTAGTGTCCCATTCTACCTGATAGCTTGTTCAATGTTACGGGATTTAAGTCTAGATGAACTTGACAATGACATATATGTTTTTGTAGAACAGCATGGTGAGGGTTAGATGGTGTGGAAATGACTTATGAAGGCATAAAAGAAGGGATTTGAAAGTAATTTATAGTTTTTTATGTTTTTCTCATTGCTAGCAAGTTTTGCTTTCAAAAATATTTAATAACAAACTATTTTTATTTAATATCAAACTATTTTTATTTAATAAAAAACTATTTTTATTTAATAACAATGGATTTTTATTTAATAACAAAGGATTTTTATTAATGATTTTACTAGCTTTGTTATGATTCAAAGTTTAGAACTATTTCTTTCTTGGTTCTGTTTCTTAGATATATTTATCACTAACCAAGTACGGTCAATAGAGAAAGACAACTCCAAATACTTGTATGATATTTTCTTAAATGTATTATATTGAATATATCTTTCATGGAATGTTTTACGTAGAACAAGACTTCAAAGACCTGTGTAACATATTCTGTTAGATGAAAGAAGACTAAGTTTCCAGGAAAAAAAAATGGGCTGTAACCACATATTCATTTAATTTGCCAATCTCTGGACACATCTGCAAATTTTACTTCATAATTTCCCTTGGGTCTCTGGTTACTATGGTCTGAGGTGATGATTATATGCCAATGAACACTCCTGCCAAACTACTGTGGGGGTGTGAGGTGGCTGATTTGGACTGTCCATGACTACTCAGTCAGGGATTTTCAAAGAGGTGTAAATAATAGCAAGTCAGTTTATTTGACCTCAAAAGACGTTCAGCTCATTTTACAGAAGACTTAGCTCAGCTCCTCTTCTTTAGTCTGAAGGACTCTGTAGCTCATATGTCCATGGAGAATGACTTAAAAAATGAATTAACGATAATACATATCCTTACATATTTTTGGGATAAACACTGGAGACAGAAAAACACAAGCACACACACACACACACTCACACACACACACACACACCAAGGTAGGTTAACTTGGTCCCCAAAGGAACTTAGTACAAAAGTGGCTCTGAGCAGGACACTCAAAAGTTTAAGGCTTTCTTCCCATGTGAATAATCTGGTGGTTAACTGGAGTTGGCTATCTGAGGAAAGATTTCCCCTCAAAGGGTCAGTCACAATGTTTCTCACAGAGGTGCACTGCCTACATGCTAAACATCTTCCCCTCAAGCCAATTATAGAGAACTTGTTCTCCATTTTGTGTGCTCTATTGTTTGTAAGAAAGGACACAATGTCACACTACACAGAACTTGTTCTCCACTTTGTGGGCTCTATGGTTTGTAAGAAAGGAGACAATGATGTCACAATATCCCTCCACTCAATAAAAGGTCAATTTCTTTATCTCATGGGTTCTTTCATGAATGACAATGTATGAACTCTGAAAGAAACTTTTTACCTTTACTGCACATACAGGGGCTTCTCTCCATGGTGGATCCTTTGGTACCTGTGGAGGATGCAGCTGCAAGGGAAACCTATTTGCACATAGTCTACAATAAAAGGGCTCCTCATCTGTATGAGTGAACTGATAATGGCTCAGGAGCATAGTCTGATGACAGCATTTTCTAAGTCACAGGCACTTACAGGCTTCCTCTCCTAGGTATACTCTATGTGGTGACAGAAAATGTGATTGCCCACAATAAACATCAGCACACTACACTCTTACACACTTCTATCTGAAACCTTAAAAATACATTTATTTACTTAGTGTTATGGGAACTAGGCCAAGACAAGCATGTGGAAGTCAAGGGCAACTTTCAGGAGTCCTTTCTATCTTGTTATCCGGAAACCAAACACCGATCTCTAGGCTTCCTTTCCAAAATTAAACTATGACAGTATTTCCCATATTTAAGTAGTGTCTTCTCAAATAAAAATCAAAACTAGCGAGCATATTTAATTTCATTATTGTTGTGAAACAATAAGAAGAGGAACATGCTGTTTCTGATAGGTGTTTGAGCAGATTGCTCAATGACATTACTGAAAAAATTGTGCCTTAAAGCTAGTTGAAGAATAATTCAAGCACTGGGAATTGAATTCTTCTCTTTCAGCATAAGTTTCCCTTGAGGTAAAAGTTATAAAATTATTATATCAGTGATTATTTTCACTCTTACACAATAATTTATTTGACATGAGGTAATCTATCTATCTATCTTGGAAACCACATTTTAAATATCTATGAGCCTGAGGAAAAAAATGGGATAAGTATTCTTTGTTTATTTTGTTTTTCTGTTTTTTATTTTATTTTTTCAATAGCATTCCATCCAAAAATCTTTGAGTGACATCCATCCTACAAACCTCAAGCCATATGTGCCTCACAGAATAGTTTGTGCTGCATTCCATTAAATCACATTATAGATTCAGAATACTTCTTTTGGACTGTGATATAACAGTTGACCTGGAAAATTGTAGATTTAAGACAGACATCTCAAAAGACACAGATGGACTCATGCAAGTAGGAGGAATTCATGAAGTCAGTTGTCTATAATAGAATGACAGACTCTCCTTGATAGATTTCTCTTTAAAAGATATTCTTTAGTTTATAAATTTTATGTAGCCATTTCCAAAATCTAGTTCAAAAATCTACGATTGAAAAAAATAATGAGCCTTAATCTTTCAGTGGATTCCCTAGAGCCTTTATGATCAGAGGAAGGTGTTACCTTCGTATAGTTCAGAGGGGCCATTTGTCATTGTGTAGAGCACAAGATTTGGAATGAGCAAGGGGTTCCATTCTCAACTAAGCTACTCAGAGCTCTGATATTTTGTTAGTCACTAGTTCTATAGAGTGAATAGGAACTTCACATAGATGGTGTTAGGAACCAGTGATCCAATGCATACAAAATAAATATATGGTGACGTTATCCAATGACTACCAAACATTATTCTTTTTATCATGCCTAATTCATTTTGTTGTCCTTTAGCAGCTATTGCTGGTCCTTAGATACAAAAATGAAAGACAAAGCCAATAATTTGCAAATAGTTCTTGTTAACTAAAATAAGGGTTTTTGTATTGAAAGCATATGGTATGGAAATCTATTAATGAAACACAACTGTTTTAACTTCATAAGCACACACACACACCCCTTTCTGATGGAATGAAGTATTACAAATTAATTCCTAGTTTTTATTCTAGTACTTTGAACACAACTCCAATATTACATAAGCAAGTAGTAATCTCACAGAAGATATCCCTTGTTCGATTTTTCTTTGGAAAAAAGGAAGTACGAAGTCACATTTGGACCTTAGAGACGTCAAATAAAATTCTTTATTTTAGAGATTACTACACTAAGATATGGGCAACTAAGTAACTTGTACATGATCCTGACAGCAAAACCAAGATTAGAAGTCAGACCAGAGAAATCTCAATGCCCTATTCTTTATTCTGCATCACACTGCATAAATCAAACCTAAGGTATAATAATATACCTGAGTAATTTAAACATGATTCTGTATTGAAATTTTATAGAACAAAACACATCTTGTATCAATAAAATGCAAAGTGAGAAAGAATGCTTCTCCTGTTACAAGGGAATTAGTAACATTTTACACTGGCTTTCTTCCGTGATTCATTCTGACATGAATATGAATTTAGTACAAAATTATGAATGACAAACATATACTGCTGTTTTTAAGGTGAATCCCTTAAAAGAGGAAAGTAACTCTTCTTCAAAGTGGGATGTACTCTGTGGGATTGCATGAAACCTTCTGATGTGCAGATGTGGGAACTAAGGCAGAGACCCACACCTGGACAATGTGTAAACGTCAGAGACCTTGGAATGTTCAGTCCTAAATGGGATGTCTTTATCAAGTCCCTCACCTCTGGACTCAGAATAATATACAAAAAAAGGAGGCAGAAAGATCGTAAGAGCCAGAGGTGATGGATGACATCAAGGGAACAGTGTCTTCCAGACACAACAGGATTGATGAACAGAGACAGTAGCAGCAGTCGGAAGATCTGCACAGATTCAAGCCAGTTGGGGACCCAGTGCTGAGAAAGAGAAGTAGACATGGACTCCTAACCCAGCCAACGAGTTATCTGCAGTTCCCACTGGCATTTTTTTTTCCAGTGCAGTGAGTCTCAGTGTGTATACAAACCACTCACTCTTAAGGACCAGATTCCATGCTCAACAATAGATGATCAACACAAAATGAACCCAGGGATGTTTTAAAAAGATTTTGTCTCATATTCCTTTGTTTGAGCATTCCAAGCTTTATTTTTGCTTGTATTATGATTTCTGTAAGTGTTACTGCTCTGCTCTAAGGGTGGTGATGTCTTGTATACAAGCAAGTATGTTTTGCATCTCCGAGGGGAATGGCTTTCCCCAGTTGGAGTGTTAAAGCTCTGAGCGGAGAGGTTTCTCCTATGTTGGTGTTACAGTTCTGAAGGGAAATTTATGTCCTGGCCTTAAGAAGCAAGGGATACAAAGTAAGCTGCACAACAAACCTCACATAAGAGATTTATTTGGAAACACACAAGAAGGTGGCAACCTCTGCTCAGGCAAAAGGCACAGGGAACTGAGCAGGTGACAAGCTTACATAGGATTTCTTGGGGAAGGGAGGAGATTTCCAGGGAAGAGATTTCCAGGCTGGAAACTGGTGAGATTTCAAGTCCTGAGCCTCGGACAAATCTGGGGATTTGTGCTTTATTCTGCTCAGGCAATGGTGGGTTTTTGTAACAAGAATTGCTGGGTTTTGAAAAGATTTTTATTGATTTTATTGAGTTATATATTTCTCTCTACTCCCCTTCCTTCCTTTCCCCTCCCTTTCTGCCCTCTCCCATGATTCCCATGCTCCCAAATTACTCAGGAGATCTTGTCTTTTTCTCATTCCCATGTAGATTAGATACATATATATCTCTTTTATGGTCCTTATTGTAGTTGATAAGTTTTTACCAAGTGGACTCAGACCTTATGCACTACAGTTTCTGATTTTGATGTTGTATTTTTATTGGTTTTAGAATGTCATATGGTGTGTGTGTGTTTCTCTTGCTTTCTAAATATTTGCTTCTTTGTTTTATTAAGAGAGAGAGAGAGAGAGAGAGAGAGAGAGAGAGAGAGAGAGAGAGAGAGAGAGAGAGAGAAGGAAAGCCTGGATTGGATGGGTGTAAAGGTGGTAAAGATCTGGAAGAAGAGGGAGGAGAAACCATGATCAGAATCTGCTGTTATTTTCAATAAACTAAAAGAAAACTTTGAGATGCATTCTACTTCAAAGGTACTGTTGTCTCCCCTGAGAACCTCAGGAACTGAATGATCTTGAATAGATTTTAACCTACCAGTATCGAAGTATAAAGATCTGTTCATATTGTGATTAATAATATATAGTTACTATTGGCATTATTTGCAATACGTCACATAGAGTGCCTAAAATATAAGATAGAATAAGAGCAAATACTAATTACTTCTCTCACTGATATTACTATGATTATTATTATACATTGTCCAAGAAATAATATTCGCAATTTCTCACACTCCTAGAGCATGGATATACAAACTCAACTGCATATATCATTTGATTGAGTATTGATGCATTATATTTTATTTTAATCTACCAGTATGTGTTTTACTACTAGACATTGCAACTCACTTCAAAGTTTCAAAAGGTGACAGTTCCGCATTTGTACTTGGTTCACTGGAAACTTCAAGCTATTTAAAAGACATCATATTCTCTTTAGAGCCTTCTCAACCAGCTAACTGAACTCTATTTCATTTGGAAATTAAGGTGAACATCGAAAAAGAAAACCTCTAAGGGATTTGAATAAAGCTAATATGGGCTGTACCTAGGTGTTAGTAAGAAATTGATTTTATTTGCTTTGTTTCATGTAGCATCTTCATCTGTTATAATAGAAATGAAATGAATAAGGAAGATTCTTTGTACATATTGCATCACCTTATGTAAATGACTCCCTATAAGCATTGTTGAAGTAATGAAACCAAAGCAAGAAAGTGATTTTAAATTGTCAGTCAAATATTTGCAAATGCAACCTTTCCTCAGTATATACTGTTTTCCTCATCTCAAGATCCTTATTGCCAAAATCCAAAAGGATGAATGAATGAGATTTATTTCTTTGGCAGACTAACAATGTGTATAAAATCCTTTGTCACCTTTAAGCAGACAATTGCTGGTTATTCATCGTCCACATGCCTGTTGCTGATTACCCTGGGGATTGGTGCTAAAGAAAGTTCATTTTTCAATGTGTTTGTTAGCAACAAACTCAGAATACTGAGCAAACAAGTCATTTTTCAAGTACAACAATTGCCTTCCGATAAAGTACATTTCAAAAATTCATCTTTTAACAAATAACCCCGAACTATTACTAAAATTCCATCACAAAATTTGTACCTACAGAATAGTCATAATACACTAATTTTACTTACATCAGTTAATAATTATTAAACTTTGTGATTTTATGCTAAAATCTAAAATTAGGATTGATTCTTTGATAGCATTGGTGGGCAAGGCAAAAAAAATCGATACGTTAGAAATATTGAATGTGATTTGTTTTAGGGTAGATCCAAATTCTGACGGTACCAGCAAAACTACATAATTTTAAGGCATTGTAGACTCTAAAATTATAAAGAATATGATTTTAACAAATTAAATGTATAAATTAGATTAAATAAAGGAGCTTTAAAAATATGTCTAAAATCAACTACTGAATTCTTTGTCCTAATCAACTTATAGAAACTTGCATGCTTGTTGTCAAATTTCAATAATTTTCATCGGTTCAAAATAGAAAAAGGTCTTAGAAAACTTTGTTAAAATTTAATAAAACATGCTGCAAACATTTTCTTTGCCTGGTAATCTCTAACCAATGTCTTTATGTTCTGTCTATATTAAGGTATTAACTTTAGTCAGGGATAGTTCTAATCTATGAGAGCAGTGGAGGGTGGCTATCTCATACAAAGAACTGAAAGAACGAGTTAGTGATTCTTTTGACCTTCTGGTCTATGAGGGTTCTCAGTAGATTTGATGATGACCAGTAACATTAGTGAGGGAAGATGATTTTCAATTTACTGACTCAGACAGGTATGATTTTACAGACATACCCTATATTGGTTTGAAGTTAATCAAATGAAGTTGGTGTCCCACATGATATATAACACATTCAGAGAACAAATTTACAGCTATTATCATACCTCCATGTGATAACTAACAGAAACTTAATGACTGATAAGCCACTCATGAATCTTTTGTTATAATAATTAAATTTCTTCAGTCCTTTGGAAATAATAGGACAAATTAAAGAGTCCACATAATATCAGCATGAGGAGTCCAACTGTATTTTGCAATTAGATAATGGAAGTCATCTTGTTGTGCCTATGAGGCATTTATCACAGTGGAAAAACAAGATTTTTTTAGAATCAAAAATAAGAACAAAATTAATAAGAGGTTCTTCTATCATTTTTAAATAAAGCTGACCCTTTTATATCATGACTGCATCTTGATTTGTAAAACAACAGCACATTTACTATTTCTTATGGAGGAGAGGAAGAGAGACAGATTATATATATATACACACACATATACATATTTATCATATGTATATATATATATATATAATAAAGAAATTATATATAGCCTTTTCAAAGAGATAATAGATTAAAACACCACATTAAAATCTCCATAATGTATTAAAGCCATGTGCTTCATGGTGTTTGGTAGTTATTGAAATAGAGCGGCATTTCTCTACTGGCTGATTATCATAAAAAGAAGCATGGCCTTTCTCATAGCAATCTGGTGATGTACAAATCTCTTCATTAACTTAGGGTTCTTCTCTATGTTCCCAAACACTCAGCTCCTAAAAACTGCAGGCTGATATGCACCTGTGAAATTGAGTGTGCCCCCAATTCTCCCTCTTTTGCCAGAATGAAACAGTAAGAATGATAAGAAAGTTATGTGAATTTGTAGGAGATACACGTATGCTGTTGGAGTCTAATAGAAATATTTTAACCACTGGCCTGAATCCAATCTGCACAGTAATTTAATAGACTATCAACCACAAATGCAATCCATAAGGCAACTAAATGGGAACCAAAAGCAATAGGTAATTTTCCTGGAATGGGATTGGTAAAATCAAACTAACCTCTACGAGAAAGGAAACTGCCAGGCAACACCACACAGTCAAAATCTTCAATAAGATAGTAAAACAGATTAGATCATATGATATATTCCTTCTAAAAAATTACCAATAGTACAGGACACAGAAATACATGAAAGCATGGTTATTTCAGTCTTAAATGATAGCTTTTGTTCCCTAATCTAGAAAGATAACTGAAAGGCAGATGGTTTTAGAAAACATGCAGGTATACATGATTAAATAATTCATTCTCTTCATACAATTCATCATTTAGATGTTCTTTTGTTGAATTATTAATCTTTAGGACATCCAGACATTTTAGAATGTTTTTTTTAGGAGTAAGGAATCATGCAAAGACAGAGGAAGGCATGCAAAGTAATTAATGCCATGACTTGATCATCAGGATTTAAAGGACATGAATTCAAGGGTTATGAATAGTCCCACTCTGACTCAATTAAATAGAAAGACTTAAACTGGCTATAAGAGGGGGAAAACTATAAAGCAAATTCTATAGTAAGAAGTCAATGAATGAAAGCTTCAAGTACCCGGTGAACTATCTGTCTAATTTAATATGTATAGGGCTAAAGAAACAGCAAGACACTGACAGGTCTGAATGTCCACTCTGTCTGAGGATTCATTTCTTTGTATCATATATTATATCACATAATGAGTATACATGAAAAATATATTGCCCATCAGCTTCATTTGTAAAATGTATATTTTGCCACACATTACAATGTCCTATGTATAAAATTCCTTCTGAAGACCTTTTATGCCACTGATGCTCAGATTTCTCTAATATGTTAAGTAGAGAGCCAATAGCTTTTGATATTATAGAAACGTTAATCTTTGTTGATGACACTGGATTAGTAGCAGGAAAAGATAAATTGGGAGACAACTGAAAAGACCCAGCACCATGGGTTATGCAGACACTTATTTAAGCACTAAAGGGTTTTTGATAACTTGTGTGACAGTGTGTTTCATTGTGACATAACATCCTATATAATTTAATTGGCATTTACAAGTTATTAAATGAGTTAATGGTCCATGTTCTCATAAAGTTTGTCTGCTTCTATAAAACATGAACTTTAAGTTAAACAACTGAATATGTAATTAATATTCCTATAAATTTTATGATAAAAAGATAAAGAACTTTTGACAGAACAAAGTATAAAATTTCGGTAAAGCAAAGAAATATGAGTATAAAATTTAGGTAAAG
This sequence comes from Microtus pennsylvanicus, assembly GCF_037038515.1. NCBI lineage: Eukaryota > Metazoa > Chordata > Mammalia > Rodentia > Cricetidae > Microtus > Microtus pennsylvanicus. The sequence continues at coordinate 177,590,312 of NC_134579.1, read as the reverse complement.
CAAAAAAAATTGTAATTGGAATTCTACAAAACAATTAGGACTTTAATGGTGGATAAGTACCATAACACAGAAAATAATATGTAAATGGTGGTCTTTAATATGAAAATGCCATCTTGTTTCCATGAAGTTGAAAAGTGAGCACCAGGTCACTTTCCCATTAATGATAGAGAATAAGAGAGACAGAAAAATGACTGAAGCAGCATGCAGGGATTAAAAGGATATTGTTTAAAGATTTAGAGAAGTAATACTTAGCAGTTTATCTGAGTAAAGAAGTCTGTGGGCTGGGCAATAACTTAGAACCATAAAAGTTCTGTCCAGTAGCAAGTCCAATGAGCTTATAGACAAGATACAGAAGGAAAGCAGAAGAATCACCCAAGCAACTAGGACAAGGCATCGTCCTTATTTGGATATGTGACAAGGCTCTTGACTTACAGGCATCGTCTGATGAGCTGACTGCCTATGATTGTGGCTTGGCTGTTTGTGTTCTTTGTTATACTCTTAGGTTAGATTTTGTTTTGTTCATATGATCACTCAGATTGCCGTTTGAAAGCACAGAAACAATGAATGAGCTGTCTATCTCAAGTCAGACCTTAACTTGGCAATGTGTTAAAATGGTTGTTTTCTTTACCCCTAATTGCAAAAGGAAACCACTGAAGGGTTTTATAAAAGAGGGCATGGCCAAAACTTCACTTATAAAATGGTTACTCTGTCCCCGAGAATAAGAGGAGAAATGTTGACATATGAATGAAGGACAGGAAGTCCAAGTGTTTACAACACCCTCCCAGTAGTTCACCTCTCCACTGTTTCCATTAGGCCTCAGCTGCTGGCAGGAGAGAAAGTCAGCATCCAGCTCTGAAATAGACGTTGTGTGGTAAATTTGTGTGAATTCAACATTGGCAATAATTGCTAGTTGCTTCTTCTTGACTCAAGGTAAAACTTTAGAAGTAACTACACAGAGCCATCTAAATGAAACAAGTTACCATACTAGCTTACAGTAAACAGAGCATGGCAGGTGAATTTGGAGAACTAATTGCATGCTTACCTACCATGGGAACTCCCTAATTCCTAGACGATCACCAGCTGAACAGAGGGTCCTGTCAGAAGTTTCAATTGTGATTCATTTGCCATGAGGTGGAATTAAGTTAAGAGTTTACCAAACCCCATGAGTTTACTTTTATTTTTTGTGGTTATGGTAATATGAGGCTTAAGGGAGAAGTTCGGAAAATAATATGCTTAGTTAGACAAAAGACAAAACAAAACCCATTTATTTACTCGTAAGTAAATATATATAAATCTGACAAAGGAAATCATTAAGCAGGATTCTTAATGTGTCCTGAAATACTTGTCCTCGGATGCGACTAGGGATTTAGACACATTAAAATGAACACAGTGATGTGCAAATGCCCATATCAATAAAGTTAAAAAGGTTTGAGTGATGTTAAACATGCTCCTTGGGGGTAGGCTAATTAGTAAACTAGAGAGTCTTAAAACTCTCAAGTGCCATCTTTGAACTGAAGAAGACATCTACTAATGAACTCCCCAGTGGATGCGGAGTCTAGATATGCAGTATCTCAGTGTCTGAGCTTTAACTGTGTTGATGCAGTAAAAGCAATGTAAGGTTTAGCAAAGTGGGAAGGAAATGTACATAGCACCAGGAACTGAAGGCATTTTTGTCTTTAACTTCTTGGTTATATTCAATCTATTCAAAAAACCAAATACATCTAATGTTAGGCGATAAATAAAAGAACAGAAAGTAATTTTGGAGTGAATGTTTATGTATTTGCTTAGATTTATTATAGATAAAAGAATGTGGGTAGATATTTGAGGGAAAATGTGATAACTAAAATCTGAGCTTTCATTGGTTTACACACCACAAAGCTAAAAGAAATAAATTTTGCCCTTTTAGCAAGCTTTCTAGAGTAAAACTCTATTAGCCTTCGTGTCCGTTATATTATTCTAAATTGAATATTTTAAGACTGTCAATCAGAGCAGAGCAGATATTTTACTTTGACATCTGCACAAATACATGTGGGTTTGTTTTTAATTTTTTTAATTACAGTTTAAGGTCAGTACAAGTTCGACTCATAGTTCAGCACATCTGTTCCGTCTCCTTAACTGAAAGGAATTAATACTGAAAACTACTCTCTACTCTGGTTTCAACAGCTCACTAAGTGATTCTGACAGATCTTCTTAATCTCTAAGAATGAATTTCTCTTGTCTACAAAACGAAGAACTCAGGGGAGATGCTTTCACTACTTCAGGGATGTCTGCCGCCTTTCGTATGGAGGGCTCAGTTTTGCCTTAGATCTGTCTAACATGGGAGTATTTTTGCTATACTTTATAGGTGTGCATTCACCTAAACTTTTAATCTTTATAACAGGAAAAAGAGTTACCAATACCTTGGTGACAATGACTGCTCAATACCAAACTATGATTTATTATGCTCCACAGTCAAGGCACTTGCTCCCAGAGTTGTGTCTTCTATTAGCATCCCTCTGAGATATTTCAGGGTTTCTCCATCTTTTCAGGGAAGACTCTAAGAAAAGTAAGTAGGTTTCAGAAGACAAAACTTTATCAGATGACTTGCTCCTAATTAGACGTCAAAGCAAGGTCAGAATACACAGGAGCTCCAGTAAGAAAACGTACACATGCAACCTGTTTCCTTCCTTCCTTCCCTGAGGACAGGAAGACGATCACAATCCTATGTTTCTAGTGTTTGAAACAGAGGAATAAGGCCAAGATCTAGTTATAAATAAAATCACCAATACTGAACATTAATATATATATATATATATATATATATATATAACATATATATATATATGCATGTGTGTGTGTGTACTTGTTGTATTGATTTAATATATATATATATATCACATTTTATTCTCATTTAGAACTTGGATAACTTAATTCCAAATTAATTCAGGATTTTTATTCAAAAGTGGTTACCACATCACTTCTGTAAAGGCAGAAAAAAACAATGAAGGAAGAAAGGAAAAGAAATAAGGAAAGGAATAGAAGAGATGGAAAGAAGGAAGGAGGAGGGGAAGGAAGGAAAGGAACTTTCTTAGTCTGCTTAAGAGCAGCGCATCACTTGGGTTTAGAACTCAGAAGAGAATGAGTGCAGAGTTGGATGATAGCGAAAGCCCCGGGAGGGAAATGACTGAGGAATATTAGGCTCTTCTCTGAGAGTTGAGCCACAGATGTCACAGATGCCTAGAAAATAGTATACCTGAGTCTTCAATACTTACCTTGCTTCTATTCTTAACTTTATCTTTATCCCAAAATTGAAATATAGCTCTACTTCCATGTCCTTTATCAAGACCTTTCTGAACTACACCGACCTTGGCATTCAACATGTTGGCAATTTTCATATCACTGGCTTTGTTTATGAATGAGAAGATGGGATTATGATTTAAGACAGCACAATGTTTAACTGTCAAATAGTCTATTGAATACTTGTAAGATGATCCTATAATTCCATACTAAAATCTCTCATTTAGATAGGAATCTAGAGTTTTATGTTATCAGCTTTTAAACTGTAAGGATCCCTAAGAATTAATGCTGGGCTACCCAATTGTGGCACGCAGTGAAAAGCTACTGTATAGCACTGATCATGTCCTAACATTTTGGCTGTACTATTTACTGGATAGAGTTGCGTGGAGAGAATGAGAGACATGATATACAAGGAAAAGGCACAGGGACGAAGTGATTGACACACATATTGACTAAGAAATAAGAATCCTGTTCCATGATGAGAGCACACAGACTTAAGAGAGCAGTGAGCAGAGAGCCACAGGACAAGCATCCTTCGCTGGCCCTGGCATACTGATGTCTTACTAGAGACATGCTTTTAAGTTTTCTCATCTTTTCCATTCATAGGTATTTCTTAAGATCATACTTGATTCTTTCTGTGGAGCTCTAACATTTCACTGGTACTTAGAGAGTTGTTTGGTCTTACAGTGAAGTACAAACCTTAACAAAAATATTAAATCTGGGAGAAATACATTTTTAAGTAATATTTTTCAGAATGACAGAATACAGAAGAATGATAATTAGTGCTCAGTTTCAAATACTGAAGGAAAGATGAGTGGAAAATGAACGGGAGGCAAGAAGAAAGTTAACTGGGCTTTATTAACCAACGTGGAAGATGAAGACAGTAGTAGAATGGAGAGGAAAAGAATGGAAAGCGCTGGAGTTTGTTGCTGTAGCGATGCACTAATGCAGGCAGAGCAAAAGAGGATGGAGAAAGCAAAGGGCCAGAGAGACTGGATTTGAGCCAGAAATGAAATATCTTACATCAGTTTTCTTGTAGAAGAAAGATGGTAGGTAAGAGGGGGGGGGGCATCAAAAGAGCAATCTTTAAATGAACCTTTAATCCCTTCTTACATCTCATTTAAAAAAACTAACTTGTCATATTATCTTATTTGCACATCTAACAGGGTTTGCTTGCTTCTCTGCTTATGTGCATGTTTTTCTGCGCCAATTGCCACAATCAGCTTCACATAGCCCTGAGGCTGCAGCTAATCATAACAGGCCTCATGTTACTTTAGACAGAGTTGGTTCTGAAAGGGAAAGGTAAGATGACCAAAATGCATGTTGTTGTAGATAATACTACATAATAGACCAAAAAATGAAAAGGAAATAAGCAAATGAACAGAGTAGAGGGTCAATGATTCTCAGGGTTTCTCTTCTCTAAAGTGAGAAAAGCATACAAATGACCCTTATTTACAATCAAACATGACTATTGATCTGTGTCATATTTAAAAGGTTAACAGCATCTTTTGTAATTCATCTTTCTGTTCAGAAACTGTTCCTTTCCAAGCTTCTCATGCTCTCCGTTTTGTTGGTTTGTTTTCACATGAGGCATCACCTTCTGCCCACTTTTCAACGTTGCAGGCTGCAAACTAAACATGTATTTCTCCTTTCAGTGTTCTAAATGTCACACAACACAGTATTTTCCTGTGTAAATTTTAGACCTAAATCCCTTGCGATATCAAGAACACCACTGTCCTCAGAATCCCCTAGTCACTCTTTCTGTTAGGAAGTAGTTCCAGGTCATTGGTGAGTGAAGAGCTGATTAATCTTTGCCACCACTCCAGCGTCTGGCCAGAGTTAAGCACATTGCAGCACAGCTCAGCTCAGCTCCCCTGCTCCCTTCTGTCTTTGCCAAGGATGCTTTTGATTAAACTTGATTGTTAAAGTTCTTGTTTTGTGAAAGAGTCTGGGTGTGGAAAGAATCCTTGCCTCTTTGAATGTGTATAATTTCCTAATATTGCTATTTTATCAAAGTTCTTTTTGCAGTTTTTTTTACATCACCTTTTCTCTCTGAAAATTAAGGGGGCACTTAATCTGTGACAATTCTGCTTTCCCAAACACCTCTCACTGCACCCCAAATGGAAGCACAAGGTAAGGAAGATAAATTGATGCAAATGCTGGAAAAGAAAGTTGACTGACTTCTAATTTTGACCATTGTGGTCTGATAAAAAAAAACATGGGGTTATTCCATTTTTTTTGTATTTGTTGAGGTTTGTTTTGTTACTAAGTATGTGGTCAATTTTGAGACAGTTCCATGAGGTGCTGAGGACATGTGCTCAACTATGTTCATAGCAGCATTGTTCATCATAGCCAGAACCCGGAAACAACCTAAATGGCCCTCAATCGAAGAATGGATAAGGAAAATGTAGTACATTTATACAACGGAGTACTACACAGCAGAAAAAAATGACATCTTGAATTTTGCAGGCAAATGGATGGAGCTAGAAAATATCATTTTGAATGAGATAACCCAGACCCAGAAAGACAATTATCACATGTACTCACTCTTAAGTGGTTTTCAAATATAAATCAAAGAAAAACAACCCACAAATCACAATCCCAGAGAACCTAGACAACAATGAGGACCCTAAGAGAGACATACATGGATCTAATCTGCATGGGAAGTAGAAAAAGGCAAGATCTCCTGAGTAAATCACAGAGGAAACAAAGGAAAGTAGGGAGTTCAAAGCCAACTTTTCCACTCTATAGTTCCTATTTTCAGTTAACTGTCATTTCTTCTGAGTTTTCTTATCTTTTTGTTTATTAATAATATATTTTATTTTCACTTTTTAACATAACTGATGCACTTTCAAATCCAGGCCCCTCAAGCTGAGAATCTGGGGTTCCAGTCTGGTCAGTTAATATTGCTGCCTGTATTTTTCTTAAGACTTTTCACATCTAACTCTTGTCTAGATGCCTCATTTTTGTTTAATATCTAGTTTATGAACAATATAACAATTCAAAAGTCTATCCAGTTTTTTAAAGATTATTCCACTGTTCTTTTTTTAAAACATGTATTTTTACTTATTTATTTTGTATATGGGGGGGAGTCAAGTAAACGTGCCCCATTGTGGTTGATAGAAGTCAGAGGGTGAATTGAGGGAGTCAATTCTCTCCTTCCACCATGTGAGTTCTGGGGACTCAACTCAGCTTGCCCATCTGGGAGAAGGCATGCTTGCCTGCCCAGCCTCTCACCAGACTGTTTCCACGTTTTCAGGTTGTTACTCCTCTAAAATCCAGTTGTATACTCTGCTGCCATCTCTTGCCTTCTGTCCCAGTCCCCAACCTCCTGGCCCAGCAGGACACAACTGCTCCCCCATTGCTGCCCTCACATCTTCCAGCTGGTGCACTGCTAATCAGGCTTTCTGCGAATTACTCTAAGCCACCAAGTTTGTCAGCCAGCAGGAGATTTGAGCAGATATTGGTCTCATGTCTTCTGTTCTTTGCCTGACTCCAAGAAATCTCCCAGTTTCCAGCTTCCCTGCTGCGTATGAGCCCTTATTCTGACACTAACCTTCCTGTGATTTAACTAAACTAAAGAAACCAGTGGGGTAAGAAAATGATGAAACTCATCCAGCTTATTCTGAGACACCCTGTGGTTCCAAAGTATACAGTTGTGTGCTATATATACTGGAATTTAGTCAATGACAGACATCTATACAAAGGCAGTCCTGTGAGATTATGATGGGGCTGAAAATAATGCTGTAGTTTAGAGACATCAAAGGCATCATAGCATTGCAGTACATTATTCCTATATACAAACAACCCTACTATATTGCCAATAACACAACCATAGTGAACGCAACTGTGTGTGGTTCATGACATAGGGCAATGGAAATAAACTAAGTCATTGAGTATATATTCACTTCATTATTTTATTATAAAGTTGAAGAGTTCTCTTGTGCATAAAATGGTCACTGTAAAAAGTATGCTATGCCACACAAGAAGAAGGCTTAGGTAGCTCATGCTTATGTATCCTTTCCTGCATCATTTTTCTTAAGATGGATTCACCCTTGTGTTGTTTTGTTCTTTATAGCTTCTAGATATACAAATCCCTCTGTTCATGTTGCCAGTAAGAGACCAGGTGCCTAGATGTGTAGGAGGCTACACTATCAAGGCTCCTATAAGTATACTTTACGATGTTCACACAATGACAAAATCACCTATGGATGCATTTCTCAAAACACAGGCCCATCATTGAGTAACACATGAGGGTACTTATCTCTGGCCTCTGGCTGCTTTGCAATCACACCTCCCGAGGATTTCCCACAGTCTTACTGTACAGCGGTCAGCTTGTTATTTGGGCAGTTTATACTCCGTACCTTTGTCTCCTTGTTTCTCATGCTGTTCAGAATTTCCTTTTAAAATTTCCAGCTGCTTTTCAAGTCTGGAATGCTGATCTTTGTCACCTGGAGCCTCTTACCATATAAACAACTGTACTAGTGAAAGATGGTTCACTCGGGTCAGGAAGCAGTGCACTCAACGTCCTTAGCCTGTCAAATTGTAGTTTTATGAGTTAATCATGCCATGGCTGAATGTTCTTTCATGTGTCATCAGTGTTTTTAAATAGTTGTTTATTGCATATCCAGTTTATACGACGTACACTGTTTTGTTTACATGAACAACTTCACTCCCTTCTAAGACTTTATAATTTTGAAAAAAACATGTGACAAATCTTTTTACCTATCAAACATTAGCATCTGTAGTGTTCCTCAATTTGTGTAAATATCTTTTGTCATGGTAATTATCTTTATTATATTCATTTTTCATGTACAATTACTTCATCACAGATGTTATATATACTATGATTCTCTGAATGAGGTGCCATTCTATAAGTTTTAATAATCAATGAAAGCTTAAATATTCAGTTATCTGTTGCATGCAATGGTCTTATATTAACAAAATGAACTAGAATATAAAGAGACAGGTATAGATGGAAGTTTCTGTCCTGCTTGGTCACACAGCTATTTATTCCCAAAGAAACACACAGAGACTTATGTTAATTATAAACTATTCAGCCTATTAGCTCAGGTTTATTATTAACTAGCTTTTACACCTTAAAGTAACCCATAATTCTTGTCTGTTTAGCCATGCGATTTGGTAACTTTTTGATGTGGTATTCCCCTCTGTATGGTGTGAATATGTTCTATTGCCATTAGTTAATAAAGAACTTGCTTTTGACCAATGGCTAAACAGAATAAAGCCATGCAGAAAATCCAAACAGAGATGTAGAGAGAGAATAGGCAGAGTCAAGGAGATGACATGTAGCCACGGAAGGAGACAGATGCCCAGAACTTTACCCGTCAACCATAGCTTTGTGGTAAAATACAACATAATAGGAATGAGTTTATTTAAGTTGTAAGAGTTAGTTAAAAAAAAAAAAACGACTAAGCTATAGGCCAAACAGTGTTTTAATTAATATAGTTTTCTGTGATTATTTTGGGTCTGGGCAGCCAGGAAATGAATGAGCAGGCTCCTTCTACACCTTTTATCAGGTCAGCATTCTTATCTTGCTGCTTATGTGTCTGTGTTGTGGCAACTGCAGGCTGAGACTTTCCTCTTTCCAGAATTCTTCTACTCTGGTCACCCTACCTATATGTCCTGCCACGTTACTGGCCAGTCAGTGTTTTATTAAACCAATGCTAGTGACAAATCTTTATTAGACCATTAATCCCACAGCAGACATGAACAATATTGATTAGAAAAAAAAACATTTCAAACATAATAAGTAAGATGATTTATATGCTGACGGGTACATGTTTCATTTACAGTCTGTAATATTAAATGAGTATGTGGGGACCATGACTCCCAGAGATAAGTGGGGAAGTAATTTTGTTCTAACAATCAGTATTAGAGAAGCTGGGGTACAGTAATAAAGAAGGAGTTATAAGCAAAAGGGCTGGTGAGTTTGGGAATTTTATTTGGAAGGAAAGAGAGGATAAACAAAGAAAGGAATTTAAATTGGATCTCTTCAATATGAAATGAAACAGGAAAAGAAAGTGCAGCTATATTGTGTAATGCACCATAAAGTATCCTACCTCAAAGGCCTCATATTCTCCCTAAAGCAGAGTCTTTCTCTTCCATTTTTTGAGCATTTCCTGCTACCTCATATTTTTATTCCACATAAATTTAAAGAGAAAGGTGTCTTAGCATCATGAGAAAAAATAAGATGCAACCATATTAAAATAATCTTTTTTCTTTCACAGACTCATAGAATTTTAATCATAAGGTGGTTTCGCAGGTGCACATTTGGTGATCCAAGACCACCCCTTGTAGTATGACAATTGTGTTTCTGAATGTGGCAGACAGGCCAGAACAGACACAACCTGGGGTTGGATTTTACTGACAGTACCATATAAAGGTAAGAAGCAAAATGTAAGAATTATTCTGAGACTGAAGGAATGCCTGATCTGTAGTCAGCCATATCTAACGGAATAGGGAGCCTCAGAACTAGGTGAGATTGCAAAAGAGAGAAAATCTAAAAAGCTCCCTTGTAAGGTTACAGGATGGGAATTAGTATAGCAAGCACATCCACGGACAATAATTTATTGAAATATCTAAGACTTTCTTATCAGAAGTAGAGTTCTGGAGCCATCACAAATGAATTGTGTTAGATCCCTCTCTTGGACTCATATGAAAGTTCTGATTCACTGGTGTCAGGAGATCTCAGAAGGCTAAAAAAAATCTTTGCCCTAAGTAAGTAAAGAAGATTCAGAAATTAAATTCCAGGGCTATGAAGAGAATGTGGTACTGAAATACTTCAACAGTGGTCATTCTCAGAGACTCAAAAATGAGAGATTGTGAGGGATGTTGTAAGTCTTCCCTTAAGATTTGAAACTGTAGACTTTCATTCCCAAAATTAAGTGTCCAGAAGCCATAAGGTAGTGTTATAAGACAGGGAGTTCATAGCACAACTTATAAAACTGTGTCAAAAGAGAGAAATGTTCTACGCCATGCTGAAATTCTTACACGGTATACCAGACAGCTACATAAAAAATAGTTTGAGAGTAAATATGGCAGATCAAATCACTGCAAGGGAAAAGTGTAAAGATTCAGCTTGCTGAGTAAAACACATGAGTAGTGGATCTCAGGATCAAGGTGTCAAGGTATTATGGGACTTTGGAAGGGGGACAAGAAAGCAGTTATAAAAATAGTTATGTACAAAAATATCCTGAATATATGTGATTTATTTCTATTTTTATTTTATTTAAATGAGTTTTTTTCATACAGTACATACTGATTACAGTTTCTCTTTCCCCATCTCTTCTGTGATCCTCCCAATGTCCCCTTTGATCTTAATTCACACACTTTGTGCCTCTTTTTACAATACTAATGGACATCTAAAGAATAATGATAAAATAACGTAAAAACAAATTGGAACAGTACAAAACAAACAGAAGAAAAGAGGCAAAGTCGAGGCACAAGAAACAAAAATGCAGAGACACAAATGTGCACACAGTGTAATCCCATGAAATATTATAAAACAGAAGCCATAATATACATTAAAGAACCTTAAATAATAAGATAAAATAAAAAACTTAAAAATTAAATAAAAATATTAATTGATTGATTGATTAATTGATTAATAAAATGCTCTGAATAAACATCATGAGATTTTTAAAAAAAAACTCCAAAGATGTCTTTGAGTTTTGGGGGTATTTATAGTGTGTGTGTGTGTGTGTGTGTGTGTGTGTGTGTGTGTGTGTGTGTGTGTGTTGGACATCTGTTGCTGGACATGGCCCTGCTCTTAAGAATCTTTTTCCCAGAGTACACTCAGAATAAACAATTTTTTTTTTATTTGCAAGTGACTATACACTGGAGAGGTCTTCATGGTTAGAGATGGGGGCTTGTGTATACTTCTTTTCTCTGCACTTGAACCTCATCTGGCACAGATCTTTGATGGTCCTGTACACACTACAAGTTCTGTGATTTCATATGTATAATCATTCCTGCTGTGCCCACAGGCCTTGTTTCTTTTGTATCCTTCATCCCCTCTGTCTCTTATACTCTTTCTGTGTCCTCTTTCTCAAAGTTTCAGGAGCCCTGATGGGAGGGATTTGATGAACACATCACATTTAGGACTGTGTGTCTTTGTACTTGCTCCTATCTGATGCAGAGAAAACCTCTCTGTGATGAAAGAACAAGGAACTGATTATTGAGTATAACATAAAGTCATTAGGAGTCATTTTATGGCTATCTTCCTATAACAGAACACTAATATTTGGTTTTTCCCCAGGTTCCTTGCCTATCTATGCTGATTCTTTAACCCCAATTACTGTCAGGGATTGCTTCTGTCTCATGGAGTGATACTTAAATCCAATCAGACAACGGTTGGTTTATCCCATAAGCATTGCGGTAGCAAGTCTTGCAGGCAGGAAACCACTGTAAACTGAAGGATTTATAGATGGGTTGGTGCTTATCTTTCTCTTTGAGACTGTGCAGAGTGCATCCTATACCACAAATAGTAGTCTAGAGTTGTGAAGGCTGTATGTAGGTACCAGTTTGATTTCTCCATATTTAATGAATTGTATCGAATTGTTGTCACCAAGAGGACCTTACCATAGTTTTGAAAGAACAACCAATATCCTTGGCAATTGCCTGTGTTGTTTGGGAATTCCCATTGAGGTCCCTATGGGCAAAAATCTGATTAGAAGTAACTCCTTCCCAGTACTGAAAGATTTACTTGGTAAAGAATGATGTTCAGCTGTGGCTCTGTCTTCCCCCGTTATTTAGCAATTTCATTTAAATTATATATATATATATATATATATATATATATATATATATATATATATATGAAGGTAATTTAAATGAAATTTAACATATATACATACATATATACACATTTTAGGAAGATTTTACTGCACTACATTTCCATACAACCCCTCAAAAGTCAGTAAACTTTAACTGTCCCTCTCTAATTTCCCTCCCTCACACCTCTACTTATTTGATCCTCCTATGCCAGTCTCCCTTTATCATCTATCCAAAACTATATATTCTATTTCTCCTAGGGGCTCCCAGAAATTGAAAGGACAACCAAGGAGTTTATATGGGACTGACCTAGGTACTCTGCATATATGTTACAGTTGGTTAGATTAGTCCTTTTGTAGGACTCCTAACAGTGAGAGCAAGGAATATCTCTGACTTACTGGGTTTTTGGACCTCACTCCTCATATTGGGTCACCTTGCCCAGCCTTAATACATGGGGAAGTGCTTAGTCTTACTGCAACTTGACATGCCATGTTTTATTGATACTCATGGGAGACCAGCCCTTTCCTGGATAGAGACAGAAACGGAGAGGATTAGGGGTTGTGAGTAATGTAGGGGATGGAAAGGATCATGGTGGAGGGCCTGGGAGGAGAGAATGAGGGAAGCATACCAGGATGTAAAATAAATAAATGAATAAAAATACTTTCCCCTCAAAAAGTGAGTCTTTCCACTCCTAATGAATAAATTAAGAAAAATTTCTCCAGGCCCTTGGTCATTAGGCAATTCCAGACATAGACAAGTTAATAAATAGAAGAAGCCATCACAAAGGCCAGGGTTTGTTGTCCCATTACATTTAATAAGAAAAAGATGCCAATGAAAGCAACACTTTTCCTTTATGCGTTCAAAGAAAATACTCAGAAGTAACAAGAGCAACATAAGCACATGGTCCTGAACCCAAGGGAGTAGTGCAGTATATGAAGACATTGTGATGTAGTTAGAAAGGAAGATACAGTATTGATGGATTTCGGAAAAACCTTTTAAATAAATATCCTTCAAATTGCTGCAGAACAAAAGCCTTATTATAATATGTGTGTCTCATTTGTTTTGATCTACTGAAATATTTTTAGTTTATCATTGAGCTATTCTACAATAGGTACTTAGTCAAACCAGACATAACTGTGAGAAAGTAATACAAGAAGTCGGAAAAGCATACATACTAAATTGAATAAAACTGAAGAGGACACAGTAGGAGTTAGAGAATATTACAGACTAAAAGGTGGGCATAGGGATTTCTAGTGTGGGTAGTGACATGAGAAAGAAAATAATCTTGAGTTGCCTGAAGACATTTTATTAACGTGGCTCAAAAGACAAAGGAAGTCATAAAAAGGTAAGACTTTTCACTTTATATGAGGAATATATATTTTGAAAAAGAGGTTTGAGTTTTTGAAATCTCATGTCATCACTCTCTGGGGTCTTTCCTATCTATTTGCCTTAACCCAGCCACACAAATACCAAACTGTCGGTCATATCAATTGTTTGCAAACTCTATAACCTCCATCACAATGTTTAATTAGTCTATTCACCTACTACTTTGGTTTTCTCTCTTTAGGCTTCATTTATTTTGCTTTGTTTAATATTGCAAGGGTTTTTGGTACACCATCTCACTCTGTTCCCAGGTTGGCCTCCAACTTGTAGCAATTCTGTCTCAGTCTCCCATATGTTTACCTCACAACAGAAAGAATCTAGTAGTTGTTCAGTCAAGAAGGCTAAATGTCTTAGCAGTCCCAAACTGGCTCTGGAGTATAGAGGACCCCTAGAGAGTTCCTGATATTCAGTCTATTGCCTGAGGACCTGAAGATGTTGTATTTAATATGTACAATAGCAACAGGATAGACAAACTTGTCATTGAAAGTAAGGGCAAGCAGGCAAAAGCAAAGTTTGTGTTTTTTATGTCTATATGTAGTCCACACTTTAGGTGGGTCTTCCTGATTCAAATAATGGGATTAGGAAAAATCTTCACAGGAGTGTTCATCACCTTGGGCTTTAGTGATTCCAGATATAATCAACCTGAAAAGCAAGATTTGTCACCAAAGCTTCTGCATCCCAGCCCCCTTTCTACTGTGTGTTTTGGTTCCATTTCAAGTATATAAAATCTTTTATTATTGTCATATTGGGTATTAAACCTCATGCGTGTGAAGCAAGTCCTCTACCACTGAACTGCACTCCAACCCCTTCCCATTATGATGTAAATTTGATGCAAGATAATGTTTGCTAACTCAATTTCCATATGATAAAACTTCTATAATTCTTTTTTTTTATTTTATTTTTATTTATTTATTTATTTATTAAAGATTTCTGTCTCTTCCCCGCCACCGCCTCCCATTTCCCTCCCCCGCCCCCAATTAAGTCTCCCCCCAGCCCGAAAAGCAATCAGGGTTCCCTGTCCTGTGGGAAGTCCAAGGAACCCCCACCTCCATCCAGGTCTAGTAAGTTGAGCATCCAAACTGCCTAGGCTCCCACAAAGCCAGTGCGTGCAGTAGGATCAGAAACCCATTGCCAATACACGGTAATTGCTTTATGAATGATAAACTTACTACTAGATCAACTCAGTAAATAAATTGATAAGGTAATTAGTAGGAATTTTGTTAAGTATTGCTCTTTTATATATTGTCGTTCTGTAAACCTTGGTTTATGTTGATTGTATCACCATAAACAAATAAATACAGAAAGACAGTGGAGCATATTTAAATGCTACTGATGCCTCCTCTGTTTTCTTAGAGGCAATAACCAAATTTCCATTTTTGAGAGTGGCATCTAACAAAGTAGAGGTCTTCCTCAAGGATAATATATATTTCTCATTGCCATATTCCAAAACAATGTCTACTTCATATTCACATCTGATTTTATATCTTTATTTCCTTCCTCAGCTTAGTAGTTAGTGACCAAGTAGGCTTTCATTCTTTATATAGAGTAGACAAGGGCATGCTCAGAAAGTAACCTGAGTGCCCTGGTTCTATGTCAATAAAGCAGGAAACCTTGTTCTCCCTACAGCCATACAGTTAATTGATGCTTTAATCATTTTAATTGAGTTATCACCACTCAATTCATGTAATGAGGTAGAAAATTTTACTCTAATCAACTCTTCCTTACAGGACCAAATTTAAATGGAAAACTGAATACACATTACTGTTCTTTAATTCCTTATTTGTCAACTGAATACCATGATCCAATTAGGAAATTTATATCAAAGAAGCTAAGTTCATCAATAAAATAAATCCCATTTTATAAGGGTGCTCATGACGGCATAAGAAATTCTGTCATAACTATATTGGGTGACAACTTCAAATCCTCAACAAAGAAGCAAAGCTATCACTGATGTTGTGTTTCATAAACTTTCGATTATTAGGTGGTCATTGTATGACCTTTCACATTTAGCTCCTTTCCTTGGTCCAGAAGAAGAAAGTGAAACAACATTCCCATTAAAACTCCTTAAAAAATGCTGAAAACTAACTGAATTTGTAATTTTAGTCAGGCAGCGATGAAACTATGGTAACAGGTCCTCAACAGTGAAAGCCTCAAAAACATTTCAACCATTCAACTCTGAAATCTTGTTTGTATACTCCAAACAAGTTATGTCCAGAAAATATTGCCTTTTACTCCTCTACTCTGGCTCTTACATTCTTCCCATACACTTTACTTTTAGGGCAAGACAGTATTGGCAGAAATTTGACAAGTTATGAGTCTCAGCATTAACAGCCATACACTGCAAGAGGCTCCTCTGACTAATACTGAGAGCAGGAACATTTTGTGAGTATAAAACTAATTATTTAGAAAGTAGTTAGGCTTCTGTCTCTAGTTTCATCCATCGCCAGATGAAGTTTCTATGGTAATATGCAAGATATTCATCAGTATGGCTATAGGATAGGGCCATTTCAGGCACCCTCTCCTCAGCTGCCTAAGGATCTAGCTGGGGACATCTCCGTGGACATCTGGGAACACCTCTAGAGTCAAGTCTCTTGCCAACCCTAAAATGGCTCCCTTAATTAAGATATATACTTCCCTACTCCCATATCCACCCTGCCTCAATCCCAACCGTCCCATTCCCCCAAGCTCTCCCCATCCTCCCCTTCTCACTTTTTTCTCCCCATTTTCCCTTACCCCCACCCCATCCCCACCCGCAAGTTTCCAATTTTTGCCTGGCAATCTTGCCTTCTTCCAATATCAGGAGGATAACTTTATGTTTTTCTTTGGGATCACCTTCTTATTTAGCTTCTCTAGGATCTCATATTATAGGTCAATGTCCTTTATTTATAGCTAGAATCCACTTATGAGTGAGTACATACCATATTCATCTTTTTGGGTCTGGGTTACCTCACTCAGTATAGTGTTTTCTATTTCCATCCATTTGCATGCAAAATTCAAGATGTCATTGTTTTTTACCACTGAGTAGTACTCTAATGCGTACATATTTCACACTTTCTTTATTAGAGACCTACATTGGAACACTGGACTGAGCTCCTAAGGTCCAAATGAGGAGCAGAAGGAGGAAGAACATGAGCAAGGAAGTTAGGACCGCGAGGGGTGTGCCCACCCACTGAGACGGTGGTGCTGATCTAATGGGAGCTCACCAAGGCCAGCTGGATGATGGAGCATGTGATCAAACCGGACTTCCTGAACGTGGCTGACAAGGAGGGCTGACTGAGAGGCCAAGAACAATGGCACTGGGTTTTGATCCTACTGCATGTAATGACTTTGTGGGAGCCTAATTTGTTTGGATGCTCACCTTCCTAGTCCTGGATGGAGGGGGAGGACCTTGGACTTCCCACAGAGGAGGGAACCCTGACTGCTCTTTGGACTGAAGAGGGAGGGGAAGAAGAATGGGAGGAGGGGAGGTGGTGGAAATTTTTAATTAAATAATAAAAATAAATAAATAAAAAAGAAAGTGGTTAGGTAAGAAGTCTATTTAGCAAAATGACAATAGCTTCTTGTCTTGACCTTATAACTTTTCTAGCCATGGGTTCCTGAGCAGGTGTACAATACTAGTTCAGAGTTCCCTTCCACAGTTCAGGCCTCAAATCTAATCAGAAAGTGATTGGTTTTGCACATAGTGGTCATGCCACTACTGCACTAGGAGGCAGGCAAAATTGATCAGAGAAATCTTATTATTGTATAGCTTGTAGGATCTATGGCTGTGTGGAAGTCATGACAACTTTTTTCACTCAACAGTTTCACGGCAGCTCTTAGTACTATATAAAAGCTAGGCACCAAGAGGGACATGTACAAGTCAGTCCCAGCATGATTTCTCTGTATCCTGCAGCCAAATACTGTGTTACCTTTGGTAGTAGAATCTTAGTCATCTATTTATTGAAGGCAGTAAGAGCAATGACAATAAGTTGTATTGTTTTGAGGGTTTCTGGGATCACCATGGCAAACAATTTAGATGGAAGCATCCCATACTATATTGTAATTCTTATTTTCTTTGAATAATCTATGTCTTCTGGGAGAAACATAATTTACTCATATAGAGCACCTTGATTCAAATGTTTGTGTGCGTGTGTGCTTGCACATGCGCATGTATATTGCTTCCATGAAACTTTTCCTACAAACTTAGTTGTAGAGTTGTAACTAACCCTTTTTCTCAACCTTTTCTCTTCATCTTCTTGATCACACCCGTGTTTATAATTTTCTGCTCCTAACATCATCCAATTCCCTTTTCGTATCACATGTGCACTACTCCCTCATCACTCATGAAGCCCTGCCAATACTAATGGCACCTCCTGTCTTGCAGCACATTATAGGCATCCATAATAAAGGAGCAAGTCTAAGAATCAAATCCAATGCAAGGATATACATATAAGAAAGGACTGTTTGTATTTCTGTACCTAAACTACTACCTCACTAGGTCTAAAACTTTAAAATTCAATCCAGCTTCATATAAGTTTTGTAATTTATTTCTATTTATAGCTGAATAGAATTTCGTTGGGCATAAGTACCACAGTTTTATTATCCAGCCATTAGGTGATGGAGCATCTAGGCTGGTTCCATTGCATGGCTACTGTGAATGCAGCAGCTATGAATGTGAATGTGCAAGTGTCTCTATAGTACAATATAGATTATTATATGCAGTAATATAACTGTGTCACATGGTAGTTCAATGCTTAGCTTTTTAACAAACTTGGTTTCATCCATTTATTGACCTGGACTAGAAGGTTGTTTTTCAGTGACAAGGTCCTAAGAGAGAGAACCAGGAGATTAGATAAAGAGACAGTGAAGAAGAAAAAAAAAGGTTGGGATCTGGAGGTTTTACATAGGCTATGCTCAAGCAAGCTTATTAAGAACTACAGCATTAGATATACTCTGCTCAAGAGACAAATGGTACAGAGTCAATAAAATCTGTCATACAATGGTACAAAGTCAACAGGAGGCTAATCAAGCAGTGTTGCACAAAAGGAACACAGGATACCTCAAGAGTATTACAGAACAATCACACAGTGGCCTTCTTTTCATAGGGAAAAGCCAAGTTCCCAGGAAACAAACATTAATTTCTTTGATGCCCTGGTGCCAACTCCAGAGTAGCCTTGTCTAGTTAGCTCCTGAGAAAAGAACCAGAACTGGGTTCATTTTGTTCTTTCATCAAGGCCCCAGAGAAAGCCTTGGATTTAGATTAGTCTGACTCCCAACATTTATATTCCCACCAAAAGTGATTAAGTGTTCCCCATTCCTACAACCTCACTAGTTTTTAATGTTGTTTGTTTTCTTGCTTTCAATTATGACTGAAGTGAGACAGAATCACATTCCCTTAATAGCTAAGAATGCTGAATACTTTAAAAGCCATTTGTCAGTCATTTGTATTTCTCCTTCCAAGAATTCTTTGTTTAGTTCCATCATCCATTTATATGGGCTTGTTCATTTTTTTTGATGTTTGAGTAGTTGGTTGTTTTTCTTTTTTGTACATTCTAGATATGGATTCTCTGTTAGACATAGAACTGGCTAACATTTTCTCCCATTCTGCAGCCTGCCCCTTCATTAAATTAGCTTCAGAACAGGTTCAATTAGATGTGAAATTCACACTGACAAAGCACTTGATATATGTAGAGTGGCCAGAATGGGCTGATGGCACTATCCAGGTACTATTGAGTAATATCTGGAACATACATTGTTGAGATTACATTTGTTCACTCTAAATGCGAGAATAAGAAACTGGTATGTTATTAACAGGATTGATGTTTGCTTCTAGAGTCAGAAAACTTCTTTTCCATCTTAGCATCTTAAAATCTTGATTCTGTGCAAATGGATTCTGATATATTATTTCCAAAGAAATGAAAATATGAAAGTCATATCTTTCAGAACAATCTATGCCATACATTCCAATCATAAAATCATGTGTGTAGTAAATCCCCACTACCTCTGCCAACTCAGCTTCAGAAAAAATTTAAATACATTTCAGAGTAAACGTGTCTCACAAGTTATTGCCCACAATAGTAATTATATTTATTGTTAGGAGCTGTATGACCTAGTTTCCGGTCAGCATATGCATGTTTGTCCAATTGGTTTCTACAAAGTAAGACTTGTGAACATGGTCTGTCACCTGGCAAGAAATTGTGGACCTCAGGACAGGGCAGAATACTACACAGAGCAGATCGTGCAGCCTGCATGCTCTCTTCTCTCCTATAGTATTGATGATCCTCGTGGCAGACGTTAGTTTTCCTTTGTCATTCACACATGGGACAAATGTGATTATTCCAGGAAATGCTATTTTTCTTAAATATTTTCCCCTAAAATTTTTGGGAACTGATGCTTCTTAGGTTTCTTACCCGGAAATACCAGCTGCCATCCCCAGAATCTGGGAACTTTTCCGATATAGTTCTGGCAGGACCAGAGGCAATAAAAGTTAATAGGAATATCAGGAAATAACATTAGGGACATTAACTACATCTCCTATCTCTGGGGGAAAAGAAACCATTAAGATGGAAAAAAGAGTATCTTATCTAAGTTTTCTCTTTCTAAAGAGGCTTAGGCATGCAGGACAAGGGAACAGTTGGAGAAATACAAGCTATTATATGCAAACAGTTTATGGGCAAATCACCCCTATTTATGCAAATATGCTTTGTTAAGTTTCAAATGTTATTGTTGTTCTTGAAAATGCATGCCTCTATTATCACCTTTTGGCTTTGTAAGGACAGGATGTACCTGGCTCAATATTTAGCCAAGCTAACAAAATGCTCCGAGTTGTTTTTGGTTTAAAAGTTGTTTTGATGTAAAGCTTTGGAAATTTTTTTTTCCCAGAAGCTGATGCTGTATGGTGGGGAAAGTGTGTTTGTTTGTGAAATCTTATAAATAAAGACAGCTCGAGATATTCAGGGCCAGCCACATGTTTGAAACTCATCTGGTGGTCGGACACATTTTTCTTCTTTATGTCAATGCTCCCTCCCTGTCTCAGGACATGAACCTGGCTGCATTTGGGTTGCTGGAATTTATCATTAATTTAACTACATGGTTTTCCCCTATTATTTTGTAAATATTTTCCATAGAAATATTCCATGACAAATCCATCTTCGAGTGAGTTTCTAGCAAAAGGTTGGAAATTATATAAGTTTATATTTCCTTTAAATTGTAAGTGATAGATGTGTACTATGTTGAAGACAGGGTAATTTAAGGAATCATTATATTTTGGCAGGAAAAATACAAAGGTTAAGTCTATTTTGTTCTCATAAAGCATTTAAGTTGTGAACAGCATAAATATTAGATGAGTTTAAAATTGTGAAACCATTCTTTCTAAAATTACCTGTTGAAATAGTTTTTATTTCTAAAAGACATTATCATTTTATTACTTAAAGAGGAAATGTTTACACCTAGAAACAATAGGACCTCGCAATTCATCTTTCAAAAATATAATCTAGTTAAAGATAAGCATTCAGTTTTAAAAGGCACCGGCATCCTGTTTTTATTTCTGTATCTACTCACAAAGAGTCAGGTGGGGAGAAATTCCTCTGCATGTGTGTCAACACCTCACATGGCAAGAGCATGAGAAACTATTTTTACCTTTCAGAATTTGGAGAAATTCACTTATAGTAAAGATTGCATTTTACTATAAGAACACATTAATGAAATTCATTGGCTAATTAGATTCTATAATATCAATGTGGTATAATCAACATAAACTGATTAACTTCAATTTTAGCAGATAAAGTGCCATACAGTTCAGTCCCACATACACCATAGATGGAATCATAATTCTGTTCTGACTACGCTGAAACTAGCAGGGTCCTGGATCCCTCCACTTTAGCATCCAAATTCTCCTTGGATACCACTAGAACTCTGGGCTATCATCACATCTTCTTGCTAATGTGTGAAAGGATCACTCAGGCACATTATGCATCTCTCCAGTAAACCCACAATTGAAACAAAAATTCTGACATTCATAGTATTATCTACCTGCTCCTTAGAGCTCCATTAAAAGAATTCAGAGCAGACATAGCACAATGTAGAAGACAGTTAGGGGTTACTGAAGAGTAAAGCATGCTCTCAAAGGGCAAGAGTCATGGTCAAAATTATTACTATTCCCATAGCTTTGATCTACATTCTAAGCACCATTTATATTATTTTGTTGCTGCTGCTGCTTTTGTGTTGTTTTGTTTTAATCTCTACAGAAAGCAACTTGTCTACAGTGTCTTCCTTGTTTGGTTACTGATAAGCCTTTTTGGGCTTACTCTCTCTGGAAAGAGCTCAATGTTACCTATAGAATGACATCGTTTTTTTTTATTGCCAGAGAGCCTCCTGCCTTATAAGGTTCAGGACTTGTTAACCAGGTTAGATTGATGTTCATCATGGCTTTGTAGGAACCACAAAATCTAATATCTCTTTCTACAGCTCCTAAAAAGATGTTGGTCCTATTCTTCTGACCAACAATTAAAGCCTTGCTATCTAGTCATTTCTAGAAGGGGCTGTCAAGCACTGGTGTTTCCAAACCTGCTACTTGACTACCTAGCTAACAGTATGATACTAAACTGAGAAAATCTTTCTAAAACCCTGCCCTGCAAAAAGGTGGTGCACTTAGTTTTTGTCCACCCTGACACAAGAAGCTTGTCTCACTATATTATAGATGGACAAATATCATTTCTCAGAAATATAAACAACAAAGTCAGCTTATGGACTTTTCCATGTCTCTTTCTTTTTAAAAATAAGCATGCGCAAAGCTAACTTCTCTGTAATGAGATTAGTTTGGAAAATTGTTAAATGATCTCATTTCCCTGCCAAAGAGCCCTCAGAAATTCACAGCTCATTAGAAGCTTCAGAGTAGTTAATAAACAAAGCTTGATATTATTACCTAATTAAAATATATCTCATTTCAACATTTTACTACCCACCATTAAGATTCTTCTGCTACAGAGGTTACATAAAAATTATTATTCTGCTTTCCTTTAATTGCAAGTTTCAAGAGTTAGTTATTTCATATCAAAACACATAGAAATTGCAGAGGGAAAGTTGTGTCACCCAATCTCTAGTCTTTTAAATACGCACTTTGAACAATATTTAAAATGCAAGATCAGGAAGTCTCACTCTGATTTAATTGTTTCTTCTGTCTATTGGGACATAGATACAAATAAGAATTTGAGCTAAAAGTCATTCTATGAGATCATTCGTGCCCCTTTTCTTTCCTTGACACACTTTTTTTCCACAAAGGATGGAGTATTAGTAGGGAAACCAGATGCTGATCTCAACTTCATCACTGTCTATGCAACTTGATGTAAACCGCTCTCTGTGTATCGTAAAAACGGCTTCCTAACACACCTGCCAAGATACTTTTAAGAAGATAAAATAGATTGAAATCTTAGTACTTGTTTAACAAGGACCTTTTATCTTGTAGTTATTTCTTCTTTTAGTTGAGCAGCATCATGATGGGGCACTAGAAAAGCCCATCGGTATCATCTGTGTGAACTGAATAAAGCCGACGACGAGTCTTAATTTTTGTTAGGATATGTACTTTAGGGATGTTAAATAGTCAAGATGAGAGTTCTAATGAGATTTCTTTGTAAGCCTAGTGTTTCATAAAGGAATTCAAATAGCACAAATGCACTTAACAGTATGAGCAGGGTGCCAGTTTTCACTAAATGTATGAAGCTGACCGAGGCAAGTGTAGTGGGGGAGAATATGGATGATCTCATACAATGAGTGGCAAAACTGAAGGAACTCTTCTAGTGTGGATGAGAGAAAAGATCGGGGAATCAAGGGAAATGCTGTCTTTAGCTCTAACAGACATTCCTGGAAGCTTGCCAAGACCATTAATAGCCTCAGCATGGTGTAATATAAAAGGTCTTTTATCAGATTCCACTTAGTACATAAAGAGGAACAAATAATCCCTCAGCAGCCTGTGGGAAGTTGAGGAAACCTTCAGTGAATGTGTAAGGGACCAATGAAATCCCCAGTGAATATGTGAAGAGCCATGTAAAGGACCGCAGTGCTTCAGGCCAACGGAAGTGGTTAAGTCTTCACCAGTGACAGAGAAATGGCAAAGCATTCCTCTGGTCCACAAATGAGTGTTTATGAATAACTAAGCAATGTGTACAAACCCCTGGAAATCTGACAACTCAGTTTTCTCCTAGATGTTTATAGCCTGAGACTGCTCCCCTACAGATGCCTCCTACCCAAAGCAGTTAAACCTGCTTCCTTGTTCAGCTGTTTACCATAAACCTGCCTCCTTATTCAACCATGTACAATAAACCTGCCTCTTCTATTTAGACATATAAAATAAACACACTGAATTTCCGGGCAGCTGCTATGGTGGTGTATCTCCTTCAGAGAGCAGATGGTCCTCCAGACCCCAGATTTTCTGTACATTTATCTGTTCATTTGTCTGTTCATTTTTCATTTCCTCATTGTCCCAGCTAGGTTTCTAGACCCAAGCCATATTAGGTCATGGCAGCAGTCAGAAGACACTGTAACTGTGACTTTAGCAGAAGAGGTGAGTAAACGGGCTGTAGAAGACAAAGCAGCAGTGAGATACAGCTAGCGTGTGTTTTGAGTGCCAGTGATGGGTGATAATATACTGTGGCTTCATGCCTCTGAGATGTATGTCATGCTATGACATTTTTAAGCCTCAGGTGGTTGCACAGACTTTGTGCTATTGGAAGTTAGCAGTCCTAAAACTCTTAGCATCCACACTGAGGTTGAAAATTCGCATATTTTGGGGGTTATGTGACACTTGT
The DNA here is from genome assembly GCF_037038515.1 of Microtus pennsylvanicus. Taxonomy (NCBI): domain Eukaryota; kingdom Metazoa; phylum Chordata; class Mammalia; order Rodentia; family Cricetidae; genus Microtus; species Microtus pennsylvanicus. The sequence continues at coordinate 177,566,079 of NC_134579.1, read as the reverse complement.
ATGTAGTAAATGTTGCAAATGTTACTCAAAAATTATAATGGTGTCCTGGAGAAGCCAAGCTCAAAGAGGAAGATTTGTGAGTCCCAGCATAATAAAGACCTGTACAGTGGTAGAACAGAACCAATATGGCCTCTCATTGAATCAATCAACATCTAGACTTGGAAATTCCTGCTTATCAGAATGCTAACCTGAGGACATAGATGATTTCTTTTTGAATATTGACATTTAGTGGCTACTCTGAGGTTTTCTGACTTTAAAAATAGAATTGTGTTTGTCCACAAGTAGGATAAAGAGGCAAAAAAGTAGTACAGTTAAAATTTTGAAGGCTTCCTAGACTAACCTTTTCAAGAGTTGAAATTTACTATCAAGCAATGTTTTATGTTTATTTGTTTGCCAATTCTACAATAATATGGCATTTGCTTAAGGCAATATTCTCAATCCTGGGCAGAGAATTCATATTAGAATTGCCTAGGGAATTTTTTTAAATCTTATTTTTCTCTTCTACCCTGAAGGTATATCAAAACTTTATGTGTCTAGTGTTTGTGCGGTAGATATACTGATGCAGGTCCTAGACTAAGTAGACCATTGGGATTTGTGGTAAATACTTTGGGTGATTCCTACCACCTTCTTCTTTATCCTCTCTTGACAACACATGGCCCAAAGGAAGATATCTCAAACACTACTTCTCTCAAAGTTAATGAAAACTTTGAGATAATTTAGGCGATATTATCAGAACACAGAAATGTGTTGAACAAACAAGTTCAAGCTCAGTTTTTTTTCTGTTATACCCTCAGAACATAGATCACTTCTGGCACCAAATGTAGGGGGCTTTTCTTTACACACTAAGCAAACAATTAATTCACAAGAGAGGACACCAGGTAGGTGTTCTCCGATTTATTTCTGGAGACATAGCTGGAGACTGCAACTACATTTTTCAAATAATGAGCCCCAAGGTATTTTCATTTTATCTTATTTAAGCCTGTGTTTCTGAATACAAGCTACAAATCAAGATTCCCACAACCTCATCCTGAGTTCAATTACTTGATGAAGTAGCTCATGGACCTCAGGAGAACAAAATTGCCATCTTATTGTAAAAGGCTTTATTTTTACTTTAAAAGATACAAATGCCCAAATGCATAAGACAAGGAACAGAAGAGGGCTTAGAACTTTATAACAAATGCATGATTGACTGAGGTATTGGCTATTCTTATAATACTTCATCATCACCCCCTCTATGGAGGTTGGGTATTGGGGTTGCAAGTCTGAAAGCCTCCTGACCTCTTGTCCCACCTTCTCTTTCTGTTGACAAGAAGCCATCATGAAGTTACCTGGAAGCAATGACAGACATCAGTTCATTGCCATAAAGAAAGACACTCTCCATAAATTCCAAGGATATTAGGAGTAATGTTCCAAAAAATAGCAGTAAATGCCAAATCTCTCTCCCTCTTTCTTCTCTCTCTCTCTCTCTCTCTCTCTCTCTCTCTCTCTCTCTCTCTCTCTCTCTCTCTCTCTCTTGTGCAGGGGGTGGAAATATTTCAAAATCTCCTAGGAGAAATAGTCATGTAATGGGTTCAATTTCCCATAACTAAAATCAAATAATGCCAAATGAGCTACTTATGCATATCTTGTGGTTATTATTATTTTCAGCTTTATACCAGTTGCTATAAATAAAATGATCTCTAGATTTTAAATGACATGAGACATATCTTTTGGTCATGTTTGACCAATTCCAATTATTTCCTTCAATTCTCATGATTAATTTCTGTAATCTTGGTGAGTTCCCTAGAATAAGAGAATGTTTTAAGAAAGTTCCTACCAAAAACCCAACAATTTTCTTAAATTATTGGTACTTATACAAAAGAACATGTTTAAAAGAGAAGCAAAATAGTAATACTAAATAATTTCAAACAATGAAAAAGCAACTTAGACCCATACCTCGTTTTTTTCCTGGTACTTAGATTATGTATCTGATATTTGAAGCTATGACTCCAATAGAATTACATCAATTCATTGAATCACTTCTCTAAGTTTTTAAACATTTAACTATGTTTTAAGGTTTCATGCAAAATAAATTTCAGAAAAAGTCAGGAATCTTAATTGTATCTATCACCCTTAACCATTTTCATTCAAAATGTGGGCAATTTAAATAGTTCTTGTATTTCTCTATTGAAAACATGAGACTATGGACACAGAAGTAGGTGAACTAAATGAAAATCTTCATCTCTTCCTCCTCTCCTTCAAATCCATTCTGTCTGTCTCATCCCCAGATCTGTAGCAGATCATATATCTCATTCTTGCCTTTCCCCCTGCTCCACTCTCCAGTGGATCCCATAGATCTTCTCATTGAAACATCCTTTCCTCCTCTCATTCCTTTATTCTGGAACCTAATTCTAGCAGGCCTTCCCTGGGAATACTCAAGAAAAGTCTTCCTGAGAAGCAGGTAGTCAGTGAAGCAGGTAGGGGAGCTTCAGATCTTTTCTCTTCCTCCTTTTATACAATCCCCCAGTCTCATCCTAAGTTCTGTAACAGACTACCTGTTGTGACCACTCCTCACTCTGTGCCCCCATTCCCAGGGGACTAAGTAGATGCCAGTAGAATACCCTGATTTCCTGCTATGTATGGAATCCCTCAGTCCTCTATCCAGGGTCATCCTCATTCCTTAGTGTCATCTTCCCATACCTAGAAACAGATTTTACTCAGAAGTTTCAGTGGCCTCACCTATTAGGATCCCAGAATTTCCTATCAGACAACACATAGATACAACACTCATGTAAAAGGCAGGAAAGGCAAGAGAAATCAATGCCCACCCAACAAAGACAAGACTAGATATCAGCGCCTAGAATCATACTCTCCCAAAACCTAGATATCTAGGCTCCAGCATAAAAGCATAGACAATTACAGCATGTCTCCACTAAAGCCCAGCAACCTTACTATATTAGACCCTGAGCTTTGCAACATAGCTGATGCACAGGACAAAGACCTTAAAATAGTCTGGATGAACACAACAGATGCCCTTAAAAAAGAAATAAATTAACCAATTAAAGAAATCTATAAAAACATAAACAGTCAAAGAAAATGAACAAAACATTTTAAGACCTAAAAGTAGAAAAATAATGAATAAGATAAATCCAAAGTAAGGGAAATCTAAAAATAAAAGGTTTTGAACATGAACAGGAATGTTAGAGGCAAGACTCAGCAACCAAAATTAAGAGATGGAAAAGAGAATCTCGGGCACTGAACACACAATAGTAGAATGGATATTTCAGTCAAAAAATGTTAAATAAAAATATTTCTAGGACAAAACATTCAGTAAACATGGGCTATTATGAAAATATTAAACCTACAAGTTATAGAAATAGAAGAAAGAGAAGAAACCAAGGTCAAAAGCACAAAAAATATTTTCTACAAAATCATGAATGAAATCTTTTCTAGTCAAAAGAAGGAGATGTATTTTAAAGTACCGAAACATACAAAAGATCTAGTAGATTAGAATAGAAAAGTAACTCTCCTTCACACATAATTATCAAAATTCTAATGACTGTAGAACAAAGAAAGAATATTAAAAATTTCAAGGGAAAAAAGGCAAAGTAACATATAAAACTAGATCTATTAGAATAACTGACTTTTCAATGGTGATTCTAAAATCAACAAGGGCCTAAACAGATGTTCTAAGCACTCTCAAAGATCACAGATCCTGGACTATTATAACCAGCAAAACTTTCAATCACAATTGGTAGAACAACTGAGACAGTCCGTGACAAAACCAAATTTACACAGAATCTACCACAAATCTAACCCTACAGAGGGCACTAGAAGGAAAACTTCAATCTAAAGAGGTTAATAACGCTACATCAATTAAAACACAAAGATTAAATAATCACAGATCAAAAAAAGGAAACACACACAAACACACTACAACAACAAAATAACAGGACCCAACAAACACTACTCATTATTGATTCTCAACATTAGTGGTTCCAGTTCCCCAACAAAAAGGCACGGACTAACAGAATGGATGCCAAAACAGGGTCCATCCTTCTGTTCCAGCCAAGAAACATGCTTTAATATCAAGGGTAGCTGTCATCTCAGGGTAAAATGATGAAAAAAAGATATTCCAAACAAATGGACCTAAGAATCAAACTGGTTTAGCCATTTCAAAATATGACAAAGTAGTCTTTAAACTCAAAATCTTCTGAAGAAATAGAGAATTACACTATATACTCATCAAAAGAAGTATTCACTGAGAGGCTATCATAATTCTAAACATCTATGTACCAAACATTAGGACACTCAAATTCCTAAAATAAACACTGCCGTTGTAATCAGATCATGCAGTTGTCTTCAGCATACTGCCATGCAGTGTAGAAGCAGTCGAGGTTCTTCCCTGCTAACCCTCTCTGGTGATCTCAAAGCATAGAAACATCACTGCTAACTCTCCATCAACTCCCTTCCAGTCTCATCTACTGTCAAGGTGTTAGTTATCTGGAATTCAGTAACCTTGGCCTCTCCATCCATTGATATACTTCAGGATCTTTTGTGTTATGGACTTCCCACCACACTGTGCTATATACTTCCCACTCTAGAAATGTGTATTTATTTATGGCATTATTTTCTGACCAACCCAAACTATAATCATGTTAATTTATTCCTTCCCGGGCTATCTAGCATTGTCATTTTTTTTGTAATTCTTTGTTTAATGGTAATGCTTTTCTATATTTAAATTGTGTGTCTTCCTCATCACACAGAAACTTCATTGAGAACAGGAATCATGTCTGTCTTGCTCCTCGTTGTATTCTGAGCACCATGTTGGGCTGTAAACAAACAAGTGCTGCCCCCTAACATGATATGAACAAGTTTAACAAGTTTCAAGATATGTGCTCACTAGAGTGGCATGAAATCTATGATTATAATCTATGATTAAAAATAGGAAATATCAATTCTACTACAACAGAACCAATTCCAAATGAGATACTCCCTTAGGTATCTTTGATCTTAAAAACCATTCCAACTACCATGTTCCCGAAGCATCACTTAGTGAAATTTAAGAACCATAAGATATAATTAACCTATGCGTAAAGTGGAAATTGCTTGTCTCATGCTCTCTGACGGTGGTGCTTTATTCTTTTTTTTTTTTAACATTTTTTTATTGATAAAAGAAGAATAAAGAAAAAAAACAAATTTCCACCTCCTCCCAGCCTCCCTTTTCCCTCCCCCTCCTCCCACTCTTCTCCCTCTCCTCCCACTCTTCTCCCCCTCCTCCCACCCCTCTCCCCTTCCCCCCACTCCTCTCCCCCTCTCTCTCCAGTCCAAAGAGCAGTCAGGGTTCCCTGCCCTGTGGTAAGTCCTAGGTCCTCCCCGCTCCGTCCATATCTAGGAAGGTGAACATCCAAACTGGCTAGGCTCCCACCAAGCCAGCAGATTGCGTAGGATCAAAACTGCGTGCCATTGTCCTTGGCGTCTCATCAGCCCTCATTGTTCGTCATGATCAGAGAGTTCAGTTTTATCCCATGCTTTTTTTGGTAACAGTCCAGCTGGCCTTGGTGAGCTCCCAGTAGATCAGCTCCACTGTCTCAGTGGGTGGGTGCACCCCTCATGGTCCCGACTTCTTTGCTCATGTTCTCCCTCCTTCTGCTCCTCATTGGGACCTTGGGAGCTCAGTCCAGTGCTCCAGTGTGGGTCTCTGTCTCTATCTCCATCCCTCGCCAGATGAAAGTTCTAAGATGATATGCAAGATAATCGTCAGTATTGCGCTAGGATGGGGTCATTTCAGGTTCCCTATCCTCAGCTGCCCAAGGAACTAACTGGGGACCTCAGCTTGGGCACCTGGGAGCCCCTCTAGGGTCAATTCTCCTGCCCACCCTAAAGTGGGTCCCTTAACTAAGAATTGTGGTTCCGTGCTCCCCTATCCAACCTTCCTTTATCCCGATCCTCCTATTTCCCCAAGTCCCCCCTCCTTCCCTTCTACCTTTTCTCTCCCCATCTCCCCTTACCCCCTTCCCACCCCACCCCCAAGATCCCACTTTTCTCCCCGGCAATTTTGTCTACTTCCCTTATCCAAGAGGATAACGATATGTTTTTCCTTGTGTTCACCTTCTTACTTAGCTTCTTTAGGTTCGCCAATTGTAGATTCTGTGACCCCTATTTATGGCTAGAAACCAATTATGAGTGAGTACATCCCATGTTCTTCTTTTTGGGTCTGGGATACCTCACTCAGGATAGTGTTTTCTATTTCCATCCATTTGCATGCAAAATTCGAGAAGTCATTGTTTTTTACCGCAGCGTAGTACTCTAGTGTGTATATATTCCATACTTTCTTCATCCATTCTTCCATTGAAGGGCATCTAGGTTGTTTCCAGGTTCTGGCTATTACAAATAATACTGCTATGAACATAGTTGAACAAATGCTTTTGACATGTGATAGAGCATCTCTTGGGTAAATTCCCAAGAGTGGTATTGCTGGGTCCAGGGGTAGGTTGATCCCGAATTTCCTGAGAAACCGAACCTAACCAAGGAAGTGAAAGATCTATTTGACAAGAACTTTAAGGCATTGAAGAAAGAAATTGATGAGGATACCAAAAAATGGATGGACATCCCTTGCTCTTGGATTGGGAGGATCAACATAGTAAAAATGGCAATTCTACCAAAGGCAATTTATAGATTCAATGCAATCCCCATCAAGATCCCATCAAAATTCTTTACAGATCTGGAGAGGACAATAATCAACTTTATATGGAAAAACAAAAAACCCAGGATAGCCAAAACAATCCTATACAATAAAGGATCTTCTGGAGGCATTACCATCCCTGACTTCAAACTCTATTACAGAGCTACAGTAATGAAAACAGGGTGGTACTGGCATAAAAACAGAGAAGTCGACCAATGGAATCGTATAGAAGACCCGGATTTTACCCCACAAACCTATGAACACCTCATTTTCGATAAAGGAGCTAAAAGTATACAATGGAAGAAAGAAAGCATCAACAAATGGTGCTGGCACAACTGGATGTCAACCTGTAGAAGAATGAAAATAGACCCATATCTATCACCGTGCACAAAACTCAAGTCCAAATGGATTAAAGACCTCATTATCAGCCCGAAAACACTGAACCTGATAGAAGAGAAAGTGGGAAATACCCTACAACAGATGGGCACAGGTGATCGCTTCTTAGGTATAACCCCAGAAGCACAGGCATTAAGGGCAACATTGAATAAATGGGACCTACTAAAACTGAGAAGCTTCTGCAAAGCAAAGGACACTGTCACTAAGACACAAAGGGAACCTACTGACTGGGAGAAGATCTTCACCAACCCCGCAACAGACAAAGGTCTGATCTCCAAAATATATAGAGAACTCAAGAAACTAGACTTTAAAATGCTAATTAACCCAATTAAAAAATGGGGCACTGAACTGAACAGAGAATTCTCAACAGAATAACTTCAAATGGCCAAAAGATACTTAAGGTCGTGCTCAATTTCCTTAGCAATCAGGGAAATGCAAATCAAAACAACTTTGAGATACCATCTTACACCTGTCAGAATGGCTAAAGTCAAAAACAACAAGGATAGCCTTTGCTGGAGAGGCTGTGGAGGAAGGGGTACCCTCATCCATTGCTGGTGGGAATGCAATCTTGTGCAACCACTGTGGAAGTCGGTGCTTTATTCTTAATTCGGTGAGATAATAGAATAAATTACTCTGGTTTCAAGCACACATAATTTCAAGTGTATCTTTTTATGGTTATTGAGACTACCACCAAATGTCCTTAATATAAAAACAAGCATAAGAGCCCAAATTCACTTCCTACAAACTCCTATTTATAAGCTTTGAGTGTTTACAATTTAATAGTTTCAAATGTTTATGGTGTCTTTCAAAAAAATGCCTTAAACCGTTTTTCCCTCTACTGATGGTGTGCTTTATTAAAAATTCAATAATTGAATTTCAGCAGCAGAGGCTGTAAAATACTATATTGCATTTATGGTGAGGCATAAAGATCCTTTTTGGCTAACACTGCCATCCAGAAAATTATTTTTTTATTATTTAGATGTTTTGAGAGGTTTTTAATAATGTGGTTATTAGGTCAAATATGACCAAGGGAAATTCTGATTTTAATAAAGACTCTAAAACCACATTTACTTAATAGAGATAGAGTCTTTTAACCACTGGATAATACAGTCTCTAGCACTTGCTTCTGCTTTCACTAATAGGAACTGTGTACTAAGAAAATAGTGTAGAAAATAAGGCAATATTAGATTATCTAAATGACTTTGAGATAAATATGTTTTAAGTATTTTTAACAAAATTCACTTATTTTTCTTCATGGCCGCTGTGTAACATAAAATGTCTTTTCTATGATTAGTCATACTTTTCAGACAGGATATCACACTGTAGCTCAGGCCACCCTGGGATTCACTATGTGGGGAAAAGAAATTCACTAGGTAGTGAAGACTAGTCTCAATCCTCCTGCCCCACATTCCTGAGTACTATGATAGTCACCATACCCAGTATTTATATTAAAATATTATAAGCAATTTTTCAATTAATTCCAAAAGGAAGGGATTATGTGGTACTAAGGGATTTATGAAACGAAATCAAGACATTTAAATATCAACATACTACTATTTGATATTAGTCCTAGGGTGATTATTAAGGACAACTCTCAGTGACTCAGCCCTTCCCAAAGCCTCGGGGAGATTTCCCCCACACAGTTTTAAAGTATTGATGTATCCCAGAAAGAAAAAAAAAACCCTAAGTTTTCAAGCCCTTCTTTCTATCCACTTTCTAGGATTCTGTAAAAATCCAGTCTCCTTCCAAATCCAAATACCCTCCTAGATTCAGAAACGGAAAAGCAGACAGGAGAGAGTCAGTCTTTCACTTCCCGTTGGGTATTAGTGTGGCTCTCCACCTGCCTCTGTCTTTTTATAGTTCTTCATCCAACATTTCCTCTTTCCAGAATTTTTCAATTTTCCTTACATGGCTCCTATTTCCATGGAGCATTAGGATTACAAGATAAAATATGTTTCCTATCCAAAAGCTTTATCTTTTTTCTTTTATTGAAAATTGATTTTATTTTCATTGATGCTCTCCCCACACTACTTTTCCCAGTTTCTCCCCACCTTCCCTCTCATCCAGAGCTATGCATTTTCTGACTCTCATTAGAAAATAAACAGGCATCTGAGAGATACCAACAAAATAAGACAGCTACAAACACATTAGAAGCGCACAAAACAAAAAACTAGGAGTTCAAGTAAAGATACAATGCCAGCTATAGGAGAAGAAACTCACTCTTAAAGTAAAGATACAATGCCAGCGGTAAAGAAACTCACTCTTTTAAGTAAAGATACAATGCCAGCTATAGGTGAAGAAACTCACTCTTAAAGTAAAGATACAATGCCAGCGGTGAAGAAACTCACTCTTTTAAGTAAAGATACAATGCCAGATATAGGTGAAGAAACTCACTCTTTTAAGTAAAGATACAATGCCAGCTATAGGTGAAGAAACTCACTCTTTTAAGTAAAGATACAATGCCAGCTATAGGTGAAGAAACTCACTCTTTTAAGCACTCAGGAACCCACAAAAACAAAAAAACAGGAAGACATAATGCATTTGCAAAGGACCTAGACCGGGGAGTAATAAAAGTAAAATTCGAAAATGGTAAAAAAAAAAAAAAAGGAAGAAAAAGCCCTGACACAGCATTATGAGTTAAGAAGCCTGAAAAGATGATGTTGAGTTCATTTTCTATTGTTCATCTGTTGAAATTTGCAGGCAAACGTACGACTCTAGAAAAAAAAAAACCTATACTGATTGAGGTAATCTAGATCCAAAAAAGAAAATTACACTATGTGCTTACTCATAAGTGGCTTCCACACATAAAGCAAAGAAAAAGCAACCTACAGTCCACAACCCAAGACAGCCTAGACAACAAAGAGGCTTCTAAGAGAGACATACATGGATTGACACAGGAAGGAGAAAAAGACAAGATCTCCTGAGTAAACTCAGAGCATGGGGGTCACAGGAGTGGTTAAAATGGGAGGGGAAGGAAGGGAGCAGAGCAGAGAAAAATATATAACTCAATAAAAACAATAATAAAATAAAATGAAAAGCGTAGCTCCTGCCAGGTGGTGGTGGTATAAGCACCCAGGAGGCAGATACAAGTTGATCTCTGTGAGTTTGAAGTCAGCATCTTTTTACAAAGAGAGTTCCAGGATAACCAAGTCTGTAGAGTAAAACTCTGTCTCAAAAAAACCAAACAAACAACAACAAAAAAAAAATAAAAACCAAACAAACAAACAAAAGAGTGATTCATTTCTCCAGTGAGAATCCCTTGGGGGGAAAAAATTCCACTTGCATGTATTATCAATGAATTGTAGAAAACCTCTGATTCAGGGTGGAGCCTGTGATCGCTTCTCCTTTCAACTTGAGGATCCCATACGGTGCCCATCCATGCAGTCCCTACTGATGCTGCCTCACTCAGTCTCTGGGACTGCAAATGTCCATCAGTCCTCTTGATTTAGAGGGTCTTGTTTCCTTGGTATCTTCCATTCACACTAGCTTTTATCTTCTTTCAGCTTCTTATTCTACATGGTTCCCTGAGCTCTAGGGGAAGGGATTTGATGGAGATATCCCATCCCATGTAGAGCTGATGTCCCAAGGTCTCTTGCACTCTACATAAAATCTGGCTGTGTGTCTCTGGATTTGTTCCCATCTGCTGCAGAGGGAAGCTTCTCAGATGATGGGTGAGCAAGGCACTGATCTATGAGTATAACAGAATGTCATCAAGAATCATTTTAGTGCTGTGTTCCTTTAGCAAAACAGTAGTATTTGGTTTTGCCCTATGTACCTGTGCCATCTTAGTTCAGGCCTTGCTTACCCAAGCAGCACTGATTATGCATTCCATCTTGTGGACTGTACCTATGTTAAGTGTTCTACTGGTTGCTTACTCTTACAAACTATGTACCATTGCACCAGCATATCTTTCAGGCAGACCATCACTGTAGGTTGAAGGGGTTGTAGTTAATGTTTATCTTTCTCCTTTGGTAGTGTGCAGAATGCTTTCCTGTACCAGAGGTCTAAACCATAGGGATGAAGGCTTTGGGTAAGAACCATCTCGAACTCTCCATGTTCAATGAGTTGTGTAGGTGTTGTCTTAAACAATGGGGCCTTACTGTCAGTTTGTGGAGAGTAACCTACAGTCTTGACAATAGCTTGGCTTTGGGGGCACTCTCATAGGACCCCTTTGACCAACAACTCAATTAGATGTGACTCAATCCAGGGAATGGAAGCTTCATTTAGTGACAGGCAATATCCAGTTAGGGCTTTGTCCCTCCCATTATTTGATGATTTCATTTAGATCACCTTCATATATGAATAGAAGCTTCTACTCTATTGAGTGTCCATACTACCTCTCAAACGGTCCTTAAAAGAAAATTTATTTCCCCATATTCCCTCCCTAGTTCTCTTTTTCTGTCCTCCTCCATGTTTGATTCTCCTATTCCTGTCCTTTCACCTTCACCCCAGTCCTGTCCATTTATAACTATCTATTACATTTTTTCTATGTAACTCTGTCCATTACCCCCAGTCACTTACTCTATATGCAACCTCTCTAGTTAGACACATTCAGATTGGTTGTCATTGGCTTAACAGTTAGTATCTACATATAAGGAAATATACAGTATATTTATAATTCTGAACCTGGGTTACCTCATTCAGGATAATTTTTTCTATCTTCATCAATTTACCTGTGAATTTAGTGATTTTGTTTTTTAAGAGCTGAATAATATTCCATCATATAAATGTAGCAGATTTTTTTATTCATCTTCTGTTAGGGACATCTAGATTGCATCCAATTTCTAGCTATCATGAATAGAGAAGAAATGAACATGTTTGAGCAAGTGTGTCTCTGTGGTAAGATGAAGCATACTTTGGGTATATGCCCAAGAGTATTGTAGCTGGGTCTCAAGGTAAATTGATTGTGAAATTTTCAACAAAAAAGTTTATAGATAAAAATAGATAATACATGCTTTTTCAGACCCAGGCCAGCTGGCCTTGGTGAGTTCCCGATAGAACATCCCCATTGTCTCAGTGTGTGGGTGTACCTCTCGCGGTCCTGAGTTCCTTGCTCGTGCTCCCTCTCCTTCTGCTCCTGATTTGGACCTTGAGATTTCTGTCCGGTGCTCCAATGTGGGTCTCTGTTTCTGTCTCATTTCATCACCTGATAAAGGTTAATATTCAGGAGAATGACTATATGTTTGTCTTTGGATTCACCTTCTTATTTAGCTTCTCTAGGAACGTGAATTATAAACTCGATGTCCTTAAATAAATTTAAAAAAATAGTTAATACAGGCCAAATCACTTTCAGGACCTCCTCTCTGATACAGGATTCCATTATGATTTTTCTAGATAAAACTTTAGTCACTTGTCCTTTGTAAAATAAATAAACAACAAAAATACTGTTGCTTTTATAGAACTTTAAGTACTTGCTTATGCAAACCATGGATTTTCGAATGGAGGTGGGTAGTAGGTATGACTATGAAGCCCTGTAATTCTTTTGCATAGGCTGTAACACCCAGCAGGTTGCCAAAGGTAAGCACAATTCTCACTGTTCATTACAAAGAGAGGTTATATGAATACTCTCACCTCCAGTGATAATGTAATATTGTGAGTTGTGGGACATTAAAAAAAATGCAAAGGCACTGGTATCCTTTCTATAGTCTCGGCATGCCAAGAGAATATGTCACATCAGCAATATATTGTTGTGTCTTCAAGTCTCCCCCATAAGAAATGAATGCTGAATCATTTTGAGTAAAAAAAAAAAGTTTTGACACCCCAGGAGTAGGGGGTAATTTCATATTAGGATTCTCATCTACAATATCTAGAAGGGAGGGAGCAAGGGAGGGAGGGAAGGAAGAAAATAGGTAGACATAATCTGACTAAGGTCTAATTAAATTACTCATCAGGCAATATCTTGAATATGAGTTTTATCTTGGAAGACTTTGCTGGCACAACAGCCCTAGAGGGACAGTGGCTACAACAGTGGTGAAAATATAATCAGTAGCCATGCTGTCCTCAGAGTTCTGGGCACCAGCATTCCTATTTTTGTTTCATTTAGGGTTTCCACTTCCTTCATGCAAACACATGGGCATGAGAAATAGTAATGACAGTTTTATAAGGTAGCAGCCATGGTTCTGGAAGAGTTCTGCAGTAAGAAGTTGCTGCCACAATTTACAGTTAATGTCAGAAGCATTTTCAGATAAACGAAAAAGGCTGTGTGGTATCAGTAAGAGAGGTGCCATGATTTGTATATTTGTTCCCTCCAAATTGATGTTTAAGCTTACCGACCATTGTGATAGGCATTAAGAAGTGGAATCTTCAAGAAGTTCTTCAACGGTTTTGCCCTCAGGAATGAATAAGTGTTATAGCTGTGAGAACTGGCTCATTGTCAAAGCAGGACATCCCTTTTAAAAAGAAGAATACACCTACTTTCTTTTCTTTCTTACTCTATCTTTACACTGTGATCATATGATGCTTTCTGCCAGATTTTAATGCAGCAGACCCTCACCAGATGCCAGGAATTTCTCTTTGGACTTCCCGGTCTATCAAATTGAAAGGTTACATATTCCTGATTAGTATCAGTCCCCCAATGTGTGGTATCCTCTTACAGCAATAGAAAATGGTTAAGGAAATGGTAAAATAGAAGGGCCTAGATATTACAGGAAATGCCATTGCTAGAGCTAAAGGATCATGGAATGACAATATAACATTTTTGTTAAAGCACAGAAATAGGGGGTAAACACTTAAGATAGTAAAAGAAAAGTTTCCCATTGTCCACACCTCTATCCTTGCCCAACCCCCAGCCTAAGAAACAGAAGTAACAGAGGTAGTCACTGTGTAGAAAAAGGAATGTAGTAAGATTGCCATTTTTACTATGTTAATTCTACCTACCCAAGAGCACAGAAGATCTTTCCACTTTGTGGTGTCTTCTTCAACTCCAAAATATACAAGAACTCAAGAAATTTGTTATCAAAAGAACAGATAACCCAATAATAATAATAATAATAATAATAATAATAATAATAAAATGGAGTATAGACCTAAACAGAGAACTCTCAACAAAGGAAACTAAAATGGCTGAAAGACAATTAAGGAAATATTCAACACCCTTAGTCATCGGAGAAATGCAAATCAAAACAACTCTGAGATTCCATCTTATACCTGTAAGAATGGCCAAGATCAAAAACACTGATGACAACTTATGCTACAGAAGATGTGGGGTAAAGGGAACACTTCTGAATTGCTGGTGGGAGTGCAAGCTGGTACAGCCCCTTTGGATGTCAGTGTGGGGATTTCTCAGAAAATTAGGAAACAATCTACCTCAAGACCCAGCAGTAACACTTCTGAGGACATACCCAAAGAATTTTCAATCATACTACAAGGACATTTGCTCAGTTATGTTAATAGCAGCATTGCTTGTCATAGCCAGAACGTGGAAACAATCTAAATGTCCCTCAACTGAAGAATGGATAAGGAAATGTGGGACATTTACACAGTGGAGTACCACACAGTAGAGAAAAAAAATGGCATCTTGAAATTTGCAGGCAAATGGATGAAGCTAGAAAACATCATATTGAGTGAGGTAACCCAGACTCAAAAATACAAATATTATATGTAATCACTCTTAAGTGTTTTTAAACATAAAGCAAAGAAAACCAGTCCACAAATCACAATCCCAGAGAACCTAGACAACAATGAGGATTCTAAGGGAGACATACATAGATCTAATTTATATGGGAAGTAGAGAAAGATAAGATCTCCTGAGTAAATTGGGAGCATGGGGACCATGGGAGAGGGTTGAAGGGGAAGGGAGAGTAAGGGAGGGGAGCAGAGAAATGTATAGTTCAATAAAATTAATTAAAAAAAACAATAAAAGCCACAAGTTTCCTTGAATATAAAAAAAGAAAGAAAGAAAAAATAAAAAGGAACGTGAGGGAAGGACTAAAGTTGACCTTAGACCCTAGGGTCAGACACAGTAACTCTAAGCTGACCAGTGTGGGCAGATGATTTCAGAGCACTCAGCACCAGACTGCCATGTAGACACAGGTTGGAGGACATTCTGCAAACACAGGGTCCTCAAAACAAGCCAAATAAACAGCTTAGGGAATTAGTAACTACCAGAGATAATTGTATTACAAATATTCTTCCTGTTGAGATGAAATGACATTTGCAAAAATAAAATATGCAATTTTTACCTATAAAGTGAAGATGGAATTTTCTAGATCTGTAACAATGGTGAATAAATGCCATCTAACACTGGAACAAGAGTTGATAGAGATACATTTGAACAGGTATTTCTGCAATGATATTAATGGACAGAAAAAAATAAAAAGTTCTAATTTTGACATAGCTACAAAAACTGGGGAAAAGGGGTGAAAATATAAAAATTAAAGGAGATTCAAACAAATAAAATTAGAATGGAAAAAGTTATTACAACCGATTTCACAGGAATACAAAAGATCATAAAAGGTGGTTATGAACAATTATATGCCCCAAAATGGAAAACCTAGAAGAAATGGATATATTCCTGACACAGACAACCTTCTAAGATTGAATTCTGGAGAAACAGAAAAGTAAAATAAATCAATAACAAGAGAGATTGAATCAGTATTAAAAAGTCTGCCAGGAAAGAAATTCTGGGCCCTGAAGACACTGCTAAATTCTACTAAGAATATGTAGTATTTTTTTAAAAGTTTATTTTTATCTGACACGTAAAAGTTGTACATATTACAAAGGCATAGAGCAAATTTTCTAACTATATATGTTACATAATATTCCAGTCAGGTTATAGATATTTACCTCATCCATCATTTATCATTTCTTTATGGTAAAAGCATTCAGAGTTCTTTCACATAGATTTGTAATGTTTTTTTGTTCCTCACAGACATATTTGTTGCTTATAGTCAACATATATTACAATAGCAAATACCAGCTTCTTATTTCTGTTTGTAGCTTGATAAGCCACTTTCATGTTCCTTAGCAGCTCTGGAAAACATAGGTTTATACTCAACTGTATAGTATAAAATCAACTTTTCAAGGTTCCATATATGAGACAGAGCATGAAGTACTGCTCTCTATGTGTCTCCCTCCACCAACCTGCTTTGTGCACTGCTGAAGACTGGACCTTACACCTTGCACCTCTGACACAAAAGTACACCAATGAATACAACCCAACCTCCTGACTCAAGTCACTTAACAGGATGACCTACAGCTCCCACCCACCCCCTGCCATGTCATAAAGAACATTATATTCTTTTTCTTAAAAAAAAACATAGCATTTCTGTTTTATATATTCAATATATCTCTTTGCTATTTGTTGTTTTGTTTCATTTCTTGGCAAATTGGCCAGCAATAAAGAAAGACTACAAAGGTCTACTCAACGTACAGATTTCATTTGCTTTGGGTACTGTCTTAGTCACTATCCTAGTGCTGTGAAGATACACCATGACCACAGCAACTCGTATTAAAGAAAGAATTTAACTGGGGCTTGTTTACAGTTGCAGAGATGTAGTCACTGCCATCATGGTAGGCAGCATGGTGGCACACAGGCTGACATGGTGATGGAGAGGTAACAGAGTTTTCTACCTGTGGATCTGCAAGCAGCAAAAAGAGAGACACAGTGCATCTGCCTTGGGCTTCTGAAACATCAAGTCCCCAGTGACAAGCTTCCTCCAGCGAGGCCACATCTCCTATAGCTTCTCAAATAGTACCCCTCACTGATGACTAAACATTTGAATAAATGAGCCTCCAGCTATTTTTATTCTAACTAACACAGACACATACTAAGTAGTTGTGTTGCTAGTTCTGTTGATGAAATTTAAGGTTACAGTCTGTGCACCAACAAACCAGATTCAGCCACCTATCTTCAATAAGCCAATTAAATGAACCAATTAATAATGAAAAGCAGACTAAGGAAGAGGTTCACAGAATTCCAAATACTACCCTAAGCCCATCTATAGGAGTTCTGACATGAGGTAGGCTTTGAATAGACAGCAAAAGTAAGAGAGACTCAGTGCTTATGAACCTAACCCCATGTTTCCAGGGCCATTTTCACACAGCTTGGGCTCCAGAATGAACTTTTTTTCCTCTAAAGTGAAAGCTGTGGGTTGTTGTTGTTGTTGTTATTTCTGTTTTTGGATTTGTGAGTCAACATATAAAAAGGGAGCTATTACATCCCACAAATTTAAAAAGTCATTGAAATTACCATGAAAAATTACTTGTCAGTTAATTTGGTAACCTAAAAGAAATGGACAAATTCCAACAATATATGCACCTCACCATGACTAAACCATGGGAGAAACAGAAACACACATCAGACTAATCGCAAGGGACAAACTTAAATCAGTATAATGCTCCTGTTAAGGAGACGCTTAGAACCAATGGTTTCCATGTTGATTTGTACCAAAAACTTAAAGAATACCAATTATCTGTATGATATTCAGACAACAGAGAAGACTTTTCCCATGCAGATTTGATGAGAACCAGCACTATCCTCATATGGATAAAAAAGCACATAATATAACAGAAAGAAAAGGAGACCAAAGAGTGAAAGACTGAAAACTAAAGTACTCAAGCACAAACACACACCATAGACTAAATAATATCAGTAACTGAAACGCAATAGCACATTCAAAAGGTTGTTCATGAATTAATAGTGATCCAGTATGCCGCACATTAGTACAATGTCAGTTTATAATATGAAAAGGAATAAATCTGATATAGCATGTCAACAAAATGCAGAATAATTATCCATATGATAATTTTAATAGGGAGACAAACGACACTGTACAAAATACAACAGTCATGATTTTGTAAAATGGTAGATATCTTAATGGTATTATTATAACAACCATTTCAAAATTCATAGCAAGACATAATACTGTACATGATAAATACATATTTTTGTCATCTACTCTACAGAGACACAGACAGGGAAGAACATGAGGATAGATCTAGAAATAGTGACCAGGTCTTGAAATATGTGTAAGAAACTCACTGACAATATCATCATCTTCAAAAAGATCTTCGGGGAGGATTACAATTTCCAAAGGTTAACCAGACTGAGTCAAAGATATATCCTGTTATGATTTATTGTCTATCATTGGAAAGGGAATTTTTTTCTAGGAAGTACAATCTGGAAGACTGATTAAGCATGAGAAACAGATGGTTTGAAATTGTCTGAGATAGCTATCATCTTTATACTTAGGTTATAGATGGCATGAACTATCAAGACAAAATGTAACCAAAGAATCAGATTTGTGCATAATGAGGGGGCAGGGTTGCTTGGGGAAATGACACTCTTCATATGCCCTGTAAATGACACAATTAGAAATGTTTTACATGGTATTCAGTAGACTTAATCAGAAGAGTCATTAGTAAATTCAAATGATTTAATTTGTCAATTCAAGATGAAAATCTATGTTGAGAACATTCTCAGAATAGAGATGAAATCCACATTTTAGGTGTATTTAGGTATGTATTTAGGTAGGTTCTTTTGCTTTTTCAGCTGTTTTATTTATTTGTTATTTATTATTTATTTTCTTTTGGTTTCTTTGCTTTTCATATTTGCCTGTTTGTTTTCTAAAGAGAGACAGAATGAGGGTGGGGGTGGATTGATGGGGAGGTGGGATCTGGAAGGAGATTAGGGAGGGAAAATCGTGATGAGAATATTGTGTGACTTTTAATAAAATAAAATAAAACTCTAAGAAGAAATAAAAAGAACACGTGGAAGGTAAAAAATGTTCCTAGGCTGATTTACTACAAATAAAATGAAGAAGAAGTAGGGAAACAAAGGGAACATGCTATAAAGAAATGGGCACTGACATCAGACAACTTGAATTTGAGGCAGAAAGCTGAATTTTGAAAGTTGTGACCAAGAACACTTAGTCAATCAGTTCACCTTCATATGAGAATGATGCAGTAGCTCATTTGTCTTCCACATTTCAAGCACTGTTCTGCCTCTCTCTCTCTCTCTCTCTCTCTCTCTCTCTCTCTCTCTCTCTCTCTCTCTCTCTCTCTCTCTCGGGAGTGGGTGTTTTGTTTTGTTTTGTTTCTTGAAAAAAAAAAACAGCCCTTCTTCAGTATAGCATGTCTCTCAAGCACCAGGTGGCTAAGAGAACCATGACAGTTTGGACAAAAACTTTAGGGGCAAAATTTCTCTCTAGCACTTACACATCCAGGGATTCCTCAGTGAAAGGAAGCAAGAAAATACCATTCCTAAATGTGTGGACTATAATCGGAACAATAGACTGAGATGGAGACTGATCCCAGGCAGATGCTGACAAGCGCTTTGGAACTGATGATTAATGATTTTCAGCTTCCGACTACACTCATGTTGGCCTCTCTGTCCGTCTTCTAGATCCTTGAATGCTGCAAGCAAATATTTTCTTGAAGAAGGAGGTATCTCAGGAAGCCATAGCTGTTACTCGATCTACCAGGAACTCCGGTCCAGGGAAGCAAGTACTAACCAATAGTAACTAATGAGTTCTACCCTCGGGGTGTCCAGTCTCTTGTAGGCTGATTTTAAGGGGATTGTGATAGCCTGCTAGGGGTCCACAGCAAGATCTGTTCGCTGTTGCCACAGGGTAACTTCGTCATCACGGCTTTGGAAACTTGACTTTATTCTTTCTTAATCCTATTTTTCCAAATTCTTTATTTAAGCATTCTAGAGTCTTTTAAAGAGTTTCCATGCACGCAAATATTTATCATTAGGCTTATTTAGGGGCAAATTCAGACAGAAAGCACTAATAATAAATCATCTAGGAATCCATCTTCATAAATAAACCCCATTGCTGATAAACAAAAATTAAGTATTGTAGATGGAGGCAGCTAAACCAAAACAGCTTTTCAGCGAGATTCCCTTGATTTTTGAAAGACCCAACCAACCAGTACTTTTGGTGACTTTCTTCCTGGGCGTGGACCAAGCCACGCCCATCTGTCTTTTAGACTTGACACTAAGTGGATGTAGGGATTGTTGCGTATGGTAATCAGACTAAGAAAGGCCTGCCCTAGACTTTTGGGTATCCTTTTCTTTTTCAGCTCGTTTAAATAAAGCCTGACCTGTTCAGTAGTGAGCCCGATGCCTCTCCAACATCAACCAGAACACTTTTCTGCTCAGCGCTTTCTTGCGCCCCTCCTGGTGGCCCTGATGTCTACATCTTCTGACGCCTGTGGTAAGCCACCATGGTTTCCAAACATGCAGCTCAATGGCGATCCTAAAGACAGTTATGGGACTGGGGAAAAAGTGGAATACTCATGTAGACCAGGATATACACGACGACCTACTGTCAACATCTCCAGTGTGTGCACTGCAGACGGCCAGTGGTCACCCATTTCAAAGGATGCTTGTTACAAAAAATCATGTCCAAGGCAAGAAGATCCCGTAAATGGTCAAGTAAACTACCTGAATGGAAGTTCTGAATTTGGTACACAAATTCAATATACTTGCCATGCTGGCTTTGTCTTAATTGGTGACGGAATTCTATATTGTCTTCTTGCAGGATCAGATGTACAGTGGAGTGCTGATCCCCCAATATGTACAAAAATTTTATGTCAGCCACCTCCAAATATAAAAAATGGAGAATTTTTCCCAAGTCACAAAGACGTATTTGAATACCATGAAGTGGCAACTTACCAATGTAACCGTGTTCCTCCTGGTGAGGATGAACTGTCCCTTGTTGGTGAGAGACAGATCTATTGCTCTGAAAATAGAGAATGGAGCGCTAACCCTCCTGAGTGCAAAGTGGTCAGATGTCCATATCCCGTAATTCAGAACGGGAGACAGACGTCAGGATTCAGTAAGAAATACTCCTATAGAGCAAGGGTTATGTTTGAATGTAACCAGGGGCTTTTCCTTCATGGCAGCGACACTGTCATGTGTGAGGGTAATAATACATGGCAGCCACCAATTCCAATATGTCGGAGTGAGCCCCCTCCTCCCCCACCTCTCCTTTCTCCCCCTCCTGCAATACCTTCCAGCACAAGTGTTCTGAGCTCTATCAAAGGAGAAGCATTTGGTTTTGGAGATTTAAACGGATGGATCATCTCTCTGATAATGATGGCTGTGTTAGAGCTACAGTAATTTGCACTGCTCATTCTGACATTTTCATAGAGCGAAGAAGAAAAGAATAAACTGGAAATGTCAGCTGCCAGAATAAATAAGTTATTCTAAGCACAGCAGGCTGAATGGTTTTCATACCCTGTTTTATTGGTGTAGGAGCATCTTTTTTCTATGTGTTTCTTTCATTGGTTAAATAAAGAGACTGCCTTGGCCTTTTGATAGGGCAGAAAATTAGGTGGGTGGAGTAGACAGAACAGAATTCTGGGGAGAAGGAAGTGTGGCAGATGCCATGCCTCTCCTCTCTGAGACAGATGCTGGTTAGACTCATACTGGTAAGCCACAGTCAAGTGGCAATACAAATGAATGGAAATGGGTTAATTAAGAAGTGAGAGTTAGCTAATATGAGGCTAGAAATAATGGGCCAGGCAGTGTATAAATGAATGTAATTTGTCTGTTGTTATTTCAGGGTATAAGCTAGCCAGGCGGCTGGGAGCCAGGTGGTGGGAAGAAGCCCACCACTCCTTTTACAAAATTTTATATTCTATCATTTTAGTTCTATTAAAACATCTTCAGATATACAATAACTGTACTGTAATTTCACTCTTGTAGCTGCAACTGTTTTTCATAATGGGAATGCAATGGGGGCATAATGTAGTTTGAATGTAGTTATTCTTTGAAGTTGGGTTAGGAACATATTTACTATTTGCCCTTAAATAAAACACACACACACACACACACACACACGACTTTTTGGTAGCCTCAATATATAGAAATTGTATGACCTGCGCACTACCCAGTTCAAAATAAAACTGTCTTTCATTCATTAATGATGATTTCAGGATTATTTGTACAAACACTGATGCTAACTCTTTACTTTCAATTCTTTATGTGTGAAAACTTTAAGATCACAATTTTCATTGAAGAAAGCACTTACAAGTATGAATACTCTGAGTCAACTTTTATTCATTAAAACCAGAAAATCTGCAAAGCGAGACTAGGACATGTTTGGCTTCCTTGGCTAGGAATATTGCAAAATTTTCATAAATTAGTCAGTGACTTTCTTTTTCATTTCTGTAGTTTTGTAATATCATTACTGCTTACTTAAGGAAGCTTAACTGTATCTTACTAGTTTGTACTTCAATAAATGTCAATAAACATCATGCATGCCACTATGAGTTAGCACAACCCTGAAATCTATAAAAGTATTGGCTCTCATTTCCAAGTGAATGACTCAACCCTCCTCATATTTTCCATAAAAAATATTTCATATATTGAGTAACCCACTCTTAAGACCTGGCTATGGGTAGTTCTTAACTATCTTAAACGGAATCTTGTTTTAAACAAGTCATCAATAAGTAGGTAGTTTCATATAGAACAAATTCAAATAAACCGAAGTTGTACCAGAATCTAGTCCACTTATAACATCTTGGCCATTAGAAGCCCTCAGATCTGGAGTATCAATTCTTACCTCTTCTCATGAAATGCTGAAAATCAAGCAACATATTCCATAGAAAGCAACTTTACCTGGTGCACTATAAATGTGTTATTTTAAAGAATGAGAGACACAAAAATATTTCATATGAATGGTTATGCTCAGAGAGGTATCATTTTCCTCCTGTCTAGATGGTCTCTCCTGAGAAGACCAGGAGGAAGATAAAGGAGACTGCCTTTCTAATTCAAATCATATTCTTAAACCTTGAATTTTAAACATTTATACACACACACACACGTATGTGCCATGTATCACACATAGCTATTTATCTGCATAGGTTGGATCAAAAGTTTCTTTGAGAGGAATATGACTGAGATTAAAGAGTGACTCAAAATGACAGTGTTTCATGCATTCAGACATGTGGACCACACAATAGAAGTGCTCCTTCCTTGGGAACCCCTGAAGGCTCCTTAAGATTATAATATTGGAACAGAAATAAACAAGAATTCTGCAATCAGCTGAAATAAAGTTTGATATTACTGTTCTGATCTGATTTTCAAGAAAGTACTAATTATTAATAATCAAGAAATAGAGACGGAGCACAAGCAAGGAACTCAGGACCTCGAGGGGTGCACCCACACACTGAGACAATGGGGATGTTCTATTGGGAACTCACCAAGGCCAGCTGTCCTGGGTCTGAAAAAGCATGGGATAAATCCGTACTAGCTGAACATAGCGAACAATGAGGAATACTGAGAACTCAAGAACAATCGCAGTGGGTTTTTGATCCTACTGCACGTACTGGCTTTGGGGGAGCCTAGGCAGTTTGGATGCTCACCTTAGGAGACCTGGATAGAGGTGGGCGGTCCTTGGGCTTCCCACAGGTCAGGGATCCCTGATTGCTCTTCGAGCAGATGAGGGAGGGTGACTTGATCGGGGGAGGGGGAGGGAAATGGGAGGCGGTTGTGGGGAGGAGGCAGAAATCCTTAATAAATAAATAAATTAAATAATAATAATAATAATAAAGAACTAATAGAAAAAAATCTAATAACATTTAAACTGACTATTTTATGCTTAAAGTGAATTTATTCTTATACAAAATATATTTTTCCAGGCTGAAGATAAAATTTGGTGCTAAAATGCCATTCTAGCATGTGTAAGACTGAGTTTGAACCTAGCACTGAAAAAAATATTCCAATTAATTATTGGTATTTGAGGTTTTGTTTGATAAATGATTTACCTTAGTATAAAACACAATAATTTTCTGTTAAAAAAAAGTTCAAATCAAAGAAAAAAAGCATATTTGGATTAAAAACTTTTAAGAGCAAAAATACAACAAATCGGCAATTTTCATACACAGTGGCAGTAATTCATTTTATTGAAAACTGGCTCTTCAAATCTGTTTAGAATAAGACTTTACATCTGATCTTGGACATAGCGGTGCAGATCTCTAATTCTGTCTGCGTGTGAAGCTAAAGTTTCACCCCTATCGTAAAAGATCTCACAGACCTCAGAGTTTTCACACAGCGTTTTTATTAAGCTGAATAGGAACAGTGAGGAAAAGAAGTGATGGGAAAAAGGATAACATAAGATTTGGAAAAAGACATAAATCATTTTTTTCAAATGCAAAATGTAATTAAAGAAATCATAAAACTATTCGATCTGTAGAAGTTTAATAATTTGTTTAATATGAAGTATATAAGACATTTTTCTTTCACTCTTGTAGTCTAGGTGTATCTTAAACTCATAATCTTTATGACTAAACCCTCAAAATAGTAGGATTATTGGTGTGTGCTGCCACAGTTGGCTGTACAAAGAGTTCATAGACACTCTGAAGTGTTCAGTATAATTTATTTTTTTTAATTAAGGCACAAAACTATGCCTAAAAAACTTATCATAACTATGATAAATGAAAGCTTGAAAACCATGAAATGTTTTTAAGTGTTAATAGTTCTTTTCTAATCACCCGTAGATTGTTTTTTCTTTTTTTAAATTAATTTATTTATTTATTTATTAAAGATTTCTGCCTCCTCCCTGCCACCGCCTCCCATTTCCCTCCCCCCTCCCCAATCAAGTCTTCCTTCCTCCACAGCCCAAAGAGCAATCAGGGTTCCCTGCCCTGTGGGAAGTCCAAGGACCACCCACCTCCATCCAGGTCTAGTATGGTGAGCATCCAAACTGCCTAGGCTCCCACAAAGCCAGTACGTGCAGTAGGATCAAAAAACCCCAGTGTCATTGTTCTTGAGCTCTCAGTAGTCCTCATTGTCCGCTATGTTCAGCGAGTCCGGTTTTTTTTTTTTTTTTTTGATTTTCGAGACAGGGTTTCTCCGTAGCTTTTGGTTCCCGTCCTGGAACTAGTTCTTGCCAGGCGGTGGTGGCTCACGCCTTTAATCCCAGTACTCGGGAGGCAGAGGCAGGCGGATCTCTGTGAGTTCGAGGCCAGCCTGGTCTACAAGAGCGAGTCGGTTTTATCCCATGCTAATTCAGACCCAGGCCAGCTGGCCTTGGTGAGTTCCCGATAGAACATGCCCATTGTCTCAGTGTGTGGGTGCACCCCTCGCGGTCCTGAGTTCCTTGCTCGTGCTCTCTCTCCTTCTGATCCTGATTTGGACCTTGGATGAAGAACGTATGGAATATATACATATTAGAGTACTACTCAGTAGTAAAAAACAATGACTTCTTGAACTTTGCATGCAAATGGACAGAAATAGAAAACACTACCCTGAGTGAGGTAAGCCAGACTCACCCCTAGATTGTTAGTGTTATGATTTGAACAAGAAATGTTCCCAGCTGTCGTTTGTATTGAACATTTGTTTGACAGCTGATAATATTGTTTTGTAATATTCTGGAAACTTTATATGGTTGTGTCTAGCTGAAGGATATGTCATTAAAGGTATGGTTTTTTTTTTGGGGGGGGGATGACTGTATCACGTCCTAATGTTTTAAATGGATCTTAAGAAAATGAGACTACACAATTCAAATCATTTTGACAAAACAGATGTTTATTTCTGTATAAGAGTGTATACTGACACTTAAGCAAGCAAGCAGGGTAGGCTAAGCAAGAGAAAGTCTCACTGGGCTTCTAAGCCTAGTGCCATGGGGTCATCATTCTGAATGGTCAAATAACCCATACAGAAAACGGATGCCTGCAATTGGACTGTTGCTATGATCAAACCTGACCATATGGTCCTTAGGTATTGTTAGCAGTTTGCAAAGATTTGGAAATTTTGGAGGCACACATTAGAGAAGTCATAGAATATCATAAACAGAACGGACAATTCTTGGAGGTAAGACCAGAATGACATTAAAAAAAATTGACTAGTAGTGGCCTGTGAGACAGCAAGCACATCACATAAAGGTATTTGCCACATAAGCCTAGTAACCTGAATTTGATTACTTGGGCATACATTATGAGGGGGGGAAGAGAATTGGCTCAGCAAAACTGTCATTTACTGATGGACACATGAGCCATCCATGCTATGCTCCTGTGCTCAAAGATCTTGCTTCCTTTCAATCCACGTTGCTCTTCTCTCATCCCTTCTTTTTGGAATGAGACACTTCCCTTTGCTCCTTTATACCTTGGGATTATGTAACCTGTGTTTCATTTTACAGGAGCTCAGAGTTCAGAGATTGCCTGGAGTCTCAGAGGAGATTTTGACGTTAAGACTCTTGAATAATGTTGGAATTGTGAACACTTAGGGAACTCCCAGAGATGGACTAAATACATTTTGCAATACGATTTGGTGAGGAGTCAGCATAGAATATTAAGGTTTGAATAGGAAATGTCCCCACAGGCTCCAATGTTGAACACTTGGTTCCTAGCTCCTAACATTATTTTGAGAGGTTCTAGGATGTAAAATGAAACCTGTTGAAAGAAAATGGATCACAGGAGACCTTCGCAAATGAGATTTGGTCTCTGATGTTTCTTATCTATTGTGAAAAAATGAGTCCCATCTTCATAGTCTCCTGCAACAAAGATATTGTACCCAAGTTTCTGAAATCAAGCAGTCATAAGTTGAATCCTCCTAAAGTGAGCCAAAATAAATATGTTCACTTTTTAAATTATTTCAAGTATTTTATCATAGTTTAAATAGACTCATAATATATACATATTACACATGTAAATACAAACAGACCACATATGTGGTGTATGCATGTGTATGTGATAAGTGATGATAAGTGAATATATTAAACACAACTTTATAAAATACAAAGTTTAGGAATGAACTTCCATCTAATTCCCATGTCCACCTGAAGGTGACATTCTGCTGAGTACCATTGTTTATCTTCTCTCTTACTCTTCTGTTGAGAGAAGTTTCTGTCCTGCCCGTTACCACAGCCATTTAGTGCCAAATAAACACACAGAGGTCTATATTAATTATAAAGAGATTGGCCTATTAGCTCAGGCTTCTTACTAACTCTTGCAACTTTTATTAGCCCATAATTCTTGTCTGTGTTAGACACATGGCTTCGTACCTTTTTCAGCACATCTCGCTTGCTCTGTATCTGGCTTCCTTTGTGTCTGGGTGACGACTGTGGGCTAAAACTTTCCTCTTCCCATAATTCTCATTGCCATGCCTCTACTTCCTGCCAGCTTGCCATTACCCTGCCTATACTTCCTTCCTAGCTACTGGCCAATCAGCATTTTATTAAAACTAATACAAGTGACAGGATAAAAGACCACTGTCCCACAGCACTCTTCTTAGCATCACACTTCCATCCATTGTAAGAGATTCATTTAGAGACATAAGTGGATTTGGTACCCATATCATACCATATCATACAAATGAGTCCATGGAATCCCCTACTTTTTCTTATCTTTACATCCCTAGCAAACAAGTATAAACAGACCAGCAGCTATATCCTCAGGCTTCAGATGTGTTGCTAATGCTATGGCAGGAATGTGATCTCCAGTGATAGGCTTCCTTTCCAAGCAACACCCAGCTTGGCTCATTCTCAGACTACATATTTTTAATGGAATGGCATTCAGACATCCTGAGTATCTGTACAGATTGGAACTGTTTATCTCTAAACCAGAAACAATTGTTTGATGTTGAAGTATAGAGTCTGTACTTACTGTAGAAAACACACATACAAACCCCAAGTGAAATCCCAGTGGTTTTAAACACCTGCCATAAGAAGACACTGCTCCTGACATCATAACCTAGGCCCTCCATTCCCGAATGTGGGGAAGGACTCAGTGAAGTTCCACACCTATCTGATGAGCCACTGAGGCTACAACAAATTAGTCCAAACAAGGCAATACCTCATATCTGGTTATACTAAAGAAACAAAGAAATAAGAGAGAGTGGGGAAAGCATGGCAAAGAGGAAATAAAAAGAAACTCACTGAGGATATACAAATCTTCAAAGCCTAAAAAATTAAAATGTTTTTCTCTGTTGGTAGTCGTGAGATGTATACTCCCTCACCACCCTTCAGATATTCTGGAAATGGTGTCAGAGTCTGTAAAGAACATGGTGTTTCCACTCTTGATTAAAAGAAATCTATCCTAAGAGGGCTTGAGAACTGTGAACACAGGCGTTACTGACTGTACTCGGTGAACTGCTCATATTTTATCTTCTTTTGCCATCTATTTCTTTATCATGGGGGACCAAGGCACTTTGTTTTCCAAAGCATCTCCCGATTCTACTTCTTATCCTTAGTTCTCCATGAAATCAGACTGACAAGGGTTTTTAAGGAATGAAGTCTCTCCTTTCAAAAGAAGGCAGTTGTCGCGCAGTGAACCACTATGTTCCAGTGAGTGCTTTTCTCAACTTCACGAGTTTGTTGCTCTCGCTATGCATGTTCCGCAGTGGCAACCCCACCAACTTGTTTTCTGGGAAATATTTAATTGAATAACAGTGCTGTAGTCGAACACTTGAAATGACTCAGTGATAGCCACTCCTGGACACAGAAAATACTAGATACAGAAATGTATTATGTAGCACTTGAAAATACAATATTCCTGTGGGCTGAGAAAAAGTAGATTTATACGCAAAAAGGCTGTTTCTGGTGCTTTTGTGTGTTTTTTTAGCTAGCTCAAGACTAAAATATAAAAATTTTCAAAGCTAGTGTATTTAAATGAGCAGCAATTCACAGACAATCCACAAAGCCTATTGATTCAAAGCAACACAGGCTATTAGACCAAATGACTGGGGTAAAACCATAAGGAGCAGCTAGAACAGTGAGAGAAGAACACAAGAGATGCTCAGAAACACTGAAAAGTGGGTCAACATATCACAAGCTAAAAACCTCCCCCTTATGCCCCAAACACACTTCACAGTCACCATTCAAATGAGTTATAAGACTCCTGTTAGCATTATCCTTTTCCTATGCAATTAAATTGCTTTC
The DNA here is from genome assembly GCF_037038515.1 of Microtus pennsylvanicus. Classification (NCBI taxonomy): domain Eukaryota; kingdom Metazoa; phylum Chordata; class Mammalia; order Rodentia; family Cricetidae; genus Microtus; species Microtus pennsylvanicus. The sequence continues at coordinate 177,537,192 of NC_134579.1, read as the reverse complement.
AATCACAGTATTATTTGCCATATTACCACATTAAATTATTGTCAAGCCTTTTTCTTTAGGGTTAACAGTACCATGTCATTATAAAAATGAGTTCGAGGCCAACCTGGTCTACAAGAGCTAGTTCCAAAACAGGCTTCAAATCTACAGAGAAACCATGTCTCAAAAAACAAAACAACAACAAAAAGTTGGGGTTTTTTTGTTGCCTCTTGGCAAGCCATTTGACTTTTTAAAAAAGTCTTAGGAAGAAAAAGAAAAATAGAAATGATGCAACTATATTTTTATATCAAAAACTAGACAAAGTTTAAGTAAACATTTCCATTATGAAGCTTTAAATGATGTACCACAGAAGCTAAAATGAAACATAACTCACTTAGAATGTTCAACTCAGGGAAAATAGAGTTTTATTCTAACAAATGTGCCTATATTTGCTTTGTATAATAAAAAATATGTAAACATAAACATTAATAATCACATTAACTACACATGTATAATTATAATTGTTGGATAGATTAACATGAATATTAATTATATATATAATTGATAACACAAAAATAGACCTTTCTATATATGTGACTACATATAGTTTATATGTGTGTGCATATCATTTTTATATAGCTGTGCTTATTAGAAAATAAAGGTAAAATGAAAATGCTTTTTTACTGTATGAAGATCAGTTCCATATCTGGAATTCTGTAAGGCCCCACCATCTTTTAACCCAATGTTATTCTGGACTATTTATTCTTGGATAATCACATGGATTAAATAAATGTCTGGATATAAGAAAATGCACGAATCCCTGGTGCTGACAGTAGGAACATCAGCAATGATTCCCCACTCCACCCCTGGTCAGTATTTGGAGAAAGCTGCTCCAAACATGGTGTTTGAAGACAGGATCTGAGACAGAAGAACACTGGGCTCTGGTCAGAAAATCAGGTCCTTCCCTTGCCTAAATCGATCTGTCTTAATGTTTTAAACAGATTTACTTTCTTTCTCACATGGCTGTTTGTAACATTAAAAAGATACTCTGAAGACAACGTTGGCAGCCATCCTAAGACTGTTCATCTTATGCTTCAAAATAGGGTATTTCTCTGGCCTGGAACTCATCAATTAAGCTAGACCAGCTGGCCAGTGAGTCTCAGTGAGCCAAATATCCCTGATTTTCCAGAACTCGGATTATAAGCAAGTGCCATGGTGTCTGATCTTTAAAAAAAATTATCTGGTTTTCTGGAGATTGAACTCAGGACTTGTACAAGCTATTTCAAGAGCCTGTATATCTGTCAACAGGTTCTTGTTTGTATCTTGGAGTTTTTACCAAATCAGACAGGAAAAAGGGAAGGACAGGACAAAGTTGTGGATAATATATTTTTGTGTGATTGGCCAAGATATTTTCATTACACAAGGCTCAGTTTCCATTTATTTGAAATGAAGATAATAGTAGATACTATATTATATTATTATTAAATTAAATTATCCATTATAGGCATGGCCTAAGAAAGAATGCATGTCCTAAATTATATATGTTGATATGCATCAGCTAACAGAATGAAACTAACTTAGGTGACATGGTCTCATAATAGAGGAAGTCTGAAAATTCATTCTAACTGTTTACTGTCAAGGTCAAACCCAAATGTGTACAGCAGCCCTAGTATGTCATGATACCCATTTTGAAGAGAATTAGCTTTCAGTTGCTTCTGAATTTATAACACAGGAAAAGTGTCTCCATGATTTATTCTGTGAACTGTACAGCAAAATGTGTAGCTGCAGAGGGGAAATGGATTCTGTATTATAGTCCACTTTCTATATGCTAACTTAGCCATTCAAATGAAGGAAGTCCCCAACTTACATTACATAAATGAGAAAACAGCTCAGTCTAGTTATCATGTACCAGAGTAGATCCAAAGTTCTGCAATAAAATGTGCTTAACTGCTTTAGAGGTAAGGGATCTTCAGCTAAGAGAGGTAAAACAACTAGCTCAGTTATCCCACAGAAAGTCTATGGACATATGAGATTTCATACCTGTAGGGTAGAAAGTCTGAGCATACTTCTGGATTTTGAAAACCCACAAATCCCTGGGCTTGCCCCAGGCTCAGGTCTTGAAGTCCCACCAATCACCACCCAAGATATTTCCACCCTGGAAAATTTCACCTCCAATAAATCCTATAGAAGCCTGCTTTCTGCTCAGGTCTTTTCTGCTTCTCACTGAAGCAGAGGGTTCCACCCTCTTGTGTCTTTCCCAATAAATCTCTTGTAAAGGGTTTGTTGTAAAGTGTGATTTTGTGGTATTCATTGGCTCCTGACTTCCAGCATACCTTTCTCCTCAGATCTGCAAGCTTGTGTTAGGGAAACCTTTCTCTTCAGAGCTGTAATAGCCCAAGTACTTCTTGTATAACACTATACAATATTGTGTTTATTTCTGCATAGCTATGATATCTCTCCAACACAGGAATATTTCCCTATGAAGAAGTTGTGGGTCACTTCTTAGATGATATGTTAACAGGTTAGTTTGGGTTTCATAGGAACACAGTAAAGCTGTATGTCACACATCAGGATGATCAAAATCTCAGCTTTTCTTCCTTTAAACTGTTTTTCTCATCCTTCTTTGGATGCCTTCATCTACTTTCCTCTCTTTTTCATATCTGCTTTCACTGTGATCCAAATGTGTGCATATGTACAGAGACTTTTCAGTATCAACTTCAACTCTAACATACACCATCTGCTTTTAATCCTATGTCTTCTCAAATTCTAAATTTCATGGAGCTCACTAATGTCTCTTTCCAAGCCTGCCTATTCAAGACTTTGCCAATATATTTATGTGTATCTGCTGGACAGTTCTATCAGGTGTTGTGTAGCACTTTCTTCTGAGGTTAAAAGTCTTCCAGCTTGGAGGGAAACATGTTAAGGACTGGGGATATAAAAGAAAAGGGAGGGAGGGAGGGAGAGAGAGAGAGAGAGAGAGAGAATATTTTAGTACAGTATGTTAACAAGGAGGTGAAACGAAAGAATGTTTTGTTGTTTCTGGAGAGTGGGTGAAACACTCTATCCTACAAGGAAGCTCCATTAAAAAAGAAAGTAAACAACTCAAAAAATATTCAAGCAATTCCTGAAACGGATAAAATTCACTAGGTTCTTGCTACTCCAAGAGCGTAATGGCAGGAAAGACTGCTAGGAATCACATTTAGACAAGCCGAACTGCAAAAAAAGAAGACATTTGGAATTTATCAGCCATGCTTATGACTGAAAGAAACAGAGACCAGCCTGGGAGCCTAGAAGAAGCAGAGATCAGCTGAACTGTCTAGAAAAGACCCATACCAACTGACTTACATGGAAGCCATGCTCTCCAACTGAAGCTGCCTATGGACTGTACAGTGTACTACAGTACATTGTATGCGTCCACCCTTGGTGACCCTTTACCTGTGCTGGAGTGCACTTTATGGATGCCATTGTATCTGAGTCATTTCCATTCCTGTAAGTAAACTCTCACTCACATTCCTGTACATAATCCCAACTAAACTCACTGATTCACCAGCATAAATAAACAAATCAATTAACTGATTAAAGTGAACAAATAAGTAAAGCAGCCCTGGTGTTGAACCTGTTGATTGTCTCTGTATTTCTCAATTGAATGCATTTCCCTGGTAATGAGATTTCCAAACAGGACTGGAATTTATCATTTCTCTTGTAACTGTTGTTGAAGGAGCTGCGGGCTGCGTTCCTGCCGCCCGGCTCCCAGCCACCGGCTAGCTTTACCTGAAATAACAACACACAAACTGTATTCATATAAACACTGCTTGGCCCATTTTTATTAATGTGTGTAGCACCACGAGGTGGTGATTTATCTTGCCTAACCCATATTTAGTAATCTGTGTAGCACCAGTCTTACCGGGAAAGATTCAACATGACTGACCTGGCGGCTTACTTCATCGCATCTGCCCCAGAGAGGAGAAGCATGGCATCTGAGCTCACTTCCTCTTCCTCCCAGCATTCTGTTCTGTTTACTCCACCCACCTATGTTCTGACCTATCAGGTCAAGCAGTTTCTTTATTAACCAATGAAATCACCTATATCAGACTGTGACTCCCTTCATCCTGGTTTCCACAGATGGCTCAGAAAGCAAGGGTGATATTACTTTTCTTTCTCATTTTTATTTGTTTTTCCCTATTACCATAATTCCTTTTGCAAACCATATTTCAAGTTATCTATTCCCTCTGAAAATCTCAGTTTTAATCATTTTCTTAGGCAGGAACATTCATTTACAATTCCCCTCATACAGCATCTATTTATTTGTTACCCAAATTTCCTTTGTCATCAGTGTGCCAACTTGGTTTTGATAGTTTTTTAATAGATTGCATGGCATTGCTTTGTCAAATTTGTTTCAAACTGAGCAAACTTGCAATGAGATTTTAAAAGCAAACCTTTTAACTATGGTTTGTACATAGTGTGTATGTGTTTTCACTAGAAATCAGGAGTTCTTTTGTGTGTTTTTGTTTTTTCTTGAAAATATTCTTCTCTCATACAATACATCTCAACCACAGTTGGCCCCTCTCCACTCCTTCTAGCTTCTCCGGCCCCCATTCCACTCCCTCTCCATTTCCTTTCAGAAAAAGAGCAGGCCTCCAAGAGAAAACAACCAAACACAACAAAATAAGATACAGTAAGATAAGAAGCTCTCACACCAAAGTTGGACAAGGCAATTCAACAGGAGGAAAAGAGTTCCAAGAGCAAATGAATCAAAGACATGCTTGCTCCTACTGTCAGAAGTCCCTCAAAACCACCAAGCTAACAGCTATAGTATATATGCAGAGGATCTGGTGCAGAGCAGTGCAGGTCCTGTGCTTGCCAATTCAGTCTGTATGTGTGATCCCATAGGTACTCTACTCTGTTGACTCAGTGGGCTGTGCATCCTCCTAGTGTTCTCCATCCCCAGTTTTAAATAAAGCCACAATGAACATAGTTGAGTAAGTGTCCTTGTGGTAGAATGGAATGTACTTTGGTTACATGCTCAAGAGTAGTATAGCTGAGTCTCGAGGAAGATTGATTTCCAGTTTTCTGGGGAGGAACAATATTGAACTTTTAGTGGCTGATCAGTTTGCATTCCCACCAGTTTTGGAGGAGGGTTTCCCTTGCTTTCCATCCTCTCCAGCATGAGCTATTACTCGTGTTATAGATCTCAGCCATTCTGACAGGTAAGTGGAATCACAAATTAGTGTTTATTTGCATTTTACTAAAGGCTAAAGATGTTGGACATTTCTTAATTTTTTTTCAGTGAGTTGAAATTCCTCTATTGAGAATTCTGTTTAGATCTGACCCATTTTTAGTTGGATTATTTGATTTTTTTACGTGTAGTTTCTTGAGTTCTTTGTGTACATTGGGTAATAATCCTCTACCGAATGTGAAGCTGGTTAAAGAAAGAAAGAAAGAAAGAAAGAAAGAAAGAAAGAAAGAAAGAAAGAAAGAAAGGAAGGAAGGAAGCTTTTTCCCATTCTGTAGGCATGATATCACCATGATCCAGCCCTTTATCACAGATCAAGTGATAAACTGCCTAAGAGAAATCTAGCCTCTAAAACTAAGCTAAACAAACCTATTCACATTAGAAAGTTCCAAACCTCAGGTGTTTGGTGATTTCAAAGGAAAACCGACTAATACATCCTTCTTAATTTCTGGTTGGAGATTCTTCTCTTTAGCCAAGGTGTTGGCTCAGATGATTACAGTTAGGCAATAAATTAAAATCACAACATGCAAAATCCAAGAAGCGGTGTGGCATTCCAGAAGCTGTGAGTGTGAGTGTGAAGTAACACAACCTTAAAGTTTCATTTACCTGAACCATCGTTTAGTACTGCAGGAAAATGATTCTAAATCTGGTGAGTCTGGTTCTAAATCTTAGTGTTTTCACAAGTTCTCTGGCAAAGGATTTTGTGTGGTAGAGCAAATAATGTAATTTATAAGATGCCTAATACACACACACACACACACACACACACACACACATATATATACATATACATATACATATACATATACATATACATATGTTCTTAGTGATACGGAAGCTCAACCAATTACATCTGGTTAGGGTGTGGTTGCCTGGAGCCCAGGTAGAAAAACAGGGAGATTTAGGTGCACAGTCTCTCTCTATACAGTGCTCGCCGCAACATTTTGGATTTCAGACCTCCCACTATTAAAATATAACTGTTGTTCTTGAGCTGGTCTGGTTATTTATCACACCGACCTAATTCGTCTGCATCTTAGCATATATTAATAAGTGGCATTTATTCAGTTATTGAGGAAAATCACCTACTTGTGTGGGGCACTAAGTCACTGTTGTTTGTCTTTGTTGTTATAGTATACAATGGTAAAGAAAATGATTCTCATATAGCTAGGGCTCTATTTTTCATTTGTCCTATTACTTTGTTTTCAAAAATTTGTCTAATTTTAGCAGCTATATCTTTCAAAAGTGAAACAATGTGCAAAGGGGCTTTCAATTATGACTTAATCATGAAAATATATCATAGTCACTCAAATCATGAATCCAATTATACATCACATATTTTATCTGTCCTAAATTTTATATCAAAATTCCTTTATAAGAATTTTATAATATTTAAATTAACTCAAACAATTCACATTGCAGAATACTGATTATGTATGCATATTTTCAGTAAACATTTTAAAAATGTTGTGTGAGCAGTATGCATTTCTATGCATTCTGTGTGTATGCATGAACCTATAGAGACCAGAAGACAGTGTAAGATACCCTGGAACTAGAGTTACAGGTAATTGTGAGTCTCTATGTCGGTGCCAAAATCTGAGTTCTAATACAAGATCATCAAGAGCAGGGTTGTACCATCTATCAAACTGAATTCTTTTTCCAGACCTATATTTCAGCACATATTAATTTTAATATTACATAACACAATCTTCTCTTATTTTTCTTATATGTTTTTCAGGGTTTTTCTTTCTTTTCTCTTTCTTTCTTTCTTTCTTTCTTTCTTTCTTTCTTTCTTTTTTTTTTTTTTTGTAAATTTGAACCAAGCTAGAGGCATCTGAGAAGAAGGAATGCCAATTGAGGAATTGCCCCCAGCAGCCTGGCCTGTAGGCATGTCTGTGAGGCATTTTTTTTGAACACTAACTGATGTAGAAGCACCCCAATTCACTGTAACCAGTGCCATGCCTGAGCAGTCTGTCCTGCATTGTAGATGAAGGCAAACTTAAAAGCAAAGGAGAGTAAGTCAGTAAGTTGAATTCTTCCATAGCCACTGCATCTGCTCCTACTTATACCATCCTGGACTGGGTGCTTTCCTTAATGTCTATTAATGATGAACTGTGATATGGAAATGTAAGGCTAAATGACCCCTTTCCTCCAGAATGAGAATCTTTCATCTTAGCAAAAGAAATCAAACTAGAGTGCTGTCTTAGTTTGGGATTTATTGCTGTGAAGAGACATCATGATACAGCAACACTTGTAAAGAAAACATTGAATTGGGGTTGGGTCTCTTTAAGTTTCAGAGGTTTGGTCAATTGTTATCATGACAGGAGCATGACAGCATGCTTCCTAAATCTTGTCTTACATGTAACTTGAAGCTAACTGATGCACAATAAGAGAAGCTTGAGCAAAAAAGACCACAAAGCATGCCCCCATAGTGACACACTTCCTCCAACAAGGCCACACCTCCTAATAGTGCTACTCTCTTTGTAAGCCTGTCTCTTTCAAACCAACACAGGTGCTTAGGAAAAAGTAAGCATCATAGGGGAATTTATTTAGTTTTAAAATGAATTGAACATAAAGTTTTTCTATTCTAGATTTAGCTGAGTGATCTTGGACAAATAAATATATAATTGAGAATATATATATATTCACCTATACTGAATTTTTTTCACTTATCATTCTACCACATATGTCTTTAAAATGAAGGATGATTTGTGATGATTTTTTTTGTCCTTCACACTCTCTTGCATCTACATATTCATTTTGATTCCCCCTGTCATCCTTCATCTGGACCCTCATCCCCAACTGTTTAAGTGCTGATATCAACAGGCTCCCATCTGTTCCCTAGGCCTCCAGGCTCCTTCTCATCAAATCATGCCCCTGCCAAAATAACCTTTACAAACTATTTTAGTCCATGTGACTACCCACACCCCATCCCAATTAGTCACCGGCTTCCGTTTTTCACAGAATAAAGTTGCTAAAATTTATCCCATAGATCATTGGTTCCACAAGATGCTTCTTGGAAACAAAGATCTGAGAACATATTGGAAAACACAGAACATTTTATGCTTTGCTTGAAATTTCACAGTGAATGTTATTATACCAAAGCCTTCTAAACTATTAACTTCTTACACTCATAAAATTTTGGCCTCAGAATCTCTAACTTCCTTGTCTAGTTCTTATAGCCTTACCAAAGATAAATTGTTCAAAAAATGAGCTCTTCCTTCTCCTAAACTTCTTTAAAACTAACCCTACTACCTTATCCCTACCAAAGAAAAATGTCATTTCCAGGAACTTCCTTGGAAGTAATTAATGACTGACTTTCTTTTCCTTGTTTCATTTTCTACTATCCTTGACCACATCAAAGTCGGGGGTAACTGACCTTCCCTTCTTTGAATTCACTCAATCATTTTCCATAAAACACACTAAAATCATTCCAGCCAAAATATTCATTATCTCATTCTTATAAAACTTTAACAGATTTCTGGAAAGATATCATATCTTTCTATTTACCCTGATTATCAAAAGTTTTTTCTCTATAAAATAGCTAGGATAGCACTTTTAAAATATGAAACAAATATCTGTGTATGAAATATTCAAAGGAGCTATGAAGATGGCTCACTCAGTATAGCCCCTTTATGCCTGTCAAAGCAGCATTGGAGAGATGAAAGACAGAGAAAGGCAAATCCCTAGGTAACTCATGGACTAGATAGTTTGTCCCGGATGACAAATCTCCAGGCCAACCAAGAAGAGATACAACCGTCAAAAAATATGTGGAAACTACCTAAGGACAGACTTCATAACTCTCTAACAACTATATCCATACCCAGCAATTTATGTGCACATCACACACAAGCGCGTGCGCACACACACACACACACATACACACACATACGTTTAGGGTCCATGGGTGATGGAGGAAAAGGGGAAATGATGGAGGAAGGTCATTGGTTAAATAAAAAGAAACTGCTTGGTCCTCATAGGTTAGAAGATAGGTGGGAGGAGTAAACAGAACAGAACGCTGGGAGGAAGAGGAAGTGAGCTCAGACTCCACAGCTCTCCTCTCAGGAGCAGACGCCTCAGAGAGATGCCATGCCCGCTTCCGGGCAGACACACGCGATGAAGCTCTGACCTAGAATCTTCCCAGTAAGACCCGTGCTCACAGATTATTAGAGATGGGTTGATCGGTATATCAGAATTAGCCAGTAAGGGCTAAAGCTAAAGGGCCAAGCAGTGTTTAAATGAATACAGTTTGTGTGTTGCTATTTCGGGGCAAAAGCTAGCCGAGCAGGCGGCTGGGGTGTTGGGGACGCAGCCCCGCCGCCCTTATTACTACACATGGGAAGTACCATAAAAGACCACCAGACACAAATGCAATATGCAAGAGTGCTTAATTAACAAAGAAACTTCCAACAAGTTCAGGTGGCAAAGGGCGAACCCAAGAGGCTCGCAGGCCCCCTTTTAAGCTGGGTTAAGAGATTCCAGGGAGAAGAGTTTAGTCTGAGGGCTGATTGGTGAGTGGAGATTCATCTAGGGACTGATTGGTGGGTGGCTCTAGTGGTTAGGGACTTTCCAGCAGCAGGTTATAGATAGCTATCTTTAGCTATGAGACTGTGGTCATCTGTGAGCCAGCAGAAAACCAAGGGGTGCCTGATGATTGGCTGCCCCTAGGTTAAGGTTTCACCTGAGAACTATCAGACCAGCTTCAACAGGTTGCTGGAAACTAAGGTCTGGTCTCTGGGGGGGGCTACTAGCAAGGCCTGACATGGCCCTTGCCTGGTTCCCCCGGCCCTCTTCATACATACCCACATACACAAACACAAAAAAACAAGCAATGGACTACTACTTTGGCCTATGATGTAATATCATGTCAAAATATACTCCTCACCATGAATATAAAACTATTTCATTAGGTGGAGTGACGACTCTTAAGCATTGAATACTATCTATACAGTTAAAACAGTATTTAGATTTGTAAGAAAATGAAACAGACATACTTCGGTGGAATGCTTCTTTCTGAACAGGCACAGGAAGCTGTCATACTTGATTGAATTGCTTACGAAAGAGAGAAGGCTTTTTATGAATCGTAGTTTCAGAGCCAAGAGAACTACAGAGAGAATGGTCTTCATAAATCTGTTTGTGTTTGCACCTAACTCAGTGGTTATATATTAATTTGCATATGCAAAGGATGAAATAAATTGATAGAGTAAATATGTGGAAACTAGAGGATGAACAAACCAAATTTCCACTGGGATGAAGAATTCAAGTTAAATCTTAAAAAATCAAATATGACAAAGAAGACCATAGCTGGGCAGTAGAATTGAACTACCACTAGACTGACGGTTATTATAAGCATGTCTACATCTTCTAAACAAGTTTAAATTAATGAAACTTATGTACACACCACATTAATAGCCAGGAAAAAAAAACACTGAACTCAATTAGTCCACAATAAAAAGTTCCCAGAATAAAGCATCAAATAACACAACTTGATGCTTTACATACATGAAAACATGGGGTCTGTGATCCTTATCTACCTGTTGGCAGAATCAGATCTGTCTGTCTATCTATCTATCTATCTATCTATCTATCTATCTATCTATCTATCTATCTATCTGTGTGTATACATATATATATGTATATACATATTCATATATATATATATACATATATCAGAAAAACCTTCCAAGTATAGAAGTAATAGTATTTAAAATTAAAATTTTATTTAATGGTGATATAAGATAATTGTGCACTATGGAAACATATTTTGGTGAACTTGAAGATCTACAAAAAATCTTTAAGTAAGAGATAAGAAATATTTTTACAAAAGTAGAGAGAGTTTAAATGACTTATAAGAAAAATCATCAGTTGATATTTTAAGTCTAGAGAAAAGTTTGAAGATTCCAGTAAAAAAAAGTGCTCATTTGAAGAAATAATGGGAAATAATGGCAACATTTTTCAAGCTGTCTGATAGCTTTACATTCTCAGGTTTACAGAATCACACATCTCTTAGATGTAACCAAAGAAAATCATGCTATGACATTTTAATTAAAATGCTGAGGATCAGTGACACACACAGAGAACTTTTCAAATCTTCTAGGGGAATAAAAAGACACAAATGAGAGGTAAGGAAAGAATGATCACAAATAACTCAAAAAGAAAAAAAATAAGAAAGAACAGTAAAAAGAAAGAAAAGCAAAAGAAAAGAAAGCCAGAGAATATTGAATGACTTCATATTAGGCTGAAAAGAGAAACATGTAAGACTAAAATTCCACATCTAGTGAAATTATTCTTTAAAACTAAAATTCAAGGACTAGGGCAGACAGGTCACAGAATAAGACACTTGTCACATACGTGTGAGCTATAGAGTTTGAATCCCCAGAGCCTACGCAAAGTGGGATTTGGTGTGTTATCCAAAAGATAAGAATCATGAAGTCAGGAAGTGGTGCTGGGAGTACAGGGAGAGTTGGAGGAAGCAATGTGGATAGAAATGGACATGATCATATTTTATCATATACATGTACAAGTTTCCTAACTTTTTAAAAGCGGCCTAACTTTTTAAAAGCACCTGGAAGGACCCCCAAGGGAAGTAGGGTATACTAGCAAACTCTGGGCACAGAGAAAAACCCTGCCTCAAATAAAGAAGAGCAATCACAAAAGACACCTGGGATCAACTTTAGGCTTTCACGTGCTTGGGCATATATGTGCACACATATACACTTATGTGTACACACTCGTGTGGACAGACATACACACAAGTGTACATGTTTCTTACCACACACATATACACTTAAAAAAATAAGGTTTAGAAAAGTTGAAGAATTTTCCGACAAATAAAATGCAAAAAAAAATTTGTCAATACCAGGTTTTGTTATAAGAGATGATAAAAGAAGCTCTTAGGGTAGAAAAAAAATAGCATCAAGTAAATAGCTTTATCTATACAAAGGAATAAATGGTAGTGTGTTGTCTAATCTGAAAATATTTCTTGCTTGAATCTTTCTGAAGCTGTTAGAATTCTAATTAGATTTTTGGTTTGGTTCATAGCATCATGCAAATGTTAAATTCCTTGTTGAAAATTGTGCTGTGTCATATCAGATATTAACACTAAGGAAAACCGAAAGAGAATATAAGAAACATTCTGACTATTTTTATAGCATTTTCATAAGCCAGGAATTAATTTATAAAAATAAACCAAGACAGGCCTGCCCACTTCCCTGTTGCCAGAGTGGGCAGACATCACTGCCATGAACAGGTGTGTGGTAGAGAAATGGGAAATATGGAGAAGCTAGATAGTTCTATAAACTATGGAGAGAAACTGAACAGAAGATAAGATGAGGAGGAGGAGCAGGCCGATATGGGTAACCTAGTCTGACACATGGGGTTGTGGGATGTACTGGCCTGTGCAGCTGCTGAGAGCCATTTCTGGGTCAATTATCCAACCACTGTCTGGGTCTATGTTGATGTCTCTGGCCCATGTAACTACTTGGGAGGCTTGGGAGAGCCAGCCCCAGTGATCTGGGCAGCAGAGAACTAGTCCCTCCCTCACCAGCTGCCTCAATGAGAAAACAGTCCCCTCTCACACTGGGAGAACTGGTCCCAGTGATAAGGGCAAGAGGGAGCTGGCCCTGAACCTCAACTGAGAGCTCTAATTCTGGTAGATGCCTTGCCATGGAGCCCTATCCCGCCAGGGCTATAAATTGGCTCATCCTAACATCTACTCTGTCTTTGATCTTCTAGAGTGGATAAAGGAACTACTCCTAAAGAACTATAGCCACAGTATCTCCATGACTTGGGGCAACAACAAGATATCTGAGAGAAGTTTTGGTGAAGGTTCAGTATTGATAGTAAGCCAGAACCCAGAGGCCTTGAACCAGTGATGTGGGACTCTCCTCCGTATACTATGCATATGTTTTATTACCATTGGCTATTAAAGAAGCTATTCCAGCCAATGGTTTAGTAGAGTAAATCCAGGCAAGAAAACTGAACAGCGATATAGAGAAAAAGTAGGCAGAGTCAGAGAGACGTCATGTAGTTGCCAAAGAAGACAGACACCCCGGAATCCTACTGGTTAACCATGAGCCTCTTGGTGATTCACAGATCAATAGAAATGGGTTAATTTATAATGTAAGAGCTAGCTAGAAATACGCATAAGCTATTGGCCAAACAATGATGTAATCAATACAATTTGTGTGATTATTCAGATAGGAGCAGTGGGGAAATGAAAGAGCAGTCTCTGCCTACAAACCAGACCAACAACCCACTGCAATGAACATTTGCAAATTAAGCTGTTTGGGTAAATGGAAATACAGCATGATACAATTTAGTTCTCGAACCTTCTATGGCAAAATAATACGTTATGGGGAGGCAAAAAAGATGGAGGGGTGGAATGGTTTTTGTTTGGTTGGTTTTTGTTTTCATTTGTGGTAAGGCTACAAGGGCTGACATAAAAGGGCCAGAAAAAGACTGAGATTGGAATGTATGATGTAAAATTCCCAAGAAAACAATAAAAACTATGTTAAAATTCAAATAAAGTAAAATAATGAAATATACTTTATGTTTTTAGAAGAGACTTATCTGGGCTGAGCGGTGGTGTCACAGGCCTTTAATCCCAGCACTAGGGAAGCAGAGACAGTCAGATCTCCATGAGTTCAAAGCCAGTGTTGTCTATAAGAGGTAGTTCTAGGACAGACAGAGTCTGTTACACAGAGAAACCCTGTCTCATGAAACTAAAATAAATAAATAAACAAAATATAGAATCGCCTTATCTGTAAGTGGCATAACATCATTTGAAAGTAGACTTATAAATAAAAGAATTCATAGTAAAGCTAATATACTTCTTAAAGAACATAAATGAAAATAAAATATAATAGGTACCAACAATAAAGCTAGCATGCCAATACTAAAGCACACTCAGTTTTTCCAAAAGGGGTCCAGAGAAAGCAAAGAGGACAACAGATTTAAATCCAGTCAGATATTATTCAAAACAAAATATGTAGACTACATCATTGGTGGTGTGGGAAGTCTTTCTGTATATGTGTTGCTTTTATTGGATAATGAATAAAGCTGATTTCAGCCAATGGATTAACAGAGTAAGGTCAGGTGGGAAATCCAAACAGAGATGTAGAGAGAGAGTAGTTAGAGTCAGAGAGAAGCCATGTTGCTGCCACAGGAGACAGATGCCTTCGACGGAGCTCACCAAAACTTTGTTGGTAGGCCATGACCTCGTGGTGATGCACAGATTAATGGAGATGGGTTACTTTAGAATATAAGAGCTAGCGAGAAATATGCTTAAGCTATTGGTTAAACAGTATTGCAAATAATATAGTTTCTGTGTGATTATTTCGGTTCTGCGCATCTGGGAATGAACAAGAAACCTCGGCCAACATACTGGAGTGGAGAGTATGGTATTTTAAAATGGTGGAATATATATATAGCTACAGCAGAGACCAAGTTCCTTTAAATAGTTCTGGAATGTTAGGGGTTTATCTAACTCCTAGTCCCTCACTCTCCCATCTCAGAGACCATCCTAATTGCTGTTATAAGTTTGGGGGTATAGACCACTTTAACATCTTCTGAGCTGAAAAAACATTGTGAAGGAAGGAAGATCAGAGGAGGGTTAATCTAAGGTATCAACCAATGGTGAAGATTCAGAACATATGACAACCATTTGATGACAGAAGCACCTTTGCAGCATGCAATGTAGTATGCTATTTTTAGCATATGAGTGAAGCTAGAATTTCATTTTTCTTGCAGGCACAACTAGACACAGTCATCTAGTTGACAATCTAAAATGTAGTCCGATCTGGCTTTTTAAGATTGCCCAGTGATGGGCCATGCATACCACTTGGGTATCTTTAATTATTTTTTTCAAACATGTAAGTCTGCCTAGAGGGTATCTAGTAAGCTTTATTCAGAAAACATTGATGGTTAGCGTGTAGAAGGGCACACTACAGCTGTAAGAACTCTTCCAGAAGGAGAGAGTGTTACATACTTGGCGAAACATTTTTAGATTCAGTTTTGGTGTTTAAAAAGATGGCATGTTTGTCTAGACTCTAGGTAGGAAGTATGTTTCTACTCTGGGCTCAAGACAAGGTGCCCTATATCAGGGCAGCACTTACCTTACTAAAAAGAGAATCACCAGGCATGATGAACCATATCTTTAATTTCAGCACTCAGGTTACAGAGGCAGGTGGAACTCTGTGAGTTCAATACTTGACTGGTCTCTAAAAAAAGTTCCAGGCCAGAAAAGGAAAGAAAAAGAAGCGATTCATTAGTGAGATATAGTTGACTCAATAACATCTCATGTAGTTAAGAGTTAAGTCAGAGGAGTTTAGTCTTTAAGAAACAGATTATTTTTTATTCTCTCATATTTTATGTCCATTGACCACAGTTTCCCCTCCCTCACTTCCCCTTAGTCTCTGTCCCCCACCGCTCCTCTCCCCAAGATCAACACCTCCTCTGCCTCTCCTCAGGAAAAGAACAGCAACTAAACATGGTAAAAATATGATAGGAACATACTATCACATCAAAGCTGGACAAGGCAAAGCATTAGGAAGAGAAAAGTCCCCAAAGCATGTAAAAGTGTTAGAGGGTGTCCTCTCTCCCATGCTAGAAGTCCTACAGAATGCCAAGCTACTCAGCCATAATACACACACACACACACACACACACACACACACACGCAGATGACCTAGGTCAAACCCTTACAGAATCCCTGATTTCTTTAGGCCTCCATGATTACTAGTCTTATTCTCCTGGTGTCCCTGACCCCTCTGTTTCCTCCAATCCTTCCTCCCATTGTTCGCCTGACTCAACCTAATACTTGACTGTGGGATTTTGCATCTGTTCCCATTAATTGCTAGATGAAGTCTCTCTGCTGGGCTCTTGTTCCAGAACACTCTGCAGGCAGGACAAACTGTAAATCAAAGATTTTATGACTAGGTTGGTGTCCCAATCTTTCCATTCAAGGCCTTCCCTGGTTATAGAAGGTGGTTAACTCAAACTCAATATCCCCTAATACTTGGAGTCTTTGCTAGGGTTACCGTCATAAATTCCATGAAGTTCCCATTTCACTAGTTTCCACATAGCCCCTGAAATGCTCCCCAGTTCCTGCAGTTTCTCCCAGTATTTTCCCTCCCTCCCCCATACCTGCTCCCTCCTGGTCCTAACCCTACACACTCTCAGCCCACCCAAGAAATCTGCTCTATTTCTCCTTCCCGTTGATATCCTCATGTCCCAACTTAATATTTTCTTGTTACTTAGTGTCTCTGGGTCTCTGGATCACAGCAAAATTATCTTTTACTTTAAAGCTAATATCTATTTATAAGTAAGTATACACCATGTTTGTCTTTCTGGATCTGGGCTACCTCAAGATGATTTTTTTTTCTAGGTCCATTTATTTGCCTGCAAATTTCATGATGTGGTTGTTTTTAACAGCTAAGTAATACTCCATTTTGTAAATGTACCATATTTTCTTTATCCATTCTTTGGTTATAGTACATCTAGGTTTTTCCAAGTTTAGGGTTATTATTAATGAAGAATCAGTGAACATAACTGAGTAAATATTGTTGTGGTAAGATAAATTATCCTTTGGGTATATGCCCAGGAGTGGTATAGCTGGGTCTTGAGGTAGACTGATTGCCAATTTTCTGAGAAACCACAATATTGGTTTCCAAAGTGGCTGTACAAGTTTTTACGCCCACTAGTAATGGAGTGTTTCTCTTGCTCCACAACCTACCCCACATGCACTGTCACATATGTTCTTGATCTTAGTCATTCTGAAAGGTGTGAGATGGAATCTCAAAGTAGTTTTGATTTGCATTTCCTTGACAGTTAAGGATGTTGAACATTTCTTGTGCAACCACTTTGAAAGTCAGTATGGCAGTTTCTCAGAAAATTGGGAATCAACCTACCTGTGGATCCAGAAATACCACTCTTGGGCATATACCCAAAAGATGCTCAGTCATACTACAAAGACATTTATTTAACTATGGAAACAACCTCAATGCCCTTCAACCTAAGAATGGTATGGACTCACTAATAAGTGGATACTAGCTATAAACATAGGATATTGAATATATAGTTCATGATCCTATGGAAGCTAAGTAACAAGGTGAAACCTCAGAAAAACATATATACATCCACCTGGAATATGGAAATAGGTCACCTGACAAAATTGGGAACATAGGAGTGGGGGTAGAAGAGAGGTGGAAGGGAAAGAGGAGGGCAGAAGAGGAGGGGTGAAGAGAACTTGAAGGAATGAGATAGTTGAAATGGAGGAAGAACAAAGATGAGAGTAAGGAAAGAGATATCTTGATTGAGGGAGCCATTATGGGGTTAGCAAGAAACCTGGCTCTACAGAAAATCCCAGAAATCTACAAGAATGACCCCAGCTAAGACCCTAAACAATAGAGGAGAGGGTGCCTGAAATGGCCTTGCCTTGTAGTCAGACTGATGAATATCTTAAATATCACCATAGAACCTTCATTCAGCAACTGACGGAAAGAGAGGCAGAGACCTACAGCGGAGCACAGGACTGAGCTCCCAAAGTCCAGCTGAAGAGTGGGAGGAATGAGACTATTAGCAAAGAGGTCAAGACCATGATGGGTACACCCACTGAAACAGTTTACCTGAACTAACGGGAGCTCACCAACGCCAGCCGGACTGAGAAGGAACAAACATAGGACCAAACTAGTCCCTCTGAATGTGGCTGACTGTTGTATGGCTGGTGCAAACTGAGGGATCACTGGCAATGGCACCAGGATTTATCCCCACTGCTTGTGCTGGCTTTTTGGAAACATATTCTCTTTGGATGGATACGTTGCTCAGCCTAGATACAGTAGGGAGGGCCTTGGGTCTTCCCCAAAGCAGTGTGCCTTACCCTCTCTGAGGAGTGGATGGGGTGGGATGCGGGGGATATGTGGAGGGAATGGGAGGAGAGTAGGGAGTGGAGCACTGGACTGAGCTCCCAAGGTCCCAATGAGGAGCAGAAGGAGTGAGAACATGAGCAAAGATGTCGGGACCACGAGGAGTGCACCCACCCACTGAGACAGTGGAGATGATCTACTGCGAGCTCACCAAGGCCAGCTGGACTATTACCAGAAAAAGCATGGGATAAAACTGGACTCTCGGAACATGGCGAACAATGAGGGCTGATGAGACGCCAAGGACAATGGCACGCGGTTTTGATCCTATGCAATGTGCTGGCTTGGTGGGAGCCTAGCCAGTCTGGATGTTCACCTTCCTAGATATGGATGGAGGGGGGAGGACCTAGGACGTACCACAGGGCAGGGAACCCTGACAGCTCTTTGGACTGGAAAGGGAGGGGGAGAGGAGTGGGGGGAAGGGGAGAGGGGTGGGAGGAGGGGGAGAAGAGTGGGAGGAGGGGGAGAAGAGTGGGAGGAGGGGGAGGGAAATGGGAGGCTGGTGGGAGGAGGTGGAAATTTGTTTTTTTTTTCTTTTCTTTATCCTCCTTTTATCAATAAAAAAATTAAAAAAAAAAATTGATAGTTTTTTTAAAGTCTGCCTGCTCTTTCTTAAGATGTAGTTTAGCTACTAATAAAAGATGTACCTATTAATTCTATGAGATTAGAGAAAACAGAGCAGATTCAGTAATACAGAAAGGGTTATGTATTGAGAATTTCACACGAAGTACAGAAATCTGGTATCTGTAAGGCAAAAGACACTTTATGGAGCAGTTAAAAGCTAAGATACCTCTGTCATAAAAATTGCATGATCTGAGGCAGACCCATCAGTGATGTAAATTAAAAGACTATGGAACCAATTTACTGAAGGAAGAAATTTGAGTAGTTAATGATAAGCGGTGAAGGGCTAAAAGAACTTACTTCTTTTCTTCTCACCTGATTAACACTGCTAATGCTGGGTATGGATTAGAAATGAAACAGAATGAGCAAATAATCTCCAAACCTTATGTTTTTATTTAGGACTATCTTCAAATATTAAAAAAATGAAAGAAGGTTGTTGACTATTTTTCCTGTTCCTTTGTAAATACCAGAGAAGTTAAGAGGAAAACAGAAAAGTAGCTCTAGAAAAGCAATGGACCTTGACAAAATACAGGAATTAAATTCAGTACAATCTAAGGAGAGCTGACTTTCTCACTCTGTGTATTTTCTCCATTTTGCACATTTCTAAAAGACCCCCAGTTGCTAAGTAAATGTTTTTGGCACAAATTGCCAGCCTTCTTTCCTTTTATTCTCTCCCACACAGACTACACCTATTAATTCTGACATCCATTACAGGAATCATCTCGGTGCACTTCAATTATGTGTATTAAAGCACAATGTATGTTCTCAGTTATTTGCCCTTGCTCGTGTTCCAATGTATTTCTTCTTTTTATTAGCACACAGAGCTGTGTTCAAGCCAGATCAGCTAACTTATTAATGTTTAAGGTCAAAATCATCAATTAAGTGTGAGTTCTGTTTTATAAAAAAACATATAATATTGAATATATGTACCTAAACACACACACACACACACACACACACACATTCTCCCAGGCAACCTACTACTTAGTGTTTTATCTTAATGTTTTTTACTGCTTCTTTTAAAACTTCCTCCAATATTTAAAGGTCACATAAAACATGCTCCATTTGACTTTTATAATATTTAAGCTACTGGAAAATATTTGCCTCACCAAGTAAGTATTGTTCTTTTATTTGAGAAATAAAATATCTTCTTCCCATCTTTGGGGATTTGTAAATATTCTTGCATTCTGAACCAGATCATTTGTTATGCAGGAAGCCTACTGAAACAGTAAGGATGTCTCTATCTGCAAAAACTTCAGAGACTATTGTGGAACCACAGCCAATGAATCTTATTTCTATTCTAGGAAAGATGATTGGATTCAGAATAAATGTAAATTCACACTGTGTGTTGAGGCAGACATACATTATAAGTAACATTACAAAAAACCAGGTATGACCACTTTGACACATAAAATTACATTGAAAGCATGTAGATGTGATTTATTCACTTTTCAAAATCACTGACGACCGTTCTTTTATCTTGTGGTGAGCTCCTGTTATACCCCGGTGGCTAGCTGACTGGCCTTTGTTGGGTGATCAAAAGATGGCTGGAAAGCTGAATAAACTGTACTAATACAATGCAACTTCAGCAGACCAGGAATCTAGAGACATTGCTTTTCTTTTTTCTTTCTTTTTCTTTTTCTTTGTTTCTTCCTTCCTTTTTTTATTTTTATTTGTAGACAAAATGAACTGCAATTATAGCAGAAGGAAACAGTGGTGTTTCCAGAATGTGACAGCCATACCATTAGGTCCACAAGTGATCAGAACATTGTGAGATGTCACATAAAACAATATAAGTAAATCTCTCAGTTTTACCAGTGGTGGGCTTTCTTCACATTGGAATGCCACCACAATGTGTAAGATATATATATATATATATATATATATATATATATGTATATATATATATAAGATTTCTTTATTGTGTGAAAGGAATAATGTACAAAGTGAGCTTTAACACAACAAAATAATGTCAGCTCCATGCCATGAGTTTGTGAGCTGCCCATTATTGTTGACATGTGAAAGTCATTGCATTACGCCTATCATCTGCTTCTGGTCCTGAGAAAGTTTTGCTATTTTTAAAAACATTTCCATAGGATCAGGGAGGATAATTAGGCTATAGCAAAATAAATAACAAAAAGTCTTGGGCATAGCTGAAACTAATGAGTCGGAACTTTTGTGATGGTTAGTTTTAATTGTTGACTTGACAAAATCTTGAACCACCCAAGAAGACTGCATCAATTAAGAATTGTCTACATTGGATTAGCCTATTCAAATGTTTATGGAGGATTATCTAAAGTTAATAGATATGGGAAGACCCAGTCCAGCATGGGCAGTGCCATTCCCTAGACCTGGGGTGCTGAACTGAGTAGAGAAATCAAGGTAAGCTCAAGCAATCAAACAGCTTGCATGCGTTCCTTTCTCTGTATTCTTGACTGTAGATGTAATATGGCTGACTATTTGAACTGCCTGTTTTAACTTTTCCACAGTTGGGGCTTATGTTCAAGCTTGATTTCTATTGTAATAAACACTATGATGAAAAGCAACTTGGAGAGAAAATGTTATGTTTTAGCTTATATGTTTTATATCAACAAGGGAAGCCAAGACAGCAATTTGAAATAGGAGTGTGAATCAGAAAGCAGAAGGCTCCTGCTTAGTGAACTAAGTGAATCCAATTCAGCTACCATTCTTACAAAGACCAGCCCACCCCTACCAAACCTGCACACCCACCTTTATTCCCACTTCCAGTCCCCATCATGTTATTACATGCTGTGGGCTGGGTATACCTCTATCAGTTATCAGTCAGGAAATGCCCAGAGCTATGTCCACAAGTCAGTCTTAAAGAGGCAGCTCTTTGGCAGAAATTACCTCTGATAATCAAAATTGACCATCATAGATTGTGACCTGGAATTATAAAATGAAAATTTCTTAGGGAATAACAAAGTTTCCTTTTTGCCAAAGTATTTTAAGAGACCAACAGAAGTTAAACAGGGACAACACAAAAACTACCTACAATGTGATTGCTCAAAGCCAATAGAGAAATGTTTACCCTTTTAGAAATCTGTGGCAAATCTATACAATAATCAAAAGTACAAAAAATACTAAAAAACAAGACCCACACACAATATTGTTTATATACCTTCTGACACATACTTCAGATATATATTAACTAAGATATATATATATATATATATATATATATATATATGTCCACTGATGTTTTAAAATAATGAAAGATTGGTAGATATTAATTTTTTTAAGTAAAATGCACTTAAGTCTGAAATCTGTAAGAATGTAAACCACTTATGGGGCTCAGTTATAGAGTTCTTGCCTAATATAGATGTTAGTCCTGGGTTTGTTCCCCAGTAGCAAAAGCAAGCGCTCCCATCCTGTTCACATATTGGGTTGTGCCTGATGACTGATTACAATGCTAGCTTCCCTCCTAAGCACCTGCCATGGCCTCTCAAGTTCCATTGACTCTCACATATGGATGGCCCCAAATGGCATTGTCTTTTGCAATATATGGGTTTACAATCTTCTGGATGGTTGAAATGCCAGAGTGTTGGGAGGCCCTGCTGGTCAGAGTTGTAGTCTACCACGGCCTGACAACTCTTCAAGTTTGGCACAATATGGAGGACTCCTTCCTTACCAAGATGGCTTCCTGCTCTCTTCCTAACCTTATTTGGAGAATGTCTCTAGGTCCAGATGTCTGACTTATGTCAGGGTTGACCCTTGATACAGCAAGAGAGGTCACGATACTATCTGAAAAGTAGAAAGATGCCAGATCATACAGGTATTTACAAAGAAATTCAAAATCAATTAGAATATTAATGCAAGAAAACAAAATAATACCATTTTGAATTTTTTTAGACTATAATACTGATAGATAATAAAATTTAATGAAGGCAAATATAGCAGGCTTAACTAGCAAACTGTAATACACAAACCACTGTGAATCCTTACTGTAACATAAAATAAAGGTACTTGAAAAATCCAGACTGAGATGTGTTTTGGTGAGTATAATAATTATCCAACAAAGCTGTGCACACCACTTCCATAATTAACAGGGCACAAAGACGCCATACCTTTCTACTGCAGTGGCCCACAGCTGCAATCCTAGCCTTATGGAGGCTGAAGTAGGAGGATCACCTTAAATTTGAGGCCAACCTTTGCTACAGAGAGACACAATCAGATCATTAAAATATATAATTCAGCATCAAAAATGAATAACATGTTTTTGCTACACATGATGTATAAAAAGATGTAATCTAGAACTGGAACACCAAGAAAGAATAGAGAATAAGTGGGAGCTATAAAGTAATATCTTTGTTATGTTATGTTGGAATGTGCATTGGATGTGTGATATTGGCTGTGGGTTATATAACAAGATTTTTCCTGGGGGGATGCAAAACACCCCAGACAGGAAACCAAAAACAGATAAAAGTATAGATACTATTAAAGTTCAAGAAGTGAACTAAAGAGTTTTATTTGGGTTCATTATACAAATATGGGTGAGAAGTTCCTTGCAAGAGCAGAAATGACTCAAAGACAACTGCATCACCAAGGCCTAACCCAACATGGATGACAACTCACAAAATCTGGGAAACTGAACAACCTGGAAGTAGATCAACAAGATTAGAGAGTGTCTCTTCCAAGTAACTCAGTTGAACAGAGCCCTATCCAGGCAGTTGGTGGGGTCTCAGAGTCTTCTTTATATGTAATTTGTCTTGTCTGAGAGTCACCCTCACTGTTCTTTATTGTTTACTCTGGGAAAGAGGAGGAGAGTGAATCTAGTCAGTTTCAGGGACTTCCTGAAGCTGTTTTGTGTTGTTTATCTTCTGGATCAAGGAGCTTCCTTGGGAAATGGAATGTTCCAATCTCAGAGGAAAGTGCTATATGACAGTGTTTAGGAATGGTAACAGGAAACTGAATATTTGAAGTCTGAAGAGAAGAAACAAATATTTAAGAGATAAATTTGAGGAATACCAATCTGTAGGTTACTTTAAACTATGATAGTAGGTTGGTTAAGGAGAATACAAAAAGAACAGCTGGCATAGATGCACAGTATCCATCTAGAACATGAAAGATGCAGAGACTGAAAAGTGATGCACCAGATAAAGAATGTTGAAGATAGTTTTAGTAGAAAATAAGTGCATGGAAATCAGTAAATGTTTTTTAAGACATAAAACCATACTAAGATGAGTTAAATTCCCATTAAGTGAGATGAAGATAAAGGGCTATTTTTAAAATCTAGCAATTAGTGATTGCCAAACTGAGGCATTGGAACAGGATGTCAAGAAAGCAAATCACCATGGCTTGAACACAAAACAGGAGGAACTAGAGGAACAGTTTTTCCTTGAAAAATAACAAGGAAAAAGGATATTGATTATGCAAATGATATGATGTCCAAGAAAAGGATTAAACAGCAGAACCCAAGGGTCCAGGTGGAAGGAACAGGACCCCACAAGGAAGAGGGACACCTTATCTCTTCAGTTAAAAGAGGAAAGAAGATAGGATAGATGAACAAGCAGATGCACATGCCCACTTAGTCATAGAAGAATGATACATTTTCCTTCTGCTTTCATCTGATTGATAAGGTCTGAGGAATACTATCAGTTTATGATGTAAGAAGTATTGCTTCTTTTAAAGAAATTTGAAGCAGATTTTCCATGGAAACCTAATCGTAAGGCTGGACATCATTATGTCTTACCCAGGTTTGTGAATTTGTTAGTTATTACAGATGCAGGTTGTTTTTATTCTCCCCCAAAATTCAACTGTTCTGATTAGGATGTGGCAAAGGTAGGCAGTTGGAATAAAGTTAGAGGTTTTAAAATTGTATATGACAGAGGAAGAGGGGAAATCATTGAACACTCATAAGGAGACAACAGTAAAATATAGGATCTAAATTGCCTATGGAAGGAAGGGAGCAATGGGGAGGTGATGGTGCAGTGCACTAAAAGCAAAAATTGCATGTGATGCCATTCCAAGAGAGATGATACTTAGGGTTGAAATGGGAATAATATTAACTGGAGTCTGTACAGAAAAACAAAGGATGGATGGAAACAGAAACAAGCTCCTATAAAGTAAAGCAGAAACTCTTGTCTCCAAGTAGGCTCTGAAACTCTGAGATTAGAAGCAGTGAAGTAGCAGGGTGGCAGAGAGAAGTAGCGTGGAACTTTCTCTGAATAGAAGTAAAGCTGCCTGACTCATCTGGAGAACAGTGCTTTTTGGAGGGAACTGGTATAAGGTGAGGAAAAACATCCAAAAGTGTGATAATTTCTTAAGAGATAGTCAGTGTGTAGACATTGGAATAAATAGGTCAGTTTGCCAACTGTTGAAGTTTCATTCAGCCCTTGTGATAAAAGAAAATGTGTTAAGTGAAGTTAAATCATTATCTCTGTTTATTTTATAATTTGACCACTTAAGATTCCCGTGAAAAAGTACGGTGGGTTTTATTTTCCATGCTTCACACCATAGGCAGCTCTGCTAGGTCTTTTCTGGGATCTGGTGTCTCTCCAGCATTGAGTTGAGTATGCGCATTGCATTGTGGGAACAGCCCTTCTTTTTCTGTAGATAACAGTTGGCAAAACGAGGTGTTTCTATCTCATAATAAAACTGTCAAAAGTACTCATATCTTTTAATCAACAACTTCAAAACAAACTTGCATACAATTGAGTGACATTTCGAATAGTTTCCTCACATGCCAGAATTCAAAATCTCACGTTCATCCTCTATAATCTCCTTCACCAAATTTTTATAATAGCAGAACTAAAGAGCTCCCTAGGTAGCCTAAAAGCTATAGTTATGAAACAACAGAAATGAAGTATAAATTTACACAGCAGGCAGTAAGCTCATGAAAATTATTTCCCTATCTGGCAGAACAAGCTAAAAATATAGCCTTCCATATATTTTTGGATGATAAATTTATAATAGGTTATTAATGAAGCTAGAACGTTTAGTCTATAATCCTGACTTTTCTAAAGTTAAAATTAGGTAGAACAGAACTGATTCCTGCTCTCACAAAAATGTGTATCCCAAAAACACTGAAAAATAATTTTTTCTGAGATTAATATATTATAGTAGAGAAAAATCTCTTTCAATAAAATAAATACATTTTTAAAAGGTATTCAAATTAAGTTCAACTTGTGGGTTGTATCTCCTTTGGGGTTTGAACAACCCTTTCACAGGGGTCGCTAAAGATCATCTGTATATCATATGTTTACATTATGATTCATAACAGTAGTAAAATTTAGTTATGAAGTAGCAATAAAAATTATTTTATGGTCGGGATGACTACATTGTGAGGAACTGTGTTAAAGTGTCTCAACATTAGGAAGGTTGAGAACCACTGCTATAGAGGTTATTTCCTTAGCATTATCTTAACACAAATTGAAATAATAATGGCCAGCATTGATTCAAGGTCATTAATAACTGGATTATTTTATTATTATTATTATTAATAAAATAATTATGGATATTATTAATAATAAAATATTATGAATTATTATTAATAACTGATCACATTTGTAATCTCTGCATTTGAGAGGCTAACATGGGAGGATCACCACAAGTTTAAGCCTACCCAGAATAACAAAGTAAGACCTTGTCTCCAGAAGAGTGAATATGTAAACTTTTGGACTTTACAAAATACATATTCTAGAATTATATAAGAAACATGCCTATTTCTACTTTACATTCATTAAGTAACAGAAAATAGTTTTAAAAGAGAAAGTAAGTGTGTAAAACATTCAAACTCCGGTTATTACATCCTTTAAAAGATGAAAAATCTTCACCCATATGATGTATACACACCAAAAGGAAGACAAATTTAAACTAACAGTATACATTGTCAATGATTAGTCCATTCAATGTCCAAAAAATGGTGCCTCGAAAATCACACTTAACAAAATCCCAACAAAAGTATCAAAAGACTTATTACAGGAAATTACAAAAATATTCTAAAGTGTATATAGGAGTGCAAAGAAAAGAAAAATACCTAAGACAATCTTAAGGCAGAAGAAAGAGTGGAAGAATTTACTTTACAAGTTATTAAAGCCATTTAAAGCTCCAGTCATTCAGAACTGCAGTATTGGAAGAACAATAAATAGACCTATGAAATCGAACAGGAAGCTTTCAGTTGCAGAGCTTTTCCAGGTAGGTGAATTCTCAAGAGCGCCAAGGCAGCTCCCAGCAGTGTGTAGGGTTCATCATTCTACAGTGCTGTCGAGCGGAGGGATTTGTAGGTCCAACAGAAACTGGCCCTGCTTTAGGCTGTTCACAAAGATTCATTCTGGATGGCCTATAGATGTGAATGTGATATGATACTGTTTCATTTTCCAGTGATGACACTGGAGAATAATCTTATTAATTTTCACTAGATCTATATTTCTTTAGAAAAACACAAAAGATATTAATAATTTCTTTTTTTTTAGAAAAAGAGATCTCCTGGGTGTTGGTGGAGATGAGAGCATGAGGGATTGAGTTGATGTGGGGGTGGAGGAGAAGAGTACTGAAAGAGATGACTGTAAAGGGGAGGGTATACAATAAAACTCCCCTGAATCTATATGGATTACTACCGCTGAAACTCCTAGTATAGTAAATATGTAGCCTGAAATGGCCATCTCGTGAGATCAGATTGGTGTCCCCAATTGTCATGAGAGAGCCTTCATCCGGTAATTCATGGAAACAGATGCAGACCCATAGTCAAATATTAGGTGGAGCTTGGCTAACTGAAGAGAGGGAGGAAGAGGAGCCAGAAGTGTCAAGAATATCACAAGAAAACCCACAGAAGCAACTAACATGGGAACACACAGAATCTAAACCAACAACCAGGAAGCCTGCATGGGACCAACCTAGGCCCTCTCTATATAGGTGACAGTTGTGTAGCTTAATCTACTTGTGGGACTGCTAACAACAGGAGTAGGGCATGTCCCTAACTCTTTAGCTGGCTCTTGAGAACCTATCCCTCACAATAGATTGCCTTGCCCAACCTTAATACAAGGGAAGGTGTTTAGTCTTATGCAATTTAATATGCCACGTTTTGTGGATACCGATGGGAGGCCTGCTCTTCCCTAAATAGAAACAGAAGAGTGGATTGTGGTTGGCTGTTGAAAGGAGGTACTGCGGCCAGTGCAGCCTGAATAGCCAAGACTGGCGGGGGGAGGAGGGGTTGAGACACCGAGGCTTCTTTTCAGGAGAAAGAACAGCAACCTTTCTTTTTGCCCACCAACCTTTTATACCTCTACTCCTTCTGTGGAGACCTATCGGTCAGAAAGAACACAAACACCCTTGTCAATTACAGACCACAAGGAAGTTCCACTGTCAGTCAGGGGGAGTGAGGGCAGCTGGATCATAACAGGGAGGGAAGGAGGTAAAGGAAATTGTGATCAGAATATAAAATAAACAAATGAATAAAAATAGAATTTAAAAAATAAAATATTGGTAGAGCATGTACATATTATGCATTTATATATAATATATATACATATATTGTTAAAATATACATATCAACACTAACGATTTGTTTTAAAAGGGCCATGTATTTAAGAGAGAGCAAGTTGAGGTTATTAGAAGTACTGGAGAAAAAAAGGAAAGGGCAAAATGAAGCAATTATATTTTAATTTCAGAACACAAATAATTAAAAATAACATTATTAGCCACAGACAAATGACATTAAATATCAAAAAGTTGGCCAATGATTTATGCATAAAACATTAGAATAACATAAGAAATATTTATACTCCTCTAATTTTACTGCATAGATCATTATAAATACATATAATTTGAGCTGCAATATCTTGAAAAGTGTTAACACATTTGCTAAATGATAGCAAGTATATAAAGTTACTGAGGAACACCACACACAAGAGCCATGGGAATATTTAAAATAAAATTTTACTATTGAAGGTTCACTTAATAGTAAAGAGTAGAAATGGAGATTATTTTATTCACTGAAACACACCAGGCAAAGAAAATAAAATAAAAAGGAAGACATGATCATACTTGTATATAGATACTAAAACAAATGATGTCATAGGAACTGAAAGCCAAGCAGTGTTTCCTAGTATCTGGGGAGAGTATAGCAAAGGGAAGGGACTGTGTTCTTTGAATGCAAAGATAAAGTGTGATGGAGCAAGAAGTCCTGCTGGGCTACTGCACAGCGTGAGAACTATAGATAACAATCCTTGCACCCAACAATGCTAGAGCAAGTGATTTGACGTTTCACCATAGGAAAATCATAAATATTTATTTGTTTTACCATAAAGAAATCATAAATATTTTATTGGAGAGTTTTGTTCAACTTGCCTTAAGCATTATGCAATTTTTGTAACCAGGCATTAAAACATCACATCATATATGATTGTAAGTGCAATTTTATGTTTTAATGTATCAGCTGAAGGGAGACCATTTGAGAGGAAGTAGAGGTGGAGAACTGTTGCAAGGAGAGGCCACTTGTTCGTCCTGGCTGCACCAATTTGTAGGAGGAGGGCCTGCTTGTTTGTCCCTACTGCCCAGCTAGTTTAGATCCCGAAATAACCAAACAGAAACTGTATTAATTAAAACACTGATTGGTCCATTAGCTCTAGATTCTTATTGGCTAACTCTTACATATTAATTTAATTTCTATTAACTTGTATATCACCACAAGGCAGTGACCTACTGGCAAAGTTTTAGCACATCTATCTCTGGTGGCAGCTCCTCGTGTCTCTCTCTCTCTGTCTCTGTCTCTCTCTGTCTCTGTCTCTCTCTCTCTCTGTCTCTCCCTCCCTCTCTCTCTCTCTCTCTCTCTCTCTCTCTCTCTCTCTCTCTCTCTCTCTCTCTGCCTTCCTTCTCCCAGCATTCAGTCCAATTTTCCTTCGCCTACCTAAGTTCTGCCCTATCAACAGGCCAAGGCAGTTTCTTTATTCATTAACCAATAAAAGTAACACATAGAAAGAAGGACCCCTCCCCCAGAGAGATCACTGGCAAGCTACAATTATACATACACATATATAATATCAGTAATGTATAATATCTATAAACCACCTCTCCTTTCTCCCTAGACTCTGGGAACCAATTTTCTATTTTCAATTCCTATGAGATCAAACAGATTAAAATCTATATACAAGTGAAATCATGCTTTCCTTTATTTATGACTCACTTATTTCATATACAAATAACATGTATATAATATATATATAATCACATATAGTATCAAAATTATCCCATTATGTTATATACTAACAAAATTAATAAAACAAAAATAATTTCAAAAAAAATAAGAAAGTCAAAACCTAAAATTCAAACATATTACAGGTATAGTATTTTTCAATAAAATTTGGGTGTTCATTTGATAAAAGATGCACATTTACTGTTGGTCCTCACACAGCGCAAGTCTCAGAGATAAAACATAGCACTGAGTCTTCCCAATGTATTAAAATCTTTAGGTAATGTGTACCTCAAGAAACATGTGCTTATATAATTATCATGAATTACTAAGAACTTAAAATTTGAGGCAAGAACTCAGTTAAGTATAGAATGATTGTGAATGGCATGCCTTTTATAAAAATTAAAATCTACTCACAGTTATAGAAAGCCAATCAGGCATTTATGATGCACTTAAACTCTAAACTGTCACATACCACATACAATTTTATTCTATCAATATATAAAGGCTGTCACTATTTCTATTAATATTAGTTTGCTATACTTATTGCTTTACCATTATTCAAGAGTTGACCCAATACCTGGTACATTGAAACCACTCAGTAAGTACTTATCAACAAATATGAATATATTTAATGCACTCATGTTGATTTTGTCAAATGAAGAGGTAAGCTAAAAATATGATTAAGCCAAAGAAATTTAAGCAATTGTCCATTAGCAGTATTAATATGACATTATTTACTCTTCGTGGTAATTTACAAAGAATATTGTTTTGTACAAGATCTTCCCTGTGTTAGGGAAAAATTCAGACTAATTTTTAACTTTTTGATATGATCTCCAAAGCATATCAAAAAACATTAAAGCAGTCAAAATTTGACCCCAATATTTAACTGCTGCTCAAAAGTAACAATACAATAAACCATTACTTTCCATAAATAAACATAAGTATGGAAATGCTAGAATGTAACTAAAATACATTTTCAAGATTTTGTAGTTTGATGACCAGTATAGAAAACCTGAGATAAAATGTCTATAAACTGTATCAGCACAGTAAATCAAAGAAGGTGTTCATGATGCTACAAAAGCTAAGCTCAGAACACAAAAGAATTAATAAGGAATAAGAAATACCATTTTAATAAATTGTGCTTATATCCCAAAGTAAGCAGTACTGAAATAGAATCATTTTTAGTCAAGCTTAATGAAAACTGGAAGAAAAATAAATGGATGGCATGATCCAGAAAAATAACACACCTAATGAAAGTATTACAAAATTCCAAATAAATCTTGAGAGACAAATTTGTTGTTTTAGAAGAATGTCATAAGTATTAGTCATGGTGCAATAAAACATAGCAACACATAAGACTGATTATATGTATATAATATGAGAAGGTACATTACTTTGATTACTCACACAATACTGCAAGAAAGGTAGTATTATTCCCATATCGCCAAGGAGGAAGCCAAGTTTAGCTACAATCATGAAAGCATGATTCTAGTTCAAGGCTTTTCTGTTATGAGCTCTGTGGCTCTGGGGAAATCACAACCTCTCTTAGCACCTATAATACAGAGATCATGCTTGGCCTGCTGACCTTCCACAGTTGTTTGAGGATGGCAGTTAGATAAACCAGGAAGTCTACATGAACTGAGAGGTGCCTCGGAGATAAAGAATTTAGGTTTGGTTGTTTTTTTTCAACTTCAAAGGTGGTGTTCATAGAATTGGCATGAACAGAGGCAAAGTGGTTCAGATCTCAGTCCCTGGAGCCACACTAAAGTCTGCATCTTGATGAAATCATTTCCTACCTGAGCAACCTTAGGATTAGCTGATGATTTTACAGTTCTGTTTCCATGATGATAAGGATAGTGCCTAGCTCAGAATCACGAAGTACTGAATGAGGCAACACATAAACAGTCCTTAGAAAGCACTGGTCAGAGTACCTTCCTGTCTAGATAGAACCCAGTTACAGGCACCACTGACTGGTTGGCCTCACAGATGATGAAATAATGTGCAAATTTAGTTATGTTCCTATCAACAAACTTTTATTGGAAACCATCACTTTGAAAGGAGTATGCTAGTCATTTCAGAAGGCAGAGATGAATAACATAATATCTGCACTCATAGCCTGCTGAGAGAAGAAAACACATAGCTAACCATAATAAAAGATAGAGCGTAATATATAGGAGTCCAAGATGGAAATTCCTGCCATATTTCAGCTATGAAACCAATATTTGCTTGCCTTGGTTTATTTGAGACTATCTACTACCTTAGTCTATAGTAACTGAAAAATGATATATATGTATTTTCATAGCTGGTGTGTAAAAATAAATATTCATACACATATTCTGGGCCCTGTGTTCCAATATAAAATTAAGATGTAGCTTTGATAGTGAGGTCTGGTCTTTGAGTGGTATTAACAACCTGTTCCCTGGATGTGGACGTATTTTACCAGAATGCAAAGAAATAGGTATTGACTCTTTGAAGTCTCTTGTTACTATTGCTACCCACGTTAAAGACAGGTAGGTGCCTGTGCTTGGGAACCAGTCTTTAAGTGTGAAACCAATCAAAGAGAAAAGACTAGTAAAGAGATTGAACCTGAAACCTCATTTCTCTGGGTGTCTATATGCCATCAATCTGCCAGATTTAGATGCCCAGACACCATACTGAGAAGCTCCTCTGCATTTGTTCTTCGTGGAAGATAAGCAAGTATTTGCTGTAGTCCAGGGAAGCTCAAATGACATACTCAGCTACTTATTTGTTCAATTAAACAGAACAAAATTTCAATATCTTATTTATACCACAAAACTCCCTGTTCTTGTGTCTTTGGCGCAATACTGCGCAGAGAGCTGATACTTGAGACAGAATTTAAGTGTGAACTCAACAATGGCAGTTACCTTTTCATTAGTCTCCGTCCTAGTTTCTTCTACATTACAATCTGTTCTGAAGAAAGCTTTAAAGTGCTCTTCAGGAAGCAAAGTGCTCGCATTATGTGCTCATTCGGTTATAATCACAATAGGCAGACTCAAATAAATGATGGAAAACTGTTATTCATAACTGAAATATAGAAGTCTTCCTCTGTACTGTAAATTACATTCTGCCTTTATCATTCTTTGTGTGTTTATTTCCCTTGGGGAAATCTCTGAGTCTTCAAAGTGCAAGAATTCTGCCCTGTTTATCTTTGTATCTCCTAAGGTGAAAGCATATTATAACCTACATCAGAATGCTCAGTGATTCTTAATAGATTGAAAAAGATCTCAAACTTCACAATAGGAATGTCAAACATCTAAATCCCACTGTCTCTTGTATTCTCCCATACAGCCTGTGTTTAAATGAGCCCGAAACTTGATAGAGGAAGGGAGAGAGAACAATTTGCTATCCATTCTACACTAAACTGCATTTTAACACTGTAAGTAGTGGTTAAAGTGTGTGTGTGTGTGTGTGTGTGTGTGTGTGTGTGTGTGTGTGTGTGACATCATAACAAGGTATATAACATAAATCATTCTAAAGCTAGAATTATTTCTCCCAGAGTACAGATTGATAAATGTTGATTGTTTCAGGATGTCTCTTACTATTATTTTCTATATTAAAAAACAGATGCCTATGCTTGGGATCAGACTTTAAGTTTTGACTATTTCTTCAAAACTAAACAAAATAAAGAAATTGAACCTGAGGCCACCACATATATATGCATCTATTAAACGTATTAGTAATATACTTCAAGTCAGAAATAATACATCAGTGTCACATAAAGATTATAAAACACTCCCCTTTGGTATCACTTAACCAAAGTAGATTTGAACTTTTACTTCATGCTCTCTATGTTTTCTGTCATCTGTCTATTTTATGACATACAATACGTGGCTTCCTGGAGACTGTCTTCTGAATCTGTTCCAGTACCTGTGACTACATCTGTGTGTCTCTGTGTCTATACGTAACAAAGAAGTTTTCTTTGATGTTACTGAACAGCAGGATTACATGGGTAAGGAATTAGAGATCTTATACAGATAGATTTTATAGAGTTTTATATGGAGTTAAGTCATTGACTTCAACTGACCCAAGTAACAAGCAGTTATAAACATCATTGTTCATCAAGCAATAGCTAATTGATTCATTCAACATAATCTGCAAATGCTATTATGTTTAACAATTATGGTGAATATTTGGTTTTAAAGATTTAAAGATGTTTTTAATTTCTATTAATGCTGCCTTAAGCACACTATTAATAGAAGATGCATGTAATATTCTGGGTCGGGGTATCAAAAACTATACAACTTATTATAACTGTGTATTAGTTTAGGTTATAAAAGTTAATTTTTTACTTTTACAAAAGAGTTAAAATTGTAACGGATAAGTTAATTACAAGGGAAATTCAAGGCAAGCAAGGTTGATTATAACATTGTTTCTTAAAAGCAGCTTAAGCAGCCTGAATACACATTAGATTAACAGGTTAAAGTCTTACATGATCTCAAGATATAGTATTAACTTTGGCTGCAATGTTTAGAAAAAGTTTCAGTCTCTTAGAAATGTAAAATATTTTCTTCATAATGTATTGTCTCATACATACATACATACATATATATATATATATATATATACATATATACACACAAAAATGACATTTCTCCACAGTTACTGTGCTTTTTCTACAACCAGTAAGACTCTTGCAAATATCTAACTGATAAACTACAAAGAAATATCAATGATGCCTTAAGGGCCTCATGCCTAAGAAGTATACAATAACATCTTCCAATCATATTCAAGTAGTAAATATTTCAAAGGTTGGTAGAAGAATTTCAGGACCTCCCCAGATCAAAGCAAAACTATCCTTCATTAATTTTCTTATAATTACTGTCTAATCAACTCCCTTTTTTCTATTTGACAGTAACATTGTAACCATGCCTTTTGCTAGTCATAGGCACTTAAACTTTGGATTTGAATCATTATTCTCATATGAAAACCTTAGTTTGGTTGAGAAATTGGGGCATCATTATGTTAAAAAAATGTCAAAGAGGTCTGCTATATCTGTTACATATTGAACATTCATAAACATGGCCATAATTTCAAAAGCCCTAGAAAAGGCAAGGTTTTTCTACATCACATTGTCTTACTCTACATAGCCCCACTTCTCTTTATACTAATGTTAATTTTCTGAACAATGTAACACAATTTTAACTTATCAGTTTATTTAAGACTATAGTTTATCAAAAGCGGTGTTGGTGAAGCACTTCTTTAACCCCAGCACATGGGAGTCAAAGGCAGGCAGATCTCTGTGAGTTCAAGAATAGCTTGGTCTACAGAACTATTTCCAGGACATCTACTGCTACACAAAGAAACCTTATCTCTAAAAGCAAAGCGAAACAGAACATAACAGAACAAAACAAAATCTTTAGTTGATCATTGTTCAGGCTCAAATTGACAGTAATAATCCCTTCCCAAATTATTCATACCCATATCCACCTGGATAGAGAATGGGCACTTGTAAATACAGCACTCATGTATGAAATTATTTTTAAACAATGAAAAAGAATTCAGGATTATCAAAAAGTACAATATTATAAGAAAAAGACAATACTTTCCTAAAGGTAGTAGTTGTTCATCTTGGAAAATCTCTGAATTAACCACTGTATTAGTCAGGGTTCTCTTAGAGGGTGTGTGTGTGTGTGTGTGTGTGTGTGTGTGTGTGTGTGAGCATATTTTTAAGGCAGGTTATGTCAAAATAGTAAAAATGGTTGCCTCACACCTTAGCAGCTGAGCCAAAAAGGTGGCTGCCTCAGTAGTCCCAATCAGGCACTGAAAATGTGGATGTTTCCCGGAGAGCCACTGGACCCTAGTGAATAATGAATGCCTAGAAACCATGGTTCTACAACCACAATATATAAATAAAGTTGACAGTAAGAAAGCAGTCCAACAGAGCAGAGAACAAACAATCTTCTTTCTGCCATGCCCCCTTTTATTTAGACTGCTACCCGAAGGTATTGCCCATATTTGGGGTGGGGTTTTCCTTCTCAGTTCAGGCAAACACAATTCTTCATTTAAAGTCCTTGTCAGATGATTCCAATTTGTGCCATGGTGACACTAAAATGAGTCACCCCAAAGACTGTTACATTGTTCAGAAAATCAATATTAAGATTTAAAAAGTAGGGCTATGTTGAATAATACATGACTTAAATAAACCTACCTCTTCTCAAGGACCTAGGATCTTTGGAACTGATAGAAAGTATGACCATTTCTTTTGCACCATACTCTACCACTAGAAGCAACCTTGATCAAATCATCAAATTTAGCACTTAGTGCTAAATCAATAAAATGGAGATTGTACGATTAGTCATACATACTACAATCAGAAATACATAAGTAAGAGACCCAAAGGAGTGTGTGTTGTAGGGAGATACACAAATGAAATAAATTACTTCCTTTGGGTATTCCATTTCCAAAAGCAAAACATATTTAAAATGATTTTCAAATGAACATTTTCCTCTTCTCTTCAATTATTCTTACTTTAAGCATTTGTTTTGTATCCTGAACTAAAATTATTTTATCTAAACTCATATAGAGGACTCTCACCAGGGGTGATGAGATGGCTCCAATGGCAAAAGTACAAGTCTGACTGCCTAACCAGTTCTCAAAAGTCGTATTGTGGAAACAGAAAACTGATTTGAGCAAGTTGTCCTGTGACTGTCATATGTCCATGCACATAAACATGTCTGCACACATGCATGTGAGCATATGGTTCACACACACACACATACATACACCTATACCCGCCTACTCCCCCCACACAAAACAAATATTCTTTTAAAAATTTAAAACCATCTAAGCACTCACATTTCTAGCTCCAATGTATAGCCCACATGAGTGCCATTAATATGTTTTCTTCTGAGAGTACATCATATGTCATGCTCCAAAACGACCTGTTCTTTAAAGAATTGATGCATCTGTGTGAGGACATAGAAAGTATTTTGTGTTTTCATGACCATTAAATGTGTATTAAAACCCCCACTCTGCTATTTGTTTATGTGATATTTAATAGGATGCCTGCCTAAAGTCCTATCATCCAACCCCAGTGCCAGGGTGTTTGCTTTTCTTATTGTCACCATTATCCTGTAGTCTGGGTGTATAGCTCAGTGGTAGCATGTTTGCTGTGCACAACAACAGAAGAGAAGGTTATTTTAAAAATTATTAGGAAATAATTATTATCAGCAATGGTATGGAAGCAGCCATTCTCTATGTAATACACACTTGCATACATGCTATGTTAGTGTGAATATACTTTGAAGCAACAAAGAGTTTCTGTTACTCTTTCTTTCAGTCTGTTGTTTAAGACTTCTACATTGTCATGATTTCAGTATTTTTAAAATGGTAATTGAACAGTGGGCAGGAAGTTAAGATAGTGATGAATACTAAGATTTGTCTCCCTAAATGAACCTATAAACGCAGATGGTAGACTCATTATTTATTAAGCCCTTATTCTGCACAAACAACATATTTGGTCAAAGCTGTAGATTCTGTATCACTCCAACAAGAGTGACATAAAATTGGCATTTAAACAATATTATTTACTCACTATGTGAAATCCAGAAGTAGAAGTTCAAGGTCCTATCAAATTTGTTGGCTGGAGAAGGCCTGCTTCCTGATTATAGATGGTATCCATCTCCCCACTGTGTCTTTAGAAAGTAAGGGTATGAACAAGCACTCTGTTATCTCCTGTATATGAGCAATATTCCATGTGGGCTCTACCCTCTTGGTTCAGTTACATCCCCCAAATCCTGAATTTTTTTATTCAAGATAGGGTTTTTCTGTAGCTTTGGAGCCTGTCCTGGAACTAGCTCTTATAGACCAGGCTGGCCTCAAACTCACAGATATCTGCCTGCCTCTGCCTCCCAAGTGCTGGGATTGAAGGCGTGTGCCACCACCACCCAACCCAAGCCTGCATCTTAACTCCATATTTGGAGATTAGGAATTTGGGAATTCTGGATGTGATTTGTACAAACAACCTCCCAAATTTAATAGTTTATCTTTTATAAGAGTGTTGGGGGGAAACACAGAAATTGAAGGCTGAGTCATGCCTGCAAACTATTTCATCTGTCACTGGACTTTTCAGTTATAGAGTGAAAACAAAGTCACATTTCTTCTTCAAGTCAGTCTGAGTTTGTTACTTTGTTAATATTCTTATTGAAGGAAAACTCAAGGCTAAAAAGAGAAGTCTAAGATTTTGAAGAGTTCACTGATGTGTTTATGCCTTTCTGTCTTGGCTCCCATAGATCCTGTAAGTGGAAAGTTAGGCCTAACAACACAGTCAACAATTAATTCTGTTTCCACTGAACGATTCCATGCTTGAGCAGTGCTTACCTACTTGTTCTGTTTTAAAGCTTTATCTTAGGACTAGGAGCTCAAGAAATAGTTTGCAATTGCTAATTAATACATTCAATTAAATGACCATTTGCTGAGAAGATAAAGGAGTCAAAAATCTTCTAATTTTTGTCCCCAGTGAATTAAGTTTCCTCTGAGGACTCAGTTTTCTCCACCACTTTGACAACACTCTAAGATGCAGTTTTGAGGTTGCTTCTGATCTGCATCCCAAAACAGGGCATCCGGTAAATGTGACACTACCCCCAGCCCAACCAGAAGTCCCTGGCAGATGCTGTCCTACTCCATACAAAGATCCTAGAAAGAAAAAAAGAAGAATGTCAAGTGCAAGGAGAATCAGAGAAACCCTAGGGTCCCAAGATGGAACCCGTAGGAGCCACATCTGACTGACACTCATGTGCAACCAGACTTTAGGGGTCAGTTAACCTCATTTTCAAACCTCAGAGGGGGAAAAAAAACAGAGGCAACATTTTTAAAACTAAGAATGGAAAGGTGAAGTTAGTGGTACTTAGTGAAGCAAAATTAGGTCATGTAGCACCTGTGAATACTTATCTTAAAACTTGGCACTGATGATTGTTGAACAACATCAGTAAGCAGGTTCCCCACCTCCAAATTCTGTCTCACTCTTATGAAGAAACAAAGAACTTTTTGTGATTTATGAGTGAGGCCACACAGCAGAGAAACAGAAGGAAGCTGTGCACTGTCGTGGTGTGCTCGCTCACCTGCACACAACTATTCATTTCTGGTGACTGTGTTTTCCTCTCAGATGTCAGGAAAGATTTAAATGTCTGAAGAATACATGGTAAACATCTTTTTCTTTCTATAATGCCTAAATTTCTGGAGCATGCACAATACATATATCACCTATCTTTCGCTGGCCCTGTGGGGCAGATGTGTTATAAATTTGAGTAAGTTGGTAGCCTGATAATTTATAATATACAATAGAAAAACAGTGAATGCCTACCGTGACACACACACCATTTTACAGGCACAAGTTGTCTTGAAAACATGGTTTTCTGAAATTCCTATTTAGAAAGGCTTTCCTGGAAATAAGAGGATTCATAGCTACTAACTTCCATTCCTCCCCATCTTCCTTTCCTACTCCCAACATGTACAGTGATTAAAATCATAAATAAAAATAAACAAATATTTATTTGTCAATCTTTAGAGTTCTTCCATCCTTTGGAGACTGATAACTATCATCCTACCTGAAAATGGTTTTTCTGATTATATTTATCTGTTTATTTCTAATAACACACTCTTAGTGATATTTAAAGGGGATTTTTAGTTAAAAGGTACACACACTGCGTTAAATAGAACTGAGAACAACAAAAGGTCTGGTACTTGTTCTAGGAACATTTCCCCCTGGTTGAATGTGCAAAGTTTAGTGGAATCTGCAGAAATGAAAGTTGACATACTCTGTTAAAAGAATTTAAAGTGTATCAAGTAAGCTCTTACTAGAAACAATGTTTCTTTAGGGTAGTACTGAGGAAAATTCAGCATTACCAACTTTTAAAATTGGTTTAAAACTTAACAAATCCTTCTTTCAAACGCTAACCGTTTAATTTCCTTTTACTACTTCAAAGAGGAGAAAGCAGGTCATCTGTAAACCAGTTCCTCTCTTGCCATAGATGGAAAAACTGTAAATTGGTGTTGCATTTTTTCACCTCAACATTGAGTTAACCTCAATTTCCTAATCCAATGATGAAGTGAAGCAGAGGCGGAGAGAAGGCATAAACATGAGCAGCAGCAGCAGAAGAAGAGAAAGGGGAATGGGGAAACATGTCCCAAATATTGAACGTAATGCTACAGGGTTTATGTTTCCCTGATAGAGTTCAGACTCAGTTTAGTCTGATTCTGATTCTTTCCTGCCTTTTTACTCCCAACTGCACTCATTTTGAAATGAGATTGTTTGTTCCATATTGTTAGAACATATTCATGAATGAAGCTGTGTGAGATTTCTGATACCTTGAGAAAAAACTCCAAGCAAACATGGCAAGAGTCAAGGGACCTGTTCCTCCGTAAGATGGGTTATTTGTAGAATGTGATAGCAGCAGAGGATTTTACCTCAGATGACCGATCATCTTACCCGTTATTATTCAGAATGAGGCTTCCAAGCACCAGTTGTCCTTGTAACTATGTACAGCTTGAACTAATGTGGCCACTTGCTCTCAAGACTTAGCTTAACCCTGAGAATATAAATTATTATGTTGGGGATGCCTCTTGTTCATTTTCCAGTAACCAAGACTGCCAAAATCACTCAGAAGCTATATTATTTGCAATACTGTTTGGCAAATAGCTTAAGCGTATTGCTGGCTAGTTCTTATATCTTAAATTAACCAATTTCCATTATTATATATTTTACCAAGAGGCTTACATGACTTCTCTTTGACTCCACCTTCTTTCTCCTAGCATTCAGTTTAGTTTTCCTGCCTAGCTGTATTATGCCAAGCCATTGGCCAAAGCACCTTTATTCATTAACCAATAAAAGCAACACATATGCAGAAGGACTTCTCACACCATTGTCTGAAGCTCTGAATAAAATTGGCTATTGCATGAGAGTTTACTTCATCTCATTTTAGGCTCCACTTTCCCAGGTTCACTCCATCAACTACAGGGGCAACAACATGTCATCATAGTTTAGAAGTATGTGACTTATTTTCCTAGTTAAGATTTTGCCTTCAGTTTCAAAAAAAACTTTAAATTTGAACTTTTGGATCAATACTATAACTGTTAAGACAAATGGGATTCTTGAATATGGGTTTAATGTATTTTCCCTTATGAGATAAATATGAATCATTTTGAGGATAGAAGTCAAATTATATATTTAAGAAGATGTGTTTGAGAGAAAATTTAAAAAGGATTTGGATTTGTGGTTTTGCTTCATTTTCATTGTTCAAGTAGTTGGGTTGAAAAGTATATAAGATATTATTAGAAAATCACAACTCCTTTTTAAAAAAGAAAAACAGGCAGAAAAAAAGCCAAACATACTTTCACACTTTATCTTCCCTTCTGGCTCTAAAGAAAACTATACTCTCTCAAGAAGAACCATGGATCACGTGGAACATCACAGACTTTCACTATGACATTAGAAAATAACTTTTGATCCTTGAAGTATCTGTAATTCTGAATGAAGTCTCCATATTACCAGAAAAGATGAAATAAACTCATTTATTCTCATACATAAAGAGAATGAAGTTAAACAACAAACAGA
Source organism: Microtus pennsylvanicus (assembly GCF_037038515.1). NCBI lineage: Eukaryota > Metazoa > Chordata > Mammalia > Rodentia > Cricetidae > Microtus > Microtus pennsylvanicus. The sequence goes on along the minus strand of NC_134579.1, from coordinate 177,495,724 downwards.
TTTCTCATTTTAACATCAACTTTAAAAGCGTGATTTCACTAAAGAAGCTCACTTTCCAGGGAGTAGCATTTGGTGAAGCGAATCATTGCTCCTGCTACAAAACGTTTTTAAGCTATAAATGGTTTTTAAATATTCACATTTTTACAGAGTTATGTTTCTGAAGACTTTGCAGAGTTGCTGAAGCAAAACGGATTCTGCATGCTAACATTCTAAGACAAAAAAAAAAAAAAAACAGTCATCTGTCATTGAAGTCCCTGAAGGTATTTGCCATGATCAGTAGAAAGCAAAAAAGGAGAATACACAACAGAAAGAAACTCCCAAGGGAAGGAGACCTGTGAAAAACATCAGAACACATTAGTTTTACAATTTTTTCTTGTCTGAATTTCTAAATTAGTCAAAACTACACAAAAAGAATTAGGAAATCCAAAAAGAAGGAAGGAAGGAAGGAAGGAAGGAAGGAAGGAAGGAAGGAAGGAAGGAAGGGGAGGAGGGAGGAAGGGAGGGAGGGACAGAGGAGAAGAATATTCTAGTGAATTTTCCCATAATGAAAAAAAGTAAAGAAAATTAGTTTATGCAAACTCTTACAAAGAAAAAAAAACAACTAAACAATAAATAAAAACCCACATACACTTCAGTAACAGAAATTGAAGAGCCTTGCAATAAATACCTCAATATTTTATCTCTGCTGAGGACTGATTAAAAATTATCACACAATATTAGTAAATAGGATCCAGTTATATGAAATGTAAATGTGTAAAGGTAGATGTGTGTGTGTTTATGTGTGATCTTGAAAATTATTCCAAAAATACAATATATCATCAAAGAAAAACTATCTATGTGTCTTTTAATATAATTTCTATATGAACTCAATAAATAAAAAACTCATAATCTTTCTATTCAGATGATCTTTCAAATGGACAAAATTAAATCTTACATAATTCAAGAGTATTCTTATGGCCAAATGTTATCTTAGTAAAAAAAGAAAAAAATAAAAAAATTAGTGAGTTTGTAGAATATTTACAAAAAGTGTTAATCTAAAAAAAAACAGTTAACGGTGATACATCCAACATGAGTTCCTTGTACTCAAAGATAAAAAAGGTACCACTTATTATATTCATTGTGTTATTGGCAATAGCAATGCAATTAAAAAGTGAATTCAAGATAGAGCTAGAGAACCACATTGGAGAACTGGACTGAGCTCCCAAGGCCAGGATGAAGAGCAGAGGGAGGGAGAACATGAGCAAGGAAGTCAGGACCGCGAGGGATGCATCCACCCATGGCGAGACTGTGGGACTAATCTAATGGGAGCTCACCAGGCCAGCTGAACTGGGACTGAATGAGCATGTGATCAAGCCGAACTCTCTGAATGTGGCTGACAATGAGGGCTGACTGAGAAGCCAAGGACAATGGCATTGGGTTTTAATTCTACTGCATGGACTGGCTTTGTGGGAGCCTAGTCTGTTTGGATGCTCACCTGCCTAGACCTGGATGGAGTGGGGAGAACCTTGGGCTTCCCACAGGGCAGGGAACCCTGACTGCTGTTAGGACAGGAGAGGGAGGGGGAGTAGAGGGAGTGGGGGGGGGAAATGGGAGAAAAAGAGGAGGTGGAAATTGTTAATGAATAAATAAAAAAGGGAATTTAAAAATTTTACACAGAAGAAATTTTCCAATCCCTTGTGACATGATTACACATTTTAAAACTTCAAAGGAAGGAACAAACAATGAGAATTAGAGACTTGGAAAGCCACTGTTGTTCTAGTTAGGGTTCCATAGAAGAACAGACACCATGCATGAAAAGTATATAAATAGATAAATATTACACAGTCAGATAGATGTTCAATAGTCTCACAGAAGAAGTGTGAGACATGCACCTACCAGATACTCTATCCATTAATGGTGTCACTTGTGTCCAGGGCAGGTCTTTTCCACCCAGTTCACTGATCCACAGCGTAGCTCTGGAAATACCCTCACAGACACACACTGAAATTCATTGTCCCAGTTTTATTGGCCTTCTTTGGTCCAATGAAATTCAAAACCAAAATTATGCCTATTACACATCTGACCCCTGACTACACATTACACACACACACACACACACACACACACACACACACACACGGTGAAATAATTATTTCTATATAGTTGTAAGAAGTTACTAGAAAGCCGGGCGGTGGTGGCACACGCCTTTAATCCCAGCACTCGGGAGGCAGAGGCAGGCAGATCTCTGTGAGTTCGAGGCCAGCCTGGTCTACAAGAGCTAGTTCCAGGACAGAAACCAAAAAGCTACAGAGAAACCCTGTCTCGAAAATCCAAAAAAAAAAAAGAAGTTACTAAAAATAAATTATTTCACTATCACTTATAGTAGCTCTAGAGATATAACATCAAGAAATAAACCTAGAAGAAGTGTACAAAATTATGCAGAGGAACCTATAAACTACTGAAAGAAGTTTCCTAAAAATCTAAAAGATATGTCATGAATCTCTAGACATGGTAGGAAATATGTCATAAATAGTAAGCTAAATAATTATATCAGATTTCCCTACAGGAAAAGTAGCGTCAATATATTCCCAAATCTATCAAAATTCTAGCAGTTTTGTTGACAGAGGTTTCTGTCCTGCCAGGTCCTATAGCCATTTAATCCCAAAGAAACACACAGAGGCTTACATTAATTATAAACTAGTTGGCCTATTATTTCAAGCTTTTTATTAACTCATAATTTAAATTAACCCATAATTCTTGTCTGTGTTAGTCACGTGAGTTGGTGCCTTTTATCAGCGAAGCATTCTCATCTTGCTTCCTCTTGGTCTGGTGATGACTATAGACTGAGCCTTTCCTCCTCCCAGAACTCTCCTCTTCTGGACACCCTGCCTAAACTTCATGCCTGGCTACTGGACAATCAGCATTTTATTAAACCAATACACCTGACAAATTTTTACATGATCTGTCCCACAACACAGTTTTATTCTCTTAAGCACATTTTTAAATTTATACGAAAGCATATTAAAGAATCGAACCAAGATATTCATGAAAAATAAAGGCAATGTTGTGAAACAAATAAAAATTCAAGAATTACCAACAGCTATAGAATTGTTATATAGCCAGGTACAAAAGATCCTATGTGGGAAAAATGTTACTATCATTTATCAGAGAAATAGTGCCCCATGGAAACTTCTCAGCACACTGCAGAGACATGTTGAAACAGTGAATGTTTAATGGTATTCTGTCAAATGCAAAAATATTCTGCATTATTAACAGATGAAATAAAAGAGAATGCAATAAATTTTCTGGAATTAATGTAGAGTATTTTCAGTTGTATAAGACGAGGTAGTTTTATTAAACAGAACACAAAAGGTTCTAACCACTAAAAAACATAGATTTTATTAAAATTAACTATTTCTTTTTATTGAAAGCTGTCATTTAAGAGGGCAGGAAGAAAGCTACAAAGGGGGATAACACTTGTATAAAGTATATAAGAGCGATGGGCTTAATGACCAGAAGATAGTTTTAAAAGCATTATATTTAAGTCATAAAATACTACTAAAAACATTTGTGAATGAGCTTTGGAGTGAATGTGGCAGTTAAAACATATTTATTTATTTATTTATTTATTTATTTATTTATTATACATACTGTGTTCTGGCATGGAAGGCACCAACCAGATCTCATTACAGATGGTTCTGAGCTATCATGTGGTTGCTAGGAATTGAACTCAGGACCTCTGGAAGAACAGCCTGTGCTCTTAACCTCTGAGCCATCTCTCCAGCCCCATACCTTTTAAAAAAAAATACCTTCATTTTTTGGACTTGCATATGTAGCTGTTTGGAACACAGTTTTTTCCTGAATTTCAAAAATAAGACTGCTAAATCACATTGCACTATTCAGTCAGTGGTAAAATCTTGTTACAGTCATTCCATTTTTTTTTTGTTTAGAATCAGAATAAAGTTGTATTTCAAATAATCTTTAAAAAGTATTTGTTCTCATTATCAGTAAAATGTAAATTAAGTTTCAGGTATTGTTATAAACTGCATAAACTTGTTCAATTTGTATAAATAATGATGAAAAAGTTTAAACTAACCACTTTCATAATGCATGGCCAGCCATATTTCTGTATATATCTCACAGAACTGGATGCGTATATTCATCAAGATAAATGTACAATAAAGTACATAGTTATGTACATAAATGTGAAATAAAATACACTATTTAGAAGAGTTTCAAACTTAAAACAGTGCAAATGCCCATCAGCTAAAGAAAAAAAAGTAAATTGTTGTTCTCATGTAATAGGAAACTCAATTGCAATAAAAAAATATGAATAACTGATAGACTTTGTCTCAAGCAATAAAAACAATACTGAAAAGTAGGCATGCTTTTCTGAAGAAGCAGTAAAGCGTCTATTAAAAACACACAAAAGAAAAACTTCTTAGATGTTTTGTTTTATGTTTGTCTCAGAGATGAATGCATGGATGAATGCAAAATGCATACATAGATCCAGAATACTATTTTTAAATTTAGAAGACTTTACTGCAATTTTTATAATTTTAAAAGGCTTATTAGTTTATTACTTGATGACTTCATACATGTGTATGACAAATAATTTATATCTTCATGTGTAAACTAAAATAATTGGGCTTGAAGAAATGGCTCAGTAGTTAAGAAAGGGTATGCAATTCAAGTGCATCAGACCCTAATTTAGCACCCACGTTGAGTGGCTCCCAACCACTGTAACTCCAGCTCCAGGAAACCCAACAATCGTTTAGCCTCTAAAAACACCTCAGTTCAAATGCACATACCCACATATAGACAAAAATACAAACACACATGATTTTAAAAATATATCTAAAATAACCCAAGAAATTTAGGATAGCAACATGTATGATTGAGAATTACAAAGCTGTGATTATAAGCAAAATACAACCTTAAATATTAAATCATCGCTTATGAGTTCTTGGGGAAAATATGAATTCCTTGTCTTCGTATTTTCCTTTTCCACCTTGATCTTTCTCACACTTATTCAGTCACTGTGGTAAATCTCCACATTTTCTTTAACTTGGTTTTTGTTTTTCTTTTCCTTAAATGCATCATTAAAATGACAGCCATGAAGTCTGGGGATTACAGAACAAGCTAGGAAACCAAAGAGCAAGTAATTTGAAATTCAAATTCATATATCTCTCATCTTAAAGAAATGTTTAATGCCTGCATTGCCCCAGCTCTCTCGTCAGACTACCCTGGGACTCACTGTCATCTAATTCAACATTTGATTTTCTCCATCCCTGCACATCCCTCAGTCTTCTCCATGTCAGAAGGAAGTAACTCCCTTCTTTGATTAGATCAAACAAAATGTGAAGCCAACAGGCAGCTTCTCTCTTCTCCTTGCATTCCAAATCTGGTAAATAATCACTGCTTGTCAATTTTGCCTCGAAAGTAAATGAGAAGTTGGCCCCTCTCAGCCCATCCACCTTGATCACCTGATCTGAGGTTCTGTGCTCTTTTATCAGGATTCTGCAGTCTCGATTGCCTAGCAAGCCCTCGTTGACTTCCATTTTCATGTTTTCTAAAGATTTCCCAGTACAGACTCCAAGCTAGTCTTTCTGAAGCATAAGTAAAATCTTAGCTTTTCTCTGTCACAAGCATTCAAGTACTTTCCATGTTTATCATTGTAAACTCCAACCCATAATGCACTCTTCCCCTAACCAATTTATTTCCATAGTTTCTCCTATGAAGGCCTCTTCTGTCTTGGGAATTTTTAAATATTAATCCTTTTCTGAGACTCACTCAGTCCAGAAATCTGCCTGTATTCCTGTTTGCTTCCATGTCTTTGCCATTTTCAGCTGATCAGACTGCCTTCCTTTGTTTATACCATATAAAAGTTCTCTCTCCTGTGGGGAGCACTAGGGTTCTTCCTCACCTTAACTCACTTTTTTTTTCTGTAGCACCTGTCACTCTAATAAATTGCACATTTTTGAAGGACTATGTTGTATGGAGGCTGCTGAGCCCCGAAATAACCACACAGCTACTGTATTAATTAAATCACTGCTTGGCCCATTAGCTCTAGCTTTTTATCAGCTAACTCTTATATATTAATTTAACCTCTCTCCATTAATCTGTGTGTTGCCACGTGCCAATGGCTTACCAGCAAAGTTTGGGCATCTACATGGCTTTTCCCTACTCCACCTCCTTTCTCCCAGCATTCAGTTTACTTTTCTCCGCCCAGCTCTGTTATGCCCTGCTTTGCTATAGGCTCAAAGCAGGTTTTTATTAACCAATGTTATTCACAGCATACAGAGATGAATCCCAATCAGGACTATATTTTTTACTGTCTTTTCAGTAGAACAGAGTGTCCTAGAAGGCATGCATTTTGACTTTATTTGTTTATTGCAATATCCAACTAGCATATCATGCTTTATTTATGTATTTATTTATTTATTTATCTCTCTCTCTCTCTCTCTCTCTCTCTCTCTCTCTCTCTCTCTCTCTCTCTCTCCCTGAGTGTGTATGAACTAACAAACTCATTAAAGAATGTTCCACCCCTCTCAGTTCTACATTTAGAAATAAATTATTTATAATATATATGTATATGGTAAGTATATGTAGGGGTGTGCTTGTGCCAGAGCAAGAAAACAAACTTGCGGAATATGCTTGCTCCTACTTTAATGGAGGTTGCAGAAAATGAACTCAGGTTGTCAGGCTTGCATGGCAAGTGCCTTTATTCCACAAGCTATCTTTCTGGCTGTCAGCTCTTTGTCACCCTGAAAACTTCTAGAATAATTTAATTTTGATTGTAAGATATTATAGTCACAGAAAGTGTGGCCGACTCATTCCTCACGAAGTGTTTTACCTTATGATGTTACTGAACCTTCCATTGCCTCACACCACTCAGCCGCAAAATAAAATCAGTTATACAATGGTGATATTTTTGACATCCTTCTTGGAACAGAGTTTTTATATTGCATTGCATTAGTTAAGTGTTAGTCACATGTTCATTATTACTATTCTTATTTAAAATTATATGTGACAAAGCAGAACCACATAAGTCTCTTGTCAACAATGTGTTGAGTATTGTAGAGGACAAAAAGGAATCAAACACAAACTCTACCCTTAGCATGCTTAAAGCTGCCTGACTGTAACTGGGTGAATCAGTGTCTATTTAACATGCGAAAATCTGAGGTTCAATCCCAAATGCTGTCCTCCCAAAAACGGATATGTAAATTCAAAGGCTGCACATATATTTTTAAATGCTAAAATACATTTTGCCAGAATAAACTGGTGCTTAGATTTCTTAAGTGCTAGTTAGATTACTTTGTGTGCACATGTGATCTCTTTGCCTATATTCTTAGTCATCGTAAATTAACTGACTTAACAAGATAAAAAAAATTGGGCTGGAGCAGTATCAGAATCCCAAACATAATCTCAAAATGAAGTAATGAGAACACGACTGGCTGGTTGTTGCTTAAACAATGAGAGGTCATTTCATGAATATGACAGACTTAGCCTAAATCAGCTCGAACACTTAAAGGGATGGATTCCTATTTCTTTTCTAAACCAAAAATAGGAACAGAATTTTACAGAAATTATGGTGAATTAGTTCCAGTAAACTCACACAGAAATATGTCTTAAATGCCAGCCTGATTCTCCAAAGACCAGATGTGAGAAAACAGGAGCCCTGGTCTGTTGGGTAGACAATGATATTATTGGAAAACAAAGTTCCATTCACATGGTTTCTATAATTACTCAAGAATGTACAATTGATTGAGGAATTATCTGCTATTACCTGTTTCTACATTATATGTGGTAAGAGCCAAGACCATCTCCTATTAGAAACATTAGCTTTAGTGATCTCAAAGATACTCAATAGGTAACCTCATGTTGATCACAACTAGGCTTTTTCAGAGAGCTGTGAACATAGAATTTTTCCCTCAGACTTGGCATACATTAGGCTGCCCTCTTCGGTATGGGTAACTTCATGCAATTAAGGACTACATTCAATTACTTATTGATTATACTAAAGAATGTTCTAACCTTGCCCCCATGTCTAAGAAACTACCCTGTTTCTGGAAAAGAATGGGGAGATGGAAGGGAGGAGGTACAGAGATAAAATGAGATGAGAGAGAAGGGGGGATGGATAGAGGAAGAAGAAAAGCAGAATGAAGGAAAAATACACTTTCTTGCTTCTCATCTACTCAAAGTGTCAGAATAACTGCTTGAACAAGTCATGTTCACACTGCCAAGCACTGTCTGTGACATGGAAAGAAGAATCCAACTAGAAAAGTAAAGTGACTTTGTTTTAAACTTCTATTGAATGGTAGCTATGTATATTCAACCCGTGGAATTTTCTCTGCAAATGTTTCTTTTAAATGAGCAAACATGGACTTGAAAACTGCAAGTTTTATTGTTTCAGAATAGTCAACAGGTTCTAGAAATGTCTGGAGTGAACTGCAATTATCTTTAGCTCATTCTTTTATCCATTAGAGATACCTATGTATTCAACATTCATTTTAGGGTTCCATCACCTCCCCTCAAGTCAACACTTTTAAGGATGCACAGGATGACAGGTCCTGAGAACTAAATTGTGTTGAAATAAGCCCATCATTTCAGAACATAGCACAGTAAAGGAAGCTGTCAACTAATCCCTGCCACCAACTTCCTAATGCAATATGATTAAAATTTGGAGAAAAGCTTTTTCTAAAATGTATCAAATACAATGATCTTTATGAAAATGAAGTGACACTTCATGGATCTTAGTGCAAAATACAGGATAAAAATGGCTTTAAAGATATATCTGCAAAAGACAAGAAACCTGAACCAAAAGAAGAGAACACCAGGCTCAGCACATCACTATTGATGCCAGAGGGTCTTGATCTTTTACTGTGGAAGGTCATCCTGTGATGCCAAAATGCAACCAATCAAATCAATCTTTTTACTTTAAAATTATATTTTTATGTTTTACTTTAGTAAGTTCACAGATAATAACTGAACATATTTATGGATCACATGTGATATTTGATATGTATATACTGTGAAATAAACAAAACTTTAAAAACATGTTTCATCAAGCAAAAAGTTGTACTGAGAAGAAACACTGTATTACTGAAGGATATTTTTATTTGTATATTAAAAAAGAAATAAATGAGAACACCAAAATTCTCAAACCAGATGAGGTGTGCAAAGACTTTGATTGTGTTGCTCATAGTTTTCAACAAGAGCAAAACAGTTCCATGAACATTTTATATAAAAGTTTAATGGGGGGGCTGAGAGATGGCTCAGAGGTTAAGAGCATTGCCTGCTCTTCCAAAGGTCCTGAGTTCAATTCCAAGCAACCATATGGTGGCTCACAGCCATCTATAATGAGATCTGGTGCCCTCTTCTGGCCTGCAGGCATGCATGCAGACAGAATACTGTATACTTAATAAATAAATAAATAAATAAATAGATAGATAGATAAATAAATAAATAAATAAAGTTTAATGAGCAAAACACCAAAGAAGTATTGAGATTTTCCGTAAAAGTCACTTTCCCACTAAATTCCCATTTGCTATTGATCAAAACAAATGAATATCTAAAATATTCACTGTGTCTGGACTCATCCACTCACAAATTCTCCTATATATGGAAAAAGATTAGAGATAAAAGAAAATATTCTATGAGCCTGGTGTGTAGGAATCAAAATATGAAAGTATATTTTTTTTTTTTGCCGATGTATCTCTGGAATGAAGGAACAGGTTCTCGTTGCAGTAGACGACCCTGTCTGCTGTTGTAATACATCAATTGACTCATCTGTCTCTATTTCCAACTGTGCAGATGCTACACAGTTTCACTGATTGCCTTCCTTCCCATCAAATTGGAAACGGATCTGCTTCATTGGCAAACCGTGTCATTCACAATCGTCTTCCTAAGTATATGTGTATGCTTCCAAATCTTAAATTTTACTACGGAGCCATGAAGCCTGCTACCTTCTAATTGATGGGATTATTATCCTCAAACCTATTTCCATCCTTAAAACCTCCTCAAGTTGATCTTGGATCTGCACTGAGGAACACCAAATAACATGAAAATAATGAAAGATGTAGCCATTGTAAAGAGAGATGTGCAGGCCTTCCCTCACTCTGTTATACCCTAGCTAGTCTTCTAAGCAACTGAATCAAAAAAAAAGGTACCAAATTTAGGAATTATTTTGAGAATATAGTTAGACACAGAATCGGGACATGCTAAAAAAAAACAAAAGAAAATATTCATTTGTTTATGAATACAACATTTTCAACTTCAAGCTTTATGACCTTGGTAAAGCTGTTTAACCTCCCTCAGGCTTAATTTCAGTACTCATAAAATAGTGATGAATATTTATTTTACAAGGTTATAGAAAGAGGTAGGAATATACGTGGCAATATACCTGTGTCATAACAGGAATAGAGTGGGTAGCTAGTGTTAGACTGCATCTGCTCTACCTATCTACTGTAGCATCACCACTTTCTCCACTTCAAACTTCAGTCACAGAAAATGGTACCAACCATTGCTATCTTCCATGGCATGTGCAGCTCAAGACTTTGAAAATGCCTTGGGTGAACAATCCTGGCTTCCTTAAGATTTCCATCTGATGAAGGTCAAGCTCTGCTCACAAACCTTCACTCACATGACAAATGCCATTCAGATTTTAACAGCTAAAACCCCTGGTGTGGACTTGGAAGCATATAGCTTACATTGTTTCCAAGAGAAAATTCTTCAGGAGATGCCCCAGGGTCTACTCTTGGATTCACTCTTTTAAAGGGTATTATATCTTTGGATTTATTCCTTCATGTATGTGTGTTAGTGTGCATAAGTGCATAAGTGTATGGAGGCTAGAGCACAACTTAGGAGAATCGGTTTCCTTTTTCTACCATGTAGGTCCTGGTGATCAAACACACGCCTTTACGTTTCACAGTTAACACCTTTAACCACCAAGTTTTTCTTGCGACCTTTGAATCCACTCTCTGCAAGAGTCACAGTGCTCTGGAATATAAAAATTACAGTAAGAACTCCTTCCATGGACATATATCACTCAGGACCTCTCTCACCAAGAAGCTAAGACTTCTGTGGTACTATTTAATAGTCTAAAACACCTCCCGATGAATCGTGGTTGACATCTTTTCCATTGCATTCTTGCTGACCCCATGCCTTGACATCACGAACATTTCCCTTAACAAATATCTCATATGTCTAATAAATCTTGAGCTCTGCTTCACAGAGAATGCAAACTAAAATTGCCAGAACCAAAAAAAAATATAGTGGCCATAAAGCTTGGGAATGGGTTCAATTATTGTCCATCTGGCCAGGAACTGCCCATCACAAAGTAAGATGTCTAGTATGCAGTTTATTACTAAACTTAACTTTACTGCACCATAACTTAACAAATGTTGCCTGTAAACATATACACATGTGAAAAATATACCCTCACCAGTGTGATAATTTAAGCTCCAGAATAATATGGGGCAAGACACGGATCCAAAATTATTAAAGTTGTTTGGCCATATGGAAATGCATTGATGTTAAGGGAAGGGTGGGGAAGGAGGAAGGACCTGTCAAGTTCAAGGGTTAAGCATAAGAACCCGAGAGTATTCTGGGGAGATATGAGATGAAAAAATATAGATGAATGACTCTGACAAATGGCAAGGTCTCATTGCTGAAATCTCACATGTAATTTGATATATTGATACAGTCACCTTCAGAAATTAGAAGAATGTTTTTGTCCCGACATGGCCTACAACAGTTTTTTATCCCTCTTATGAGCAGAAATAAGCTATCCCTACTTGTTCATGATGAAATTGTCTCATCATCAAAGATGGTTGAATGGGACATGCCAATGGCAATTCCTTAGGAATAACTCTGAATATTATTTCTTTTCAATGTGGAGACTTGAGGACTAGCAAATTTTTCTGAAAACAGAACCATAATAGGTACCTGTATTCACAAAGGGGAAAAGCTGACATCCTGCAGTCATTATTAATGGATGAGTCTGGAATCTGAGTCTATTCTATTTACTGATATGGGAGTGATTTCTTATTAATAAAGAAACTGCCTAGACCCATTTGATAGGCCAACCCTTAGGTAGGCAGAGTAAACAGAACAGAATGCTGGGAGAAAGAAGCTGAGTCAAGGAGGCGCCATGATTCTCCCACTCCAGGCAGATGCAGGTTAAGATCATTCCTGGTAAACCAGCTTGTGGGCTACACAGATTATTAGAAATGGGCTAGTCCAGGTGGGAGAGTTAGCCAAGAAAAGGCTAGATATAATGGGCCAAGTGGTGTTTAAAAGAATACAGTTTCCGTGTAATTATTTCGGGGCATAAGCTAGAGCTAGCCATGCGTGCGGCCTGGTGCTGGGGACGCAGCACTGCAGCTCTTATTACAACAATTTACTGTTAAACTGTGACTATTTCTCAGATGCTAACAGACTACATGAAAGTTGTGAGGCAGAAACAAAGCAATGTATTGCTCTTGACACAGACACAAGTCAGCATCAATACACATGTGTATCAGTTCTCCTTATATCAAAACGCCATCAGATATGTAAAATAGCACAGATGGAAGCTGCACACAGTGGGTCTCAATTACAGTTGGAGACTTACATTTCAAGAATCCTTCACTTACAAGGAAATAAGTAAATAAGATTGATTCTTAATTCCAGACAGACAGATTGCTTTATTCTTTGAATTTTTACTGTAAAAACAACTCTCAATAATAACACAAATAAACAATGGTGTGGCTTTCATTTTTGCCATACTTTTGAAAATGTAGGCAAGGACAAAGAGCCCAAGACAAATGTACCCCTAAATATTGGTCTCTAAACACTCTGAAATCTAGCAAGACACTTATTGCCATTCCTTGATGATGACTTGGTTCCATTATCTGCTCTTTTCAATGCCTCTGGGCTCCAGCTTCTCTATGTCATTCTTTGTTTATGTAATAACAAAACCTTATGTACAGCTGTATAGGCCCCTGGGCCTGGGTCTGACAATAAAGCTTGTTTTCATTTTGTGTTTTTTCTTTGTACTTGTTCAAATCTAAGAACCCATACCAGAGGACCTTACAAATTCTAAAACTTTTAAAGCTTTGTGGGATTTTATAAATCTCATTGAAAAATTTCAGTAACATAATTCAAGACAGTGATGAAGCACAGCCTCTTCAAGACAATTCCTTCCTTCCATACCTCAGGTTTGCTGTAAATGTACATGTTGTCTTATGAGCCTTATGTTTCTGGTAATTAAACAGATCTGGGAAACATCCTTCAGGATAGGATATTTCCTTGGGAAATTTCAAAGGTTGTTTGCATAAAGCTCTCTGATCTTATTGAAGATTTTCATAACCCCAACCTGTGTTTGACCTTTGCACTGAGGACCTTTGGTAACTACAAACCCTTTGCTAACTGAAGAAAAAAAAGAAAAAGAGAAAAAATATCTCTGAATCATTTATATTTGCTCCAAATTTCATTTTAAAATAAGATGAATTGTACTTAGCTTTCTTCACTGTCATAAATATAAACAACCTCTGCAGAAAAGTTTGTTTTTCTTTTTCTACAATAATGCGGGCAACAATTTGAACAGTTTCTCCCCTTACCCTCAGTGTCTTTCTTTTCACTATTGTTCTTTAGCATCATTCTTAGTCTTTTTAACCTTCTCTGACACCTTCCTTGGGGCCCTTTAGCAACTACTAAGACCCTACCAATGCCCTTGAGACTTTTGTTTAAATTTTTCTTAAGATTTTTTTAAAACTCAAATATTTGTCCCAATTCTATCATCACAGGTTTATGTTTACAAATTCTCCATTTTCAGTAGCCAAAATCAGTGACTAGTTATTATTCCAATACAAAACATTATCTGAGTTTTAAAAACTGAAAATATTACTTTATAGTCTCCATGGTTTTCTTAGATCAGAAATATCAGAGTATGTTCAGCTGGAGAGTCCTAACTTGGGTTTTTTTTTTTTTTTTTACCTAATTGTAATCTTGTTCCTAAAGTTGGAACGTTGGAAGCTGGAAAGCTGAGAAAACGTACATTATTCAGGACTATCTGAAGAAACAAGTCAGTAGAATAGTATGGTGGTTAATGTTAATTGTCAGTTTAACAGAATCTGGATTAAAAAGGCATAAAATCCTCTGGGAATACCGATGCGATTGCCTTCATTATGCTAACTGAGGTTGTAATTCACTGTAACTAATCCATTCTTTCTATAAGTTGTTTATTACAATAACAAGAAAATAAACTAAGCAGAAATTGATGCTTGATATTGCATCTTTGCTGTAATGAACCTATGTGTTCTCAAGGCGCTGGAACTGCATTATAAGTGGAATGTAGGAGAGTTTGGAATTTTGGACAAGGAGAGTCTAAAGTTTCCAAGTAGAAAGCTGGCATCAGAGAATAACAAACTAATCTAGTGGGAGCTTGGTAGACAAGAATGCTTAGATAAATATGTACCTTGGAGGTCCAGATATGGAGCTCTTAAGTGGATAATAAGCATTCTATAAAATTCTTGGATAGGGGTCCTTGTTCATGTAATATTTTTTTTGCCAAGAATCCAGCTTAATTTTGCTTTTTTCCTTAGAACCTGAGTAAAGATGAGTTTTAAGGTAATGAACTAATTTATTATATATGTGAAATTTCAATACAAGACAACATTCATGTTATGATGTGGGAAGTCCTTCTGTATGTGTGTTGCTCTTTTTGGTTAATGAATAAGGAAGCAATCTTGGCCTGTGATAAGGCAGAGTAGAGTTAGGCAGACAACCTAAACTGAATGCTGGGAGAAAGAAGACGGAGTCAGTGAGACACCATGTAGTTGTCAAAGGAGAATGACGCTGCCACTGGAATCTTACCAGTAGGCCACAGCCTCATGACGACACACAGATTAATAAAAATGGGTTAATTTAAGATATAAGAGCTAGAGAAGCCATGTAACCTCCAAAGAAGATAGACGCCACCACCAGAGCCCACCTAAACTTTGCCGATATGCCAATATCTCATGGTGATACACAAATGAATGGAGATGGGTTAGTTTAAGATATAAGAATTAGCCAGAAATATGCTTAAGCTATTGTGCAAGCATTAATTGTGATTAATATAGTTTCTGTGTGTTTATTTCAGGTCTGAGTGATCAGGAACAAACGAACAGCCTCTACCAACAATGTTAGTCCTGAAAAAGCAGATGTTAAAAAAAAAATCAGCACCACTAAAGAAAAAAATGTGTGTGCTACACTTGGACAATAGAAGAGGTATCCTGTGAACCCTCAGAGGCTCTGTCTTGTGAAGATTCAAATTCATTTACAGGAAGAAAGCTTAAGCTACAGTATTACCTGTTAATCAAATACAGGATTCTAGGGAAATGTTACCCCACGGTCAACATACAGAATCTGATATAAAAGTAACTCTAGGGAACTGAGCTTTATCTCAGACTGTAGGTAGAACCTAACAATAATGCCCCATTATACTGGTTCTATGGGCATGGAAGATTAAGGGGGTCCCAGAATACTGCTTTACAGTTTCAAAAGGCAGTTGGGGACAAAGTACATTAAGGTACAATTTCCTATAGAAGGCCTTAAGAGGCAATGTGTGAAACTGTGAAGGTAAGTCTGCAGAGATCCAAGCATATTCGAGATCCCAGGACCTTGGGTCATGAACTTTTGAGAGCTTCAGGCATGTTCTGGAACAAGTTGAAGATAGAATATCTGTGTGCTGAAGATAACATCATTGGAGGAATGTAAGCATTTTTAAGTCCCATTGATTACAAATTCCAGATGCGAGAACTGGAGCTGCAGGAATTGGTGTTTGCCTTCCTTCATTTTAGTTTAGTTTGTTTGATTTTGGTATGATTATTTCTTGCTAGTACCATTTAAATATAAGAGTTTCAATTCTGTGTCAATCAGTAACTTGTTTTATTATGTTTTATATGAGCTCACAGTAAAAGACTTTGGACTTTTAAAGTGTTGAAATTGTTAACAGATAATGGGGAATTTAAAAGTTGTACTGAATGCAAATTATAACATGATTGTTAGTCTTTGCAAACAAAGGAGTGAAAGGTTATGATATAAACATGATGTATTTGGATATCAAATTGACATGAGTAGAGTTGTGATTGTGTTATCAACTTCATAGAATCTAGAATCATCCAGAAGATGGGTCTCTAGGCATACTCAAATGGCATTATCTTTATTGTTTTTAATTGAGTTTA
Source organism: Microtus pennsylvanicus (assembly GCF_037038515.1). Taxonomy (NCBI): domain Eukaryota; kingdom Metazoa; phylum Chordata; class Mammalia; order Rodentia; family Cricetidae; genus Microtus; species Microtus pennsylvanicus. Next base: position 177,479,534 of record NC_134579.1, on the reverse strand, counting down.
GAAAACTCACCCACTGTCAGGGTTAACATTCCCTTGAGGGACTATAAATGTGGAGTAAGAAGACTGAGCAGTAAGTTTTCATTCTTCCTCTTCTCTTTTCTTATTGTGGGTAGAATGTGACCAGCTGCTTCAAGCTCTGTTGCCTTGACTTCCTGTAATACTGGACTGTATCTTTCACTGTGAGCTAAAATAATCCTTTTCTCCATTTATTTTATTGTGTCCCCAAAACAGGAAAAGGAACTAAGACATATAGATATATACATATAGCTGTTCTTTGTTTAATAATTTGAAAATATATTTATTCTACTTAACTTAATTAACATCCTAATTTATTCTCCCTTAAACATGTTCATAACACTTGCTTGTTAACAAAACCTCATCTACAAGCAGCATGATTTTTAGTGAAATGTTATATATACCTTGTAATGTATTGAATGCTTCTGTCCAAAAACAAAAATCGTTCTGAAATAATTGATAAATGATTTAGGCTGACTGAGAGTGCGCTTGCACCTGTTGCTCATCTTAAAAGTGAATTCTAGTTCACAACAGCACCATTGGCTTGGAAAATATAAAACAAATCAAAATTCAGAGGATAGATATATGTCTCATTGATTAAGAACATTTGCTACTTTTCCAGAGGAACCAAATTCCATTCCCGGCACCCATGTTGAATAGCTCACAACCACCTATCACTCCAGCATAAGGAATGCAGCACCCTCTTCTGGATTCTGTGAGAATCTGCACACACTTGCATACATTCACATAGACATACACATAAACAATACTACAAAAAATAAATACAGATCAAGAGTCTACAACAACTTACATGTCAAATAACAGTAAGTCAGGGCTATATATTTGTAGAAAGAAATTTGCAATGAGAATTGGTTCACATAGTCACAAGGAAGTACCATGAATATTCTATATAAAAGCAGAAGAGGTAGGAAGGTTCTTTAGCCTGAGACTAAAAAGTATTGATGATGTTAAATCCTAGGGTTTAAGGTCCAACAATCCATAGGTCTGATGATCAGCAGCAGAGTAATAGTGCTTCTCAGTTTTTGGAAGGAGCTACTTCACCATTCTACATTTCTGTTCTATTCTGGCCTTCAGCAGATTGAATAATACCAGCACACATTAGTCAAGGTACATTTTTGTTCAGTTAGCTAATTTAAATGCTAATCTTTTTTGAAGCACCCTCACAGATAAACCCAGAAAAAAAATGCCCCACCAGCTATCAGGTTATCCCTTAGCTCATCAAGTTGACATAGAAAATTAATCATCTCACCAGGGATATATTTTCCTGAAATTTCAGGTCATCTTCATGTATTCTCTGTTTGTGAACTACTTTAGGTTTTCTCACAGTATGCAAGCTCAGGGTACTCAGAACTATTTATGTATCATCTTGCAGCCCAGGAACTCGTAATTCCTGCAGGCAGTGTTAAAGTTGCATAGCTCTGATTTTTTAATACAGCCACAGAATATGCATTTTCATTTCTATTGCATTTCTTCGTTTGCAAGCAGTCATAAATATACTTGGATACTAGAGGAAGACATTTCTACTTTAATTCAAGTCAAAAGTCTCAAAGAATTCATATGGATTGAGATATATTCTTAACAACAATTTTTAGAAAAAATCTGGCATAAAAATCTAATTTTAAAGATTCTATATGCTTGATGAATAGGGTCAGCAATCTTAAAATGAAGAATACTATATTACAATATTAAGATTAGTTAAAATGGATAATATATGTAATTTATTCAAATAATGCTTGGAACTATCAAACAGTTAAAATTACTTAAAAATAAGATAGACTTCATATAAAGTTGTTACTATTTTAATATAACCTTCATCCACTTGCATATTTAAAGTAAAAATGAGAATTAGAGCTAGCTAGCAGGAAAGATTACATACTTTAAAGCCAGTTTTGTCTGCCTATGCCAAAACCTGAGAGGATTATATTTAAATGTGGATATTGCCATTCATAAGTTTTAAAGTGTGAGAATATTAAAAATTGTTCTTATAGCCAGTTAAGAGCAATGAAAACATGAATGTCAGTATCAGTCCTTAGCTATGACCTGACTCTCACTGTGAATGTTTACTTATTTTAACATCATTGGTGTTACTTCATTGAAGGGGCCATCCGAAAATTCTACCATTTCCCCAACATCTCAATCTATTTTTATCCACTTCATTTTTAAAAGATTCAGTCTATTCTTTACTCTTAATCAATTAACAGTATGAGCATCAATCAGTGGCCAAAGATAGAAAACTCAGAGTTGATGCATCCAGCCCCCATGTCCTAGTAGACTATTGTTAATCTCGTCCATTCTGTACCTAAGGATCCTCTTTAGTCTTTCACCAGATCATTCAGTGTTGGCAGAGATTTCTGTCCCATCTGGTCCCACAGCCATTCAGTACCAAAGAAACATGCAGAGGCCTACCTTAATTATAAACTGGTTGGCCTATTAGCTCATGTTTTCTTATTAACTAACTCTTACTTCTTATATTAACCCATAATTGTTGTCTGTGTTAATCATGTGGCTTGGTACCTTTATCAATGAGGCATTCTCATCTTGCTTATTCTGTATCTGAGTGACAACTGCAGATTCAGAGCCTTTCCTCTTTCCAGAATTCTCCTGTTCTGGTCATCCTGCTTATACTTCCTGCCTGGCTACTGGCTAATCAGCATTTTATTAAACCAGTACAACTTACAAAACTTTACCGGGTAAAAGACTCACAGCACTTCCCCCACGTTTTTTTATAACAAGAACTTGACTCTAATCTTCTTTGTTTAGCATTTTTCCAGACCATTATCTATAAAAATTAGTAACCAACATTCTAAATAAAGAAAAAGATTCATAACCCATTTTTGGGGAAAGTAATTGTAATTTTCTAGGCTACTTCCTGCTAATTGGAGGCATTAATACAGCAGCATTTATGATCAAATGTCTTTTAGCAGCTTTTGCTACTTCCTCAGCTATCAAAGAATTTAAAAACAACACAATAACATACAGTATACAGACTCTCTGTGTATTTTCCATTTTTACATTGCTTTATTTTAAACTCTATTTCTATTGTTTTTATTTTTAATTTTTGTGCTTTTGTTTGTTTGTTTGTTTGTTTGTTTAATATAGGGTTTCTCTGTGTATCTTTGACTGTCCTGGCACTCACTCTGTAGACCAGGCTGTCCTTGAACTCAGAGATCTGCCTGCCTCTGCCTCCTAAGTTGTGGAATTAAGGAGTGTGCCACCATACCCAACTTCTCTCTCCTTTTTCTTTAAGGACTTTATACTTTTTCTTTTCTCGCCCAAGCCTACATATATTTTTAAACACACTATAAACTGTTTAGAGGTTTTCTTCATCTTTTAATATATCTTTGATATATCTCTTTCTCTGAACATTTAGTCTTTAATTTGCTAAGTGATATGTCTAGGATTAAAGCCATGGCTTTGACGGTTGGATCCACCCCAATCCTTAGCTTTCTTGTAAGCTTAGTGACAGATAGTGATCTAATTTAATTTTTCTATGTCTACCATCATAAAAATGGATAAAGAAAATGTGATCCCTAAAACATAGTAAGAATTTTTTCAGCCATAAGGATGGTTACAGTTACATCACTTGCAGGAAAGATAGATGAAACTAGAAATAATCATATAAAGCAAATTAATGAAGTATCATAAAATCAAATATTACATTGCTCTTTCATTTGTAGGTCATGGTTTCATATGGAATTATAAAATTGTGCATGTGCCTATGACATGAAAGTATAAACAAAGTAGTCAAAGGCAACAATAGGGATTAATGACGGAGGGGCAAGCAAAAACAAGGGATGGTAGCAGGATAGAGAAAGGAACATGTTCAGAGTAAACCATATGCTTGTCTGAAAATGGTTTCTGCAACCCATGAAATAAAATATTGTAGAATTAAAGGGAAAAGCCTTGTGATTACATGATGCTAAAAAGCCTCTTCCTTCACCTAAGCCTAGTTTCTCTCCTCAAAACCATTTTTTAAAATTCTAACTATTAACTTTAATGTATGAAATAGTAGCTTTCACTGTAATATTCTTAACATGTACACAATGTATGTACTTTGATCATATACACTCCTGTGCCTTCTTTTGTCTTCTATGCCACTACTCACTAAATCATCTTCTCTCTCCAAATAATGTAATAGTCTTCCTTCAGTATGATGTCTTGTTTTTTAATATATATATAATATTATAATATATATAATAAATAAATAATATATATTAACAATATATATTTTATATAGACTTTTTCACCTGTGAAACACTATATAATGACCATGAGTACATATTTTCTTCAAGCCAGTTTCTATTATAAGTGGTAAAGACAGTCTGTTTGTGGTGGAGGAGAGTAGTTAGGGTTGAAATTATATTACATCCATTGTACCTACATTTTAAAATACTTAAGTACAGCTAACAGCACAAAGTAGCTAAATATCTAAATATAAAAGAGTTTGCAAACATCACATTGGTTATATGTGTAAACTTTCCTCCAGATCAGTTTTAAATAAACATTTCTTAAAATAAATTTTATGTTGAAACACACAGTGCCTAGCGTTTCCTATTTTTAACACTGTGCTACGATGTTTGCTAACATTTGTGTTAATATATGCACAGATTATCTCTGTTGGGTGTCACAATTAATAAATGAAAGTTAAAACTCATCATAATGTTTTATGAATCAAGAACTTCAGAGTGAGGTTTTTAAAGAACATTCTGGGGCTTTGGTTTAGTTCCAAAACAGACTTCCTAATATTCTCTAGAATTTTTTTTTGTTCAGGGTCTCAGTGTGTAGCTCTTGCCTGGCCTAGAACTCTCTATGGAGGTCAAGCTGCTCTAAAACCTGGTTCTATCTTCTGAATTATGAGATTAAACACAAGGACCATCGTGTTTAGAATAGAACCCTATTTCTCATTTTTTTTTCTCTTCTGAAAATAATGCTGCACTTTCACCATAATGGACATTTCACCATTTCCATAATGTGTCATATATTTTTTGTGTCCGCATTTTATTTATGAAGTAGTTTCCCTGTATCTTCAGCTTCATTTGTCGTGGTTTCTATTACCTGCAATTAACTACAGAGCAAAATTATTGCATGAGAATTCAAGAAAGAAAGAATTATTATGTGTTAAATTACACACAATCCTGTGTGAGATAGAATGCCACATGTATGTACTCTGCTTTACTTACGACATGAATCATTCTTTCTGAGCTGACCACGGTGTGTATGCTTCTTACCCATGCATCTTAGTACCCATGCCAACCATCAGACAGCTGTCACTGGACCACAGGGCTTATCTGTAGGATGTGGTACTATCTTGAGCCACAGACGTTCACTGAACACATTATGCAAACGTGAGAGCGATATTATACAATTCTTTCTTCTTAGAGCCAAATTTTCTTCTAGCTATGACAGATATATTCCCACATACCTAGCAGTTACAGAAGCTAGCTATACCATGAAATCTTTGCTGAAGTACTAGACATAATTAATTTGACCTTTCTAGGGATGTTAGGATAATTTAGTCATCAACCAATATAACAGCTAAATCATACAGAATATTGAACATGATTTCTAGAGATTATCCTCGAATCATTTTGAACCTAAAATAAAAGCTTATATTAAGAGGCCTGCTAGTTGATAATTAGAAGAGAAGATTTTTATGTTCTCTAGAATTACCCAGCAAGGCAGGAGCAGCACCTACTCAAAGAGGAACAACTGAGCTCTTAAATCCATGTTTTGGCATGAAAAATGTCTTTTAAATGAAACCAAAACTTAGAGAAAAGAATGTCTACAGTGATTCATCTTGAACAAAGCACATCAAATTTGAAAAGAAAATATATGAGGTAACAGATTTTTCATACCTATGATACATAACATTGAGCAATGATGAACTTTTAATCCTTAATTAAATTATATTTATATTTAATTTACATATAGCTATGTGATACATAAATTATGTAAAACCTGATGTAAACTTATTCTTAAAATTATGAGTTCTATACACCACAATTTATTATCAACATTGCTGAAATCTTGCTATTCATCATATATCCAATAACTGGTATAACTGGAGCCAAAGCAAGATCTTCTGGTGTCAGCCTTTGTAGTAAGAGAGGCTGCTTGTTCATTTTCTGGTCATCCAGGCTCCAAAATAACCACACAGAAACTGTATTTAAATCACTGCTTGGCCTATTAGCTTTAGCTTCTTATTCGCTAGTGCTTAAATATCAATTTAACCCATTTCTGTTCATTTGGGTAACACCACAAGGTTGTGGCTTACCAGGTAAAGTTCCAGCATCTGTCTCAGGTGGAGTTACATGGCTTATCTCTGACTTTACCTTCTTTCTCTCAGCATTCAGTTTAGTTTTCCCTGACTACCTAAGTTCTGCCTTACATAGGTCTAAGACAGTTTCTTTGTTCACCAGTGGTATTCACAGCATACAGAGGGGAGTCCCACATCAAGTCTTTAATGTTTCCTCCATCATAGTACACTTTCACCAACATACAGGACATACCATGGATTAAGCAAAGCTGGATAGACGTAGTAGATACATCTTCAAACACAGTCACGGTATGATAGACAGTTGGAACAATTCAGTATAAAGCAAGAAAAGGCTGTGCAATATAGGACACTGTTATTAAAGCACGTGAATGACAGCCAACCAGGGGACATGAAGAAGACTGAGATAAGTGATTTCCAAAATTTTCGTCCAAGTAGTAAAGAGATAGATGTTTTCAGAAATGGTTGCTGGAGTAAATGGAACATCTGATATAGAGGGAATCTCTGGCATGTGACATGCTGGAGTTTGGGAGGGAAAAAAATGACTCAGTCATACTACAAACTTTCAAAGAGGCTCAGAATGAATGATAGTGATGAATTTAATAAGTCAAAGCAGTACAAGTGCTGAAGTTGTTTTTTAAAATGCTACTAGAGTCAGTCTTACTCAATTACCATAGCTTTTCAGCCATCCAGTTTGAGCGGACACAGGAACAAGAATCTGGGAATGCCATAAAAATAAAGAGAGAGATGGGGTGATTTGACCTTTTGAGTGGAAACCACACTTTACTTCACAATCACGATTAAACAATCCATATATGCAAGGGCTTATAAAAGAATAATAAAATTAAGGAAGTGATGAAGAGATAAAGGCAGTGAATGCATCAACAATGCAGGAAGCATCAGCAGAGTGGGGTTAAATATAAAAAGCTGTATAAATCAGGTGAAAAACAAAAGGACAGAGTATATTTGGAGATTATCAGATTTGCTAGTGTCTTCATAGACAGTATAAACAGGAATGGCATCTAAGTCACAGGATTCTTACTGAGCAATTCTGAAAAACGACCAAGACACTTCTTAACAGTGTCCTACAAAGACACTAGAAACAGAGAAGTCTGTCACTTTCTAAATATTTCCTATTTAGAAAGATACAATTGTTCTGTCTGTTTCTTAGCAGCTTTAATTATGTTAGGCAACAGGAAGAAATATCAGCTTGTAGGATATAACATAAGCATGCATTGCCATAATACTCCTTTGGGAGAAGATTTTGGTAAAGATCAAAAAGATATGCAAGACACAGCAGCAGAGAATCTCTTTGTACTTGAAACAGATAGAAGTTTGTGCCTCTACAGCCTCTTACAATGAATCCAGGATAAATCATGACCCTGATACTGAATTTTCCTGTTTGCCGGTACCACACTACTAACACTAAATTTTGTCAAGGGAAAGAGAATGAATCTAAGCATCTTAATTTTCAGATATCCATTGGTACCTATAGGGGACTGGCTTCCTAAATCACAGATATAAAAACTCGCAAAAGGTCAAGGCCCTAGTGTAAAGCACCATCTTGTTTGCACATAATCTATAAATACCATTTTATAAAGTTTAACTCACTTTGAGATGGCTTATGCTACAGGGCACAATTCAAATGCTAAGCATATGGCTGTTAACCTCTATTCTTTGCTTAATGAATGGTCAAGATAAGATAGAAGTCTGTTAATATGAACAGATGCCATTTTATGGCAATATTTTTAATATGTGGATGATGGGCCTGGAGATATTGTACCTATAGGGGTAGAGGGACAACACCTACGCAGTCATGAGTCACAGCTACATAGAAGTATCTGTCCTCTCACGTTCTTTATCATTTCTCAGCATAAAGCATTATTTTTGTGGGTCAGAAAATAGCCTTTGAACATGCAATAAAGCATTAACTATTTAGTTGATTATGCCATTAAAATAATAGTGGTAAAATAAGACATAAGCATATTATATGGTATAGGAGTTCCTTATGTTTGTGTTCTGCTTTCATTGGATAATGAATTAAGGAACTGCCTTGGCCTAGTTGATAGGACAGAACTTAGGTAGGCAGAGTAGACAGAACTGAATGCTAGGAAGAAGAGCAGAGGGGCAGGCACCATGGGTCTTCTGCCTGAGATGGACGCCGGTTAGAATATTGCTGGTAAGCAACAGTCATGTGGTGATACACAGATTAATATAAATGGGTTAAATTAAGATGTAAGAATTAGCCAATAAGAAGTTAGATATAATGGGCCAGGCAGTGTTTAAAAGAATACAGTATCTGTGTGATTATTTTGGGTGTAAGCTAGCCCAGTGGCCGGGATGACAAGCAGCCCACTCCTTCCTGTTACAATTATAGATTTTCTTCTCCTGTCCAACTGACTTTCCTGTCACTGCCAGTTCCAGCATAGATCCTCCAAGGAAGTAAGCTGGGACCTACGCCCCATAATGTTGCCATAACTGCTTACTCTGAGTTCACATTACATTTGAGTTGTCTTTTTGGACAAATAATTTAAAGGCTTTTAGTATATAGCATGGTCATGTGAGTCTTCTGCTATAAGGATTCCATGGAGCCCTTAGATAAAAGCTTTTCTTGTTGTTGTTCTCTTTTAGCATTCCAGGAACTGATCATAAAAATCATTAGGACAGTGACTTGAGCATCTAAGGTATTGTTTCTTTGTGGGTAAACTAAGGACAGTGGAATGTCCTCTCAAGGGCTTATTGGCATGAATTGAGATAATCATATTAATAATTCCCTTTTACTCAAGACATTTTCTTCCTCTGAACCTTGTATCTTCACTTGTAGGAGAGAAGTGACTTGATTAAAACTTAAAGAGTACCTCTAAGTTCATGCTTTGGAAGACAACACATTAAATCTTGTCTCTTGACAAAAACACAGCATTGTGGATAAGCAATTATTTGATACAGTATGCATCTGACCTTAATGTATTTCATTATTCAATTTTAGTTTGGCAGAAATCAAGTGAAATGAGCTGGTCTGTCACTTTCTTTTTTAGGTAAGTGAATAAATCCATTCTTTCACCAAAGAAAAAAATTGTATCTAGTCACCTAATCCCACTTTCCATCCCTTGGTCTTGCCATCTGGTGGTGATCTATGTGAAGAAAATACACATAGAATAAAGATCACTAGGATGATTAAAAAATACAGTTAAGCCAAAAAAATGTGGTAATGTCAAGGATAATAAGATCTTGACTCAAATACCTGCCTGGTTGTTTAGAGGAAATGATGCTATGTCAAGAAATCTTATTTTATCTCCTATTTTTTTGATCAGCCATTTTATGAAAAATCATAGGCACTTTATGAATTAATATGATTCAAGAGAACCCATTAAAACCTTTGCTGGAATGGAAAACCTGAGCAGATGGCCACACCTATCTTTACCACAGTAATGTAGCTAATACAGGCTTTGTGGGGAATCACTGCTATAAAGTGGTACACACAGGAAGCCTTCCAAACTGTGATGTTCTCTTAGACTCATGACTTTTACAAACAAAGCATGCTTTTGCTCTACTTTATGTGAAATACATATTTTTGCCTTATGAGTTAATGTAATAACCAAGTACACTTACAATCTCAATCATATATAAACTGCCTGAAAATATAAAATAATAATGATAAATATGGAAGAGATGATATTGACAGTTGTATCCAGGCCTTCATCAAAAAGAACTAATCTTGAATAGTTTTTCTCTTTAAATACAACCTTAAAATTAGCTTGGCACACTCATCTCCTTCATATCAGTCACAACAGGAAAACTTCTTCCCAGAAAAGCATTCTGACATTTATGTTCATATTTTGCATCTCCCTAAAGAAGAATGATCTGTTTACATGCATCTCATTTTAGGAGTGCTCTGATGAAATGTGAAAAAATTAAGAATGCAATTGACCTGATCTAATTTGTTGTAATATAAGTCCGGTGGTTTATTACAAAGTCTGTCAATTACAAGTTGTGACCCACTAAAGAAAGTTTCCTATAAGAATTCCATGAATACAGAGATGTAAGAATCTGGCAAATACAATGACCAACATATTAATCTTCATTTCTAAAACCAGTATTTCAAATCTATCCCACTAGTTTTGTTCAAAAGAAGTGACTCAAAGGCCAGTTACAAATACAACTCTATGCTAGAGCATGAAGATATATATATATCTATCTATCTATCTATGTCCAATGGAAACGCTGTGTGAAGCTTTAGACATTTGGCTGCATTGGAGCTAATTGAAGTGGGAGCTATGGGCAAGAATAATCCAGGTGAAGAAAGTATAGAAAAAGAGTCATCTTAGGATGAATGAGTGTCTTATGTTGCAACTTTACAAGGGTGGAGTGTTTGACTGTCGTTTATAAAGCTGTCCATTGTCAACAGACTGGAAATTAAAAAAAAAAAGAGTAAAAAGCAGAAGATAGAAATAATGTCAAAAACTTTGCCGATGACTTCAAAATCTAAACCCAAACTAGCTTACTATATAAATTACTGGCATTAACAAACTAAATTACTATTTTTATAGTTGATCTTTAGGTTAGTCCTGTTTGGTATACAAAATAGAAAAAAAATAATTGTTTGTTCAAGATCATTCATATAGCAATACAATACAGGTAAAAATCTGTATGTGGTTTCAAAACAATCAGACCTCATGGTTCAGAAGCTACTGTGTGCATTACATCCCCTATCCCATAAATGTGATACAAACATGATCTTGCTTTTTGAATCAAACATAAACAATAAAACTTGGTGTCATGATACTGTAACGGCGTAAATGAATGCAGACAGATTGTAAAAATATATACAGCTTTAATGGGGAAATAGACTTACAGAACCACCATTCCCGGCCAGACCAGGAAAGCAGAAGGGGCGGCTGGGAGCAAGCTCACGCTCACCAGATTTATAGGTAAACATTAGCCCTAGGTAAACATTAGCCCGAGGCGAACACGCCCCCTAAGGGGCTGGACTTATCCCTACATGATACTGCATCTATGTTTCTTCCACCATTTTCTACAGAGCAGTTACACAGACATTCCTGGAAGCATTATCTTACTAGATAAGTGGAATATCAGGCCTTACTCTAGGCCTTCTAAGTCTACATCTATTTTGACACAATCCCCTTGGAGTAGAGACGGCACTATGTCTTGCTGCAGCCTGGAAGAGCTGATCTTGACCTGTGTGTTTAAAACCTTAGTTTACTAACATTTAGAGACTTGAAGCTAGAGCTAGAGAGGCTGTGTTTCATGTGAACTTGAACAAGGAGACTGTCTGTTCATGTGTAAACATGTGCTTGTACAAGAATTAAGAGAGGTTGGCTATACACATGTTGTCAAGAACACTAAGGGTGCAACAGACACTATAAATCCCTTAGATCACCACCACCACCTTCCTAACTTGTGTCTCATGACATACTTCAACCTAGTACATTTCCATATTTTCCTAGCCCTGATTCTAGCTCCTGCTTGTGGGTGCTTCTCTGTCTTCTCCCATCTTCAAATACAGTCCTACCCTCCTTTAAATGGCATCCAAGAGTTATACACATGAATATGTAAAGATGTTACAGTACCTTTTCTTCTGTAGGTCTGTTTCAGCCGCAAACATTTGGAATCATTCCTATGGTCCCAGGTAGAACGGGTAACCCTTACATTGGCCACAGGGTTTCAATTGCCTTCTTTATGCTCCTTGTAATATCCATTTGAGTTTGTGATTTTCTTTTCAGCTTCAACTCCTTTCTAGCTGTTGTTCTTATTTATTATCAGATAATGAAAGGCTAATAATTTGAGGTCAAGACCAATGACAGAGAACTCTGCTTAGATAAGTGTGTGCCCCCATGACAACTGTCTTGTTAGCTAATCCTCTGCTGCCCCCTAAGGGCCTGTGATCACTCTGCCTAGACCAGGGCTATTCAAAAACCATTAAGAATTTTTCTGATAGTATCAAGCATGGGGTATTTCCAGGTCTGATCAAAGTTTTATACTATATAGTATGTCTATGGACAACAAAACATATCCTCTTCTAAAATGTATGTCTCATGAACTCATTTTCATTTACCCATCTTTCTTTAACAAAAACGTGAAGTTCCTTGTCTGTTTTTCATCTCAGTAAATGAACGGCACTATCAGGAGCATACAGACAACTCTTGAACATTAGGGCAGACCTTCCAAAGCAAGTGATGCTTCTGCAATTATTATTGAATAAATCTTGACAGAAGATGTGCCCCAGAGAAAAAGGTGAATTTCTGAGAAATGTAAAGATCTAGTAGGTATGAAGAATGGAGCATTTAAGGTAGAGAGTTAGAGAAGAAGAAAGTAAGGGATGAGGAAGCCTGGGGACTGGAACATGGAGGACCATAATAAAGTTCATATCTTGTTCTAGGAATCACACTGAGGACCAGCTACCATGTCTACAGCAGAAATCATTGTTATTAGATGAGAACATCATTATGGTGATTCAAGCAAAGAGAATGATGATGTCCAATGGGCAAATGGAGAAGATAGATGAATAGTGATGACAGTAAGATTAACTTAAGCAAATATCTCAGCACAAATTAAAAATTAAATTAAATTCAGTCAATGTGCACATTTTCAGTCAAAGTATTCTTCAATAATCATTTTAAGAATAAAAGGGCATGCTAAGAACTGGTGAAAATTATTCACAATACTTGCATTTGAAAGATGACTGTTTCCATCATCCAAAACGAACTTTTATAATTCAATAAGAAAAGCAAGCCAATAGGAATATGGATAAAAATATGACCACTGCATGGGTCCTGAGGATTGACTTCAGTCATCACACTTGGAGACAATTGCCTTTATCAACTGAGCAGCCTCACCATCCCCTCAAATATTTCTTAAAACAACAAAAAATAGTACAGCTGCTTTACAAAAACAGTTTAGCATTTCTTTCTTTCTTTATTACTTTATATCTTTGTTTTTTTCAAGATAGGGTTTTTCTGTAGCTTTGGAGCCTGTCCTGGAACTGGATGGCCTTGAACTCACAGAGATCCCCCTGCCTCTGCCTCCTGGGTGCTGGAATTGAAGATGTACACCTCCACTGCCCAGCAGTTTAGCAGTTTCTTATATGCTAATTTGAACTCCACAGTTTAGCTTCTAAGTGTTCATCCAAAAGAAATGAAAGCTTATGCCCATACAAAGAGCTGATAGCTAAACAGAACAGTTTTACTAAAAATGAACATGGAGGTCAAATACATTACAGGAGGCTAACTATGGCAGAAATATACAATGAAATAATACCCACTAAGGAAAAAGAATGAGCAGTTGAGACAATTAAGAAAACCATAGTAAATGAATAAATGAAACAAATAAGCAAGAAATGCCACAATCAAAGGTGTGTGTGTGCCATGTGATTTTCTTGAGTAATAACTCTAAAAGCGGCCAGTCTGGCATATGCTTGAGAAATGAGATCAGTGGTTTACTACGACCCTGATGAGCTGATTAAAAATAAGTATGATCACAGAAAATGTGTAGATAATGAAAATTTTTTCACATGGTGGCATTTATAAAAGATTCAAATGTACTAACAACAACACATGGACTCTGACATGCATTTTATCATTTAAGTCAACAATGATAATTTTATTGATATAGTCAACTAACTATTTTATGTGTTTATTGTGGTTATTTTTAATATGTGTGTGTGTGTGTGTGTGTGTATACCTGTCTGCATGTGTGTGGGCTCACATGTGTGTGCATATGTAGAGACCCAAGGGAGTTTTTCTTAATGACTCTTATTCGTTGTGGCAGGATATCTCATTTGAACCCACAACTCATTGATAAATGCTACCTAGCCTGGATAGGAAATTTGGTCCAGGTATCCTTCTGCATATTGAAATTACAGGTAGGCTTCCCTGTTACCAGCACTTATGTGGGCTCTGGGGATTCTAACTTCCGGCTTCACACGTGTATGGCTAGCCTTTGATTCACTAAACTATCTCCATAGCACAGAAGTAGATGTTTAACTAGATAGTTGGCAGTTTTAAAAGTCATGATTGACAGCTCGTAAGATTGGCAGGATAATGTCCTTGGCTCAGGAACCTCTCTGGAGCCCTTCCTATTGAATTGTAAGAGCAACCTTCAAAGATATGTTCTCAGCAATATCAGGAAGGACAACAAAAATCAGTTTTTGAGTACCTTTGTTAAAATGAAGGCAGAGGTCAGAGAAGAAAGCACTTTTTAATTGGCTCAGTGAGGATATTTGCTCTGGGTCAACCTCCAGGCACACTTCATTCTTTATGATAGACAACACAGTTGAGTCATCACACAGAAGGAAGGCAATAACAACTGGATGTGGGGAAAGGAAACAGAGCCATGTTAATGATGACCATTAAACAGCTTCTCTGTTCCTTTCAGAACTTGCCTTCCTCGTGTGGCCACATCTTCTTGATCCTTTCTCTGTCACTTGGCAGATATGTCCTACTCTGAGATATGTGTGTTGAACCTCCAACTCTACTACGCTTTGAGTCTGGGCTTGCTGTAGTTGAGGCCATGAAAGGCTATTTTAACGTATTTTCCTTAGCTTCATTTAAAATCCTGCCACACAAGGGAAACGTTCAGCAAATTCAGCAACAAAGTGCTGCATAATTGTCTCTGGGAAGGTTTCTTACCTTCTGTGAGTTTTCAGTAGCAATTCAATAAATTTTCAAGCCTTGCAAGGAAGGAGAATACCATATAATTTCCTCTAGTTGGTAATGAAGATTTGCTGGGGATTCAGCTAATTCAAAAGCCTCTTAGATTCGAAGCATCTGCGGGAGTTTTCTCCTTAGTTGAATCCCGAGATCAGCCCTGAACACAATGTTTAATGACTTACGGTTACATTCAGATATCAGTCCCCTGCTTTCCAAATCTGCATGTCACTCAGCAGAGGTGGAAACAAGATTCTGTTTCTTAATCTTTGAAATCTCTGAGAAGTACCCAGCTAATTTCTAAATCTATTTTCTTCTTAAATAGAGAGAAATGTGAAATGAAACCAGATCGCTGAGCTAGATGGAAAAGTTCAAAGCTGAAGGGCTGCATTATCCTCTCCAATACATCACATCGAGTTCACAGCCAGCTCAGGAAAGCCCCATTTAAACCTTCCCATTGAACTCCCACTGAATCATCGCCCAAGGGGCAGAGAGACACAAAGGTGGTGCTATATGCCTGGATGGCATTCCTATGAGTCTATTTTGTTTCAACCAAATGTATTAGGTTATTACACTCTTTACAGCTCTCCAATTCATATTTAGAGAAGCCCACCTGCTTGAATTTAGGAAAGAAAATAAAAAAGACTCTTATATAGGATGAGAACCATTCAGTTTTAATGAAAAGTAGAGCGCATACAGTTCACACCCCACTCCTCTCCATGACCATGTTTTTACACCCCAAGACAGACTGTCCATTTAACTCCCTGCATGGAATGCTGACATTTGGAATGACCTCAACATTCTCACAACACGAAAATTACCATCCTCCTCCAACTGTTTCCATCCTTTCCCTTTCAACTGAAAGCAGGGACTGGCTACTTGTTGCTGTGAATTAATGGCTATGGCTGCCTTTAGGAGCAAACTGTTCTGTTCTGAAAATGATCACAGAGGAGAGCATGCTGGAGCTCAGGTCTCTGGGAACTAGGCATCAGTTTGATTTCTTTTTTACTCCTGGCAGACTAACAACCCACACAGCTCACACACAGAACAGCCAGCTACAGATGAAGACAGCTCTCAGGTAAAACATTTGGCTGAGGAAGAAAGTGCTGTGTTTGGAAAAGTACCTTTAAACTAAATACAAGGACAGGAAGAACCAGTAGATGAGTGTTTCAATACATGTCGTTCCCCAGAAATATTTTATAAGCACCCATGCAGATCGTGATACTTCCAGACACTTCCCAGAGCAGTGTACACTTCTTTCTGGAGAGACTATCACACCTGCCCCATCACCTCCTGTCGCTTCTTTTGCTCTCTTCTCTTCTAATGGCCATTTGAAGAGAGAAAGAAATAAGGCTAACATTTTTCATCACTGAAGAAAATGGGAGGTTTAAAATATACATTTCCTCTCATCCCTCAGCATTACCTGCTAGGATCTTCTTGTTACAGAAAGCAAGCATTCATTTTAGTGTTTGATACGGCCACGATTCTGCATGCATGCACACACCTCCGACCACTTCTCATGGAGCTTCCGTGATAAATCCATGTACATCAATGAATTGGACTTGTCAAGCTTTGTTCCCTCTGGAGAACAGTGATATGAGCCCAAAGTCATATCTGTCCCTCATTAACAGATAGTAATCCATGCGGCATAAAAGATGGCTACCTTTTATTCCCTGTAATAACCATGAAATATTTACGATGAAGCTGGAGACGGCTGCTGTCCTGGTAGCAGGCACACAACCAAACTTGGTCCAAACAGAACTAAACAAACAAACAAAAGCAGCTCTGGGGTATGGAATTCCACCATTTAAGGTTATCTTCAGTGCATTTTCAACTCACAGGACCAACATGCTGAGAGATGATGCCCTAGAGATGACACTGTGCACTTTCTTTACTAAGGTGTGTTCTGTGACAGTGACTTCTGAAGAAGAGACTTCAAGAGAGAACATGAATTTCTTCAGAGTCAAGTGACAAGGGGTGCATGTGCATTGTTTTTCTAAGCAATGACGAAAACAATCATAGATATATAAGCGTTTCTTGGATAACATCTATTGCATTGAATAGAATAGAAAGACGGAAATTCCACAGCCACTGATGGGCCTGCGATTGGTAGAATTTGCTTTCTGGCTAAGATGTCCATTATTGTATAGTGACCTTAAGCATAAAGGAAAGGGATCAAGAGGTAAGTGATGATGCAAAGTTTCATCCAGAGTATTTTCAATGTGTTTGTGTGCAGAAAACACAGTGAGACTATCTTCTAATGACCTTTACACCCTCCCTTCCCCTGCACTACTCTACACTTGGAGCCTCCACTGGCGCTCTTGCCCACCACCTTCATTTTATTTCTGAGAAGCCATTGTGTGATTTTATCTGATCCTCCCCCGCCCCTTCAGTGCACTCTACATTTGCAAAGCTGTCCAAACTCCTCAAATGTTTCTCCCATATTTGAAGGGAGGTCCCCGCAGAGTCAAGAGCTCAGAACCCAGTCAGAGACATTTCTCCTGTGCTCAGCTGTATCTGAACTGACACAGAGTCAAAGGAACCCTGTCAGTGGCATCTCAGCACAGACAGGACAATCATGAATCTATTCTCAGACACATAGAGAATAGAGAACCACTGGCCCCAAATCAGTACCCCTGGCTGACTCTCCTTTTTGCTCATGTCAACCCACACACAGCTGTGACAGCATAGAGTTGGGAGCACACAGCTGTTTGGTTTGAGTCACGTGTGCAGGCTTTTTTATTCAGTCTTATTTCTGCTGTTCATATCTCTCCTCCCCTTTTATCTTGTATTAGAAGAAGTACAAGGCTGTGAGCAGAGTCTTTTGTCTTTCTGATTAGATCAGACATGTAAATAAACACATCTGTTTGGCGAGGGCACAAGGAAAGCCTTAAATAGCTGCATTGCCTAAAAGACACTGCAGAGTTCGTCTAAAGAATTATTACAATTAAGATTTCTCATGACAAGGCGGCTTTCACACAGCTAAGGAAACCAAAACAACACATGGGCTAAGATGTCATTTTGCAAACCCGCTTGCTTCCTTCTGCATACATGAAAAGTGTTGTCACCTAAAGAGCCATAGAAAAGCAGCAATTGCATATGACAGTCAAGTAAATCCATATTCTTCTCCAAACAGATATCAAGGGTAAAATTGCAATCTTTTGAAATGACAAGTCTCTCGAAAGCAGATAAAATTGTGGTCAAAAGTCTGTCTTGGAGAACTCAAGTCAAAGTTATGAATCTCTGTTCCCAATTTTTTCTGCAGTTGTTCATAAAACTGAGTGTCAATAATAGACAGATGATTGATAAAAAGATGGATAGACAGATAGATAGATTCTTTTTAATTTGTGATCAGACGTCTTTTAATGATTGTATAGTTTACCAGTCCATGGAAGATTATTAACTCTCAAACACTTTGAAACATCTTTTTTTCCCTTCTTCCATGCTCAGGGTGAGAAGAAGCAGTGCCATCTGTAATATGAAGACAGCTTCTCTATCCAAGGCTGTGCATGTGTTCAGCCAGCGAGACTTCTAGGTCAGGATTGTTGTTGTCTGGGGTTAGCTGCAGACTGTGTTTGAGACACAGTATTGCGCAGAATGGTGTCCACACTCTTTCACAGCAGTCAGTTGCCCTTCTGAAGGCCACTGTTCCCCACATACAGATAAAAACCAAGACCCCCTGCCAGTCTCCATAGACCAGTTCACACTGGGCATCTTGTAGACTTTGCACGGGGCTGAGTCATGCTTCTTGTTTATGTTCTCTTTCATTTTACAACCTTCAGATGGTGCACATGCTGTTCCTCTGAAGCCTGAATCCTACCCCCTTATCCATCTGGCAAATCTACACTCCCAAGGCCCAGCATCTTCCCTAGGGAAGGCTTGACTGATACCAAATGGAAATGTTTATCTCTGGCTTTTCAGAACAAGCAGAAGACTTTATAGGCACGCTTACTTCTGTTGAAGGCCAGACTGTAGCAGCAGCAGTGACCTGTGGGGACAGTACTCTTCTCTCCCTCCCTGGCCTTGGCACAGAGGCTAGTCTTTTGGGTCAGACTTTTTAGAACGCTCAAATTCATCTGTTTAGTAAAATATGCCCTAATCTGAGTTTTCTTGATGTAAGATTGCATTTGTTGGGTCTGTGCATTGTTTTGATTTGCAGAACCTTAAGTGTTTTGGTTTTGGAGTCTGGGAAACCTTGCTTATAGTTACATCTCAGTACCTAAAGCAGTGTCTGGAATTTATAAATGCTCAGCTGCTTGACATTGTGAAGTGAACAACTGGCTGTTATTGGGAACTGGAGCTATATCATTTTTTATAATTATTTATTTGATTATTTTATGTATGTGGGTGTTTTGTCTGCATATATGTATGAGTGTAACATATTTGTCTGGTTCCTGCTAAGGTCAGAAAAGATTAACGGAACCCCTGGAACTGGAGTTACAGACAGTTTAGAATCTCATGTGGGTATGGAAACCCAGCACTCTTAACCACTGAGTCATCTCTATAGATCCCATACTATGTCTTAATTTAAGGTTATCCCCTGCCAAGCAAGTGAGTGTGCCAACAATTCTTTTTCTTTAATCAATGAATATATTAGTTTGTTTTCTGCTGGTTGGAACCAAATACCTGACAAGGAGAACCTTAAAGTGAGGAGTGCTTGATTTTGACTCCGTGTTTTGGGGGGGACAAATTGCATTATGACAGGAAGACATGGCAGTTGGGCAGTGGAAGGAAGCTGAGAGAGATGAAGATTCCTTACACTTACTGGTTTTCTCCATTTCCCCTTTTATTCAGGCTGGGACCTCAATCGATAAGATGGTGACAGCCACACAGGTCTCTCCCTGTCAGTTAATACCCTGGAAACCCTTGCACAGGACACTCAAAGCTGTATGTCCCCAATATACTGTATGTTCCTTTACAGTCTAAGAACCAAGAACCTACTTCATTTATAGCTTGGTTCTCTAGGAAAGTATGAAATATACTTCCTTAAAAATTTGTGAAAGATCACAGATGTGGATTTGCAAAACATTAAAAATAAAATACATTTAACAAAATTTCTTTTTAACTAGAAGTAGCTTAGAAATACTGTGCCGCCTCAAAAGAAATTATGCTGATGAATGCCCAACCACCAAACAAAAGCCACGACATATTCATCTTTGTTATGGAGCATGGAAAATTTAAGTCCCAGGTAACTCAAGGTAATTCAAGAGCCTTCACTTCAGTTTTCATTTCAATGTTATTTTCTACTTGCTCTTGCATATATTAAAAATAATCAATTAGTCATAGTCAACATTTATGTACAGAGACCATATTAGGCAGTGTGGAGAATAGCAAAAGGAACAGGAGGGAGACAGATGGCTGCACGTAATATACATAATAAAATACCATGTTCTGCCCTCCCTCCTATGCATTCAGTCTGTAGCACTGGGTGTTCTTTTGTATGGGTGTGGCTCGTTGGCTTCAAGTTCCTTAACAGCAGATTGCTGGTGCCAAGCTGGCTTTCTCCTTTTTCTCCTTTTATTCCTTCTGGGGCTCTAACCCATGGGAAGTATGCCTCACTAATGCCTTCGGCAGCTTTTTAGCTAACTCCTTCATCACCTCTGTCCTTTCTAACCCAATTTGGACACTCACAGATCACATACTTACTTGAGCACCTGATCTGTGTCAGTTTCTCTTTAGACTCATGATGTCGAGTAGAAAACAAGGACGACAGAATTCCCATCTCCAAAGAGCTGTACTGAAGGCATAACCTAGGGGTGAGCAACTTAGGGTGAAGTGTGGGGGATAGAATAGGATACTAAGTGTGTAATGTGGGGGTGAGTATGGGGAGCTGTACTGAGGGCGTAGCATAGTGGTGAGGATTGGGAGCTGTACTGAGGGTATAGCACAGGGGTGAGGATTGGGAGCTGTACTGAGGGTGTATCATGGTGGTGAGGATAGAGAGCTGTACTGAGGGTGTATCATGGTGGTGAGGATTGGGAGCTGTACTGAGGGTGTATCATGGTGGTGAGGATAGAGAGCTGTACTGAGGGTGTATCATGGTGGTGAGGATAGAGAGCTGTACTGAGGGTGTAGCATGGTGGTGAGGATTGGGAGCTGTACTGAGGGTGTATCATGGTGGTGAGGATAGAGAGCTGTACTGAGGGTGTATCATGGTGGTGAGGATTGGGAGCTGTACTGAGGGTGTATCATGGTGGTGAGGATAGAGAGCTGTACTGAGGGTGTATCATGGTGGTGAGGATAGAGAGCTGTACTGAGGGTGTATCATGGTGGTGAGGATAGAGAGCTGTACTGAGGGTGTAGCATGGTGGTGAGGATAGAGAGCTGTCCTGAGGGTGTAGCATGGTAGTGAGGATAGAGAGCTGTACTGAGGGTGTAGCATGGTGGTGAGGATTGGGAGCTGTACTGAGGGTGTATCATGGTGGTGAGGATAGAGAGCTGTACTGAGGGTGTATCATGGTGGTGAGGATAGAGAGCTGTACTGAGGGTGTATCATGGTGGTGAGGATAGAGAGCTGTACTGAGGGTGTATCATGGTGGTGAGGATAGAGAGCTGTACTGAGGGTGTATCATGGTGGTGAGGATAGAGAGCTGTACTGAGGGTGTATCATGGTAGTGAGGATAGAGAGCTGTACTGAGGGTGTATCATGGTGGTGAGGATTGGGAGTTGTACTGAGGGTGTATCATGGTGGTGAGGATAGAGAGCTGTACTGAGGGTGTATCATGGTGGTGAGGATAGAGAGCTGTACTGAGGGTGTAGCATGGTGGTGAGGATAGAGAGCTGTACTGAGGGTGTATCATGGTGGTGAGGATAGAGAGCTGTACTGAGGGTGTATCATGGTGGTGAGGATAGAGAGCTGTACTGAGGGTGTAGCATGGTGGTGAGGATAGAGAGCTGTACTGAGGGTGTAGCATGGTGGTGAGGATAGAGAGCTGTACTGAGGGTGTAGCATGGTGGTGAGGATAGAGAGCTGTACTGAGGGTGTAGCATGGTGGTGAAGATAGAGAGCTGTACTGAGGGTGTATCATGGTGGTGAGGATAGAGAGCTGTACTGAGGGTGTAGCATGGTGGTGAGGATAGAGAGCTGTACTGAGGGTGTATCATGGTGGTGAGGATAGAGAGCTGTACTGAGGGTGTATCATGGTGGTGAGGATAGAGAGCTGTACTGAGGGTGTAGCATGGTGGTGAGGATAGAGAGCTGTACTGAGGGTGTATCATGGTGGTGAGGATAGAGAGCTGTACTGAGGGTGTAGCATGGTGGTGAGGATAGAGAGCTGTACTGAGGGTGTATCATGGTGGTGAGGATAGAGAGCTGTACTGAGGGTGTAGCACAGGGATGAGGATAGAGAGCTGTACTGAGGGTGTAGCATGGTGGTGAAGATAGAGAGCTGTACTGAGGGTGTAGCACAGGGATGAGGATAGAGAGCTGTACTGAGGGTGTATCATGGTGGTGAGGATAGAGAGCTGTACTGAGGGTGTAGCATGGTGGTGAGGATAGAGAGCTGTACTGAGGGTGTAGCATGGTGGTGAGGATAGAGAGCTGTACTGAGGGTGTATCATGGTGGTGAGGATAGAGAGCTGTACTGAGGGTGTAGCATGGTGGTGAGGATAGAGAGCTGTACTGAGGGTGTATCATGGTGGTGAGGATAGAGAGCTGTACTGAGGGTGTAGCACAGGGATGAGGATAGAGAGCTGTACTGAGGGTGTAGCATGGTGGTGAAGATAGAGAGCTGTACTGAGGGTGTAGCACAGGGATGAGGATAGAGAGCTGTACTGAGGGTGTAGCACAGGGATGAGGATAGAGAGCTGTACTGAGGGTGTAGCACAGGGATGAGGATAGAGAGCTGTACTGAGGGTGTAGCATGGTGGTGAAGATAGAGAGCTGTACTGAGGGTATAGCACAGGGATGAGGATAGAGAGCTGTCCTGAGGGTATAGCACAGTGGTGAGGATAGAGAGCTGCCCTGAGGTTGTAACATGGAAGTGTGGATAGAGAGCCACACTGAAGGTATAACTGATCACGTGATGAGAATGGCAGCTGGATGGATGCTGAATCATGGGAGTGGGGATTAGGGTGTAGCCTGCAGATGAGGATGGAGATCTCTACTTGGTTTGTAGCATCAGATGATAATAGGGAGCTGTATCAAAGTTATAACTGGAGGTGAGTGTGCAGAAAACAAACAATTGAAGAACAGATATGAAATGTTATCTGGTGAAAGTGGTATGAAAACATATATACAAGGTCAGGGTACAAACTAATAAAGATGAAGCCAATGCCCATGAAGCATGATGTCATTTAAGCAGAAAACTGCCTGTGTTAAGGAAATCATCAGAAGATCTAGATTAATGGGAGGTCTCCTTGTCACTGCAGAAGGAACATGAGACTCCAGTCCCTTTCTTTTCCTCTTTTTCATGACAACAATGAATGAACACTTTTGCCATCCTCTGCTCCCATAGACTCCAACAGGGACAACGAAACATGGATTGAAACTTCCATTAACTACAAGCCCATTGAGCCTTTCATAAGTAGATAAAAATTGCTTATTTTCCCCAGATTATGTATAAATGACAGATAAAACCCGGTCAGGCAGTTATTTACAGGAACATGGACAACTTACAAATGGCTGAACTGTTGAAGAAAAATCTCTCTCTCTCTCTCTCTCTCTCTCTCTCTCTCTCTCTCTCTCTCTCTCTCTCTCTCTCTCTCTCTCCTCTCTTCTCTCTTCTCCTCTCCTCTCCTTTCCTCTTCCCTTCCGCCTCTTGCTCATTAAAATAATAAATAAATAACTCTGCCTTAGCCTATAAACCCCTAGTAAAGAACAGAGCCTCAGGAGCCCCTGAAGAGGGCAGTGGTTGTGTCCTGTCAGAGAATATACTCCATAATATAGTGAAAAGAAAAAAATCTTTTTAATAATTTGATTTTGTCATACATTTATTATAGTAATAGAAAGCTTGTTAAGACAATAGATTAAATTTCATATTCATATAATGGAACTGTTATGAAGCATTGAGTAAAGGTGTCATATAATCTGACTTGTGTTTTAAGAATATATATCACTTTTCTCTTCAGCAAATAAAGGGGAATGTTCCAAACAAAAGCTGAGATCCTTCTGAGGATTGCAATGGAGCAGTTAGGATGATGTGGGTCCTAGGATTAAGGCAGTAACTATGCAGGTGTCAAGAAGTGATCAAAATTTTTATTTTAAGTTCAAAGTAGAGCAAAAAATAGGGTTTTCTAATGCCTTAATGGGGGGGGGGTCACAAGGATAAGAGAAAATTAGATGACTTCTAATTCACTGTTCCGCAAACAATAAATAGTGATGCACTTCTAAGATGTGAATGACAAAAGGAGGCATCAGAACAGGACTCTCCGGAGCAGATGCTCTATAAACATTAATGTGGTCTTTTAAACACAGAAACAAGTAAAAATTAATACACTACAAGCTGTTTATATACGTGGTAGCAAATGAACAATACCAAATTCAAAATCTGGCCAATTTACATATGGAAAATAGTAATAAGAGAAAATGTTAGCAGGAAGTGACATCCCAAGACAAACCACCTTTACAAAATACAACTGGAAATTATTTCAAACAACAAGGTCTTCAGCTTCAAATTTGACAAGATCTGAGTGCTCCTCTGTTGATTCAAATTGTTTGGGGTTATTTACTGAATAATGCACTATGGGATTTTTCTTTCAGTTTGGGGGTTCTGTTTATTTTTAGGCTCTAGATAATGTTAAACATGATCTGCCTCGGCTTTCTTAGTAACACAGACTACAGGCATCCTAAAGTAGAAATAGTTTCAATTCCCTCACCTCTCACTTCTTTAGCAGAGGACATTGCTGTTTAGCATTAGAATCCCCTACCTCCGTGTAATCTTGATTTCGGTGAAGTTAGACTGACAAGTTAAATCATCTTTATTAATTGTCACGATGTTAATCAGCTGAGAACTTCAACTTGACCTCTATGCCGCACTCAGACAAGATGAAGATCAGTTGCTATGATTTCTTAATAACGTAAATATCCATTTCATCATGGCATGCTTTTGAAATTCATCTCAGAGTTTAATAGTGATACCAGCCCCTTAATCAGTAAGGGCTGATTAATATGTTCTTTCTTAAATCCACATGGCTCATTTGCAGTAGGTTAAATCTGTTTCTTTTTTTTTCAAGCTATAGGAGTTTGGGATTTCTGCTTCACTTTCATTTTTTGCTTTTATTTCAGCACAAAGTATTAGCCCTCAAAAATGTGCCCTAATTCATCTGATATTTTAGCCACTTAAATCTAAGAATGTTTGTATCTTGTAGTGTTTAGACTAAGAATTGTTCTCATGGGCTCATATAGTTGAAATTTTAGGTCACCAGGGAGTAGAACTCTTTGAAAGGATTAGAAGGATTAGGAGTTGTGGCCATGTAAGAGTTGCCTTAGTCATGTTTTATCTTCACGGCAGTAGAACACTGATAAAGACTGTATCTAATTGAGTACTTTTATATTGGTGACTTCAGAAGGAGTCAAAGATTAAATACCAGGGCAATAGACATCATTCCACTAACAAGCACATGTTGAGGATGGAAATTTGGGGGCATTTTATTTTTCAGTGTATCACAAATATTTTAAAATTTTACCACTAAACTAAGAAATCCTATCAATTGATAAGAAAAGGCAGGTAGAATCATTTTGTAAGAAAATATCACTGGGTTTCACATAATTATAATTAAACGAATTTTGATTCTTCTATGCAGTTTTTATTCAACAATGTCCATATCAAAGGAAGTTATGTAGAAAATGATTATAAATCATGCTGTAATATGGGAGTTAAGGAAACCACTTTGCCTCCTTGGACTAAAAAGCAAAACAATGGCTTCATCAAGAAAACACTTCTGCGGCAAGAAACTAAAAACACTTATAAGATAGGCATGGTCATATTTACTTCTAGAGCAATTACAAAGGTCTCAAAATTCTCCTGTCCAACACTGACCCACAGCATGCCATTTGTTTGATTTCATTTTAATTTACCTGGAGTATTTGCTTCCTTTTAGAAAGTGGCCGTCTAGCTCATTTGCAATGTATAGACTGTGGATTTATTTTGTTTGTATCAGTTTCAATCCCTATCAGATCTGTAGTTTCAAACTGCTGGGATTATCTCACCCTTTGTGGGCAGTTCTATTTAATAGAGGTCTTGGTAAAATGTCATTGACTTGAGTGTTTATGGAAGTGTCTCCCTTGCTAAAAACTTAACATGTTTACTTAAGGCTGCCATGAAACACTGGGAAAGGCCTGTGTTCTGAATGTTGTATTAGGCTCTTGACTCTATAAGGCTGTGCATACTTAGAGGAGAGAATCTGTTTTTCTTGGTTTACACAGTGGACTAACAGGAGCTGGGGTTGTTGGAATTTTTTTTCCCCACAAACTCTGGAAAACAGACTTTCCATTCACTTTGTTCTACTAGGTAGTCCCATTCAATATCTGTTATATCTCTCTCAAGCTAAAACTTGTTTCCTATCTCTGTTTTTTCCACAGCTTTTAGGATATAGGGCAAGTTCTTATCATATCTTCTTGTTAATTTCAACATTTATCCTGAAGGAGGACTGAGACCTGCAGGTAGAAGCACAACGAGGCACTGGTAGGGCCCTGTGTTGGAATCTCCTTTGCAAACTCACATCTTTGGACAGCACATTAGTGACTTTTCCCAGTACCGTGACAAAGTACATGACAGAAACAACTTAGGAGAAGAAAGCTTTTATTCAGGCTCACAGCCTGAGGTTATAGTGAAAAATGACAGAGAAAACATTGCATGACAGACACAGAGTCACTGGTCACACTGCATCCATAGTCAGGAAGCAGGCTGAGAATAATGATGGCAGTGGCTGAGAGCTTAAGATTGTGATCTGCAGACAGCAGGGATCCTCCAACAAGACCACACACCTCCATCAATAAGATCACACCTCCTGGTCCTTCCCAAACAGTTCAGCATGCTGGGGATCAGACGTTCAAACGTAAGAGCCAATGGGGATCATCCTCATTCAAACCATCACACGTGAATAATGTCTTCTCATAACAATATATATAATAAATGAAACACTGATATAACCATACTAAAAAAAGAAAAGTGAGAATGTAAATGTTAATGCAGAAGATCCTATGAAAATAATTTTCAAATATGAGCCACTATGCACAAAACTGAACTGGAATAAATGCATTTAATTCTTCATTCAAACATGAATAGGTTAAGAGACAAGAGGTAGTTTGAAAATATAGCCAAAGGTTCTCTGCATTGATATCCTATTATTCTCAAACCCAGGGGATATTTTTTGTCACATTTCCTACACAGAAATCATCATTTAAGTTCAAGCTAATTGTTATAGCACTTGAAGAAAGATGTAAAGCATGGTCTAGAGTATTCTGTAACAGGGAGCTGTTCTTCCTAAGACAGAAGAAACCAGAATGAGCTGTTCTCCCAATAATAAAGAGACTATGTTCTCAAAGGTTTTGTGAAAGAATTATAGGAGGGAGCTATTTTTCCCCCATTAGTAGAAAGTTTAAAGAGCTGAAGGCCATATTGTTAAAGAGTTAAGGCAAGAAATTAGGGTATGGTCATTTCTACATATTTCTTTACATCTGTCCATTGTACCTTCCGGTACCTACAATGCTTCAAACTCTTTAACTTCTATATTCTGATTTAAATGACATATATAGCAAGTCAAAAACCTAAATATAATGTTAATCAAATATAGCTATGTATTTAAAATTTAACACCCTTTCTGGTTTTCCAAAAATTAAATAAATTATATCTAAGGAAAAAACTCAAAATGATTTTAGGGCATTCAAAACAATCATATTGGGTCAAGATTGACCTCTATCTCTAAGGAAAAATCTCATTAAAATATAAGTGTAGTTATCAGTCATCACTCTCATACCTAATCTCATATATATAACCATTAATGTTAAATATGATCATTAAAGCCAAAAATGATAATCATATTTCATACAAATAATGCAAACAAAATTCACTCACTCTTAGACAGGCAGTATAATTAAATAAGAAAATGAAATATGATAACAACTAGAGAAGTATAAAGCTGTTTTAAAATATTTAGCTGCTTAAAAATAAGTAGAACAGGGATTGGGACAGGAAAAATAAGCTAACAAATTAGGAATCTATTGGAAAGAGAAAGTGATTTATTAAACTGAATAACTAAAGCAAATATTGATTTACCTACAAAATTATAACTACAAATTCTTCAATTCCATCAAAGACTCCAGAATGATATAATATTACCTAAGTAAACAGGAAGTACATTGTAAGCAACTTCCAAAACTTTAGAAATGACAGATACATCTTGCTGCCTGGACAGTCACCCAAAGTTATTTTGTACCATTGGGGCATCCACCTTCAGCCTAGGAGCTCATAGTATCCACCAGACTTTTCCATGAAGCAGGAAATTTCAAAGACAGTTCTGCCTATATTGGAAGTTTGCCAGTCACTTTCTTTTGTATCCTGAAGAATGTCTAGTAGAGGCTTTCATGAAGCATGAACCCCGAAAGATCATCTCATCTTTAGGCAAGTTCAGTAGTAATTTTCTGTGGGTTCTGCATGTCCAGTTCACACAGTATAGCATCAAGCAGTCCAGGAAAAAACAGTTTCTTGCCCAAATGGCTAGCCAACCCCATAAGGAGCCTCTTTAATGCCTGTCATCCTCTTGAAGTAGATCGGTGCTGCCAGGAGCAGATGTGTCTCATTGTCATGAAAAGTTTTAAGTTATTAAAAAAATTAAATGCCATATTCTGTGGCTCTTTGAAGTAGTTGGAAAATAGCTATTGATCTGATATATATATATATATATATATATATTGCTGTACATCTAGAAAATCTGACTAACATGATTATAAGCTTGAATATTATATATGACTACCTATTCTTAATTCTTCATTACCTTTTTTAATGAGCTACACAAATGCAATAACTTAATCAAGAGCAGAAATATATATTTATAATATATTATATTAATATATTTCTATATTGTATATTACTAATATATTACATATTGATTATATATTAATATATTATATATAATAAATATATATAGTATAACAAAATTGACCTTAAATTTGTATCAGTAAACCAAGATCCATACCAATGCAAATATCTAAAGCATATTCCCTCTTTAAATGTAAACAAACATTTATAAATAATATTTGGGAATATGGGCACTGTTCTATCCAAACTACTTCCTGCTGATTATAGGGGCAAAGTAAGTTTTTGAGGGGCATTCAAGGCGACCTTTCATCAGGTCTTGAACCATCAAACCACATTAGTCTGGAAGGATTCCACAGGTTCTCATCCTCTGTGGAAACAAAAGAATAACCTCTTTTCCAAAGCAACACATCATTAGACCCAAATTTTGAAAACAAGTAAAATACCTTTAAGCATGTGTGTTGGTAACTTAGCTTCTTCACAGTCAAAAATTTCAAAGAAAGCACAATACTATACATAATCCAGACCTTCTGTGCATTTTCCATCTTTACATGGCTTATTTTTTTACTCTATTACTTTTTAATATTTATTTTATTATCGTTAGTCCTTCAATCTACGACTGTCTGTATACCCTGTCTCTTTAAAAACTTTGTTTTATTTCTTTCTAAAGCTTTTACTTTCTTTTATGGCTCTTTATACTCTTTATCTTCTTTCTCCCAAACCTACATACAGTTTTTAAACACACTGTGTCTCATTAAGAGGTCTTTTTCATTTAAATCTGTCATTTTTGAATATCTGTGATTCTTTTCTGTCTAGAAGTGCTTCTTAAAATGCTAAGCACTTAAGAACCTAAGCAGAGGCATTGATAGGGGAAATATGGCCTTGCCTGCTTGATCAACCCAGTCCAATATGGCAGAGGAGGTCTGTTCACTGCCTCTGAGTTGCACACACTGCCCTAATTCTAAGTATGCAGCAGGTCTATGTCAAATCATTAAGCAGTTTGCAACGTGCTGAGAGACCCATAGTTCATGCTGGCCATGCTGTTTCAAAGCTGCGTGGCCTTTTTTATTTATTTATTTACTTACTTATTTATTTGCTACTGCTGAATCAGGAAAACCTCTCTTAATGGAGCTGCAGTATGCCAACAGCAAGCAGAGCCTATCCAAAAAAAAAAAAAAGCTAAATTTGGTTTCTTAGTGTCTAGAATCCACCTCCAAGCCCTCTAAGGTTTTACATGGATATAGTCAACTATGCTGGAGAGCCAATTTGTAGTAAGAAGCCATTTGTAAATGTATGATGGTCACAAAACATAGATACTATTTGATATTGCAGGTTGTTAGGGCACAGCATTACTAATGTGTATTTCATCTATTTGTGTTTATATGCATAAAGATAGGCAAGCATTTATGAACAATGTTAATACAGACATAAATGCAAATATACTCTAACAGACTATTGAAAATATACAGTCATATAAGTGGTGACAGAAGTTTGCCTGGAGACAATACATGTCTGAATATTAATAGAGATGAAGAAGATGAAGTATTCCACACTTGCCCAACATTTATTTCATTTGTTTTAAAGTGTCATGCCCATCCCCCCAAATTTACTGCTATACAAGTACTCTAATTTTCCTGGGTAGCAATTTATATTTTAAGAGGGTCAAAAAGATAAATTCTTTGTGCAGGTTTGCCCCGTTCACGGCTATATCTTATGTCCAGGTTTGAAAAACTCTTCCTAGAAAAAAGAACAGACTGAATCAGAATTAGTACAATTACATTTGTCATTTAACAAAATAGAATTAGAAGAGTAAACTCCTGCTGCATTCCCAAATATAATGACCACCAGGCCCTGGGAATGTCCTTTTTCTTCTCAACATGCACTACAATCAAAAGCCTCGTCACATCAGGCAATATAAATTATGCGCACATTCCCCTTTTAGAAGAATATAGAAGTGGAGTTTTGTTTGTTTCTTTTTTTTTTGTAAATGTTTATCAGTTCAGAATGTTCCTAGGCATATATTTCCTTAAGTTGATTGTGTTTGATCAGAGCAGTTCACTGACTATAAATCTTATTTCCCTGGTGATGAAGAAAAACTTGTGGTTGACTCTCCATACCAGCCACAAATCCAAAGCCACAAATATTATGGGCAGTTATATTAGATGAACAACCACAGTGAGATAAGCCAATCATAACTCAGCAATCTTCAGACTGCAGAGTGCTGATTTAGCATGTAAAACTTTTCTGTTATATTTCAAAAATCATCATATTTTCTATTTGAATAATTTGATGTCTTGCAGGAAATATACCAAGACTGCATTTGAGACAACCCAATGATGCTGGGAACTAGCTCAATCCTTTACAGTTTCAAACCTTTAACCTCAAGTTTCCCAAAGGATCTTGCTTATAAAAGAAACTAAATTGAAAGCAAGAAATAACTCTGACTTTCAGAGACTTTGAACCCACAAGTGCTTAGATAACTTTCATCTATAAACAACTAGTATCAGAAATAGAGTATGGGGGTCCAGAAACCAACAGTTCTTACTCTAGAAGATCACAAGTTGCATGAGAAGTATAAGAGCACACTCCTGAACCCCCAACCACCCTGCCATGACCTCAAAGCCAAGGCATAAATGGAAAGATTTCATGTAAAGTAGCTACAAAATTATTCATTTTCTTTTACGAAGTAATTAATCTTATTCCTTACATCTTTGGAGAGTATGCTGGTTAATGATGTTTATCAACTGGAAGGTTCTAAAATAACCTAATGCTGTGGGAGCACATTCCTCTCTTCAGCCAATAGCATTTAAGATATGGTGCTGTAGGAGCTCCTTCTGCTCCTTCAGCCAATAGTCTTTAAGATACCAGTCTACTCAGGTGTGGTCTCTTATACTATAAATGCAGCTGTAAAGCGTGTGCTCACTCTCTTTTTTTTTTGAAATATTTATTTATTTATCATGTATACAATATTCTGTGTGTATGCCTGCTAGCCAGAAGAGGGCACCAGACCCCATTGCAGATGGTTGTGAGCCACCATGTGGTTGCTGGGAATTGAACTCAGGACCTTTGGCAGAGCAGGCAATGCTCTTAACCTCTGAGCCATCTCTCCAGCCCCCCTCTCTTGCTTTTGGCTCTTGCTTCCAGCTGCTAGACTTTGTTTCTGTTTCCCGTTCGTGAAGAAGACTGTTATCTGGGACAGTGATCTGTAAGTCTCCACTAAATAAATAACCCTTTATTATTCATAACTCTGAACTAATATGGGATTATTTTGTGACTTCCACCATCAACCTAAGAGACAAAATGCTGGGCCTGTTTTTGAGGGAGTTTCTCCATTGAGCTAGCTGAGTTGAGGAGACACACTCTTCCTGTATGTTAAGAGTTCTGGACTGAATACAAAGAAGAATGGCAAGTTGAGCATAAACATTCATTAATCTCTGCCTCTTGATAGTGGATGCAATGCGACCTGATACCTCATACTGCTGCCATGATGCCTATTCTACCACAATGAGCACCCACTGTGAGCCAAAGCAAACCTTTCCTTCATTTAATTGCTTTTTTAAGATATTTTGTCACTGCATTTTATAGAGTTTACCCCAGTTAATTTCTACTAGTCAGCTAGCATAACAAATCTCATGCATTTATCAATCACAATAATTTTATATGTCATGCTGCATTTAAATAAAACATCTTTAAATAAATGATTAAGTCTCTCTCACCCTGGCAAGACTTAAGACCACATATGGATATGTAGCATTTTTGGATGCTTTGAAGAAAATGGATTTTAAAACAAGCACCTATATATTTACAACATATTTCAAAATTGGAAATTTCTGTGTGAAGTCTGTGAACCCAGAGCAGACCCACAAACAAGACACATCTAAACCATAAGGCTGCTGATTGTCCATCATTGGAAAGTAACCTACAAGAGGCCACCAATAATACTCTGAATTTAACAAAATTCTGCCATGATAATCACTTTGACAAAAGAAAGTTGCTTCTGCTCTGGCCAGAGCCAACTTAGCAACTTATATGAGCTAGACAATGGGACTTAGATAGGGTAGCACACATCTGTGCAGTCTGTTTTCTAGAATAACAAGGACCACAGTTGTTGGTGCCCCTTATTAGTTTCATCTACTTACCTGTAAACAAGCTGTTTGTAATGGCAGGGCCTTGACTCGATTCCCAACCTCTAGTATCATAGGGGATGGAAAATATGATTGGTTTGTGATGTGGGATTCCTCTCTGTTGGCTGTGAATATGTTTTGTTATTATTGGTTAATAAAGCAGTTGCTTCATACTATATCAGAGTAGAATATAGCCAGGCTGGAAGAGATACATAGAGAGAGTAGGCAGAGTCAGAGAGATGCCATGTAACTGCCAAAGGAGGCAGATGCCATGTAGTTGCCCAAGAAGCAAGAGATTAAAAAAAACCATGAACCTCATGATAAAATATGAAATAATCAAAATAATAGAAAAGGGTTAATTTAAGACATAATAGCTAGATAGAAATATTCCTGAGTTGTTGGCCAAAGACTGTTGTAATTAATATAGTATTTGTGTGATTATTCAGGTCTGGGTGTCTGAGAATGAACAAGCAATCTCCATCTACAGGTTTGTGGTGGAAGTATTTTGTTTGTTTTTTAGCTTCTCAGTATCTGCACAGCAAGAATGCTAATCAAAAAGAGACAGAAAAAAGAGGCCTAAGACAGACAAATGAAACATATGCAGACATACTGAAATTGGTATTACTATTCTGTACATAAAGACATGAGATTCAAGCATCCTATGGGATATGTACAATATGAAATAGTGACTAAATTGAACAACTATAAACAGAACATAGAAGTTGCAATGCCAATTCAAGACCTACCTTAACGCAATATTTGGAAAAGAAAAACAATTGATCACACCCAGTTCGGGGAATTGCCATGTCCTAGCATTTATTTGCTCATCCATCAGTCTATTATGTTTCAAAGAGAATTTCAGTTCAGGAGACCCTATGTATGTAGCAATCCTTTTCAATGAATGTGAAGCAGTTGACAGAATTTAAAGAAAAATGAAGCAAGCTTACAAATTACAAGATTTTGTCTTTCTTGAAAATCTAGAGTCTTCAAACAGGAAAATGCAACAGAAAAAGCAGAATGAATGGCCTTCCTTTTTATCCCTAATCCCTTCCCCCCAAAAAAATCATTTCCAAAGATTTATAAAATGTCAAAGAGGAAAAGAAAAACTTATTAATGTTATCTGAATCAAATTAAGAATTGCTATCTGAGCCAAGAGTAATATATGAAAGTAATTTAAATAAACACCAATGCAATTATCTATTAGGCAGATACTGACCTGACAGATTTCACCATGGAGCTACCTAATAGAATTTGCCTTCCTTATCAGCTTCCCACTATATCTCTCTTTTTTTTTGTAATTGGTTCTTTTTATTGAAAAACTGTGAATTGTTTTGTAGGTCTTCGCGTGTGAATCTTAACCAACAGTGACATTTTAAGCTAATTTTGAGCATTGTGAATCTCTTTCATAACTCAGCACTCCTGAGCAGACTGCTTTTACTACAATTGCTCACATCTCCACAAGCAGCACTCAGTACTAATTTTTGCAGCTACCTCTTTAAGTAGAAGCATTTTGGAAGAAATCTCCCAAGAACATTTATAATAAATCTTCCCTGACTTTCTTTTAAGCAAGAAAGAAAAATTCGTTTAAGACAATGTTTTAAGGCACAATGTTACCTGGTTTCAGATTCAAACTTTTCATTTACTAGGGAAGAAGTTAGCCTATGGGGAACTCTTAATCGGACTACCTAGAAAGGAAAGTGAAGAATCCACTTTGGGTAAGTGATGACAAACTCACAGCAGAGAAGCCTTTCCTGCCAAGCTCCACCTGTCTGCCTTATAGCGGGGAGTTCTCAGTTCTTCTCTAAAGAAACCAGTGATTAGGAAGATCAGAGAATGGTGAGATTGAATCTCTTCAATCTCTTATACATCATATATGGCAGGTGCTCCATGTGCATCAGAACATCATTGATGGCTAAACACCTGACAGTAACCTTAGGAGGGAACAGTTTATTTTGACAATAATTTCTAGAAGTTTCAGTCAGTGATGGAGGTAAGACTGTGGTAAGAGACTTCCTCACATTGTGGCTGATGAGGAAATAAAAAAAAGGTGCAGAACCAGAGATCAGCAGAACCTTAAAAGGCCTACTGTCACTGGCCTCCTACTGCCAGGTGACCGGCCACTTCAAGAATCCATGACTTTCAAAATAGGATCAAAACAAACTGTGGGAACAAGCAATCAAAACATTAAGCCATGGGGATATTCATATTCAAATCATGATAATTCCTATAAGAATTATTAATTCCATATCACAGAAAAGCAAGAATCATGAAAGATAAAGGTATATTCAGTAGCATACATCTTTAAAGAGAAGACGAAAGACTAAAACCTTGGCCAACTTAGCCTCCAAGTTGCTTGTCTTCTCTGACAAAATAGCAATGAGAAACACATTAGCTGTAGAACAGGTCACTTTTTATTAAAAGAATCTACAACAAAAGAGATAATCTGGGGCAAGCAATTCATACTGACACAACAGCCAAACTGCCACTGTGTAAACATGCAACACCACATAACAAACTTGCAATCTCACTGGATGTCTATAACAATCAATGTAATGGTTAGTCAAGTTCAGTAAACCTGCCTCTAGCAAAATACAGCTAAATTTGTTCTATGCATGGGACATGGAAAGACAATAAAGGTTTTTGTTTCCTCATTTACAGAGCTAGCATGAGTTAAAATGTTCAGCTTCAGAGAATTATTAGGTGCATCTAAAAAGAGATACATACCTACGACTAAAGAGGTTACAGTTGCAGTAACAGTCATTACCTCTCCATATTTCTATGTATGAATGACATGTTTTCTTCACATAGACTAGGTCCTCTGCTACAGAGAACACTGCTTCTAAGAAGTGACCCCACTCCAAAATTTACAGATAATAGCAAATCCTATCTAGACTGCATATTTTGTATATACACACACTAATCATAAAGATTAAATCATAAATTAGGTTCAATTACTAAAGAGAATAAGCTATTAGATGTTCTGTAATAAAAGATATGTGAATATATTCTATATGTGCTTCTCTCACACAAAATATCTTACTAAATGTACTCATCCTTCTGTTTCTGATGTGATATTATAATAATCTCACATAGTAAGAGGAGGGATATGAAGGTCACAGGCATAGTGATGCAACATTAGACAGCTCTTGACCTCCTGACAAGGTGTCAGAAGTCTCAGAACTGTGATGCTATAATCAGATTGTGCCATGTTTTCAACTGCCTTGAACTAGGGAAATTACATCTATTACACTGGATGGCTCATCCTTCAATGTTTTCCACATACACTTGATAATTTCCCCTATTGTCTTTATTGTAACACTTCATACATTTTAAACATATTATGCTCTCATTATTTTTGAGGAATAAGGTTACTTCACATCCAGAGTAAAGCTAATTTTTTTTTATTTTGCTCTCGTTTTCTTTGAACGGTGAGGTATTTTGAATAGTAGACTTATATTCTTTCATTTTGTTGCACAATATTTCCTTTATACCATTCTCCCCAATGTCTGCCAGTTACTGTAACTCACACATTCAAAATCAGATGTGATGTGTGAAGTATTGCAACTGAATTGTGTGAGAAGAAATACACAGCACTGTGATTATTCTTCATCTAGCTCTTCAAAAATCATTCCACTTTTCTCCTGCCATGTCACATTAGAAATTAATTTTGCTTCCAAGCAATGCTCACCTTAATTTTCTTCTAGTTTGCTATTCTAACAGGTTATCTTGGCTGAGACACAGATGTACTAGCATCAGTTTCTCTAGAGAAACTCCCATGCTGCAACCACATGCAATCACCTTCACTGTCAGAATTGTTAAAGACACGTAAACAGTGTCTAGCCAGATCAACTGATTTTCTGAGAGATTATGAGTCCCATAAGAAAGAATTTCTGACATACTAGTGGGGATTTGATGTGGAAATAGATAGCTAGACTGATGCAATAACCCTGAAAAAATACATTTCCGTCAAAAGCAATAAGAAAAGGAAAGAGTACTTCTGAATACAGATACTCCCTTTGAATTGAAGTCACTTTTACTACATAGACAGCTCTCACCACCGCCAAAAAAAAAAAAAAAACGTATTCTCCACTTTGTCTTCCATCATCCCTGATACAGACCCAACTTCTGTTTTGTTCTGTGTATATTGGATACTCTACCCATGCCGGCCAAGCCAACTGAGCTAACGAGAAAGCCAGAATGAAATCAAGAAGAGTACAAAGAGAAAATTCAGGTTTGTTATTGGCTTTGTCATGCCCTTCCTCATACCAGGAGTTTACTAACCAATAGGACCCTTCTAGTTTCAGCTCTTATCAGATCCCTACTCCAAAGCATCTATCTCTTTTTGGGCTTTGTGAACCCTTTCTGTAATTCACATTCAAAAATGGTAACACCTCCCAACATTGCCAGATTCTGGGGCCTCAACTTTGCTTGTTTGTTATCTGATGACACAGGTCCTAGTTAGCATTTTTTGTTCTGTTCTCCTCAGACTTGCTCCAGTGCATCTCAGGATCTTTCGGGAATGTAGACACAGGTATCAGGAACAGTCTCAAGTAACTGAATTTCACAAGTATTATAGAATACAGATGGTCTTCCTACCCAGTGGTATGGGAGATTAGTACACAGTTCTTCAGTGACAGCGTCCTGATTTGAGATTCCAGAGGATGAGAAAGATAGAAAAGACAGAAATAGAGAAGATAAATGCTAGGACTGGGAGGTCTTACATAAATTTTGTCCTAATCCAAGCAAGTTGATTAAGAAGTATACAATCTTAGATATTATCTACAGGAAAAAAATGACCAAAGTCAGTAGAGAACTAAGCCAGACAATGTTGGCAAAGAGACCACAGGATATCCAGACACAGCTGCCCTAGTACTAAAATCCACAGCCAAAAGAAAGAGTCGAGTCTCCAGAAGCAGCAATTTTGACTCCTCCAAGACATTGACTCCAGCATCAGCCTGGTCTTTCCAATTGTTGTTCCTAGACAAGGACACAGAACCAAAGTTTTGTGTCAGTCTGGCTCCCCACAGCTTTGCAAGAGGGTGTGGGTGTGTATCATTCAACCATTAAAGTAATGAAGATTATATCAATCTGATGGGGGAGTGTCATATATCAATCTGTTGATTTCCTTGGTTAAGCAATAAAGAAACTGCTAGGCCCATTGGATAGGCCCACCCTTAGGTGGGTGGAGTAAACAGAACAGAATGCCGGGAGGAAGAGGAAGTGAGGTCAGACTCCACAGCTCTGCTCTCCGGAGCAGACGCCTCAGGAGAGACGCCATGCTACCTGCTCCAGGGAAGACGCACACCATGTCCCAGCTCCGACCCAGGATGGACTTAGGCTAGAATCTTCCCGGTAAGCGCACCTAGGGGCGCTACACAGATGATTAGAAATGGGCCAGAGCAGTGTTTAAAAGAATACAGTGTCCGTGTAATTATTTGGGGCATAAGCTAGCCGAGCCAGGCAGGCGGCTGGGGTTTTGGGGACGCAGCCCAGCCACCGCTCCATATTACTACAAATGGCGCCCAACGTGGGGCTCGAACCCACGACCCTGAGATTAAGAGTCTCATGCTCTACCGACTGAGCTAGCCGGGCAGGGCAGGCGGCTGGGGTGTTTGGGGACGCAGCCTCGCCGCCGCCCCTTATTACTACAAATGACGCCCAGACGTGTGGCTAACTAAACCTACTTAAAAAACCTGAGAAGGCTTAAAAATAAGGAAGAGAGCGTTTAACACAGATTTTTGCTGTTTGTTGGTGGCGTGCTGTAGAGAGATTTCCTGATTCAGCGACAGCAGCGGAAAAAAAGCTGCGTTATTTTAAAGTGCGGCTTCCTGGGGCTTTGCCGCCAGTGCAAACTCTGGCTTTATGTTTGTGTTCCCGCTTGGGATCGGAAGGAGAGTGCTCTGAGACCTTGACGATGACTCAGAGCTCCCCGCCTGCTCCTGGGCAGAAGGCAGAATCAGGCTTAGGCAGGCGGAAGAGCATGGCGGATTCCTGCTGCCATACAGAGATGTGTTTTCAGACTGCTTAGTGCTCTGCGTGTCAGATTTGGATGTAACTTGGATGAAAAGAATTTCTGTGCTGCACGCTCAGTCTCAGAATTAAAGTGCAGAGTGCCGCTCCTACCTGGTAGCCCCAAGAGGCTTCCTGACTCAGCTTTAGCTGCAAAACCCTGCGGCTCATTAAGAGGTCCTGCACAAAACACTTAAACAGTGTTGATGAAAAGCTGAACACATGCTTTTCGGTTTTCAGCCGTAGCAGGAAAAAAGCTGCGCTGTTTAAAAATGCCAGCTTTCTGGGCCATCCTGCCAGGGCAAACTCTGACTGTTTGAGGCAGGAGGGCCGGCTACAGAGAGAGGACTTGAGTGTTGTCTGTTGTAGCTTGCTGGCTGGCAGGGACCTTGAAATGCTATAAACATGGCTACAGCCAGTACCTCAGCCATGAGGCTGAAAAGCTAAGGAATGGGCTACATCTAGCCGTCAAAGCCACGCCTTTAGTCCTACT
This sequence comes from Microtus pennsylvanicus, assembly GCF_037038515.1. Taxonomy (NCBI): domain Eukaryota; kingdom Metazoa; phylum Chordata; class Mammalia; order Rodentia; family Cricetidae; genus Microtus; species Microtus pennsylvanicus. Next base: position 177,439,959 of record NC_134579.1, on the reverse strand, counting down.
GAGTGAGATTGCTTGGTAAACTAAAGACTCATGTGGTCAGAAAAAGAGAGATATACAGTAAAGAGAGATTCAAAGACAGAGAAAATTTCTGAATGGTTTACTGTGTGTTAAAAATATATGCAAGCTGAAAGTTGAAGTTCTTAAAGCAAAAAACAAAAAAAGGAAGAGAGTTGTTGTGTGTCTTAGTACACACCTTTAATCCCAACACTTGGGAGGCAGAGGGAGATAGACCTCTGTGACTTCAAGGTGTGGTAGCACACGCCTTTAATCCCAGTGCCTAGAAGGCAGAGACGAACAGATCTCTGTGAGTTCAAAGTGTAGTAGTGTACGCCTTTAATCCCAATGCCTGGGAGGCAGAGACAGGCGGATCTCTGAGAGTCTGAGAGTTCAAAGACAGCCTGGTCTACAGGGTTATTCCAGGTCAAAGATAATGCGCTCAAAAAGCAAAAAGTTAACCTAGGAATGTCACAGCTTAGATTCTTAAGCGCCTAGTGATTTAAAGGCGCAAATCAAAAGTGCTCCTGGATAGTAAAAAATTGCAGATTCACAATAGGACAGATTCAGACCACTAAGTGAGTCACACTGTTGGATGAATGTACGTTGGCTTGGGAGAGAGAAGAAAAAGAATATAGAGAATAAAGTTAATGGTTTAAAAAGAAAAAAGTAAAAGTAAAGTCTTTAAAGAGACAGAGTACAGATAGTTATAGATATAAATAAAAATAAGCCGCGTAAAGATGAAAAATTCACAGAGAGTCTGGATTCTTTGTATTATTGTGTTTTCTTTAAAAATTTTTGACTGTGAAGGAGCTAAGTACAGAGAGACATTTCATTATATGGGCTGCCAAGTGGAACCAGAATGGATATCATGAGGGTATGATTTCAGAATTTGGATCTAAGGATATGATACTTTGGAAAAGAGATTCTTCTTTTGTTTTCACAGAGGATGAGACTCTATGGATTTCTTCTATTCCGATTTGGTATGATGGACCACGTCCTCCTGAAGGGTTGCTGTGAACATCTTCAGAAAATTGCTTTGCTCAACTGCCAACTGAGAAGAAACTAGCACACAGGTTATACCATGAAAGACCTAATTAACGACGCCCCCATTCAGCAGGAAGCAGTTTGGAGAGAAAAAACTGCGCCCATGTTCCCAAATATAGTTTATAAATGTTCTTTTACATTTAAAGGGGGAAATGATATAGGTATGAATAATTTGCATTGGTATGGATTTTAAGGTCAATTTTGTTATATGTATAAATGTTTCTGATGTAACTTTTATTTGATAACTGTTTTGTTATATGTAATTTTACTATGTTAAAGTTAAAGGCTTTCTTTTTTGTTTAAACAGAAAAAGGGGAAGTGATGGGGGAGTGTCATATATCAATCTGTTGATTTCCTTGGTTAAGCAATAAAGAAACTGCTAGGCCCATTGGATAGGCCCACCCTTAGGTGGGTGGAGTAAACAGAACAGAATGCCGGGAGGAAGAGGAAGTGAGGTCAGACTCCACAGCTCTGCTCTCCGGAGCAGACGCCTCAGGAGAGACACCATGCTACCTGCTCCAGGGAAGACGCACACCATGTCCCAGCTCCGACCCAGGATGGACTTAGGCTAGAATCTTCCCGGTAAGCGCACCTAGGGGCGCTACACAGATGATTAGAAATGGGCCAGAGCAGTGTTTAAAAGAATACAGTGTCCGTGTAATTATTTGGGGCATAAGCTAGCCGAGCCAGGCAGGCGGCTGGGGTTTTGGGGACGCAGCCCAGCCGCCGCTCCATATTACTACATCAATCTGCTTCTTGTTGTATTAATTAATTTAGAAAAATAAATTTTAGGCTTCATGCCTCCAACATTCAACTCTAGGAACAGAGTTGTAATCAGCTGTAAGTGTAAGTCTTGACTCATATGGTAATCAAGTAAATTTACTTCAGTAAATGCATAAATGTGATGGACTCCAGTTAACCAAGTTAGGGTTAAGGCCAGCAGCCCATTTCTGACCAAAAGCAACATGGGGACAAAAGGGCTTATTTGATTTAAGTTTCTGCATCATAATGTCATTTATAGAAATTAGGGCATGAATTCAAAATAGGAACTGAAGCAGAGTCTAAAGAGAAACGCCCTTACTGTCTTGATATCAGTTTGCATGACTTGCTTTTGCATGTAACCTACAATTGCGTGCCCAGGGATGACACCATCCTCAACAGGCTATGTTCTCCCACATTTTTTTTAAAGCTTTTAAAGATTTTTAATTGTATTCATCTTCTAAATGAATTAACTTTAATTTTATTTTTTTTTATTTTTTTTTTCATGCTGCTTTTTGTATTTTTATTTATTTATTTTTTTTTGGTTTTTTATTTATTTATTTATTTATTAAGGATTTCTGCCTCCTCCCCGCAACCGCCTCCCATTTCCCTCCCCCTCCCCCAATCAAGTCACCCTCCCTCATCTGCTCTAAGAGCAATAAGGGTTCCCTGACCTGTGGGAAGCCCAAGGACCGCCCACCTCTATCCAAGTCTCCTAAGGTGAGCATCCAAACTGCCTAGGCTCCCCCAAAGCCAGTATGTGCAGTAGGAACAAAAACCCACTGCGATTGTTCTTGAGTTCTCAGTATTCCTCATTGTCCTCTATGTTCAGCTAGTCCGGATTTGTCCCATGCTTTTTCAGACCCAGGCCAGCTGGCCTTGGTGAGTTCCCGATAGAACATCCCCATTGTCTCAGTGTGTGGGTGCACCCCTCGCGGTCCTGAGTTCCTTGCTCGTGCTCTGTCTCCTTCTGCTCCTGATTTGGACCTTGAGATTTCTGTCCCGTGCTCCTCTGTCTCTGTCTCCTTTCATCGCCTGATGAAGGTTAATATTCATGAGGATGCCTATGTGTTTGTCTTTGGGTTCACCTTCTTACTTAGCTTCTCTAGGAACATGCATTATAAGCCCAATGTCCTTTATTTATGGCTAGAAACCAAATATGAGTGAGTACATCCCATGTTCCTCTTTTTGGGTCTGGCTTACCTCACTCAGGATAGTGTTTTCTATTTCCATCCATTTGTATGCAAAATTCAAGAAGTCCTTGTTTTTTACTGCTGAGTAATACTCTAATATGTATATATTCCATACTTTCTTCATCCATTCTTCCGTTGAAGGGCATCTAGGTTGTTTCCAGGTTCTGGCTATTACAAACAATGCTGCCATGAACATAGTTGAGCATATACTTTTGTTGTATGATAGGGCCTCTCTTGGGTATATTCCCAAGAGTGGTATTGCTGGGTCCAGGGGTAGGTTGATTCCGAATTTCCTGAGAAACCGAAACACTGCTTTCCAGAGTGGTTGCACAAGTTTGCATTCCCACCAGCAATGGGTGAGTGTCCCCCTTTCTAAACAACCTCTCCAGCAAAGGCTATCATTGGTGTTTTTTATTTTAGCCATTCTGACAGGTGTAAGATGGTATCTTAAAGTTGTCTTGATTTGCATTTCCCTGATCGCTAGGGAAGTTGAGCATGACCTTAACTGTCTTTTGGCCATTTGAAGTTCTTCTGTTGAGAATTCTCTGTTCAGCTCAGTGCCCCATTTTATAATTGGATTGATTAGCCTTTTACGGTCTAGTTTCTTGATTTCTTTATATATTTTGGAGATCAGACCTTTGTCAGTTGCGAGGTTGGTGAAAATCTTCTCCCAGTAAGTGGGTTGCCTTTTTGTCTTAGTGACAGTGTCCTTTGCTTTACAGAAGCTTCTCAGCCTCAGGAGGTCCCATTTATTCAATGATGCCCTTAGTGTCTGTGCTGCTGGGGTTATACGTAGGAAGTGGTCTCCTGTGCCCATGTGTTGTAGAGTACTTCCCACTTTCTCTTCTATTAGGTTCAGTGTGTTCGGACTGATATTGAGGTCTTTAATCCATTTGGACTTGAGTTTTGTGCATGGTGATAGATATGGATCTATTTTCATTCTTTTACAGATTGACATCCAGTTTTGCCAGCACAATTTGTTGAAAATGCTGTCTTTTTTCCATTGTATACTTTTAGCTCCTTTATCGAAAATCAGGTGCTCATAGGTTTGTGGGTTAAAGTCAGGGTCTTCTATTCGATTCCATTGGTCGACTTCTCTGTTTTTATGCCAATACCAGGCTGTTTTCAATACTGTAGCTCTATAATAGAGTTTGAAGTCAGGGATGGTAATGCCTCCAGACAATCCTTTATTGTATAAGATTGTTCTGGCTATCCTGGGTTTTTTGTTCCTCCATATAAAGTTGATTATTGTCTTCTCCAGATCTGTGAAGAATTTTGATGGGATTTTGATGGGGATTGCATTGAATCTATAGATTGCTTTTGGTAGAATTGCCATTTTTACTATGTTGATCCTCCCAATCCAAGAGCAAGGGAGGTCCTTCCATTTTCTGGTGTCTTCTTCAATTTCTTTCTTCAAAGACTTATAGTTCTTGTCGAATAGGTCTTTCACTTCCTTGGTCAGGGTTACCCCTAGATATTTTATGCTATTTGTGGCAATCGTGAAAGGTGATGCTTCTCTGATTTCCCTCTCTGTTTCCTTATCCTTAGTGTAAAGGAAGGCTACTGATTTTTTGGAGTTAATCTTGTATCCTGCCACATTACTAAAGGTGTTTATCAGCTGTAGGAGTTCTTTGGTAGAATTTTTGGGGTCACTTATGTATACTATCATATCATCTGCAAATAACGAAAGCTTAACTTCTTCCTTTCCAATACAAATCCCCTTGATCTCCTTATGTTGTCTTATTGCTATTGCTAGAACTTCAAGCACTATATTGAAGAGGTATGGAGAGAGTGGACATCCTTGTCGTGTTCCTGATTTTAGTGGGATGGCTTTGAGTTTTTCTCCGTTCAATTTAAAGTTAGCTGTTGGCTTGCTGTAAATAGCTTTTATTATATTTAGGTAGGATCCTTGTATCCCTATTCTCTCCAAGACCTTTATCATGAAGGGGTGTTGAACTTTGTCGAATGCTTTTTCAGCATCTAATGAAATGATCATATGATTTTTTTCTTTCAGTTTATTTATATGGTGGATTACATTGATAGATTTTCGTATGTTGAACCAGCCCTGCATCTCTGGGATGAAGCCTACTTGATCATAATGGATAATTTTTCTAATGTGTTCTTGGATTCGGTTTGCCAGTATTTTGTTGAGGATTTTTGCGTCGATGTTCATGAGTGAGATTGGCCTGTAATTCTCCTTCCTGGTTGAGTCTTTGTGTGGTTTTGGTATCAAAGTAACTGTAGCTTCATAGAAGGAGTTTGTTAATGTCCCTTCTGTTTCTATACTGTGGAATACATTAAGGAGTATAGGTATTAGGTCTTCTTGGAAGTTCTGGTAGAATTCTGCATTGAAACCATCTGGTCCTGGGCTTTTTTTGGTAGGGAGGTTTTTGATAACCTCTTCTAATTCTTCGCGACTAACAGGTCTGTTTAGATTGTTCACCTGGTCCTGGTTTAACTTTGGTATATGGTATTTATCTAAAAAAGTGTCCATTTCTTTTACATTTTCCAGTTTTGTGGCATACAGGCTTTTGTAGTAAGATCTAATGATTCTCTGAATTTCCTCTGTGTCTGTGGTTATGTCCCCCTTTTCATTTCTGATCTTATTTATTTGTGTGTTCTCTCTCTGTCGTTTAATTAGTTTGGATAGGGGTTTGTCGATCTTGTTGACTTTCTCCAAGAACCAGCTTTTCGTTTCATTGATTCTTTGGACTGTTTTCTGTGTTTCTATTTTGTTGATTTCAGCCCTCAGTTTTATTATTTCCAATCTTCTACTTCTCCTGGGCGCGTCTGCTTCTTTTTTTTCTAGAGCTTTCAGGTGTGTTGTTAAGTCCCCAATGTATGCATTTTCCGTTTTCTTTAAGTGGGCACTTAGTGCTATGAACTTTCCTCTTATCACTGCTTTCATTGTGTCCCATAGGTTTGAGTATGTTGTCTCTTTATTTTCATTAAATTCAAGGAAGACTTTAATTTCTTTCTTAATTTCTTCCTTGACCCAGGTGTGGTTCAGTAGTTGACAGTTCAGTTTCCATGAGTTTGTCGGCTTTCTGTGGGTAGCATTGTTGTTGCCTTCTAACTTTAATCCGTGGTGATCAGATAGGACACAGGTGGACACTGATATTTTTTTGTATCTGTGGAGGTTTCCTTTGTTTCCAAGTATGTGGTCAATTTTTGAGAAGGTTCCATGGGCTGCAGAGAAGAAGGTATATTCTTTCCTATTTGGGTGGAATGTTCTATATATGTCTGTTAAGTCCATTTGCTTCATTACCTCCAATAATTCTCTTAATTCTCTATTAGGTTTCTGTCTGATTGACCTGTCCCTTGTAGAGAGAGGTGTGTTGAAGTCTCCTACTACTAGTGTGTGTGGTTTGATGTCTGCTTTGAGTTCTAGTAATATTTCTTTAACATAAGTAGGTGCTTTTATATTGGGGGCATAGATATTCAGAATTGAGACGTCATCCTGATGAATTGTTCCTGTTATGAGTATAAAGTGACCATCTCGGTCTCTTCTGATTGATTTTAGTTTGAAGTCAGTTTTGTTAGAAATTAATATGGCCACACCTGCTTTTTTCTTAGGACCATTTGCTTGAAACACCTTTTCCCAACCCTTTACTCTGAGTAGGTGCCTGTCTTTGTGGTTGAGATGTGTTTCTTGCAAACAGCAGAATGTTGGATCCTGTTTTCGTATCCAATCTTTTAGCCTGTGCCTTTTTATAGGTGAATTGAGCCCATTAATATTAAGTGATATTAATGACCAGTGGTTGTTTACTCCGGTTATTCTTATTGCTTTTGGTCGTAGAGATTGTGTGTCTCCCTTCTTTGAGATGTGCTGGTGAAGGGTCACTAGATGCCTGGGTTATTGTAGGCAGTGTTGGCAGTGTTGAATTCCTTGGGTTGTGATTTTCCTTCTATTACTTTCTGTAGGGCTGGATTTGTGGCTACGTATTGTTTAAATTTATTCTTATCCTGGAATGTCTTGATTTCTCCATTTATAGTGAACGAAAGCTTGGCTGGGTATAGTAGTCTGGGCTTGCATCCATGGTCTCTTAGCTTCTGCAGAACATCTATCCAGGACCTTCTGGCTTTCATAGTTTCCATAGAGAAGTCAGGTGTAAGTCTGATCGGTTTACCTTTATAAGTTACTTGCCCTTTTTCCTTTGCAGCTCTTAATATTCTTTCTTTAACCTGTATATTTTGTGTTTTGATTATTATATGGCGAGGAGATGTTTTTCTTTGATCCAGTCTGTTTGGTGTTCTGTATGCTTCTTGAATATTTAAATGAATATCTTTCTTTAAGCTGGGAAAGTTTTCTTCCATAATTTTGTTGAATATATTTTCTGGGCCTTTGAGCTGTGACTCTTCTCCTTCATCAATACCTATTATTCTTAAGTTTGGTTTTTTTATTGTGTCTCATATTTCCTGAATGTTTTGTGTTGAGAATTTGTTGGTTTTGCTGTTTTCTTTGATCTGTTCGTTTATTTTCTCTATGGTGTCCTCAGCATCTGAGATTCTTTCTTCTATCTCTTGTATTCTATTGATTATGCTTGTTTCTGTAGACTCTGCTCGTTGACCTAGATTTTCCATATCCGGCTGGTCCTCAGTTTGTATTTTCTTCCTTGCCTTGATTTCAGTTTTCAATTCTTGAACTGTTTCCATTACCTGTTTGATCGTTTTATCTTGGTTTCCCAGGGTATCATGTACATATTTACTCATTTCTTCAAACTTTTTGTTATACTTCTCATCCATTTCTATAAGGGCATTTTTCACATGTTGTTTAAGGGACTCTATTGCGTTCATAAAGTCAATTTTTTCCACTTCTTCTGTGTTAGATTGTTCAAATACTTCTGTTGTAAGATCCTTGGGTTCTGGTGTTTTCATGTTGTTTTTCAGATTATTGGGTGAGTTCTTGTCTTGGCGTCTGCCCATCTCCTCCTATTAATCCTATCTAATGGGTCTTTTAAAAACCGGATCAGGTTTCCCTGCTGGCCCAGGGCTCCGCTTACAAAATGCCCTTGCTCTGTTTCCTGGTTCCTGCCACAGGCCAAGAACCCTCTCACCCCTCCGAAGGGTCTTCCGGACAGGACCAGGCTCCCCGTTTGCCAGTGACCTGGCCAAACAAAGGCCTACCTCTTTGATTTGATTGTAGTAGGGCGATCTGCTCTCCTTATTGCCCGCCTGACCCTGCCGCTTGCGTCTGCTGCCGCGCTGGTCTCCCAAAGCCTCTTCCTGAATGCGGTGTCGCTCCGCCGCGTCTGGGCGCCGCCGCTCCGCCGCGTCTGGGCGCCGCCGCTCCGCCGCGTCTGGGCGCCGCCGCTCCGCCGCGTCTGGGCGCCGCCGCTCCGCCGCGTCTGGGCGCCGCCGCTCCGCCGCGTCTGGGCGCCGCCGCTCCGCCGCGTCTGGGCGCCGCCGCTCCGCCGCGTCTGGGCGCCGCCGCTCCGCCGCGTCTGGGCGCCGCCGCTCCGCCGCGTCTGGGCGCCGCCGCTCCGCCGCGTCTGGGCGCCGCCGCTCCGCCGCGTCTGGGCGCCGCCGCTCCGCCGCGTCTGGGCGCCGCCGCTCCGCCGCGTCTGGGCGCCGCCGCTCCGCCTCTGTGCCTATGTTCTCCCACATTAATAAATAATCCAAAAATGTCCCACAAATATTCACAGGCCAATAAGATGGTGGTATTATCTCAATTGAGGTTCCATATTCACAGATGACTCTAGCTTGTGTCAACTTGACAAAAATCTAACTAGCACACGCTCCAGCTGTTTATAGTAGATATGATGTGGCACCGGTTGTTAAGAGATCTATGAGGCAAGGCAACCTATGAGGAATAGAGTCCCAAAGGCAGGTAATGGAGTCAGAGATAGCCCCTGCTCCATATCAAGGGAGTCCCACAAGAAGACCAAGCTACACAACAGTTATATATAAGCAGAGAGCCTTGGTCAGTCCCTTGAAGGCTCCCTGGTTGTCAATTCAGTCTCTATGACCTCCTATAAGCTCAGGTTTGTTGATTCTGTGTGTTTCTTGTGATGCCATTGACTCCTCTGGCTCTTATAATTCTTCCTTCCACTTTCAGCAGAGTTTTTCAAGTATAGCCTAATATTTGACGGTGGGTCTTTGTATCCGTTTCCATCAGTTGCTCATTGAAGCATTTCTGATGAGAACAGGGCTAGGCACCAATGTCTGAGTATAACAGAATATCATTAGGAATCATTTCATTGACCGTTTTTCTCTCCAGTGGAGTTTAGTTCTCAGGGCTATCCAACCTTGTGTCCTGGTGCTCCCGACAGTGACTGAGGTGGGATCACTCTCAGAACATGGGTCTCAGACTGGACCAGTCATTGGTTGGCCACTCATACCCTAGCACACCCCATAGGCAGGACAGACTATAAGTCAAAGGTTATATGACTGGATTGATGCCCCTTACCGTAACTTGATATACCATGTTCTGTTGATATCCATGGGAGGCTGCCCTTTCTTAATAAAAATGGAAGAGAAGTGGATGTGGGTACTAAACTAAATGCTGGGAGGAAGAAGGGTAGAATCAGAGAGAAGCCATGGAGTCGCAAGAGACAGATGCTGGGAACTTTAGCCAGTAAACCACAGCCATGTGGCACTACACAGATTAATAGACATAGGTTTAATTAATATGTAAGAATTAGCCAATAAGAAGCTAGAGCTAATAGGCCAAACAGTGATTTAATCAAAACAGTTTCTGTGTGATTATTTTGAGTCTAAGCTAGCCAGGCTGCTGGGAATGAACAAGCAGCTTCCTGCAAGACAGAGGGAAGATTCGGGTAGAAGAAAGGACCAGAAGAAGGGAAAGGGGAACCTGAGGTTGGGATGTAAAATTAATAAATAATATAACAAATGAAGCAAAATAAAAATAAATTCTTTGACTTCTCCCTCCAATACTATCTTTTTTTAAAAAAAGTAAATCCTGTTGGCCGAGGAGAGGGTGAGCCTGCCCAAAGTTGTGAGCATAGGAAAACTGTCCCTAATACTTATGTAGTGGCATGGGTGAGAAAGAGATGTCCCCCCCTAACTGCCCATCAATGCCTGACACAGATGGGAGAGAGAACTGGCCTAGAGATCATAAGAACAGGAGAGCTAGCCCTGCCCCACATCAGCTGTAGCACTCAGAAGAATGTCTCCTACACCACACCTGGGCAACATAGTAGAGCTGGCCCTGAAGATGTAGATGTAGATCTCATCCTGAGATCATGAAAGCAGGAGAACTGATCCTGCCCCTTGCCCATTGTTGCAAATGGTGAACCCATTAAGGCAGTGCTGAAAAGCGAACCCTGCTGGTGAGGACAAGGGAGAGCTGTCAGTCTTACCAACCCTGCAATTACACAGGTGCAGCACCAGGGTTATGGATTGGCCCACCCCAATATCCACCCCATCTGTGATCTGCTGGAGCATGTGAAGGTACCGGTCCTGCAGACCCAAAGCTGTAAGATTTCCACAACACAAGGCAGCAGCGTGATAACCGAAGAGTCCCACTGAGAGCCCAGCATCAATAGTGTAGCAGAAACCAGAGGCTTTGAACCAGACCAATGACTCTTTGCAATGGACACTTGCAAATAAAGAGATATGGACAAATGGATCCACTACATGACTCACTATGTCACATTGTCGCTTTCATGATGAAATTCCCCCCATTTTTTTCTTTTCTTTTCTTTCTTCTCTTATGTGTTATCTGGAAAGGGCAGCTGCAAGGGCAGAAAACAGATATGCTGGGACAGGAAATGAATGGGATCAGGATACATGATGTGAACGATACAAAGAATACAAAGAACGTTTTAAAAAAGAGTAGACCTATAAAACTTGAGATGAAGAGTTTTACTTAAATTTGCAAATTCTTTTACAATGTCCTCGCAAGTGAAAAAACTCTTATACCTGTTGTCAAAAAATTGCTTTCAATTTCTTCATAAACATTGCTTTACAGAGGACATTCTCATTCTTCCCAGGAGTGATCCCAACCAGCATTTATTGATTTCACAGCCAGAAGGGGAATTTCAAAGTACCTTCAAGTATAGATAGGGCCTACATCAAACAAGTGACAGAATCGTGACTATTTTCATCAGTAGATGGGATAGACAAAATGTGTTTAGAAAAAACAGATCTTAAGGAGGTTAAACAAAAGATATTAAAATTGAGTTAAGTTCAAGAGGAATCTATCAAGAAAGCAAAGCTCCTTCTAAATCTAGCTCCTAGCAAAGGCCCCAACAGTTTGCTGAAACCCGGGCTCACCTGTGACGTACACTGTAAGGTTGTGATGTCTGTACTTTTCTGGCCCAAAGAGGAAAATCCCAGAAGTAAGTGTGGTATTGGAATAGATCAACAGTGTGAGTACATGAGCAGGAGGGAATGAAGAGCATATCCCTCCACCATAAAGAAGAGATATTTTGGGAGTAAGTGCTGCATCTCTGAAAAGATTCTGTGTGTTTATCACCTCTGGACCAAAGATGCTACAGCAGAGTTGCATTTTCTCATCTCAGTGGAAATGATGGTGATCTTTCACTGTAGGTAGCAGTCTTTCGGTTCAAGAAAGAGATGAGTGAAATTGCCACAATAAATGAGATATAGAATGACAATGTAAGAATTTTGATTCACGTTAATTTATTCTTTAACTGACATTTTTGAGGACCTTAGAAATGAGATATATTCTCACCCTTCTAATGTATTAGTTGTTTTATTAGTAGACTAATTCTTCCACCCAAATCAATGTGTAATTGGGACTATGTGACTTTTTACCTACTTTACAAGCCAGAGGTTTTTGAAATGAAAGCCAGTTCTTTCTGGTACTGTGTTTCAAATGCAGTTTTTGGTTTTTGTTGTTTGTTTGTTTTTTGTTCTGTTTTGTTTTAAGGAATTACCATAAAGAATGGATACAAATGTATAGGCTCCTCTAAATGTTCTCCAAGACAATGCATTGCCATTTAGTAGAGTGATAAAGAGTTAGGAGGATGAAATTTCAATGTAGTTTTAATTTACATACCCTCAACTGCTAAGGATATCCAGCATTTTAAAATACATTTCATGGATATTTTTATCTTTTCTTTTGAGTACATTCTGTTTACAACCATGGTCCATTACTAAATTAGGGTTTTGCTTTCCTGATTCTTTGCACTTTGAGTTCTTTGTATATGTTGTATATTATTACCCTTTCCAATGTATAGCTGGAAAAGCATCTCCCATACTCTGGTTTTCCTCTTCACCTGCCTTTGCTGAACAGAAGCTTTTCAGATTTATGAGGTACCATTTGTCAACTATTGGCCTTAATTTCTGATTGCATGAAGTTCTAGCCAGAAAGTCCTTTCCTACATCTATGCCTTGTATTAAACTGCCTGTTTTCTTCTAGAAGTTCCAGTATTTCAGTTTTACACTAAGGCTTTTGCTGCCCTGTTAGATGACTGGGTCTAATTTCATTCTTCTACATGTGGAGATTCAGTTTTCCCAGATAACATTTTTGAAGGTATTATCTTTTCTCCAGTGTTTATTTTAACATCTTTGTCAATAACTATATATAGCTTCATATAATTATGTTTAGAATTTCTATTTTGTACCATTGTTCTACATGGCTAGTTTTGTGCACAAAGCAAGCTGTTTTGTTTTTATTACTTTGTAATATAGTTTGAAAGATGGAGTGGTTAATTCCTCCAGTGTTGTGTGAGTTCTATTTGGTATTAATAATAAAAACCTGGAGCCAGATATTGGGGTAAATTCTAAAAGATCAGAAAGACAAAGGAGCAAGACACAGGCAACTCTTACCTTACTAATGCCTCAGCCAAAAAAGGACTGAATTCTGTCTCCTTTTGCCTTATATTCCTCTCTTTGCCCAGCCATATCACTTCCTGTCTATACAGACCTCTAGATCTCTATGGTTAACTAGTGGCTAACTCCATCCTCTGTTCTTCAGGGAAACTTTACTTGTTAGAGTACAAACAAGATAAAACAAGATATTAACACACTACAGCATTTTTTTTTGCTCATGATTGTTTTGGCTATCTGGTGGTCTTTCATGGTTGTCTATGAACTTCATGATATTTTTGTCCATTTCTATGAAGTATCTTATGGGGACTTAGATTTTAATTGCATTGTATATGTAAATTGCCTTTATGTAAATTAAATATATTAATTTACCTTTATACTTAGCCTCACAATATTAATTCTACCATGAGCATGGAATATCATTCCAATGTGAGTAGAAAAACATCTTACAGAGCACTCACCCTCAACAGATGAAGAACTACAGGCAATTACTGGTTGGTTGTAGCTAGAAGTATTCTTCATCCCGCTGGTTCCACTAGATTGGTTTCTCTCTGCCTGCCTGTTCCTGAAGCTTTTTATGAAATAACCACTTGAGATTTAATACCAGTCACACTTATCTGGCTAACAGCTAAGCTATTTCTAATCCAGTTTATTAGTTACCATGAGGCTTGTAGCTTGTTACCTCACATCTTGCTTTTTGGGCAGCTACATGGTGTGTTTTTTTTACTCTGCTTATTCTTTCTCTCTCTTTACTCAGTTAAGCCATTGTCCAAAACAGCTTTATTCATTAATCAATAAAAGCAACACATATACAGAAGGACACCCCATATCAGCTGGTAACAGAGAGAGACAGAGAGAAAGAGGGAGAGAGAGAGAGAGAATCAGTCTTCAGTGATGAGCATCTGAGAGGTTATGTGTTCTCAAGTAGTCAGAATTAAACACATCTGCATAAAAATAACACTAATTGTGAATGGTGTGTGTTTGCAAATAATAAGTAGAGAAGATGTCTGGATTTGATTTGAATTATGAGTGGCACAGAAATGAAAGGAGGGTAAAAAGTGCTATGAATTCTATACATGTATAGGATGTTCTCCAAAACATTTCTAAATTAAATTATAAAAAATAGGAAGAAAAAGACATATACCTTTGATTTATTTGTTTTGTGCCCTGATTTGATTCTAATTAAGATGGTCACAAAATAAGGAAATAAGTATCGTCTTGCCCTAGAACAATCTAAGAATGGTCTTAATGTTTCTATTCATTATTTCCTAATTTCTTGAATGTTTGCATGAAATAATTATATTTAATAACTAGAAATATTCTCACATTTGTTCCTAATTAAATAATAGTGCTGTTTTCTTTAAGAGAGCCATGCATGCCTGCTGAAATTTTATCTGTATGACAATCACTAGAAAGCAATGTCATATCCCTCGGTAGAAATCCCAAACATGGTGCTTCTATCATGGAGTCAAATAAACAAGGATGGTGGTATCTGTCCCATCCTCATTTACTTGTTCCATATGACTGGTATAGCCACCAAATGGATGCTCTACAATCATGTCTGAGTATCACTAACAATGCTCCTGATGTCCTCAATGAAGCAAATCAACATGCCCACATACTCCTGAGGGTAGTTATTGATCCAGACAGTTTTATCATGTGTGTATGTGTGTGTTTTCCATATGTATTAATAGAAAATTTTTAAAAAATTAGTCCTTATGTATACAGTAAAGATAGAGAATGAACATTGAAATACCTGTCCAGAGTGTTTGACCCTGTTGAAATTCCTGAATACCTTGATGTCTTAGTCAGGATTTCTATTCCTGTAATAAAACAGTACAATAGAAAGTAACTTGATGAGGAAAGATTTCATTTGATCTTAAAGTTTGTATTCGGTGAAGTTGGTGAAGTGATGTGTGATTCCCCTCTGTACGTCAGGAATAACATTGGTTTATAAGAATCTTCTTTGGGCTTATTTAGTGAAGAATAGGGTAAGACAGGAATTCCAAGCAGATAGATACAGAGAGAATAGGCAGAATCAAACAGATGCCATGCAGCTGCTATAGGAAACTGTTGCGGGAGGTTCTTCCGCTCCTCCAACCAATAGCCGCTGAGATACCAGTCCAATGGGGCGTGGCCCCTATCTTTAAAAAAGCGGCCACTTCCCTCCTCTCTCTCTTTTTGCTTCCTGCTCCATTTCTGGCGACTAGACTCCTTCCTGATTGCGCAGAGGGCTGTTGGCTGGGACGGTGATCTGTAAGTTTTTTCCCCTTTAAATAAATACCACCCTATAAATCATAATTCCAAACTGGTGTGGGATTGTTTGTGACTTACGCCTTCATCTGGCGCGCAACGCTGGGCTCGGACCCACCACCCTGAGATTAAGAGTCTCATGCTCTACCGACTGAGTGGTGGGGGAGAGTAAGTAGTCTGAATTGGGTTATAAGGCGCGTGCCTCACCTCAGCCATTGAACTCGTGCCACCGCCTTGGCGGAGCCCTGCTCTCTGGGAACTCACCTCCCCACTTGGGGAGGGCCTGGTTTGGCTGCAGGGGGGCCCCAGTCTCAGACCTTCCCAGGGGCTGGAGAGTGACAAGCTGGAGCACTCAGTGTGTGGCCCAGCCGATGAGCTTCCTCTGCCCAGATGAAGGCGTAAGTCACAAACAATCCCACACCAGTTTGGAACTATGATTAATAGGGTGGTATTTATTTAAAAAAGAAATACTTACAGATCACTGTCCCAGACAACAGCCCTCTGCGCAATCAGGAAGGAGTCTGGTCGCCAGAAACAGAGCAGGAAGCAAAAAGAGAGAGAGGAGGAAAGTGGATGCTTTTTTAAAGATAGAAACCATGCCCCAGTGGGCTGGTATCTCAGCGGCTATTGGTTGGAGGAGCAGAAGGACCTCCTGCAACTGGAAACAGATGCCAGACACAAGAGAGAACCTTATCAGTAGGCCACAACCACATGGTGATACACAGATTAATAGAAATAGATTAATTTAATATGTAAGGGCTAACTAGGAATATACTACAGTCATTGGTCAAGCAGTGTTGCAATTAATATAGTTTCAGTGTGATTAGTTCCAGTCTAGGTGGCCTGGAAATGAATGAGTAGCCTCTGCCAACAAAATGGCATGCCAACATATGCTGACTACCTACATGTAAAACCTGAGAAAGCTTGAAAAGGAATTCTAGACACAAAAGAACACAGTTGAGTATCTAAACCAGACTCTCTGAATATGGTGGACAATGAGGGCTGCTGAGAAGCCAAGGACAATGGCACTGAGTTTTGATCCTACTGCATGTACTGGCTTTGTGGGAGCCTAGACTGTTTGGATGTTCACCTTCCTAGACCTAAATGGAGGGGGGAGGACCTTGGACTGCCCACAGGGCAGGGAACCCTGACTGCTGTTCAGACTGGAGAGGGAGGGGGAGGGGAGTGTGGCATGGGGAGTGGGGGAGGGAAAAGGGAGATGGGGAGGAGGCAGAAATTTTTAATAAAAAAAAGAACACAGTTGAGCACATCTTCCTGGTTAGTAGGCATTTTTTCCAGATGTGCTCTGTTTGCTGGAGGTGAGCAGGAGTGCCACAGTTCCTTTAAGAAATGGCTTACTGACTCAACATAAGAAACACAGGCTTCATCATTTAGCAGTACAAGCTCTGGCTCTTTCAGGAGGCTGAGCACTTGAATGAGGTTTGTGAGAAGCATGCTGCAAATTACTTGGTAGCAGCACAGGCCAACTAGTTACAAGAGTTGAGATGGTGAGTATGGCTAACACCAAGTAGTCTCAGAGGCAATGAACAGAACTCTGCCATTTTGGACAGGGTGCAGCCAAAAGGCAAAGCAACCTTAGTCCTAACCATGCTGCTTAGCATTAAAAAAAAAAAGGACCTCTAAAATGGTCACAGTGCTGAATAAATGCATCTGGACTTGAAAGAAAAGAGAAAAAGAGTATATAAAAAAACAAAGTCTTTGAAGAGACAAAGTACAAACAGTCATAGATTAAAGGAGTAAAGAAAAGTAAACCATGTAAAGGTAGGCAATACAGAAAGAATCTGGGTTATGCATACAATTGTGTTTTCTTTGAATTTATTGACTGTGAATGAGCTAAGAACAGAGAAACATTTCATTGTACAAGCTGCTAAGTTGAACCAACACATATACTTTAAAAGTATCTTGATTTCAAAATTTGGGTCTAAGGATATGTTGCTTTGGAAAAAAAAGGTTCTGCTTTTGTTTTCACAGAAGATAAAAACCTGTGAATTCCTTCAGACTAACATCTTTCAATAGAAAAAAAAAAAAACAAAAGGTCACTGTTAACACCCTCTAAAATTACTTTGCCCAATAAAAAGCAGGAAACAGTTTTGAGAGAAATACACCCAAATTCCCAAATATTGTTTATAAATATTTTGATTACATTTAAAGGGTAGTATGATATAGAGATGAATACTTTGCATTTTTATGGATCCTGGTTTATTGATGCAAATTTTTAAAGTCAATTTTTTATATGTGTATTTCTGTTCTTGATTAAGGTATTGGGCTTGTGCAGCTCATTTAAAATGTAATGTATAATTAAGAAATACACAGTAATCACCTATAATAGTCAAGCTTGTAGTCATGTTAGTTAGGTTTTCTAGATGTACAGAGATATATTTAGAAGGATAGTTATTCATCAAATCTTTAAAAGACTATGGCATTTAAAATGTTTTAACAACTTAGGACATCTCATGACAATGAGACACATCTGCTTCTGGCAAAACCAACCTACTTCAAGAGGATGATGGACATCGGAGAGGCTCTTTATGGAGTTTGTTAGCCATTTGGGCAAGAAATTGCTCTTGCCTGGACTGCTTGGTTTTATGCTGTATGAACTGGACATGCATAACCCACAGAAAAATGATTGCTAAACTTGCCTAAAGGTGAGAGTTCTTCAGGGTTTCTGCTTCATGAAAAATTTTGACAGACATTCTTCAGGACACAGAAGAAAGTGACAGACACACTGCCAAATATAGGTGGAATTGTCTTTGAAATTTCCTGCTTCATGGAAAAGTCTTCTGGATACTTTGGGCCGGTAGGCTGAAGATGGGTTCCAATGTTACAGAAGAACTTTGAGTGACTCTCCAGGCAGTAGGATGTCTCTGTCAATTCCAGAGTTTTGGAAGTTGCTTAAAATGCACTTTCTGTTAATTTAGGTAACATTATATCCTTCTTGGGTCTTTGATGGAGTTGAAGAATAGATAGTTATTTTTAAGATAACTATTAGATATAAAACTTTAGGCTCACAAAGATAGAATATATGATAGAGAATTTTCCTTAAATTGACAAATGAAAATAAACTGAATATTGTAACTGTAATTTTTGGTTGTTAATGGTTTTGCTGCATGTAATCTTGCTGTGTTAAAGTTAAAACCTTCATGTTTATTTAGCCAGAAAAGAGGAGATGATGTGGGATTCCTCTCTGTATGCTGTGAATAACACTGGTTAATAAAAAATCTGCTTTGGCACTTTAGCAGCACAGAATAGGGCAAGGCAGGAATTCCAAGCAGATAGATGTAGAGAGAGAGTAGGCAGAGTAAAAGAGAAGCCATGTAGCTGCCACAGGAGAAAGATGCCAGACACTGGATGGAAACTTACTGTCAGGCCACAACCACATGGAAAGACACAGATTAATAGAAATGGATTAATTTAAGATGTAAGAGCTATCAAAGGAATATGCTAAAGTCATTGGCCAAGGAGTGTTGCAATTAATTTAGTTTCAGTGTGATTATTTCTGGTCTGGGTGGCCAGGAAACAAATAAGCATCCTCCGCCAACAGTGAAGGTAATAAAGGCAGGGATTGATGCAGAGGCCATGGAAAAATGCAGCTTAGTGGCTTGCTTATTGTTGCTTGCTCAGGCTGCCCTTCTTCTGGCACACTGTGTCACCATCTTAGGAGTAGTACGGCCAACAGTTATTGATCCCACATCAGTTAACCATCAATAAAATGGCCCATTGGCTTGCTCATGGGCCAGTCTGTTGGGGGTATTTTCTCAGTGAAGGTTCTCTCTTCCCATATAACTCTAACTAGTATTAAATTGACATAAAACTTAGCACAATTGCTTTCATATATCATATTGAGGTCATGGTCAACGTATCTGACACTCAGGTCACAAATACACCTAGCTTGCCTTATTAAGACATATGTAGTCACAAATAAGAGAGAAAGACCACAAGACTTTGGAATTCTGCCCATGTAAAAATATTCTAGGAAATATGCCCTATAAAGTGACCAACAATTAATTGTGCCTATAATTGATCACCATGGTGAATGAAACACCACATTTGACATGTCTTCATACTTTGGAATAGGTTACAGTGCAGTTAGTAACATTACCATTACCCAGTTCACAGAAAACCACAAAAAATGCTGGTTTGGGGTGTTTCCTAGATCAAGAAAAGCTTACAACAGGTCTAGGTTGTTTTATAGGATGACCCAACATTTGAGGTTCATAAATTATGAAGGTTCTTGAACTCTGTGGTAAACATAGGCACCCTTTGTAGACTCCAATATTCTTTTCTAAAAGAAACAGTACAGATCCTACTCCTTCAGATAAAATTCAACCTTTACTTGACAAGCACCTGTCTTCAATTTGGACAGTTGTTTCTGGTTTGCTCCTGGATCCTGGCATACTTAAGCCATGCCTGAATATGACAAACAGGGTTGTATGTGACCTTTGCTGTTCATCCAGAATCAACTGAATCCTAAAAGTATAGACAAATAGTAGTGTTGAATTGAGAATGTAAAATAGAATGGAATACATCAATCTGAACACAGTGGGACTGAGCTCCAAATAGCCTTCAATGAGCGAATAATATTCTGTATGCCCAGTGTCTAGTCACACACACAGTCTTTCACCCTCTACTACATTCTCATGGGAAATTCACTGTGACTATTAGCAAAAAAGGACCAAGAAAACATCTGAGAGACACTGACCCTACCCATTGAGCAGCCAATACAGTCTAGTTCAAGGTATCCAATTTTGTATCCTCTTGGTGGTATGTTGGACAAAAAGTAATTATCTTAGTGTATACATTAAATTATATAAATGCTAATGAGATATGGTAAGCAAAACCAAATCTGTTTAGGTTTTTTGGTTTTTACCACCACAAATAAACTAAAAAAATCCTCCTCATGGAACAGCCCTGATTGAGTGCTGTCCTATTTAGAGTTCTCCTAAAATCATCTATCATGTCCTGGGATATCAATAAATATGAGAAGCAACTATGACTAAAAAGCATTTCATTGATTTTACAAATCTTTATTACTAAAAAATGAGCAACATAGGACGACTGGGTTATATGGGATATTTGAGAAACTAATGTATCAATACTTGGCCTATGGAAGTGGTTGGAATTTTCAGTAAGTTCTCAAGATGCTCATCAGATGTTAATCTTCTAATTTTGCTTTTGATGTTCTTCATTCTTGAAAACAGTTTGTAGGTGCTGCCAAAAAGTGATGGCAAGAGTAAGGCTTAGTTGTGGGGCCTCATGGTAAAACCTAACTGACTGTGGAAAACAGGATATGAGAAAGTCTAGTAGAAAGATATCATCAAAGTTTTTGGTAAGTTAAACATTGAATTGTATCTCTAAAACTCAATTTGAAAATTAGGAGACAATGTATTTACCAACAGAAAATGGAGTTACAAATAGATACATTATTTTTTCACAAATCTTGAAAGCTGTTTTCAGATTTCTACTTCAGGCTTTAAAAGCACGGCAATGTTTTTTCCATGTTCACAGGACTGTGTTTAAACATGTCAAAATGTATAAAATTCTTTTCCTAAATTTGAGCTTATCATAATTCAAGTATTCAAGTTTTATTTGGAATGGTATTATGATTGGAGACATTGATTAATCATTAGTTTTCACCTTAAGATACATATTTAAGTCATTTAAAAGAACAGTTAACTCCATCAAAAATGTTAGCCCTGTAACTCATCAAGTTTTGGTATGAACAAATTTTGTGGTACCATAAATGATTTGATAACCATTTTGCAAATCAAAGAAGATTTTTAATATTTGGGCTTAGTTTAGTCATCTTAGTTACAAAGGGAAATTATACCATAGTCATTATGAGCACTTAAGGGATTCCTGAAGATTAATTTAATCGCTAAAATAAAATAGACCTAATTATGATTTGAGTGACCCAGGTCTAATATTTTCATGCATAAGTTTTCCTAATGCACTTTGCAATGATACTTCATTTAAACATGTGTTTGCAATGATATTTAATTGAAACATGTATTGCTTTGTATTCATTTTGCTAGTTCTTTCCTTTGACCTACTGTCACCAGGGCACCACTAATAACTATACCATACCTGTTGATTATGGACAAAGAAAATCTCTGTAAAGCTGATTTTAATGTTGTATATAATCTCTTAATTTAGTTTTTTTCCTTAGCATTTAAGCCATTTCTTCAGTGACATATATATATTGTCATCAATAAAGATGAAAAGTTAAGTCATATTTGTAGCTCCAGTGCTATTATTCAGACATTTTCTCCTGTTGTTAATATACTTTTTAAGTTAATATTTATCAGTCGGCTTTTGAAGGGTTGAAAAGAAAAGTATTATTGGGATTCTTCTATATTTTACCTTATACTTAGTTGTTATTTGTGCTATTTATATCAGTTTTCTACAAAACCCAGCAGTACCTGAATTAAAAATATATAACTGATGCTTTCAGCTTAATAAAATAAGTTATTTTACTTATAGTTGTTATAATTTTTAATGTGCATGCTATCTTGTGAACCCTTCTACAGTATCTATAAGAGAGAGGCAACTCTGGTAGGCAGTGAGGAACAATAAAAAGACACTGCACAGCTCTCTGTTCTAACACTACAATGGCTGTCTCACTGATCTCAGAGACTATCAGCCCTCATTGACTATCACACCAGAGCTACCTTTGGATATTTTAGAGAAAAATACCTGAAATCTACTGAAATAATGCAAAGATGTCAGAAAGTGATACAAAGAGACAGGGAAAGAAGTAGATAGAGGGAGGGAGGGCAGGGGGCAGAGGAGTATAGGGAGGGGACAGAGAGCATTTAACTATTCAAAAAATAATTAAAATTTGTTTTACCCTCAAAACGCATGCCACAGAATAAGAAAACATTAAATACATTAGGCCAATTTGAAAATAGAATAATTTTTTAATTAAATGATTCAAGAACAAGCTGTCATTTAATTTAAAAACCAGAGTGCTCAATTTACTATTCTTCAAAATTGAATAACAAATAAAACTTCTTGGGAGAATATATTTAAGAACTAAATAATATTTAAATTATTTTTATAATATTATCTGTATGTAGAATAATATTAAAACTAAGTATAAAGTCCTTAAAGTCTAACATAACTAAACTTCATGAGCAACTTTATAAGCAAAATTATAAAACTAATGGAATTGAGATGTAAAATATTAAGTTTACATAACAATGTAATAAATAATAATATGCATATTTGATTTACATATTTAGTTTTTAAACATATCACTAAGATTGATTTCATGGGAAATATATATTTCATATAGATGCTTTTGCAAGTAATAACCATTGTTTAGATCATTGTCATTGTGGATAATTCTAATTACTAAACAATTCTTTTAAAACAAGATGAATAATTTGAACTGACTACTGCATTTAATTAAATGCTACAAATTACAAATCTTGATGATAATGCTTTAATATTATTCAGCAAAATGTCTTTATTGTTGATTTTATATGATAATAACTGGTAATGAGGCTTGGCAACTTGTCAAATACTCAGAATTTGTGAAGTCTAAATTCACAGCAAGAACACAGAACAGATAGGATGTAAGTTCTTCTGAGTTAGATGTATGTAAAATCCATTTGAAAGCAGAATCATATTTATACAAGCCTTGAATCCATTCATCTTCTGATACTTTCATGAATCAAAAGCCAGAGAGGAGTACTATTTCTCCTTCTCCTTTGCCATCCTCTGCCCACTTCTCTTTCTCGGACTTCTCCTGTTCCTTTGGGTCTCTACCAGTTTGTTTCTCTGTCTATGTCACACTTTGTCTTTGCTTCTGAACATCAATGCTACAACAACCTATCACTGATGCCTTCCTCGTGCCTCTCGTTTCTTTCCTGTGTTGTGTAGTTCACCATTTTGCATAGGCTTGAGTGACTGCTACTTCCATTTCTAGCTTACCATCCTTTAAAATTTGAAATGTTGACTAGAAGGTTCCTGCTTCACTCCTTCAAATTACAGAAAGAAGGATGGTGTAGGAGGTCCTTCTGTCTTTGTGTTGCTTTCATTGGTTAATAAAGAAACTGCTTTGGGCCCTTGATAGGGCAGAACTTAGGTAGGTGGGGAAAATTAAATGGAATGCTGGGAGGAAGAAGGCAGAGTCAGGGAGATGTCATGGATCTACCAGAGACAGACACTGGGAATTTTACCTGGTAAGCCACTGCCACATGGCAATACACAGATTGATAGAAATGGGTTAAATTAAGATGTAAGAATTAGTCAATGAGAAACTAGAGCTAATGGGCCACGCAGTGATTTATTTAATACAGTTTCTGTGAGGTTATTTCTGAGCTAAGCTAGCAGAATGGCCAGAAACTGGGCTGCTAGGACAAACAAACAGGCCCTCTTTTATATGTCAGGCCTAACTTAGTATGCTGATATCAATCTGTATCTGCCTCCCTGTGATGTGCTGTGGTACACATTCTGGCATGGCAGGCGAAACAGGCTTTCTGAGGAGGATGGATACATTCCAGGAAGGATGGCTACTTATGTGTCTATTGCAGACACAAATAATAAGTTGTTCCTAACAACTATTCAGGAGGTTACTTGAAATATCCAATTTATTTTGGCTTCAAAATTACTGTTCCAAAACCTTTCATGGAAATTATAGGGCAGAACAAAAACAAATGACATTTGCACACATATGGATATCTCCTAGAAAGAAGGGAATGGCCCAAACTTCAGGGACTGATTTTCCACTGTACCTAGAATTTGCTTTGAGAGAGAACCATTTATGGCACTGAAAAGGACAGTAAGTTCACCAGGAGGGACAGCCATAGAAGACTGTAATTTTTATCAACATATTTTATGAGAAAGATGCAAAAGAATACCAAGCCCTTACAAATGAAATTTTATAATATTCTTCTAAGACAGTTGATTCTGTAATACTGCGATATGCATAAGTCAATAGAAGTACTATGATTGTTTCTATAATGGAATGTTATTAAGTGAAATTATTTGATAATCATAGCTAACAAGTGGCTGAGAATGCAGGTCTTTTGAAAAAAGAGCTTGACTAGTATGCAGAAACCCTAGCCTCCATCTTTAGCACATTTATAGATTTAGCATGGTGTGGTACCCCTGAAATTCAGCACTCAGAAGGTGGAGGCCAGAAGATCAGAAGGTCCAGGTCATTCTCAGCTATGTTGCAAGTTGTAGCAAGTTCAAGGTACATGAGATTCTAGGTTTTAAAATATAATGTTCATGTAGATCTGGGCAGAAGATATGGAAAGTTTCCATAAAGATAGTTAACTATTGGTATATGATAATGCTGCCAATTTACACATGTTAACTATGTGTCCTGACAATATGACTAATACATTTGTTTGTTCTCTCTATTTTATTTTAATCTATTTTTAATTTTTATTGTTTTCATTCAGCTATACATTTTCCTATCTTCCCCTGCCCCCACCTCCCCTCCCCTTCTACCTTCTCCCATGGTCAACATGCTCCCAATTTACTCAGGAGATCTTGTCTTTTCCTACTTCACATGTAGATTAGATGCATTCATGTCTCTCTTAGGATCCTCATTGCTGTCTAGGTTCTCTGGGATAGCAGGCAGGTTTTCTTTGCTTTGTCTAAAAGCTACTTATGAGTGAGTACATATGATGTTTGTCTTTCTGGTGTGGGTTACCTCACTCAGTATGATATTTTCTATATCCATCCATTTGCCTACAAATTTCAGGATGTCATCATTTTTTTTCTGCTGTGGTACATTGTGTAAATGTACCACATCTTCTTTATCTATTTTTTGATCTAGTGGCACTTAGATTCTTTCCAGGTTCTGGCTATGACAAACAATGCTCAATCATACCACAAAAACATGTGCTTAATTATGTTTTCCATTTTAATTTTTTCTAGAAATTTAGATGCTTTCTACATCTCTAAATAGTAATAATTAAAATTCCCCCAACCCCGTCTTATTTCTTTATCTGATAACTTCTGTCAAGAACTTCAGATAGTAAGTTGAGTAATGCTAGCAAAAACAGACATATTTCCCCTTTCCCATATATTAAAAGGAAATTTTGATTTTTTTTCTGATTCAGTGTTATTAACTGAGGATTTGCAATGTTTGACATGTATTATATTGAAGCATGTTTATATTATATATAATTTATCTAGAATTTCTATCATCTATGTCAGTGGATATTTAATTTTATCAAATGTCTTTTTGCATCTACTGACCTTGTTTGTTGCTTTGAAAATTCTGTTGATATGGTATATAACATTTATTAAATTCTATACATTCTATTATACATTATGATGCATCCATTGGGACAGAGGTGTGGAGAAAGAGAGAGAGAGAGAGAGAGAGAGAGAGAGATTTATGATGATGAGATAGGGATGGTGTATGTGTGTGTGTATGTAAGAGACTACTGAGATTAGTAAGATCATACCTGGAATGTATCCTATTGAAGGTGATAAACATGCATTTTTATTCTGTTAGATTTAGTTTGCTATTTTTTTGGAAAACTATTTTCATCAATGACATAGACTGGTAGCTTTCTTTGTATTGTTTTGTGACGTCATTGTCTGATTTTGCTACCAAAGCAATGCTGAATGGCTTTTGCTTGTTTGTTTTAATTTTCTTTTAAAATAACACTTTTTATACAATATATCTTGATTATGTTCTTTCATTTTCTCCCAGATACCTTTCCTACTCACCCACTTTCATGTTCTTTATCCCCCTCTCAAAAAGAAAGAAGAAATTATACAGAAAACAAACAAACAAAAAACAACAACAGCAAAAAAGAAAAAAAAAACATGGAATCTGTTTTGTATTGGGCAACTACTACTGGAAATGAGGCCTGGTTTGAAGTGTGGGTGTTATAACAGAGACTAAGACATTGAACGAAACTCTTTTTTTGTCTCCCAGCAGGTATAGGTTGCAAAGAGCTTTCTGGTTAGGGGTGGGACTTGGTGGCCACCTCCCATTTTCAGTGCTACCACTTTGTCTCTATTGAACTAAAGACTCACGAATGCTGTCACAGTCTCTGTGAGTGTCATGTGTCTGAAAAGCACTGTTTCCTTGGAATCTACAACTCTGACTTTCAAAATCTTTTCAACTCTTCTTCATAGATCCCTGGTATAGAAAGGGAGGGTTTGATAAAGACATTCCATATAGGGCTGGGTGTTTTCTAA
Organism: Microtus pennsylvanicus; assembly: GCF_037038515.1. Taxonomy (NCBI): domain Eukaryota; kingdom Metazoa; phylum Chordata; class Mammalia; order Rodentia; family Cricetidae; genus Microtus; species Microtus pennsylvanicus. The sequence goes on along the minus strand of NC_134579.1, from coordinate 177,413,758 downwards.
GAAGAGAAGTTTTAAAGATTTCAGAAATTCATTTTCAATAGTTACAAAATTTTACCTAGAAACCAATTTAATGAATGGTATGAAATACTTCCATCATGAAAATGATTATAAAATTGATATAAAATAAAGGACAATAAAAACAGAAACATGCCCCATTATCAAGTACCAGAAAAGTCAACAATGTTATAAGGCTTGTATTATTAATTTCTCTATACATTTACTATACTCACAATTATAACACTAATAATACTCTTCATAGAATTAAAAAACAAGATCTCATAAAATTTGTGTAGAACTATACTCACATAATACTATGGCAAAATTAAGAAGAAACAGGAACAATAAAAGCAATCTTGAGAAATATTAGGATACACATTCAAAATAGTATAAAGTTCTAGCAATCACAGCAGCATGAAAGAAACACAGTGAATGGAGCAAAATAAAGATCCTAGAAACAAACCATGGAGCTATAGCCCAGTTGTCTTTGACAAAAGTGCTAAAAATTTATGTTAGAGAAGGGACAACCCTTAAAATAAATAAATGACGGCAAGAAATTGGGTCATCATCATACTTAGCAGAATGAAACTAGATCTCTCACCCCACATAATATTAATTTAAAAGAGTTTGAAGACTTTAATGTATGACCTGAAATTACGAAACTCTCAGAAGAAAATAGGATTTAGGTTTAAGGACATTTGAAATAAGGTTCAAGAATTTCTTGTCTAAGGCTCCAAAGGCATCTGAAATCAAACTAAACCATAGATAAATTGAATTATGGTAAATATGACAGCTTCTGGACTAAAAGGAGCATGAATATCATTTAGGAATAATGAACAGAAGGAAAAAATTCATGAAAAGAGAACACCAGAAAAGGGTTTGATAGTCTAGGAAAAACCCCAAACTAATTTTTAAAAGAACTTATTAACAGTTGTTAAAAACCTAAATATATATTTTTCAAAGGATCAGTGACTGATAAATGCACTAAAATGTTTGAAATTATCTGCCACCAGAAAAATGCAAATACAAATAACAATGAGATACTACTATATCAACATACTTTTATCTAAAAACACAAAAGGGCTAAAGAGGATTAAAAACCCAACCTCTGTATACTGTTGGGAGGTATGTACAGTACTATATCTGTTATGGGTTACAGCATAGTGTCATCAGAAAAATTGAAAAAGAACTACTGTATAATCAACTATCTCTCTGCCTGGTATATGTCCAAAGCAAATCAAACCAGGTTGTCAAAGAAATATGAGCATTCCTGTACTCCTTGCAGAATTTATAATAGTCAAAAATAGAAACAGTGTATGTTTTATCAACTGGTGAATGGAAAAAGAAAATGTGACACATATGTATAATGTAATTGTATTCAAACATAACCAAAAGTAAAAGATGATAATGTTTGGTCAAATGGATGGAACTAGAAATTATTATAGTAAATTAAAGAAACTAGGTATAAAGAGATAAGTATCATTATCCTAATCACTTGTGAATTCTAAAAAGTTGACTTCATGGAAATTGAGAGAATAGTAGTAACAAGGGTTAAGAAGAATAGGAAGAAGAGGGAATAGGAAAAGTTTTTGCAAAGGGTAAGCTATTAGACTTAAATATTAATAAGGAACATTCTGCATTCTATTACTAAATATTTCTAAGAAAATATGCAAAAACAGTACTATATATTCTAAAATACTCAAAAAATTGAGTTTTGATTATGAAAACATTAGGATAAATGTTTGTAGAAATAGATTTAGACTGATTTAAACATACAAAGCACACTTAAATCAGAAGGCTATTACCTAATAATTAATATATACCACGTTTCTTGAGACAATATAGTTCAAGATGGCCTCAAACTTATAATCCTCCTGCCTCAACCACTCAAACACTAGAACATAAAGGTATAGACCACTATGATTGATTTAATATGCACAACTTGTATGAATTTTTATTATCAAAGAATGTTAATAGTATTAAATCTGTAGGATTTGCATGAAGTTTAAGATGTTTGAACAAGGGCACTGAAAATTTGGGGGATTATGGCTTGGATTGTACCCACGAGACAAATCCTTCTAGAAGAGCAGGCCTGACCCTAGGTGAGAAAATACCAGAGGAATATATGCATAAAGTATGACTAGGAAAGAGAAATACAGCCGCTTCGGAGGGAAGTGGGGGCTGTCGTTGGTGTTGGCTGAGGGAGTTGAGCAGCTTAGGTTTGCAGAGAACATTAACTGGAGTTCCCAAAAGGATTTTAGGAGGGTGGAGTTGGTGAGAGAAGAAGCAAGTGTGGTGAATTGGTTTGGCAAAAACACACAGCATACTTGAATGATGGGATTGTCAGCAGTTAATGACACACATCTCCAAGCCCATTAGATTCAACAATGTGTCCACCAATATTAGCACAAACCTAATTATCTCAGGGACTACCCATCTTCAGTGTTTCTTTCTTTGCTTCCTTCATTGTTTACACTACAACCCATTGCCCCTGACTCTGCAATATAACTCCTGATCCCTTGAGCACTAGCACACTCCTTATTCTAGCCATAAGAAATCCTTAGCTAAGCCATCAACAAGTGAGATGATCACAGGACTTCATGCCCTTTGACCAAAATTAAACATTTCTCTATTCTCCAGACCAGGGGACACTTAGAGAATCTTAGATACAGAATAATGTGCATCCGAGTGGCTCTTTGAAGAAGAGAACAACACATATTACCAATGACCCACTAATGAAGGGAAGATTTAGTAGACAGCAGGTGACAACTGGGAAATAGGACTTTAATGGGGATGTGGGAGTTGCGATTGGCAAAAGCAGTGGAGAAAACAGAGACACATGAAGAACGTTTCATAAAATAAGCAGAAAGGGTCAAGTCAAAGAAGGAAGAGGAGACAAAGTGCTGATAAATCAGAGCAGGCATGCTAAGGAAAAACAGAGAGATTGCATAGGCCAGTGCCTTTGGCAGGATGAACAGGATCACTCAAGATAGTCAGCAAAAAAGCAAATAAAAAAAAGTGAATGGGAGAGATGAAAACCTTTGTGAAATCCGAAGTCAAGGTGCTGAACGTCATTGAGTTCTAGTTCCTCTTTACTAATCAAATGACAGTTCTCATATTTGGAAACAACCTTCAAAAATCTATACTGTTCAATCTATTATTAATCTGTTCTTACATCTGGAGCCAATAATATGTGAACTAGCCTGAAAAGCATCATACAAAGACAATGTAAATGAGCCATTAATTTTCTAGGTGCAAATCTTCATGAGGATAGTAAAGACACAGTCTCTAACATTGATGCAAATCGCTTGTGTGTTATCCAAGGAGACAACATTTAGGCTGTAATCTTGATCTCTTAGAGAGAAGAAAGTGAATAAATAAGGATGACAAAATTTTCTCAAGAATTGCATGCATTATTAGTTAAGTTGCTTATTTCTTACCTAGCGTGAATAGCCATCCCCCATGAAATACAATCTCAACTTAGACACTAAACATTGTGTCTCAAAGCTGCTGTCTGTTGAGTCCTGGAACACTGTAAGATTTACCTGTACTTTTGAGATTTATCTGTACTTTCAAGATTTATTTGTACTTTCAAGATTTATTTGTAAAAGTTGTTATGCTGGGAACTTTCTATTTGAACATTATGTCACTGATTGAACCATACTGATGCTGAATTAGCATGATGCTAAAAAATTATATTTGCTGAGAAAGTACAAGTGAAATCTGCCTAAAGAATTGTTTTCAGTTTTCAAAAGGTCTTTCTTAAACTCATTTAACTTGTATTCATTGTTTTGACTGGTGTAGGATTTGGAATTGTTTGGAAGAACACTGGAGGTGGTGACAGCTAAGAGGTTTCATAGTTAGTTGTGGATGTTCACCTTTTTTTAGAAAAATCCATCCAGGTAGAACTGGATTGATTGGAAAAATCAGTTCATCATCTCCTCAGACTATGCCGTTCAGGGAGTCAGAAGACTAGAGGGACATCCAGCAACCCTGAATTCACACACTGCTGCAGGGACTTTCAGGTGGCCATTCACATTACTTCTGTTCAATAATACTGGTCAAAAAATGACAAGGTGAAGATTTGGTTCTATAGTTTATTATGCATACTCTGGAAAAATGGGAACATAATTTTAAGTTTATGCAATATTCTACATATTAATAAATGTGATTCCTATTTTATTAACATTTTATTATTTTATTTTAATAGGAATTAAAAATAATTCCTATTTTATTCCTATGTTTTATGTAGTATAGCATGGATATGTATAAATTTTACCACCCTCAGACATTCAATTGCTTACTAACATAAGCTCCCCCCAAAAAAAGCAAAAATTAGAGTGTCAAACATCTAGGATTTATAGGAAATGGTTTATAGTAAATAAATCACTACTCAACTAATACCAGAAAAAGTTAAATAGAAACTTACAAATATCTAAGAATATCTTGACAAAGCCTAAGATTTTCCTATTTTTTTAGTTGGATAAATGTCATCTGTGTTTAATCATTTCTTGATAAACTATAATAACCAAGTACTATTGTACTTGGAGTCAACACAGTTCATGTTTGATTTGGGGATCATTCTGATAAACTTCCAAAAGACCTCTAAATCTTTTTTTCTAAGTCTAATTAATCATGAGATGAGAAACCAAGTAGTTGGTTCCCTAATGTATGCACATTAAATCAATATATTTATGAACTGACAATTGCAACAGTATCATTCATTCTTTTTAGGTACTATTTCATTTATGCTAGCATACATGATATTTATAAATCCTACAGACAAATATTAGATATTTTATGCTATCTTCAAAAAGGAAATCAAGACTTGGAAAGATGATAAAATTACTCAGTATTACCTGGGTATAAAAGTGTAGAGCAAGGGCTTAGACCCAACTCTTTTCATCCCAAATTTACTCTCAGTACTTTGTTGAATGCAATTTCAGTTTTCTCCTTGCTTCCAGGTGAATAATCATCTAAAGAGTAAAAGTTTCTACAAACTTATTTCTCAAACACAAATTATATAAAATATTATTATGTGAGGGGAAAACACTGCCTCAAACAATTGCTCTATAGGGCTCCTCAACATTTGATATTCATTGATATCAATTCCATAATAATACAAATAATTCTCCTTATTAATAATTTCCCCAAATTTATAAATTGCCAAACAGCATTCCCATAACTACTAGACCTTTAAAGTTAAGTAGTGTAAGGGTGCATCTCATTACTATGCTAAGAACCAGAGAAAGGTTCACTAGATAAGATAGGTGAGATTTTATTTTCTTAGTCTTTGCATCCACCTCTCATTTACAATTAATTAACACTATCAAATAAGATAAATTCTGAAGAAACCTAATATTATGTAATCTGTTATCTTTTTATAATGCAGAACAAATTTTCAATGCAAAAGTTTATCATTTAAGAATGGCTACAAAGCCAGGCAGTGATGGTATATGCCTTTAATTCCAGCACTTGGGAGCCAGAGGCAGGTATGTCTCTCTGAGTTTGAGGCTAGCCTGATCTACAAGAGCTAGTTTCAGAATAGGCTCCAAAACTACCCTGTCTTGAAAAACCAGAAAAAAAAAGAATGGCTACAAACACACCTACAAACTGTATTTCATCAGATAGAAGTCAGTTCCCATAACACATGCATATAAACTGCCATATGTTTGGCTGCACTTAAAATAAAATCATGCACCTTGATAGACTATTATAGAGTTGTACTAGAACCTCCCACTGGCAACTGATGCTCTGTCCTGAGAGCCTAATGATCTATCATAACATAACATTTCCAATTAATACTTTCTAAATGACAATGTTTAAAGAATTCCCAATGTGCTTCAGTAATTTCCACTTCACACATTTTGAACACTAAAAAAAAATTGAAAAACCATTGAAAACTCAAAAACTTCAATGTAACTAAATCTCTTTGTAGTTTTTTGGAATATTTTAATAAGATGTCATTTTAGGAAAACAGCAAAGAATGGTAATCTACAGCCCATGAAATAAAGGGCTCTCCCAAAGGAAATGGCTGCTTAAACTGCTGTCCTGACATTTTGCATCATAGAAATATGAATGCAACATTAAGTATTTTATATGTATTATGAGTAAGTTAGATATTATCTCTAATTCTATGGATAATTAAATTGAGATTAAAAGAGATGAATTGGTTACCAAGCTCACAAAACTTGGTCTGGAAATCAAGATTCATGACTTCAAAGCCCCTTTACACTCTCTCTATCTCTCTCATACTTACTTGATTATTATATATATTAAAAGTTATAGCATATTTATTTCCCCATTTATCATTATTAAATGATTTTAGCCATCATGGAAGGTTTAAAAAGGTAGAAAATATTCTCAATACAATTCTCCAGTTTACTTTAGGAATGTCACTTCATCTAGCTGACCTCTAACTAACCCGTACCCTTCAACTGGAAATCAAAAGACCATGACATCTTATGATTTCTTTTTCTCTTTGAACAGTATGCTGTCTCATCAAGTCCTTTAGAAATATAACTTAAGTTTGATTAACTGCAGTACAAGCTAAACCCCAAATAAAAGTCAATGGTGCATACATGAATGACAAAGTATGTCAGCTCTAAAAACCAAAATAGTTATACCATAAATGTGTTTGATACTCAGTATGCAATTTTTGATTTTGTATAAATTTATTTTCATTCCAAAGTTTATCAAAGCAGCTTATAATTATGTCATTAACTTGGCCTCCAATATAGAAGATTTTGGAAAAGATGTGAATGAGTTTGTCTAGAAAGAAAATCTACCAAAAAAATCAAAACAATTATTCACATATTCACATCTCAATCATTATGTCACATAAAGCATCCTGACCCTTGACTTAGCAAGCGGGGTTAAATCATGACAGAACCATAATGTGAATGTGTACTGCCCAGGAAAGGAATAGCATTAAATCACTGGTGAGTATTATAGCAGTGGTATAATGTGACAGAACTTCAAAGGAACTGAGTAAACGAAGCAAATTGTGATTAATTCTATGAAGGTCATCACTGAGATAAAGCCCAGTAACATCCCTCTACACCAAGTAGTGGAGCTTAGTCCCAGAAAGAAGAATCCTTATGAAGGCAACAGAGAAAATTCACATGGAATATAAGGTCAGGACCATGAGGTAACTTACAGCTAAGGAAAGCTTTCATCTTCTATTTGTCCCTATAAACTGATGACTTTATGTACAACATGAAACATTTTATGACATTTGATGTTGAGGCATCATATGTGGAAAAGGTTCTTTCACAAATCAATAGAGAAAAAGGTCAGAAGTACATTATATAAAACTACAATTATTATTATATACACACACTCAGAGTTCTTGTTCAAAGAGAATTACAGAGGAACACACAGGACTTTTTGCTATACTTTCAACACAAGTGAACATCTTTCAACAAAGCAAGCCTTCCTCTCTGTGGTATCTGGGATAAGTGTTTGGTCATTGTAAATGTATTATACAGTACTGCTTTAGAAACATGCAGTATCCAATTAACAAGGAATTTATTAACATTAAAAATGATCTTCATTGTAAATTTTATATAAATTACCTCTGTGACTTTCTATTTCTTATAATGTTTACTGTTAGTTTTTAAAATAAGGCCTAATTCTATCAATTGTTTCACAAAATCACATTATGTTTAGATGCTTGATTATACTCCAGTTCATTAAAAAAATTATTTCATCAGCAAATGAATATATATTCTAATATATATTATTCTAATATACATATAAATATGGTTTTGATATTCTCTCTTATATAATAGAGTAAAACTAAAGAAAACCAACAAAGATATAAACCATTACTTTTACTTTTTTATTAATTTAATTGAGGTTGACATTTTTCTCTGTTCCCCTCCCTGCCTCTCTGATGGGGCACAATTCTGTATTCTGTCAATTATGTTTTAAATAAACGATGATTGGCCAGTAGCCAGGCAGGAAGTATAGGTGGGACAACCAGACAGGAAGTAGAGGCGGGACAATGAGAACAGGAGTATTCTGGGGAAAAGGAAGTTCTTTCCACAGTCCTGTTCAGACACTGAAGAAGCAGCATGTGAACAGCCCTGCTAAAAAAGGTATTGAGCCATGTGGCTAACATACGCTAGAATAATGGGCTACTATAACTTATAAGAGTTAATAAAAACCCTGAGCTAATAGGCCAATCAGTTTATAACTTATGTAGACCTGTGTGTGACTTTCTTTGGGACCTGCAAGCTGTGGGAACTAGGCAGGACAGAAACCCCAACAAGGAGGCCATCAAGTTACACCTCTCCTCTCCCCTTTAACCCTCTCCCATGGTCCCCATGCTTCCAATTTACTTAAAAGATCTTGTTTTTTTTCTATTTCCCAGGTAGATTAGACCTATGTAAGTCTCTCTTAGGGTCATCATTGTTGTCTAGGTTCTCTGGGATTGTGATTTTTAGGCTGATTTTCTTTGCTTTATGTTTAAAAAACATTTATGAGTGAGTACATATGATAATTGTCTTTCTGAGTCTGGGTTACCTCACTCAATATGATGTTTTTTGGCTCCATCCATTTGCCTACAAATTTCAAGATGTCTTTGCTTTTACTACTGTTTAGTACTTCATTGTGTAAATGTAACACATTTTTATTATCAATTCTTTGGTCAAGGAGTATTTAGGTTGTTTCCAGGTTCTAGCTATGATAAATAATGCTGCTATGAACATAGTTGAGCACATGGCATTGTGTCATGATTGAGTATCCTTTGGATATCCAAAAGTGGTATTACTGAGTTTTGGAAGGTTGTTTCCTAATTTTCTGAGAAATCACCACACTGACACCCAAAGGGGCTATACCAGCTTACATTTCCACCAGCACAGCGAGTGTTCCCTTTACCCCACAACCTCTCCAGCATAAGTTGTCATCAGTGTTTTTTATCTTGGCCATTCTTACAGGTGTAAGATGGAATCTCAGAGTTCTTTTGATTTGCATTTCTCTGATGACTAAGGATGTTGAACATTTCCTTAAGTGTCTTTCAGCCATTTTAGATTCCTCTGTTGAGAGTTCTCTGTTTAGGTCTTTACTCCATTTTTTATTGGATTATTTGTTCTTTTGATGACCAATTTCTTGAGTTCTTTGTAAATTTTGGAGATCAGACTTCTGTCTGATGTGGGGTTAATGAAGATCCTTTCCCATTCTCTAAACTGCCATTTTGTCTTGTTGACCATATCCTTTGCTTTACAGAAGCTTTTCAGTTCAAGAGGTATCATTTATTAATTATTTCTCTCTGTGTCTGGGCTACTGGGGCTATATTTAAGAAGTGGTCTCCTGTGCCAATGCGTTCAAGTGTACTTCCCACATTCTCTTCTATGAGGCTCTATGTGGCTGACATTATGTTGAGGTCTTTGATCCATTTGGACTTGAGTTTTGTGCATGGTGATAGATATGGATCTATGTTAATTCTTGCACATGTTGATATCCAGTTTTGCCAGCACCATGTGTTAAATATGCTTTCTTTTTTCTATTTTATATCTTTTGCTTCTTTGTCAAAAATCAGGCATTCAAAGGTATGTGAATTAATATTCGCATCTTCAATTTGGTTCCCTTGGTCCTCCTGACTGTGTTTATGCCAATACCAGGTTGTTTTCAGTACTGTAGCTCTGTAATAATAGAGTTTGAAGTCAGGGATTGTGATGCCTCCAGAAGCTCTTTTATTGTACGGGATTGTTTTTTTCATATGAAGTTGAATACCTTTTTTTCAAGGTCTGTGAAGAATTTTCCTGGGATTTTGATGGGTATCGCCTTGAATCTATAGATTGCTTTTGGTAAGATTGCCATTTTTACTATGTTAATTCTACCTACCAAGAGCATGGGAGATCTTTCTAATTTCTGGTGTCTTCCTCAGTTCTTTCTTCAAAGATCATTTTATTCATTTGTAAATGTGTGAACAATTTGTTTTTTTAAATAACAGTTTCCAATAGTGTAAGATAGTTTGATATCCTTGCAATGCAATTACTACAAGCCTAACACAATTTCAAATTTAATAAACATTATTAATATTTTCATCATTTTAAGCCTAGATAAAATAAATAATATCATTTAGAGAATTTGTGACTTTTTTGATTAAAATACCTTCATTAAAGTCAATTCCAAGCTACCTACACAGGACATTGCAGCAGACAATTTGATAGAATTTCCAGAACAGAGAAGTACAAGACCTAAAGGACCCCAATAGCATAGAAAATTGTGCAATGTGATAAAATAACTAGGAAGTGAGAAATCTTAGGAATCTTTGAATTTATTACCTTTGATTTTATCATAATGTTCAATTAAAAGTTCATTAAAAGTACTTTTTAAACCTTTCTATTTATTATTGTTTATTTTGTGTGATTATGCATGTGTGCACTAGGTGACAGGTGTCTTCTCCTGCTGTTCACCTCCCTGCTTCTTAACAGCAGAATTGTGACAAATAAACAGTTATTTACTCACAGCTTCCAGAAGAATTTATTTCCCCTTATTGATATCATTATATCATCACTAGATATCAATATTCTTCAATTGCAGAATAATTTGAGACTTGTCTTCACATCAATATTTACTTAACTGGAAGTAACCATCCAAGCACAAACCTGAGATAGTGAATTGAATCTTTCTGATTGGAAAAAAGAAGACATGCACATGACATCTAACCCAGCCATCTTACATGAAGATTTTACATTTTTTTTTTAATTCTCTGAAAATTTCACACATGTGGACAGTGTATTTGGTCATACCATTCCTTACTCTCTCTTCAACTCTTCCTGGGCACCTTAGCTTGCACAAGAAACTTTACATTTTAAGCTTAAGATTTCACTTATTCTAAGGTAGCTGAGGGCTCCTACTCCCAGGTGTTGGGTGACAATATTGAAGAAAATACACATAAAATTGTTTTATAGTTAAAATTATGATACCAAATAAGCAATCTTGTGTTGCTTTTCTCCATGAGTTTAACCTTTCCTAGTTTCTTTACTGATAGAAGAAAGTGCTTGCTTTTTTAACTTCCTCAATACTTTGCTACAATTGAGAATTTATGATTAAAAATAGATCTAGTTTGTAACAATATCCTAGATGCCCCCACATGTGTGGTGCAACATGGTAATTTGGTCCTAAATTATTATATCACAGAAGATACAAAATCCATTTGAGAAATCTCAGGGCTAGCATTCAGGAAACCAGGGTCCCAAATATAGGCCATTGAACAAAATATATGCCACAGTCTCTAATATCTATGGGCCTCGTTTTATCTTTAAATTGCTATGATTAAGCAAAACTGTCTGATGATTTTTCTAAGATCGTATTTTACAATCATGCCCTTGGAAACTTTCCAGCTGATTCTTTTAAATATTAGCATTCATTTACTGGTAAAGCTACCATTTCTACTTCTCTGATTTCTCATCTCTCAAGAAGCCCTAAAGAGTGGCTTGGTTTGTGTGTGCTGCTACAAGAAAGCACCATAAATGAAACAGTTTATAAGCAACAGAAATTTCTTGCTTGCATTTCTTTATTTCTACAGTCCAGAAACCAAGGATGGAGGCACTGGAGGCACTGAGAGATTCTTTGTTAAATGAGGGCTTGTTTTTTGGCTCATATGCAGCACTTTTTTTCCCCCTTGGTTTTTTTGAGACAGGGTTTCTCTGTGGCTTTGGAGCCTGTCCTGGAACTAGCTCTTGTAGACCAGGCTAGTCTCTAACTCATAGAGATCTGCCTGCCTCTGCCTCCCAAGTGCTGGGATTAAAGGCATGTGCCACCACTGCCCAGCTTATGTGGCATTTTCTAATTGTGTCTTTGTGTGCTAGATGATCAAAGTGTCTCTTTTTTAGTCTCATTAACAAGTGTACCTAATTCCATTGATGGGCACTGCCCCCAATCACTTAATCACTTCCTAGTGGTATATACCATTATCTTGAGGAGTCACATTGTGTGTATGAAACACATGTGTGCAGGTATACATGGAAACCAGAGGTCATCATCAGTTGTATCCTTAACTAGTGCTGATGTTGTTGTATTTGGTGCTGGTAGTAACGTGTAGTGTGTGTGTGTGTGTGTGTGTGTGTGTGTGTGTGTGTGTGTGTGTGTGCACCACGTGCTTGACTGGCAAGCCAGAAAGCTGCAGAGATACTTCTGTCTGCCTTTGTAGGGCTGGGGAGGCAGGTGCATGTTCCTGTGCCTGGCATTCTGTATGGGGGCCATCCACGTGAGGATGCAGAATGCACTTCTCTCACTGAGCCATTTCCCAGGACTTTGGACTTCAACAATGTGGATTTGGGGAAACATTCTCATTAAAACAACACCACATCGAGTGTACTTTAAAATGAGCTTCCCAGTCCTTGAACACCATAACTCTTCTTTCTATCAGAGACACAGAGTGTATGGGAGTGTGTAAAGAAAAGGCTTGCAAGGAGACAGAATAATTTGAACCCAAAAGATGAGAAGTCATTGTTGTAAATGTAAAAAAATAATTGGACTTCTTTTTATTTTTTTCATTTTTTTATTGATTTTTATTGAACTCTACATTTTTCTCTGCTCCCCTCCCTGCCTCTCCCCTCCCTGCTTCAACCCAAGGACCTCATGCTCCCAATTTACTCAGGAGATCTTGTCTTTTTCTACTTCCCATGTATATTAAATCTATGTATGTTTCTCTTAGTGTCCTCATTGTTTCCTAAGTTCTCTGGGTTCTTCTACATATAAGAAACACATCTCAACCTCAAAAACAGACATCATCTCAGAGTAAAGGGTTGGGAAAAAATATTCCCATCAAATGAACTTAAGAAACAAGTGGGTGTTTCTATCCTAATATCTAACAAAATAGACATCAAGCTAAAATCAGTCATAAGAGACAAAGAAGGTCATTTCATATTAGTCACAGAAAAAATTCACCAAGAGGAAATCTCTATACTGAACATCTATGCCCCAAATACAAGGGCACTCTCATATGTAAAAGAAACACTTCTATACATTAACCCCCCCCCCACACACACACACTCTCTAATTCAACACTTCCCTCTCACCACTGAACAGGTCAGTCGTACAAAAAATGAACAGAGAAATAAGAGAACTAAAAGATGTTATGACTCAAATGGACTTAACAAATATCTATAGAATATTCCATCCAAACAGAAAAAAATATATATACCTTCTTCTCATCACCTCATGAAACCATCTCAAAAACTGACCACATACTCGGTAACAAAACAAACCTCAACAAATACCAAAAAAAAAAAAAAAATGGAATAACCCAGAAAATTGAACTTCTGAACCTTGGAAAAAAGAATCAGTCCTAAAAAATTGTCAGACATGCTGTGAAATATTCAGAAACATCCTCACTTGCTTTTTTTTTAAATAAATTTTTCCATTTTACCTGTTCTGACGTTCTTTTTTATCCCACTTTAGCTGACTTATGGCTTCCAATTTCTGGGCCTGTTTCTACCTCCTAACCTGTAAGTATTTATGTGCATATAATTCAAACAGAAAGAAAATTAAAGCAAAGTCAACTCCACCCAAACCAAACAAGATATATTTTGTATAACAAAAAAAACATTATACATACAAGTGAATGTGATAGTTTCCTGACCCATGCATGATTAGATGCCTAAATAAAGGAGCCCCCCTGGGTAGATCCTTAATGAGATGATTCCTTTCTAGAACTTACTTATTACTCAGAGAGATGAGTAGGACATCCTTCCTGAAACATTGTTTCTTCAGAACTTGAAAAGTATTCCTCTCCTGCTGACAAGGTGGCAATTTTAGATTAAGCCACCAGAAATCTAGCATGATTTACCAACACAACAGTCTAAGAATAACAGTTTTCCTACCATCTGTGATTGGCACTATTATTATACACTCTATTATAATCGCATCTCACTGTCCAACAAAGCTCTTCATTCAGCAACTAAGCTCATGTTAAAAAAACAAGGCAGGCTCACTTATTTGCAGGGAAATGTTTTTGAAAACTATTCTCATTGCTCAAACAGAAGCAAGAGTGGACCTGGTGTGGTGCAAGGTACTTCTGCTATCAGGTGGAGGAAATGAAGTTGAAACAGAAAAGCCAGCTGAGAAGGTGTTTAATCTTCAAGGTGTGAGGCATTACATTCTATCACTCTCCCTGGCTGATATCAGACATGAAGGCAAAAAAAAAAAAATCTGAAACAGGGAGAAAGTACACCCAGAGGCCTTTGATGTTTGTGTTGGCAAAGCACTTCAGTGTTCACTGGAATTCTTTATAAAAACAGCTGAAGTTTCTGGTTTGGAAATAAAAGAAGCTAAGGCATTGCAAAAGAGTGGGATCCGCAGCCTACATAAAAATCCCAATTCACTTCCCAATTCACTTCATTGTGCACCTGAAACAATTCAGGGCAACATGCAACAACACACAAACAGGTACACACACATATGCACACACAGACACACATGCACACATACACACTCACACCTGAGAATTATTGTACAGTATGTTTTACATTTTCATCCGTTAACAACCTCTATTTTAACTACTTTTCAAATAGTTTATCCATGAAAAAGTAAAAAATTTCTTAAACCTTTGAAACCACTTTTTGCCTGCTACTGTGGAGAGAGAGAAAACTGCATAATGGACATATATTTAAAATGCCAAAGTAAGTTGGCTAATGCATCTTTTCCTGTAAGGTAGAGACACAACATAAAACCGTGAACACAGTGCTAATCAAGCTAATGTAGGACCCTGTAGAAACAAAGATCAATAAAACACATTCAAGATTTCCAATAGGCCAGGAATTGACATAGTGGCATCAAGTGAGGAAAATGATATTTTATAAATGAGCCAGGAACTTCCCCAAATGTCCAGATTCTCCAAATCTTTCAAGATGGCAAGGCCCTGGAAGTAACCAAAAGTAAAGAACGCACATAAATCTTCACGTTGGAAAATCCAGTTCCTGTTTTCCACTAGCTCTCCATCATGGTGATGACTTCAAAGCTTAGGGTTTAAAGAGCAATTCCTCCATCCTTGTCAATGATGGTTGCTCAAGGTGCTCTTGAGCATGGCAAACACGGCTGTGGCAGGCCTTGCCCTTCTCCCTCATTCTCTCTGTCTTGATGAAAAAACATTAGATTATATTCCTAAAGTTAGCAACTAAGGTCCATTCCCTTGTTTGGCAACCTCTTCCTCCTGAGGCTGAATACTCGAAATCTAGCAATCAAAAGTCTCCTTAGACTCATCTAATTAACATGCTGAATTAAACACCTGTCCCCTTTTGCTTATAAACTGTCACTTGCTTATGGGTAATGTCTATCACCTCTCTATCCAGAGGCAGTTTTTTGTTCCACCTCTTCTCCCCCCAAAAAATTATCCTTCCCCTGCCCCTTGTTATCTTCCCCTTCAATCTCATCCTATATCTCCTGTTTTTGTCTCTTACTCCTTTCCCTTTCCCTTTGTACCTCTGGGGCAAATAAATACCCTTTGTGTTGAGAAGTTGATTTTGGTGTCTTGAACTGACTTTGAGGTTCCCTAAAGTTGCCATATGCATCCACACTCCCCTGAGCTTGCCACCTCATGCCATGCCTGAAGCCTAGAAGAATATCTCAAAAATGTGTCACTTAGCAGTTATCCTGCATTAAGTAAAGATTATGTATGAATTCATAGAGATTATAACTGGAACAGAACCATGAGGTTAACTAATCCCAGTTGCATCCAAAGAGGGTCCTTTCAAGGCATTTGGAATCAGCACACTGTCTACATTGATAGCATGTCATTACAAAGATGGTTCAAATTTTAGCCCTTAAGTGTTCATCAAATTCATCTTACTTTGAGCTGATTCCCTAAGCTTTAGAAATTTGGCTGATACCAAGGTAAAGGAGACAGAAAGCACTTTTAAGATTTTATTAGTAAAAAATTGTTACACTTTTTAGTTTTGAAATGGCTTTATTGTTGGGGTTAAATGATTTTAGTATTGAGGATATGATACAGTATCTAGGATCTACTGATACATACATAAATATCTCTCCTCTCTCCTTTCTCTCTCTCTATATATAGAAAGAGATTATATATATATATATATATATATATATTATATATGCATTACACATGCATAAAAAAATCAGACTCTTACTTACAGTGCCTCCTATCCAGTTAATAATGTATGTCCAAAATATTACTGATGGTCAGTCTATGATTGTGTTTGTAAATCCTTCTAGTAAATGTCAGGATAATTTAATTAAAATTGTAATGATTTTATGTAATAAGAGATTAGTGTACCTTATTGATTCCTTGTGGTTTTTAAATTCCCTGATTTTCTGGCTAGAACACTAGCTTTTGAGTATACAAGGAAAATAATTTAATAGAGTAATATCTACCAGCTCATTGTACAGAACATGGGGAAGACATGGGCTTTTCTCTTCCTTGTCTATGTTGGCATACTCCTCTTTTGCACAAATTTCTGGGCAAATCAGTCTTGTATTGTCTGATACAGTTCCAGGCTTCTGCCTTTAATTAACGGATGTATGGTAAGGCACTCCTTATCCTAACTTTTAGCTCTTCAAAGCACATTCAGAGCAGCATTTTCTGTGACACCAACCTGAGTCCTTTGTGACCCCCCTTATTTCTCCCCAAAGAACATAATTCGTGATTGCCATGAGATTTTTATATGTTAATTTCTATAACCTACTCTTTCCTTAAGAGTATCTAAATTTTGATGTTTTACATTTTTTCTCAACTTTTAGAGCCAGTCTTTATAAACATATGAGGCATGTTCGTCTGGGACTGATATTTCTTTTATGCACCCGAAGGTATTTACGGAACTGAATGATTACTTTAACATCTGAACAAGAAACTCTTGTCAGGGATCTGGGTGATGACTGCCTTAGAATTACAATTCAAGTGCAAGAGAGTTTCATGAAGTCGCTTACTAATGAGTACACTTGAATTAAGAAATGAAGTGACATTGTCTCACAGATAGTGAATCTGATTTGACTGATTGGTTCACAATAGCAACAGCATGTCAAATGAGTAAATAATCCATTTCTTATAAATTATTTAATTCTGTAGTTCTAAGATTTTTCTCGGTAGTGTTTACAAAGTACATGAAAAGAAAGAATTTCATCCAAATTATTGATTGTATTAGTAAATGCATTTTAAGATTAACATTAATAGTTACATTGAGGAATGCCTTTTTTGATATATTTTACATGAAGATAGGGAGAAAAATCACTAAAGACAAAGTAAAAAATATTTTTGCAAGTCGGGATGAAGACCGAAGGGAACTGAATTAACAAATAGCAATTCGTTTAAAATGTTTAATGACAAAACACTATACATTATTGCATATAAATTTGGAAGTTCAAAGAACTGAGCACCATTGCTATATGAGAATTCTTCCATCTATTTATTGGCAATAATTAATTTTCTAGAGCTTACACATGCATATAATACAAAAATATCAATATAATTAAAGAGTAATCTCTAAACAATAATGATTGATATTCATCTATGAGTAATTAGGTTATTATTTTTATTAAGAGATTAATTCTTTTCAGTTTATTTATTTTTTTATTGAGAAAAGGAAAAAAAGTTTTCCCCTCCTCCTAGCCTCCCATTTCCCTCCCCCTCCTCCCACCTTTCTCCCCCTCCCCCCACTCCTCTCCCAAAAAATGGGGCACTGAACTGAACAGAGAATTCTCAACAGAAGAAGTTCAAATGGCTAAGAGATTAATTTTTAATAAACTTTTATAACCTTCAATAAGCATCCAGATTTATATTGTATGGCTTTAATCAGTTGAGAGTTAAAAACAATGATGGTACTCAATCTAAAATAAAATTTTAACACTCAGAACCTTAAAGGGAAAAAATAGGGATTGTTAAATTTTAAATTATAGATGTATTTTTATAATCAGAAAAGGTAAGAGGTGGTTAATAAAAAGGCATTCAGAAAATTGAGAATGCACTGAATTAGGACAGGTTTATTAAAGATATAAAAAAAATAGTTCCAGATAACTGTTAAATAAGTGACTACATATTTTGAATATTTTTCCTGAAGTACAACCATTTAAAACTATAAAGCAAATGGACGTTTCTCTATAACACAATTCTTGGTACCTTGTGGGCTTGTGGTACCCTAAATGAGTCTAAATAATTTTGTACTTCTTCCAACAGTGGGTTCAAATAGTTACCAAAATGCAATTATTAGCACTGTACACATATTAACTTAGTCTTTCAAAGCATATAGAGATAATAAAATAATATCATTATAACAATGCACTACTGTTAATGTTATATAAGTGTGAATATTCTACGATGTCTTCTGTATTGTACTAACTTCTGTTGCCCTTGTGGTTTTCTGAGTCCAGAACTATCTAAATAGCCCTGCCTGGCTGGAACTCACTAGAATCCTTCTGCCTCCATCTCAAAAGTGCTAGAATTTAGAGAGATGTATACCGTCACAGTGAGCATTAATCCTTCATGAGAGGAGACGTGGTGCCGAAATGGTAGCACAAAGTGTGTGATGTTGGCTTTGTTACAAAGTGCTCAGCTACTAGAGACTTTCTGATAATACATCAGCCAGAGGGTCACGGAGCTCTGAACACGACGGCTGACAGCAGGTAGCTGAAACTACAGAAACCGAAACCACGTCAGCTGGGCAATGGTTGCATGTCTTGTGATAAATCCTTTAAGTATTGTGCCGTACTTGTCAGATTTCTTATAAGATTTCCTGCTTCTTCTGGAACTGTAGTCAGTTTGAGAGTTTTTAATTTTTATTTAAACATTTTCCATCTACATGTCTGATGGCTACACAGCATTTTCAAGCCTAGGATATTCTCTACACAACCTGTGATAATTCTATAGGTGAAATGTCATCACAGTGTGGATCTTACCTGCTCTGGGGTATATAACTGGTTTGTGAATGGCCTAGCCATGGATTCTAGAAAGAATTTAAGAAAACCACTAGTCCCAAATTCTGGAAGGTCTCACTGCTCTTGCAGAATTCCCTTCCAATGTTCAACCTCCCAGCTCCCCTCAAAATGAACATCTGCTTTTCATTTTAACATTCATTTATTTATTTAACAACCCACCCGCAGTTTACCCTTCCTCCTCTTCCCTCAGTTCTTCCTCTCTGCCCCTTCCCCATCTATTCCTCCTCCTTTCTATTCAGAAAGGGGCAGATCTCCCATGGATATGAATAAAACATGGCATATCAAGTTGCATTAAATCTAAGCGCCTCCCTTGTATTAAGGTTAGGCAAGGCAACCCAGCACAAGAAATATGGTCCCAAAAGCCAGCAAAAGAATCAGAAACAGCCCCTGTTCCCACTGTTAAGAGTCCTACAATATCAAGCTACACAACTGTATATATAGAGAAGGTCTAGGTCAGTTCCATGGAGACCCCTGGTTGTTGGTTCAGTCTCTATGAGCTCCTATGAGTCCAAGTTAGATGATTCTTTGGGTTTCCCTGTAATGTCCTTGACCCCTCTGTCTCCGAGAATCCTTCCTTCCTCTCTCCAGCTGGTTTCCCTGGGTTTGGACTAATATTTGGTTGTGTGTGGGTCTCTGCATATGTTTCCATCAGTTGCTAGATGAAGCCTCTCTTGATAACAACTGGACTAGGCACCAAATCCAACACATCTCATTGCTAGGTCATGTGAGTGGGTAACTGTTCCAGTCAACCAATGCAAGTCTTGTCTGGTCACAGGATATGGGCAGTTCAGGCTACACATCCTCTATTGCTAGGAGTCTTAGTTGGGATCATCCTTCTAGATTCCCATGAGGTTCCCTTGTTCCAGGTTTCTATCTGACCCTGAAATGCTCCCCTTTCCAATTGTCTCTTTCAGAACTCTCCCCATTCACCCCATACCTGATCTTTCATTTTCCCATCCCCACCTACTTCAAGCCCATCCACAAGATCTCTTCTATGTCCCCTTCTCAGGGAGATCTATGTGTCCCTGCTTGGGCCCTCCTTGTTAACCTAGGCTCTTTGGTTATGTGGACTTTAACATGGGTATTTTTTAATTTGCAGCTAATATCCACTTATAAGTAAGTAAATACAATATTTGTCTTTCTGGGACTGGGTTGCCTCACTCAAGATGACTTTTTTAGATCCAACCATTTGCCTGCATTGTTTTAACAGATGAGTAATATTTCATTGTATAAATGTACCACATTCTTTATCCATTCTTCAGTTGAGGAACATCTAAAATGATGCTTTTCCATCATCAAATATTATAATATTCAGATTCTATCTTGAAACTTAATATACAGTTTAATGCAAGTAAAATTAAATTTGAATTCTGGAGATATATTAATATGATTAATACATAAATGTAATTCATGGCAGAACCAGTCATGATGATTGGACAAATGAAAAGAGAAGGGTAATCTTATTT
Source organism: Microtus pennsylvanicus (assembly GCF_037038515.1). Taxonomy (NCBI): domain Eukaryota; kingdom Metazoa; phylum Chordata; class Mammalia; order Rodentia; family Cricetidae; genus Microtus; species Microtus pennsylvanicus. The sequence goes on along the minus strand of NC_134579.1, from coordinate 177,393,392 downwards.
AAACTCATACTTCTTGACGGAAAACATTGAAGATTCCTGAGAGAATGAGTAACTTATCTTAAACGTTCAGTTGCTGGCTGAATTTCATGTTATCTTGAGTGAATTTGCAGTTGGCGTGTCTATCTCTATTCCCTCAAGACTCTAATATCCACTTTCTCCCCATATTTACATTCTTGTTGACAAAAGAAATATCTGCCTCCGTGGCCAAGGAACTAAGTTGTGCAGTTCTTAATCAATAATGCTCTGAATGGGCAATCCTTTCTTCCTGTTAACGGTCATCTTGGAGGCCCACGGCTCTACTTTCTAAGCTCACATGTTTTTCATACTGACAACTCTTTTCAGACTTCCAAGTTTAATCCTGTGTTGCCCTGATTTTCCTGGTGTCCTCTTGTATACTTGATACTTATATTTTGTTAGATTATATCCTTCAGAGAAATCTCACAAGGTTTACTGTAGATAGAGTTGTGAAATCTTCTGTGTTTCAGTACATTTTCCTCTTGTCTTCATAATTGATTTGCACACTTTATATGGTAAGATATTTACATATATTTCTTTAATGATTTAGATTTTGTTCAAATACTTTGAATTATTATTTGTATTTATGAACCAAAGATGATGTTTTATGCAGGCAAAACCAAACTATTGTTCCCAGAATATTTTCATAGTTCTACCCTTCCAAGAATCTCCTCCTGAACTTAAACATCTGCTGCTTAGAACATCTTAGGGAAGTTGTGAGTAAACACATTGCAAATTATTGGGTGGAGACAGGAACATAAAACTGTCCACTGAGTATGTGATGAATGTTTGTTTTGATCGTACATTAGAAATCACTGGTGAGACTAAGAACATAGAATTACATAAAAAGAAAAAAGTAATGGAATTTTTCAGTAAAGAGTTCTAATTAATGGATAGTTGAGCATACAGATCAATGAACGTAATGATTTTGGAGAATAGATGTAGTGTGGTGGGTGGAATACAACATGTTGTGATTCTTTTTTTTTTTTTTTTTTGGTTTTTCGAAACAGGGTTTCTCTGTGGCTTTGGAGCCTGTCCTGGAACTAGCTCTTGTAGACCAGGCTGGTCTCGAACTCACAGAGATCCGCCTGCCTCTGCCTCCCGAGTGCTGGGATTAAAGGCGTGTGCCACCACCGCCCGGCAACATGTTGTGATTCTAATAGCTGAGGATGGTGCAATGGTGAACACACTGTCTTGCTCATGCACTGTCAGTCAGAAAATAGTCAATCAAATTATCTTTAGAAACACATAAAAGCACATCATGATTAGAACCTTCTTTAAAATACAGATTCACATCACTTCCTGCATCTGAGAATACTATTTGCCCCCTTCACAAATGAGATGCCTGACTGCTTCTTCCAGAAAAATCAAATGAATGGTGCATAGAAAACACATTTATAGCTAGTATTAATTATAAAGGTAAGACATTTGCTACTTAATCATATAAATAAAGATAAAGATGATAGAGGAATTATATACAATCTGGGCGGTGATTTTTAAAACTCCTAATATGGTTCAATAGCTGAGAAAACTTTGAAAATCTCATATACTTAGTATCCTTGAGTAATGTAATTTATTTATCAATTTGAATTCATTTAATTTATTCATAAAGCTTTGTTGCTTCTCCAATGCTCATTGACATTCAGTTGAGCTACAGGAAAACATTCTGGATATGGTGGTACATGCCTACAATGCTGGCAGTGTTTGAGGAGAGAAGAGTGCAATCCATCCTAGATTGTATGGTGATTTTGAAGTCACCTTTATTTAAGGAGATGTAAAACAATGGAAACAAGGTAATCAAGGACTTCTAGATAATTTGTTCATCCCTCCATCTCCAAATCATCCCTAGTTAACATTCCTAATTGTGTATTAATCACAGAAGCTCTGAATTTAAAAGAAATAAATTAGAGCTAGGAGTCATAGAATGAGTACAGGTGCCCTTTAGCAATGTCCAGTAGAAAGAAATATAAGCAAACTAAATTCTGGAGATACTTATAAAAATGAACATAGTTATAGGTGAGGTAAAATTAATAGTAAGACGAAAAATTTGAATTACTTTCTTCACACAAGTTATATTTATTTCCTATAACTGCTCCATTTTTTCTCATTGTTGAAAATATTCTTCATTTAGTAATGGATATGATGAAAAATGAGAAACAAGTTAAGAATGGAATGCCACAGTCTTTTGGTCATTAAAGATTTCTAGGAGAGCTGTACCATTCTTGAATTATCACACATGAGGTTAAAGTAGAACCTTAAAAGAATCTATGGTGGTAAATACTGTCAAGTTGACAGGACCCAGCATTATGTAGGACTAAGCTCTGAGGAGTTGTGGGTTATTGAGGTGCAAAGAACCAGCATTAATGTGGCAGACATTACTGAGTGAGCTGGAGTCCCAGAATAAACAAGGGAAAATAAGCTAAGCACTAACATTCATTGTTTGCTACTTCCCAATCATGGCTGCAGTGTGATCAGTTGCCTCCCAATCCTGCAACTGTGCCATCCCCTGTATGATGGTCTGTCCCTCAAACTGTCAAACCAAGTAAGCTCCTCTATTCTTATGTTATATTATCACACCAACGAGACAAGGAACACACACATTTCCCATCTGAAAAATTCTATAATATTTGGAGTTTAAAAACACATAAGTGGTTATTTTTCACTCCCGGGAACGTATAACCAAGTCAAACATTAAGGCAGTGAAATCATATCTCAATGTAAATAATACATCGACATACACATTTTATTACACAAACTCTATGTTTAACACTAATACCAATATTTATGCTCTCTGTAACACTAGGATTGCTTTCCACATGAAGATTATTATCTCATACAGTCTGCTTGTGAGCATTTAGATATACAAAATTCAAGGAGATATAAGTTACAGTTACATCATACAATTAACTACATAAAACTACAGTAGTGTTATTTTCCAAATGTAACATCAAATCTCATACACATTTTTATGTTTTTCTTTCTATTTAAGTCTACCATAACATCCCTCAGCAATCTCACCTTGGACATATTATCATTTAACTCAGACTTGTGATCTTAATGATTTCTGCGGGCAATCTCTGCATCAGCTGCTATCTAACCCTGCTGTCACATACGCCATCTTTCTTTCTAATCAAGCCAATGACTTCCCTTTTCCCTAAAAGTTGATGCCTTTCACATTCTTAGTAATCACAAAAGACAATTAACTTAGTACCCAACAGATGTTACATACAGAAATAAAGGAACATCATTATTCTTTGAATTTTTCTACAAGGTGTATCTTTATGACTTGCGAGTAACAAAAAGAAATGAATTATATTTTTGGTGATTGGATAAAGCAGTATATAATAAGACACAGTTTGTAGAGCTTTTGCAAACAGATTTGCTAATTTGTGCCGTTTAGTTAACCTGGAGTGTCAAGTGGCAAATATCAGCTTCCTTTTACTCTGAGGGAAAGTGGAGGGGAAAGATGTAGGAGGACACCCTGTAATATGTTGGTGTGTCCCAGAATGTCAGAAACAAGTCCTACTGGCTGCACTGCATCCCTAGTGCTAAACAGTACTTGATACTTTAATGTTTCTTTCTAAAGTTGTCCCAACCACAAATCCCTTTACTCCACATTTCTTTCATATTCAGTACTCAATGTAAGGTCTTTATGGCACACAAAAGCAGTCACTGTTGCTCTCACAGGGATCAGGATCAGAAGGGAAAAGACATTGATTAAATAATTGTGGGATAACAAAAATATTCTCACATCAGGGATGTTTCAAAATAGAAGCACCCGATGCCATCAAACCCTATACTGGGAAGACTGGACAAAGTCAGAGGGGTTGGGAACACTATCTTCTAAAATCAATGCTTACACTAACTTCAGTCAAACAATGGAGAAGAGAGAGAGAGAGAGAGAGAGAGAGAGAGAGAGAGAGAGAGAGGCTCATACACAAAGACCTCCAAAAGAAGGAATTCTAGTGAGGAATGAAGACCAGTGTGAATAAAAGGAAAAAAATTAAGGAAGGACATAGCATGGGACATGAAAGGAGGGAACTAGAGACAGGATTTAAATGTGTAGAATTTTAGATCTAACATTTCAGTTTTGTTTTAATCCATAGAGCAATGGAGTTGTATAATTTGACTTACATGCCATGCATAGAGTAGGCAAATTCATTAAGGCCTCAAGTAAATTCCCGGTTATTAGGAGCTGTGGGGAATGAAGAATGGAGAACAATTTTAGTGAATTCAGGTTTCTGGTGGAACAGGGGAGATGACAATATCCTGAAATAAGGTACCAACACACTTTTGGATACAGTGAAAACACTGAAGCTTAAAAGGGTAAATGTCACTATTTTCTTATTATAGTTTGATAAAAGAATGATTAATCAGTTGCCTTCCTATACACTAAGGATAAGGAAGCAGAGAGGGAAATCAGAGAAGTATCACCTTTCACGATAGCCACAAACAGCATAAAATATCTTGGGGTAACTCTGACCAAGGAAGTGAAAGATCTATTTGACAAGAACTTTAAGTCTTTGAAGAAAGAAATTGAAGAGGGCACCAGAAAATGGAAGGATGTCCCTTGCTCTTGGATTGGGAGGATCAACATAGTAAAAATGGCAATTCTACCAAAGGCAATTTATAGATTCAATGCAATCCCCATCAAAATCCCATCAAAATTCTTCACAGCCCTTGAGAAGACAATAATCAACTTTATATGGAAAAACAAAAAACCCAGGATAGCCAAAACAATCTTATACAATAATGGATAGTCTGGAGGCATTACCATCCCTGACTTCAAACTCTATTACAGAGCTACAGTATTGAAAACAGCTTGGTATTGGCATAAAAACAAAGAAGTAGACCAATGGAATCGAATAGAAGACCCGGACTTTAACCCAAAAACCTATGAACACCTGATTTTCGATAAAGGAGCTAAAAGTATACAAGGGGAAAAAAGAGAGCATCTTCAACAAATTGTGCTGGCAAAACTGGGTGTCAATCTGTAGAAGAATGAAAATAGATCCATATCTATCACCATGCACAAAACTCAAGTCCAAATGGATTAAAGACCTCAATATCAGTCTGAACACACTGAATCTGATAGAAGTGAAAGTGGGAAGTACTCTATAACACAAGGGCACAGGAGACCACTTCCTACGTATAACCCCAGAAGCACAGACATTAAGGGCATCATTGAATAAATGGGACCTCCTGAGACTGAGAAGCTTCTGTAAAGCAAAGGACACTGTCACTAAGACAAAAAAGCAACCCACTGACTGGGAGAAGATCTTCACTAACCCTGCAACTGACAAAGGCCTAATCTCCAAAATATATAAAGAGTTATTCTGGAGAAACAGCAAATAGCAAATGGATACTTGAACTCACAGTAACTTTCTTAGTTAAGAGAGAATACAATAGACCATAAAATACAGTCACATCTGTACATGAGAACAATCTGGGAATAAAAATATTTTAGTCAATATGAGCCAAAAGAACAAAATATTATAAACTCTGTGTCTTTCAATTAAATTTATTTCTCATGGTTCTAAATCTAGGAAGGTCAAGATTAAGATACCACCAAGACTCGCTCTCTGGTTCTTAATGTCTGATGTTTTCTCATATAGCAGAAAAGAAGAATGAGTTATCTGAGCCTATTTTATCAGGATGTCAGTAAAGTTGCTTCTTGCTGGGAATATGGCTCAATGGTACAGTATTAGACTAAATGTTTAAGGTTCCATGTTCAATCCCCAGTACCACAGAAATAATAAGAGACAGACAGAGAGACAGTCAGACAGATGATAGATGATAGATAGATAGATAGATAGATAGATAGATAGATAGATAGATGATAGATAAACAGTATTTTTGCAATCCAATCACTTCTTTGAAGACCCTGCCTCCTGCTACTATAATCTTGAAGGTTAGCCTTTTAATATGAGAATTTTGCAGGCCATGAATATTTAAAGCATTGCAGGAGAGAAATGAGCTAGGACCAACACTGAGGAACTAAAATCATGACTAGGCAGATCTCTCTTCCACGTCTACGTGAGGAAATAAACTTAAGGCTGAGTTACAAAGAAACCTGGAGTGCCAATCAAGGAACCTCTCTGGAAAGCATTTCAAAAGCAGTAGCTTGGCCAAGTGGATATAATGGCCCTATGAAGTCAAATGAAATATGGAACAGGTAAGTTCTGTGTCAAGCTGATAACAGCATCAAAAGCTGTTTGTCTGTGAGGAGCTCCAGCCAGATTCACATCATGAAAGGCTGACCTATGAGTGAGTGATGGAGAAGTAGCAAAAGTCAGCACCTGCTGGTGTTATGCTTTTTCAACAGCTTGTAAATTAGGAAATGAAGGAAGGTTGTATGGAGCTTAGTGTGGTCATGACTGGTGTTCTTATTAGAGTATTATTGAGAGTATAATGAAAATAATTAGGCATTTTCAGCTAAGTGCTAGAAACTAAAACTAACCAAGCAAACAGAAAAATTCATGACATGTGTTTTCATAAAAAGTGGGATCGATGAGTCCAAAGTCTAAGGGCAGTAGTTAAGCAAGCACCAGAAGAGAGGAAGCCAAGGCTAACAGTGCAGATGCAAGGTGTGGTATGTGGGGTGTCATGTCTGTCTGAGACTGGTTTCATCTGACCACAGTTCTGTAATAATCTCCTAAGGATGATAAGAGATGAAGGAGATTAAAGAGAACGCTGTTTTAAGTATCACTAAAATCTCATGGGACAGCTGCTGTTTGCCTTGGAGAACTCTCAATTGGACACTTACACAGGTCAAAGGAACAAAGCACAGATCTTGCCTCCTAGGCTTCGTAGAGAACATTGTTTGATTCTGGGATTATAAAAAAAAGAACTAATCATAAACTACACTCAGACAACAGTTATTGAATGGGACATTGAAGGTTTCCCATATTCAGTGATGAAGTGTATTAATAGGAAATCACATGCAGCAATATATAAAAAGTGGAATATTTGAATGTCAGTTTCCATTATACTTCATTGTTGTCTTGATGGTCTAGCTTTATTTCAATATGTAGAAAATAGAGATATTCATATAACAAATTATTATTTCTTAGAATTTATTCAGGCTTATGTGTCAACAATATGACTTAATTAAAATATAATCAAGATGGTCTTTGAATTTGATAGAAACTATCTGAAATATCACAAAATATATGCTATTATATTCATAGTATTGAAAAGGGTAATATATGTTAATGAAAATCAAAGTAAAAAGTATGTAGCCCACCAAATAAGTAAATATCATGTAATTTTCAAATGTCTCATGACAAAATACTCAAAACTATAAGTATAAATAACTTTAGTCAATAAGTGTATATAATTATAATTAACATCATCCATTTTGGATAGTTGATTTTATTTTGGCAAATTATTTGAAAATAAAACCTTATTTATAAAAAGAAAAAGATATTGAAGTAAAATTAATACAAAATAATAATCCTTGTTTTTCTTTCTTAGCTATATCTTATTATTTCTTTTACTTTTTGATATACTATAGTAATATCATTTGCTCTTTTCCTCTTTTCCAAAGCCTCCTATATACCTCTTCTTATTTCCTTTAAGGTCTCTCTTTTTTTTATTATTAATTGCATGGACAACTAAGTAATGCTGAGATTGGGAGAAGTAGTCTTCCTTGGGGAAGAGAACACCAATTGGTTACAAAATGCCAAATGATCAGAGCTGAAAACATCAAAAGTAGCAGTCTGAGGAAGCTATCCTATATTTACAATGTGAAATTTGTTTTCTGACTGTAGTTTGTGATTACTTCTTTTTTTTTTTTTGTAGTCTCAATCAAAATGAGGCAGGGATCAACAGTAGGCAGGGAGATAAGAGTTGTATGCTTTATTGCTTTGACCTGTGACAAAGTGTTCACCATTTAACAATGTACATATTTAGTAATGTGTGTATGCATTTATTTGTGATAGCTACTTTTTAATTTGTTATATGAGAAAAAAACCTTAAATTTATAACCTCTCTTAATGTATTTGTGTTGTCATAACAGAACACTGATGCTAGAAAACTCAGGAAGAAACAGGTTTATGATGATTGTGGTATCTAGAAGGTGCAAACATCACAGTGCTGGTATCCTGGTACAGATTGCCTGACTGCAGGACAACATAATAGATGGGAAAACGTGAAACAGCTGAGAAGAGGACAAGTATGTAGGGTGTCACATTTGCTGAGAGGACTATTTCACAAAGCCAGCCAGATTTTGTAAGAACTAAGTCTCTCTGAAGGGTGGTGCACCCAAACCTAACCACCTTTTACGACGCACCACCACTTCTCAGCACCACCACAATGGGAAACAAGCACTTTTAGAACCCATTCAAACCACATCTATGCCCCCACTATAACACAATCAAAGGTTGTATTTAGCACAATAACTATGCAACACACACACACACACACACACACACACACACACACAGCCTTCACTACAGGAATAAAAGGGGGAAAATAACTTTTCCTGACTGTATGGAAAAGGTGTATATGTGTCTGCCTGCATAGAACAGTATGAACTCATAGGTATTCACAGACAAATTGGAAGGGCTAGCAGCAGCAGCAATAGGCCAGGCATGGCAAGGACTGTGGGAAAGGCCAGCATGCTTGGATGGGAAATTTGAAGCTGAAATGAAGACAGAGTCCAGCGAATCACAATGCCATTTTCAGACTAGATATTTTATGGACATTGAGGGCCATGCCAGGAACAGTTCAAAAAAATGAAAAGGAGACACACGGGTAACCTTGCTGCCATGATCTGGCTTGCATTCCCTAGGATTCACAAATAGGCGCCAATCCCAAGTGAATAGGAGTGTTACTAAATAAGCTTATCTGCAAAAAGCATATGTAAGAATCAGTTACTGTTCATAACTACAGATATGCATACCCCAGGGTTAAATATATAATTATTCAATTTGCAACTCATTTACATTGTCTTTTTCTTTAATGTGATTCATTTTTGGTTCTGAAGATTCGGAGGCTTGTGGGAAAATCTATTGATGATGCTGATGTTGAAGGAGAAACCTCCTGAGATTCGGTGTCTACAACTAGAACCTTCCAAAGGTACTAAAAATGCTGGGTGTGGGAGAGTATGAGTTTTATACAGTCCCAGACAAGTGTGCCTCAGGATAATACTGAATGCTGCAGAGACCATCAGGAAATAGTTGGAGAATGCATGATGCTTAAATGTTTGCATAATGCAAAGAATATCTTACTTTGATAGTCATGACCCCAACCAAGCCTCTGCTGCTTTCCTCTGCTACTAATGTACATGAAAGTGTCTAGAATATATTTATAGCTGGGCTGATAAGTTCACCCAAACCAGACTTGCTTACACCGTCCTTGTCAGTTAAGACTTTGCAAATTTAAAAAAAGAAAGAAAGAAATATGTGCTCCACCATTTAGAAAAGCCACCATGTCCTTTCCCTCACTTTAACATTGTCTCAAACTTTCACAAATCATAAATCACAATATGGACTTTGAAGTGACCCTCAAGAGTGGTCCTCTTAACTTCTTTGCTGTCTTCTCATTTCACATTTCCTCAATGCATCCTTTTATCCTATAACTCCGCAATGTATACCTAGCTGCTCCTCACAGCCTTATGTTCAGAGCTTGCAGAAAAACAGCTATGCTGTTTCTTACATTTATTCATCTTTTTTGAAAATTAGCCAATATCTCTCCCATTTATAGTCTTTCATGACCCTTTTCTACCTGCTGCATGTGGAATAACAACATGCTCTAGATTTTTCTGGTTTCCCACAGCAGGAAGACACGTGTAATATAAACACTTAGTGTCTCATAATTTTCTTGTCACTCAAACTGGGAACGTTTTGTTTTTAATCCTACTGGCCTGTAGGCACAGATGATCAATGATTTCCATCCCCTTCTCCTGCTGGAATCTGATCACATTTATCTGGATTACTGTCACCTCTATTTCCCAAAGCAGAAATGTAAAAGCTCAGGCACTGCCTTTCTGTTTATTTTTCAATTACAGTGTGAAAGGTCAGAATTCTAACCCATGAAAGTGAGAATTTTCAAGTTTTTGTTGAAATCCATTCCTGTCACTATCAGGACACTGGGTGTAATGTGAAAATTAGTGTCGTGGAGGCTGAACATGCCAAAAAGTCTTCACTTTGTTTGCCAGAGGCCAAAGCTCTACTCAGACACGCGAGCATTATTTTCAGTTAGTCTGGGTCAGACAAAGTAACTGTCAAACCGTTCCCTTTTACTTCCTCCAGTAGAAGAATATATAAGTCAGCTTTGTAGTGTTATAATCAAATACCTGAAAGTCTACTTTGTTATTTATTCATTTTATATTGATATTTATTGAGCTCTACATTTTTATCTGCTTCCCTCCCTGTCTATCTCCTCCCCTTCAACCCTCCCCCAAGGTCCCCATGCTCCCAATTTACTCAGGAGATCTTGTCTTTTTCTACTTCCCATGTAGATTAGATCTTTATGTATGTCTCTTTTAGTGTCCTCATTGCTGTCTAAGTTCTCTGGGATTGTGGTTTGTAGGCTGATTTTCTTTGTTTTGTGTTTAAAAACCACCTATGAATGAGTACATGTGATAATTGTCTTTCTGTGTCTGGGTTACCTAATTCAAAATAATGTTTTCTAGCTCCATCCATTTGCCTACAAAATGTAGTACTCTATTATGTAAATGTACCATATTTTCCTCATCGATTCTTTGGTCAAAGGGCATTTAGGTTGTTTCCAGGCTATGGCTATGACAAACAATGCTTCTATGAACATAGTTGAGCACATGTCCTTGTGGTAGGATTGAGCATCCTTTGGATGTATACCCAAAAGTGGTGTTACTGTGTCTTGAAGAAGGTTGTTTACTAATTTTCTGAGAAATTACCACACTGACATAAAAAAAAAAGGCTGAACCAGCTTAAATTCCCACTATCAATACAGGATCTCTTTACACCACAACCTCTCCAGCATAAGGTGTCATCAGTGTTTTTTATCTTGGCCATTCTTACTGGTATAAGATTGAAACTCAGAGTTGTTTTGATTTGCATTTCTCTGATGACTAAGGATGTTGAACATTTCCTTAAGTGTCTTTCAGCCATTTTAGATTCCTCTGTTGAGAATTCTCTGTTTAGGTCTGTACTCCATTTTTTATTGGATTATTTGTTCTTTTGATGACCAAATTTTTGAGTTCTTTGTATATTTTGGAGATCAGATCTCTGTCTGATGTCGGGTTTGAGAAGATTTTTTCTCATTCTGTAGGATGTTGTTTTGTAAAGAAAATAAGTTTACATTACTCACAGATTAATAGTAGCAACCTCAAACCACATTGTGTACCTTCTAGGGATACTCCTAAGCTCCCTCCTCCCACTTATATCATATCATGATGAAGACAGATGTATATTTCTTAGTCACCTCTCTGTTCTGTATACAACAGTCTATTGGACAATGAGCTCAGCCCTAAGAAAAATTCACCCATTATCTAATGACTTTACCTCTAAACAACATAGATGGGGTAAGTTTATTCCTCTCAGATAGGAGTGCTTATTTCAATGGCAGATTACATACTTAGTTTGAATGATTCACAAAACCACTGAGAATAGCATACATTTAAAAAGCTTCCACCCTCTCAATGCCATTAGCATGTGATTCTGGGAATTACAAAGCTGTATGAGGTTGACACAAAACAAATACCAAGTCACAGCAAAATGTCAACAGAAAACAGCTTCTAATACATGCTAAAAACAAGTCAATAATTAAGGAGATTATTGTTTTATTATTATTTCCTCCGTAGACATCAAATAGACAAAACTAAGACCTGAAGGAAAAAGCAAAAAGATTCATTCTGATTTCAAGTTTGACTTCTTTCCTTTTTTTACTTAAGAACAGTGTATCTGGATAACATCTCCCAACTCAGCCTGTTTGGGCGCTGGGACTGAATCCGAAGCTGGAGGGCAACCCAGAGGGTGGTAGTTCCTTTGTCTCCATAGCCTGCCTGCAGCAAGCAAGGTAGGCCCTTTGTGTACGAGCTACCCAAGCAGCACGGAGATCTGATCTAGGCAACAGGAGAGCCATCACTGGGGAGTGACATCATTGGGAAGGTACATCAGTGGGCAAGGAGACCTGATCCTGTAAAAGAAGATCCATAGGGGAACATTCGGAGGAAGAGATGGGCAGGCGCCAATGCAAGAATTCACCCAACAATCTGAAAAACAACATGAAACTACCAGAACCCAGCGACCTCACAACAGGAGGACATGAACACCTTAATAAAGAAAAAGTAGAAAAAATTGACTTTATGAAAGTGATAGAGGCCGTTAAACAGCATGTAAAAAATGCCTTTATAGAAATGGATGAGAAATATAACAGAAAGTTTGAAGAATTGAGTAAATCAGTGAATGATACCTTAGGAAACCAAGAAAAAGCAATCAAGCAGATAATGGAAACAGTTCAAGACTTGAAAACTGAAATGGAGGGAAGGAAGAAAACACAAACCGAGGGCCGGCTGGACATGGAAAATCTAGGTAAACGAACAGAGACTACAGAAACAAGCATAACCAATCAAATACAAGAGATAGCAGAAAGAGTCTCAGATTCTGAAGATACCATAGAGAAAATAAATGCACTGATCAAAGAAAACAGCAATCCAACAAACTCTCATCACAAAACATTCAGGAAATCTGGGACACTATAAAAAGACCAAACCTAAGAATAACAGGAGTCGAAGAAGGAGAAGAAGTGCAGCTCAAAGGTCCAGAAAATATATTTAATAAAATTATAGATGAAAACTTTCCCAACCTAAATAAAGATATACCTATGAAAGTTCAAGAAGCTTACAGAACACTGAATAGACTGGATCAAAAAAAAATCCCCTCACCATATAATAATCAAAACACAAAGCATACAGAATAAAGAAAGAATATTAAGAGCTGCAAAGGAAAAAGGCCAAGTTACTTATAAACGTAAACCTATCAGACTTACACCTGACTTCTCTATGGAAACCATGAAAGCCAGAAGGTCCTGGATAGAGGTTCTCCAGAAACTAAGAGACCATGGATGCAAGCCCAGACTACTATACCCAGCCAAGCTTTCGTTCACTATAAATGGGAAAAAAAAATTCCAGGATAAAAACAAATTTAAACAATATGTAGCCACAAATACAGCCTTACAGAAAGTAATAGAAGGAAAATCACTAACCAAAGAGTCCAACAATGACCACAATAACTCAGACATCTAGAGACCCTTCACCAGAGCAACTAGAAAAATGGAAACACACAAACTCTACTACTAAAAAAGTGACCGGAGTTAACAACCACTGATCATTAATATCACTTAATGTCAATGGACTCAACTCACCTATAAAAAGGCACAGGCTAAGAGATTGGATACAAACACAGGATCCAAAATTCTGCTGTTTACAAGAAACACACCTCAACCACAAAGACAGGCACCTACTCAGAGTAAAGGGCTGGGAAAAGGCTTATCAAGCAAATGGACCTAAGAAACAAGCAGGTGTGGCCATACTAATTTCTAACAAAGTTGACTTCAAACTTAAATCAATCGGAAGAGATGGAGAGGGACATTTTATACTCATATCAGGAACAATTCATCAGGATGAAGTCTCAATCCTGAATATCTATGCCCCTAATATAAAAGCACCCACTTACATAAAAGAAACATTGCTAAAACTCAAGCCAGTCATCAAACTGCCACACTAGTAGTAGGAGACTTCAAAACTCCTCTCTCACCAATGGACAGGTCAATCAGACAGAAACCTAACAGAGAAATAAGAGAATTAATGGAGGTAATGAATCAAATGGACTTAACAGACATCTATAGAACATTCCACCCAAATAGGAAAGAATATACCTTCTTCTCTGCAGCTCATGGAACCTTCTCGAAAATTGACCACATACTCGGTAACAAAGCAAACTTCCAGAGTTACAAAAAAATATTAGTAACCACCTGTGTCTTATTGGATCACCCTGGATTAAAGTTAGAATTCAACAACAATGCTACCCCCAGAAAGCCTACAAACAAACAGAAACTGAGCAGTCAATTGCTGAACCACACCTGGATCAAGGAAGAAATAAAGAAAGAAATTAAAGTCTTCCTTGAATTTAATGAAAATAAAGAAACAACATACTCAAACTTATGGGACACTATAAAAGCAGTCCAAAGAGCAAAGTTCATAGCACTAAGTGCCCACTTAAAGAAAACAGAGAAAGCACACGTTGGAGACTTAAAAGCCCACCTGAAAGTTCTAGACAAATAAGAAGCAGACTCACCTAGGAGGAGTAGAAGACTGGAAATAATCAAACTGAGGGCTGAAATCAACAAAATAGAATCACAGAAAACAATCCAAAGAATCAATGAAACAAAAAGCTAGTTCCTGGAGAAAATAAACATTATTGATAAACCCCTATCAAATATGCAATTTAATAAGATCAGAAATGAAAAGGGGGACATAACCACAGACATAGAGGAAATTCAGAGAATCATTAGATCTTACTACAAAAGCCTGTATGCCACAAAACTGGAAAATGTAAAAGAAATGGACACCTTTTTAGATAAATTCCATATACCAAAGTTAAACCAGGAACAGGTGAACAATCTAAATAGGCCTGTTAGTCACGAAGAATTAGAAGCTGTTATCAAAATCCTCCCTACCAAAAAAACCCAGGACCAGATGATTTCAATGCGGAATTCTACCAGAACTTCCAAGAAGACCTAATACCTATACTCCTTAATGCATTTTACAATATAGAAACAGAAAAGTCATTGCCAAATTCCTTTTATGAAGCTACAGTTACTCTGAACCCCAGCAGCACAGACATTAAGGGCAACATTGAATAAATGGGACCTATTGAAACTGAGAAGCTTCTGTAAAGCAAAGGACACTGTCACTAAGACAAAAGGCAACCCACTTACTGGGAGAAGATCTTCACCAACCCCGCAACAGACAAAGGTCTGATCTCCAAAATATATAGAGAACTCAAGAAACTAGACTTTAAAATGCTAATTAACCCAATTAAAAAATGGGGCAGTGCACTGAACAGAGAATTCTCAACAGAAGAAGTTCAAATGGCCAAAAGACACTTCAGGTCATGCTCAACCTCCTGAGCAATCAGGGAAATGCAAATCAAAACAACTTTGAGATATCATCTTACACCTGTCAGAATGGCTAAAATCAAAAACACCAATGATAGCCTTTGCTGGAGAGGTTGTGGAGTAAGGGGCACACTCATCCATTGCTGGTAGGAATGCAAACTTGTCCAACCACTATGGAAATCAGTGTGGCGGTTTCTCAGGAAATTCGGGATCAACCTGCCCCAGGACCCAGCAATACCACTCTTGGGAATATACCCAAGAGATGCCCTATCGTATTACAAAAGCATTTGTTCAACTATGTTCATAGCAGCATTATTTGTAATAGCCAGAACCTGGAAAGAACCTAGATGTCCTTCAATGGATGAAGAAAGTGTGGAATATATACACATTAGAGTACTACTCAGCGGTAAAAAACAATGACTTTTCAAATTTTGCATGCAAATGGATGGAAATAGAAAACACTATCCTGAGTGAGGTGTCCCAGACCCATAAAGATGAACATGGGATGTACTCACTCATAATTGGCTTCTAGCCATACATAAACGACATTGAGTCCATAATTTGTGATCCTAAAGAAGCTAAATAAGAAGGAGAACCCAAAGAAAAACATATAGTTATCCTCCTGGATATGGGAAGTAGACAAGATTGCAGAGCAAAAATTGGGATCTTGGGGGTGGGGTGGGATAGGGGTAAGTGGAGATGGGGAGAGAAATGTGAGAAGGTGAGGATGGGGGGAACTTGGGGAATTGGGATGGTTGGGATAAAGGAAGGATCGATATGGGAGCAGGGAAGCATATATCTTAATTAAGGGATCCAGCTTAGGGTGGGCAAGAGACCTGAACCTAGAGGGGCTCCCAGGTGCCCAGGGGGATGTCCCCAGTTAGTTCATTGGGCAGCTAAAAATAAGGAACCTGAAATGGCCCTATCCTATAACCACACTGATGAATATCTTGCATATCACCATAGAACCTTCCTAGGGTGATGGATGGAGATAGAGACAGAGACCCATATTGGAGCACCGGAATAAGCTCCCAAGGTCCCAATGAGGAGCAGATGGAGGGAGAACATGAGCAAGGAAGTCTGGACCGTGAGGGGTGCACCCACCCACTGAGACACAGGGACTGATCTATTGGGAGCTCACCAAGGCCAGCTGGACTGGAACTGAAAAAATCATGGGATAAAACCGGTCTCTCTGAATATGGCTGATGAGAAACCAAAGACAATATGGCACTGGGGTTTGATTATACTTCATGTTCTGGCTTTGTGGGAGCCTAGCCAGTTTGGATGCTCACCTTCCTAGACCTAGGTGGAGCGGGGAGGACCTTGGACTTTCCACCTGACTGCTCTTCGGTCTAGAGAGGGAGTGGGAAAGGAGTGGGGGGAGGGGTAGTGGAGTGGGAGGAAGGGGAGGGAAATGGGAGGATGGGAGGAGGCTGAAATTTTTTTATTTCCAAGAAAAAATAAATAAAAAAAGATACAACAGCTTTTTCAAGGATGTAGAACCCACGTCAATACCCAGCAAAGCAACTTTTGGGTATATACCCAAAAGATGTTCAATCATACCACAAGAACATGTACTCAACTCTGTTCATAGCAGCATCATTAGCCAGAACCTGGAAACAACCTAAATGTTCCTTGACTGAAGAATGGATATGGAAGATGTGGTACATTTATACAATGGAGTACTACACAGCAGAAAAAAATAATGACATCTTGAAATTTGCAGGCAAATGGATGGATCTAGAAAACATCATATTGAGTGAGGTAACTTAGATCCAGAAAAACAAATATCATATGTACTCACTCATAAGTGGTGTTTAGACATAAAGCCTACAAATCACAATTCCAGAGAACCTAGACAACAAAGAGGACCCTTAGAGAGACATAATGGATCTAATGTACATGGGAAGTAGTAAAAGACAAGATCTCCTGAGTAAATTGGGAGCATAGGGACCATGTAAGAGGGTAGAAGGGGAGGGAAGAGAAACGGAGGAGAGCAGAGGAAAATGTATAGCTCAATAAAATCAATTAAAAAAAAAGAGCTGAGAAAAATGTAGAGCTCATTAAAAATCAGTAAAAAATAAAAAAATATCAATAAAAAATCTGTTTAACCCCCTTTCTGTGTCTCCAAAGGCTTTAATAAATCCTTGAATGTATTACAAAAAAAAGAACAGTATATCTGTGTGTATGTGTGTATATGTGCGTATGTGTGTAAACGTGTGTGTGTGTGCATGTGTGTTGTGTGTATGTATGTGTGGTCTGTGAATGTATAAATATAAAAATACCAGTGAAACAAGCTTGAAGAAAAACCCTGAAATATTTGGATTAAGAATCAAGATTACTAGTTGGACACCAGGTCAATTTCTCTATATTTGATGACATGAATAAGCTATGTCTTCATCAATAATGTATTATCATCATGCTTTGTAAAGTAATCCATAGCTTTGGTATTAGTTTGTGATATTTGGGGCATCCATGGGATGCTTGGCTAACAAATGACTCATTAAGATGCAACCAATTCGAGAGAGGCTGCCCCAGTACCCACCTATATCCACCAGACCCTGCAAACTACTAGCTCCATCCCACCCCTAAACTAGCCTATCCTCCTGCAACCTAGGTGTAACTCTAAAACACAGCTTGTTACAATACAGAGAGGGCCAAGAGGTGAGTGACCAACCACCCTGCAGAATATCCCACTCTCTAGGATCTCCATAGTGAGGCAAAAGCCCAGGTTCCTGCCCAACTGCCTTGACTTCTCTAGCCAGCCAGCAACAGATTTTCATACATATAGGCTACCTCAATAGCCACCCACATCCACCAGACCCCTTGCAAGCTACAAGGCCCATCCCACCTACAAACTTGCCTATCCTCCTGCAATCTCAGTAGAACTCTGAAACACAGCTTGCTACAATACTGAGAGAATCAAAAGGTCAAGCAGCAGAACAGCCCACTCTCTAGGCCCTCCATAGCGGGGCAAAAACCTGGGCCCCTCTCCCACTGCCTCAGCTTACCTAGCCAGGCAGAAGGAGAGTTTCCTACTAAGAGGACCAAGAGAGAAGACCAAAAATAGAACTCTAAAGCACAAGCTGTGACTGCACAGAGTAGACCAAGAGAGGGAACCAGGAGAGAAGACCAAGAGAGCAGGCTAACAGAGAGAGAGTCTTCAATGGCTCCCTGAGAGACAGACACTGACAGTACAGAGCAGACCAAGAACAATTTCCAAAACCTCACACAGACTCTTCAATGATTGAACCAAGACACAAAAACATTGCCAGCATCAATTGCAGGATGAGATGGATAGGCACCATTGCAAGAATTAAACCAACAGCCTAACAAGCAACGTGGTAACACCAGATAAGTGATCACACAACAGGAAGACTTTATCATCCTAACCCAGAAGAAGTAGAAGAAAATGATTTTAAATGTAACTTTATGAAGATGATGGAGACCTTTGAAGAGGAAATGAAAAACTCCCTTAAAGAAATGGAGGAAAATACAAGCAAAAAATGGAAGAAATTAATAAATCCCTCAAAGAAATCCAAGAAAATCAAGAGAATGTCAGGTGTTGAAGATACTATAGAGAAAATATATTCATCAGTCAAAGAAAACATTAAATCTAACAAATTCTTAACACAAAACATAGAGGAAATCTGAGACACCATAAAAAGACCAAACCTAAGAATAGTAGTGGTAGAAGAAGGAGAATAACTTCAGCTCATAAAGGCACCGAAAATATATTCAACAAAATCATAGAAAAAAACTTTCCCAACATAAAGAAGGACATACCCATGATGGTATAAGAAGCTTACAGAACACCAAATAGACTGGATCAAAATCAAAAAACATACCTTCACCATATAATAATTAAAGCACAAAACATAGAACAAGGAAAGAAATTTATGAGCTGCAATGGAAAATTGTCAAGTAACATATAAAAATAGACTTATCAGAATTATACCTGACTTCTCAATTAAAGCCAGAAGGTCCTGGACAGAAGTGCTGCTGACATTAAGAGACCACAGATGCAAGCCCAGACTACTATACCCAGAAAAGTTTTCAATTACCATAGATGGAGAAAACAAGATATTCTATGACAAAACCAGATAGTATTTACCAATCCAGCCCTACAGAAAGTACTAGAAAGAAAACCCCAACCCAAAAAAGGTAACTGCACCCACAAAAACACAATCAAAAGATAACATCTCACCAGCAAAACCCAAAGAAGGGAAACGAACAACCACTACCACCGAAAAATAACAGACAACCACTTGTCATTAATGTCGCTTAATATCAATGGACTCAATTCACCTATAAAAACACACAGGCTAAGAGAATGGATACTGAAACAGGATCCAGCCTTCTGTTGTTTACAAGAAACTAACCTCATCCTCAAAGATGGATATTACATCACAGTAATGGGTTAGGAAAAGGTTTTCAAATCAAATGAACCTAAGAAACAAGCAGGTTTTTTTTTTTAACAAAATAGGTTTCAAACTAAAATCAATCAGAAGAGATGGAGAAGGACACTTTATGCTCATAACAGGAACAATCCATCTATATGAAGTCTCAATCCTGAATATCTATTCTCCTAATACAAGATCACCCACACGTGTAATAAAGATTCCATTATTATTATTATTATTATTATTACTAAGAAACACAATGTAAGAAACATTACTAAAGCTTAAATTGCACATCAAACCCCACACACTATTATGAGACTTCAACACCCCACTCTCGCCAATGGACAAGTCAATAAGACAGGATCTTAACAGAGAAATAAGAGAACTAACAGATGTCATGACTCAAATGGACTTAACAAACATCTATGAACATTCCACCCAAACACAAAAGAATATGCCTTCTTCACAGCACCTCATGGAGCCTTCTCTAAAATTGACCACATACTCAGTAACAAAGCAAACTTCCACAGATACAAAAAAAAAATGGAGTAACCCCCTGTATCTTATCAGATCATAATGTTTAAGTTACAATTTAACAACAATACTACTCTCAGAAAGCCTACACACTCATGGAAATTGAACAGTGAACTATTGAATTACCCCGGGGTCAAGGAAGAAATAAATAAAAAAATTAAAGACTTCTGAGAATTCAACAAAAATGGAGGCACAATATACCTAAAGCTATGGGACACTATGAAATCAGTGCTAAGAGGAAATTTCATAGCACTAAGTGCCCACGTAAAGAAAATGGAAAAAGCTCATACTAGTGACTTAGCAGCACAGCTGAAAGCTCTAGGACAAAAAGAAGCAGACTCACTGAGGAGGAATAGAAGACAGGAAATAATCAAATTGAGGGTTAAAATCAACAAAATAGAAGCAAAGTAAACGGTACAAAGAATCAATAAGACAAAGAGATGTTTCTTTGAGAAAAACAACCAGAGAGGCAAACCCTTATCAAAACTAATCAAAGGCAGAGAGAAAACATCCAAATTAACAAAATGAAAAATTAAATGGGCTCACAACAACAGACACTGAGGAAATTCAGAAAATCATTAGGTCATGCTACAAAAACCTGTTCTCCAAAAAATTGGAAAGAATAAAAGAAATGGACAATTTTCTGAATAGATACCATGTACCAAAATTAAATCAAGACCATGTGAACAATTTAAATAGACCTATAAACTGTAAGAAAATAGAAGCAGCAGTCAAAATACTCCAACCAAAACCTGCCCAGTGACAGATGGTTTTAGTGCAGAATTCTCCCATAACTTCCAAGAAAAACTAATACCTATGCTCCTCAAAGAGTTATACATAATAGAAACAGAAGGAACATTGCCAAACTCTTTTTATGAAGCTAGAGTTACCCTGATACAACACAAAGACTCAACCAAGAAAAAGAATTATAGACCAGTTTCACTGATGAACATTGATGCAAAAATACCCTATAAAATTCTGGCAAACCTAATCCAAGAACACATCAAAAAAATCATCCACCATGATCAAGTTGGCTTCATCCCAGAGATGCAGGATGATTCAACACATGAAAATCTATAAATGTAATCCATCATATAAATAAACAGAAAGAAAAAAATATGATCATCTCATTAGATACTGAAAAGGCATTTGACAAAATCCAACACCCCTTCATGATAAAGGTCTTAGCGTGATCAGGGATACAAGGAACATATCTACATATAATAAAAGCAAAATACAGCAAGCCAGCAGCCAACATCAAATTAAATGGAGAGAAACTCAAAACGATTCCACTAAATCAGAAACAAGACAAGGCTGTCTATACCCTCCATATTTCTTCAACATAGTTGAAGTTCTGGCTATAGCAATAAGACCACAAAGGAAGATCAATGGGATTCAAATTGGATAGGAAAAAGTCACACTTTCAATAATTGCAGATGATAGGAATTTATATATATATATATATATATATATATATATATATATATATATATCCCCAAAAACTCTACCAGGGATACAAGATCAAATCAAAAGAATGAGTAACTCTCCTATATACAAATAATAAAGGGGCTGAGAAAGAAAACAGAGAAACATCACCTTTCAAAATAGCATAAAATATCTCGGTGTAACACTAACCAAAAAAGTGAAAGACCTATTTGACAAGAACTTTAAGTCATTGAAGAAAGAAATTGAAGAGGATACCAGAAAATAGAAAGATCTTCTATGTTCTTGGATAGGTAGGATCAACATAGTAAAAATGACAATTCTACCAAAAGCAATATATAGATTCAGTGCAATCCCCATCAAAATCCCAACACAATTCTTCACAGACCTCGACAGAAAAATAATCAATTTTATATGGAAAAACAAAAAATCCAGGACAGCCAAAACAATCTTGTACAATAAAGGAACTTCCGGAGGCATTACCATTCCTCACATCAAGCTCTAGTACAGAGCTACAGTAATGAAAACATCTTGATATTGGCATAAAAACAGAGAGGTTGATCAATGAAATTGAATTGAAGACCTGGATATTAATCTACACACCTATGAAAACCTGATTTTTGACAAAGAAGCTAAAATTTTACAATGGAAAAAAGAAAGAATCTTGAACAAATGGTGCTGGCACACTGGATGTCAACTTGTAAAGAATGAAAATAGATCTATATCTATCCTCATGCACAAAACTCAAGTCCAGATGGACTAAATACCACAATATAAATCTGACTACACTAAAGCTAAGAGAAGAGAAAGTGGGAAGTAGTCTTCATTGCATGGGCACAGGACACCACTTCCTAAATATAATCCCAGTAGCACAGACACCAAGAGCAATAAAAAATGAATGGGACCTCCTGAAACTGAGAAGCTTCTTTTAAAGCAAAGGACACAGTCAATAAGATATATAAACACACACAGAATGCAACAGCACACACAACACCTGCACAAATTCAAACCATACAAAACCCCAGCACTGACAAAGAGAAGAGGTTAAAAAACCCACTCCTAATCAGGAAGCTATTTCCAATTGGTATCTGGTGGGACTGGGAAAATCATTATTTTTTGATGGCTTGTCACCAGATATATTAACCACAATATAGGGCGGCCCATGTTGAGTAATAGATGGCCAAACAAAACAGACTCTATAGATTTGTGTGTGTGTGTGTGTGTGTGTGTATGTGTGTGTGTGTGTGTGCACATGTACACATGCATGTGTGGGCATGCTTTTGTTTAGATTTGGTACATTTTAAAAGGTTAAGTTTCTTTTTTCCATTTGGTTTTTCATTTTCATTTTTATGTTTTTGGGAAGGATGTTGTTTTTATCAGTTCTTATTTGAGTTTATTTTTGAGGAAGAGAGAGGAAGTATATGAATTTGAGTGGGTAGGGTCATAGGGAAATCTGGGAGTTTTCAGGGGAAAATATAATCAAAATGTATTGTATGGGAAATCTTTCTCTCCCTTCATTTCTCATACAATATAGCCTTATTACAGTTCACACACACACACACACACACACACACACACACACACCTCTCCTTCTATCTGGATCTACTCCCTTTCTGTCTCTCATTAGAAAAGAACAGGCTTTTAAGAGATAACAACCAAACCTAACAAAACAAAATATAATAGGTGGGCAATAGTGGCACATGCCTTGAATTGCAGCACTTGGAAGGCAGAGGCAGGCCTATCTCTATGAGTTCAAGGCCAGTCTGGTCTACAGAAAAACATCACTTCAAAGTTAGGCTATGCAAACCAACAGAATGAAGAGAGTCCCAAGAAAAGGTAGAAGAAGCAGAGACCCACTCACACATTCAGGAGTCCCATAATTATATCAACCTGGAAGCAATAATGTATATACAGGGGATCTAGCACACACTTGTGTCAGCTGCTTCCATTCTGTGAGTTCATATGAGCTGTACTCTCTTGATTTATTTAGGGTCTTGTTCCCCCAGTGTCCTCCACCCCCCTCTGGCTCTTACACTCTTTCTACCTCCTTTTCTTAAACACCATTTAGAGCTGTTTATTTCAAGGTCTCACTCTCTCTGAGCAACATCTGCTGTGCGTCTACGTATGTTTGCTATAGGAGGAAGCTTCTCTGATGATTACTGGATAAAACACTGATCTTTGAGTATAGCAGAATATCATTAGGAGTGACTTTATGGTTCCTTTTTTTCTGATGATGACAAGGACTATTTTATTCTTTTTTGTTTGTTTTTGTTTTTGTTTTGTTTTGTTTATTTATTTTAGTTGTTGAAAAAAATTTCTGCCTCCTCCCCGTTTCCCATTTCCCTCCCCCTCTTCCCACACATCTCCCCCTCCCCCCACTTCCCTCCCCCTCTCCCTACTCCTCTCCCCTTCCTCCCACTCCATTCCCCCTCCCTCTCGAGACTGAAGAGCAGTCCAGATTCCCTGCCCTGCGGGAAGTCCAAGGTCCTCCCACTTCTATCCAGGTCCAGGAAGGTGAGCATCCAAACAGGCTAGGCTCGCACAAAGCCAGTTCATGCATTAGGATCGAAACTTCGTGTATTTGGTTTTACCCTAAGTCTCTGGGCTATCTAGTCTCTGGTTCTTGGTCAACAACAACAACAACAACAAAAAAAGGAACTCAGGACCGTGAGGGGTGCACCCACACACTGAGACAATGGGAATGTTCTATCGGGAACTCACCAAGGCCAGCTGGCCTGGGTCTGAAAAAGAATGGCATAAATCCGGACTCGCTGAACATAGCGGACAATGAGGACTGCTGAGAAGTCAAGAACAATGGCACTGGGTTTTTTATCCTACTGCACATACTGGCTTTGGGGGAGCCTAGGCAGTTTGGATGCTCACCTTACTAGACCTGGATGCAGGTGGGTGGTCCTTGGACTTCCCGCAGGGCAGGGAACCCTGATTGCTCTTTGGGCTGTAGAGGGAGGGAGACTTGATTGGGGAGGGGGGAGGGAAATGGGAGGCTGTGTTGGGGAGGATGCAGAAATCTTAAATAAATAAATAAATTTAAAAAAAAAGAAGTACTGGGTAAGGGTTCTATCTCATTTGCATTAAGCAAATCAAACATTGTGCGGGACATTCCTCAAGCTTTGTGCCACCATTGTATTGGAATAATGTGCAGGCAGGACAGGACAGATGGCAGATTTAAGTTTTGTGGCTGGGTTGGTATTTACATTTCTCATTCTTTTGGAAGCCTACACAGTACCTTCCTATAACAAAAAACAGTAGAAAGTAGGGGTGAAGGCACCAGTTTTCCCCTCCATGTTCAATGAGTTGTATAGATGTTTCTTTAGCAATGGAGCTTTGTTATCAGTTTCCAGAAAGCTACCAATTGTTTGGCAACAGCTTGGGTAGTTTGCTGATTTCCATGGGACCCCTTTGACCATAAATCAATTGGATTTAACCCATTCAAAATGCTGGAAGCTTCCTTTGGTGACAAGAGATGACCAGTTGTGATTCTGTCGCCATCATTATTTGAAATCTTAATTAAGTTTTCCTTTATGTGTTTTAGGAAGTTTCTATTTCACTAGGTTTCCATACCACCCCTCAAATGCCCCTCAACTCTACCTGTTTCTTTGCATTTCTTCTCTGAATCCTGTCTCCTCTCTCCCTCTTCTCCTGGTCTCCTCATTTCCCCTGCCTCAGTCCATCCATAAAATCTATTCAATTTCACCATCCAGGGAGATTCCTGTGCCCCCCCCAGTCCATTCTTCTACATAACCTCTCTGGGTCTACGGATTGTAGGTCGGTTATCAATCCTTCAATGGCTAATATCTACTTCAGATTGAGTAAATACCAAATTTTTCCTTCTGAGTCCAGGTTATCTCACTCAGGATGATTTTTTAGTTGTTTTGAATTGCCTGAAAATTTCATGATGTCATAATTAGAAGCTGATTAATACTCCATTTTGTAAGGATACAACCTTTTATTTATCTATTCTTCTGTTGAGGGACATCTAGGTTGCTTCAAGTAACTGGCTATTATGAGCAGAGTAGAATGAACAAGGCTGAGAGGTTGAGTACATGTCGTTGTAATAAGATGAATCATCCTTTACATATATACCCAAGAGTGATATAGCTAGATCTTGAAGTAGATGGAATTCCCAACCTTCTGAGGAACTGCCATATTAATTTACATAGTTGGTGTACAAGTTTGCACTCCCACCAACAATGAATAAGTGTCCCCCTTATTCAACATCCTCACCAACATGAACAGTCACTTCTGTTATTGAGCTTAGCCGTTTGGACAAGTATAAAATGGAATCTCAAAGTAGTTTTGGTTTGCATTTCCCTGATGGCTAAGAATGTTGAAAAGTGTCTCTCAGCCATTTCAGTTTCCACTATTAAAAATTCTCAGTTCAGATCTGTATCTCATTTTTAGTTGCATTATTTGATTTCTTGATATCTAGTTTCTTGAATTTACACATAGCATTGGATATTAGACCTTTATTGGATATGAAGTTTGTAAAAAAAAAAAATCTTTTCCCATTCTGTAGGCTGCTGCCTTGTCTAAACAGCAGTGTCCTTTGCCTTGCAGAAGCCTTTCAGTTTCATTAGGCTCTCTCATTTATTAACGGTTAATCTTACTGCCTATGTTATCAGTGTTCTCTTATGTCAATGTGTTGAAAGCTGTTCCCACTTTCTCTTCTATCAGGTTCAGCGTATCTGCTTTTCAATTGAGGTCTTTAATCCATTTGGACTTATGTTTTGTTCAGTGTGATAAGTATGAATCTACTTGTATTCTTACACATGCCATCAAATTTGACCATTTGTTCCAGATACTGTCTTTTGCACAGTGTGTGTTTCTGAATTCTTGATTTTAAAAAGCAGGTATTCATAGGTGTTTGGATATATGTCAGTGTCTTCAGTTTGATTCCATTGACCAACATGTCTGCTTTTAGGCAATACCACGCTGTTTTGTTTTTACTGTAGCTATGCAATACAACTTGAAATTGGGAATGATGAGACCTTCAGCAGTCCTTTTAATGTTCAAGATTGTTTTAGCTAGCTTGGGTTTTTGTTTTGTTTTGATTTGTTTTTTCATATGAAACTGAGATTGTTCTTTCAAGATCTGTGAAGAATCGTGTTGGAATTTTGATGGGAATTGCATTTAATCATAAAGTAAGATATCTGCACAACTTTTCAAGAGAAGCACAGATACAGAAAAAGCCTCTAATCAAATTTGGAGATCTCACCAGGATATTTTTGAAGGGTAGCTCATTCCCTAATATTTCATAGCCATATTAAACTATTATCTAACCCAACTTTTAGATAAAGAATTTGGGTAGCTGGGTGGTGGTGGCGCACGCCTTCAATCCCAGCACTTGGGAGGCAGAGGCAGGCAGATCTCTGTGAGTTCGAGACCAGCCTGGTCTACAAGAGCTAGTTCCAGGACAGGCTCCAAAACCACAGAGAAACCCTGTCTCGAAAAACCAAAAAAAAAAAAAAAAAGAATTTGGGTAAAATTGTAAAAAAACAAACACGTTGTGTATCTTTAGGAATACAGTAATCACAGATACCATGAATCAGAGAAGTTGTGCTCACCTTAGGGTCTACAGAGAGTGAACCTACAGGTATTCCTTTCTAGAGCAAGCAGGGAGGCTACAATACTCAAGAGGTACACAGAAACTGTGTGATTTGTGGAGCTTGTGAACCTTCACAAGTTCCTCAGAGGGCTCAGTAGTTTCTGAGAACTAACCAACTGACTGGGCTGGAACTCTTCAGAAGTCACCTAGACGACATTTCTCAGTGGACTTCTCCTTGAGTCTCTCACACTCCTATGATTCTAGTAATCTCACAGGGTCATGAAGCTGGCATTGCGAGTAGCCCATTCTTTCATCAGCTACTATTCCTCCCTAGGATTGAATAGATATTTCTTTACATCTTCCTAGCAAATAACACCATGTGTGCTAGCCGTAAAAATGATATTAAAGTTACTCTCTGGGAGACAAGTATACAATTCTTGATAGTGGCTTTAAATACAGTCTGTTTGTATTGTATATAAGAGGAATTATAACTTTGCTATTGTGTGGGGAATTTTGGAGGGAAGGATTCATTTGGCTCACCTTGAACTTGTTTCAATCCCAGGATGCCCCAAAAGTCACAATACTTCTGATTTTCATTTTCAAATGCTGGAATTGCAGACATGAACTAGTATTCCAAGCATAAACTGTGTCTTGAGTATTTCAGAAATTTAGGTTGCTATAACAAATATACATATTTATATGACTAAAGTTAATCTGAAGAAGAACAACAACAACAACAAGCCCCTTAGGTGATAAATATGATAGGTATCATTATATAATAGTAAACCAACATGTATCAATCTGGATTGCTTTTATCTACAACAATACTATTCTATCATATGCTTCTTAATAGGAAACGCTCTGCTGACCAGCCCATGTTTATTGAAAACACTGTATCCTCTAACTCTCCGTGTCCTGCATTGTCTTTCCATCTAAACACCTTTTATGGAGACTTCTACCTTGACTGCTTCTTTCTACACACCGCCTTGGTCCCTGCTATGCCCATACTACATGTACAAATTTTGCCTTGCTATTGAGATTATACATTGTTTGAGGGTAAAGAATTGAAATCAAATGGCATTGTGTGCTTCCAGTTTGCTTAGCACAGTGTCAACCCATGCTAACAGCTCTAGTCTGTCACAGAAGAATTGCCCATTACTCAGAAAGCCTCAAAGGCAAATGCCCAATCTACCCTTGATCTTAATTACTCAGGTAAAGCTAGACAGTTGGGGAGGTTATTTGCCACCGTTTTTGCCCAATGTGCTGTCAGACGCTTTCTAAATACTAAGATAGGAACTAGATAATGAGAGCTCTCATCTAATTCAGGAGTTGAATGTATTTGTGTTCCCTGATTAGCAATTAGCTGAAGCCATCTGAGAGACTTGCCATGCAAATGGGGGGAGGGCAATCCTGGCTTTGATTTCCTCCTGAATTCTCTTTGAAAGTACTGGCAGAGCAGCCACTGTCCTTTATCCTGTGTTTGTGGGAATGTCACGTCTTGAGCCTCTGAAGTAGACATCATAATAGTTGCTCTAGAAGCATATGACATCTAGAAGAATGACAATTTAAAAATAATTAACAAGAATAATTAGCATAGGGCCAAGGGAGGAGAGCTTTCATTTTATCATCTCATTTGACATGATTAACTATGTCGAGAGCAGAGCTAGAAGAGTTACACTGTTCGACTCTATTGTTCCTCCAACAGCGAGGAAACTGATTTTTCATCCTTCCTTTATTTTACTGATCGTCCCTCCACCGAGAGGAAGCCAAAAGTGGCCCACCTGACAACCGTTTTCTTGGAAAAGAAAGCCATCCAGTGTCTCTCTCACAGCACATCTCCATCTGACTGAAGACGGAGCACACATCAAATATAACACCGAAATGGCACATCTGCTTCTGGCAGCATAACACTCCTGGGAGCCGAGTATCTGCGATTACCTTGGCATCAGCCAAGGAAAGGAGGGAAAAGACAAGGCAGTCCACAGCTCGGGATCTCTCAGCTCACTGCTGCTTATCACTCTACTTGCCTAAGAGCAAGAAGAAAATGCGCTGGTAATAGGACTGAGGCATTAACTCTCGCTTCCAGCCTGTAAGGTGTTCCAGCACTGATTGCTTTATAATTGGACAAGACAGGATACAATTTTATCCAGTAATTTCCCTGTTAAAGGGAAGCTGTACACACTCAAGAATGGTCCCCTGTTGAGAGAAAAGCCCTTAGTTAAACAAGTCAGCCAGACAGGAGTAGCCTGTTCTGTGCAGTTAGACAGTCTCAGGCTGAAATCCTTGTCTCTGGCTCATTCTGATACTAGTAAAGTATCATAAGATAATTTCTCTTTCTGAAACTGAATGCAGCTTATCTGCCAAATGGGGACAACCCCTACTGGGCCTGGTATTTGCATGACCAGGTCTTTGAATAGAGTGCTACTCTTTGATAAAAATAGCAATGACCTGCTATCGCTCTAAACCTGTCTCTTGACCTGCAAAACCTAGGTCAGATCGGTTTACTATGAGATTAAAGTGAGGTCTTCAAAAAAAGACAACATCTGACACTGTACCTTTTATCCGTACTTGTTAAATGAAAACTCCCAGGAAGCTGAAATATAGAGGAATTCTTGAAGTCTACTTGCTAAGATTTAAAGAGAAACACTGTTGAAGGTACAGAAAAGCCATCAACAGTCCTTTTCATAGTCTAAGAATCTAAGTATAGTACAGTAGATTCTTTACTTACTCTTTGCTTTGTTTGTTGCAATCTAACATTTCTAGATATTTTAAATTGTATTTTCTGTATATAAGTATTTTGCCTGAATGTATGTCTGTGTACCATGTGGCCATGCTTATGCGCGCCTGGTGGCCACGATCCAGAAGAGAACATAGCATCCGCTGGAACTGAAGGTGTCAATGGTTGTATGCTACCATGTGGGTGGCTAAAACCCAAACTCAGATGTTCTGCAGGAGTAATGTGTTTTGTGCCTTCAATCACTGAGTCATTGCTCTATCTGTTGTCTTATTTTTTTAAGATAGCCAGGAAAACGTATATTGGACATTTGTTAAGTCATGAAAATTCAATTACAACACTATCACATAGTGCTGCTTCTCCCAACACCCAAGTACATGGAAATATGACTAAAATCTTCAACTGTGACTGTGATGGGCAACAGGAAATAATTTGTGACAATTTGGAATGTTTAGATGAGTTTTTCAGGTGCAGTTTGCCTGGAGGACATTTGAGGTGGAAAGTACCGAAGACAGCAATCCATCACATGAGAAGATATGTAAACAACCAACCCATTTGATGCAAACATGACAGAAAAGACTCTGTGATAACTTGAAATCTATTAGGAACATCTCTTGCCTGTAACCTGGCTGCTCTTGCAATCTGATATCTGAATATCCTATCTCTATTTCTTGAGTAATGTATCTTGACCATTTCTCTGCTCCTGATGCTTGAAACCTCACCTCAGATTATAGAAAAACCCCAGGAGGCTCATGATATCTAAGTACCATTTGTTCATTTGTTTAACGAGCACTTCTATGTCTGTACCCTGTCAGGCCTCGCCTTCTTAGGCTTGTCATCTAGTAGAAGAAAAGGCAAGCTTGTTTGTCTCATGTCAAACTCAAGGAAATCTAAGAAGGATTTATATAGCTTGAAGCTCAGTTAGTAAATCCACCACCATCTCATAATAAATTACACAGATACCCTCAGAGAGACAGAAAGTACAAGGAGCCTTTTCCCTCTTAGTCAATGATTCTGTGGGTTGTGATACCTTTCAGGGCCACATATCAGATATCCTGCATCCCATATATTTGCACTACAATTCACAACACTAACAAAATTATAGTTATGATAAAACAACCACATAATTTTGTGGTTGGAGGTCAGCACAACAAGAGGAACTGCATTCAAGGGTCACAGCATTAGGAAGGTTGAGAACCACTGTCCTATATAGTAGAGTTTGTCATAGGTGGATTCATATGAAGTTATGTTCCCTTTTCTGAGAGTTTTATACAACATGATCCGTAACTTTGAAGAAATTCCAGAAAATCCTGACTTCTCCTAACATAATAAAAATAAGAATAATTCTCAAAAATCTTGCCTGTCCCAAATCCTAAAACTAAATATCCTAGATCAGATAAGATGGCAAAATTTTCATTACAGTGCCTAAAATATCACACAGAGGGAATATTGGTTCAATAAATGAGCACAAAGGGCTCCATAACATAAGAGAACATGGAAATTCTGAGGAGAATGAACAGAGGAACAGGAGGAACCCAAGTCAGGCAGAGAGGTTGCTTCTCTAAACCAAGTATTTTTCAGTTTTGGTTCCAACTTCACCTGAAATCAACCATTTCAAAACACCACAACTCTTAGAGAGCTCCAAAGTGGAGGACATGAAAACTTATTACCAATTGATTGCATTAACATGCAAACCCAAAGGGAGTGACTGAAGTCTATTAGAATAGGTTGATGCTTGGTGTGCTGCTCATGATTGGGAAGGTGTAAAACTTCTGCAACCATTCTTCATTTCCACGATCCAAAACACCAAAAATATAATTTGTCAGTGCCATTTACCCTATAACCTTTTTTTCATGACAAACTCCCAGGCCTATTCTTGCGTCCATCCTCCCAAACAGATGCTACTTACTTTCCTAGTCTACTATAACAGATCAAGTACAGAATGCTCTTGTTTTTCATTGATGTCATTATAAAGCAATGACTTCTTGTCCTTCTGATCTATAATATTGCCAAACCACACTTCTTTCCTTTTACAATGGCTGACCTCCAGCTCCCATTTTTTTCTACTATTAGCTCCAAGCTTCATTTATGCACTATTTCCTAGAGCTTCCTTCCTTATTCTTAATGACCTAATTTACACATAGTTAGACCTCTGAACATTCTGTTCAGTTACTCATCCTGATATCATAGATATTCCTAGCATGCTTTGTTTTCCTCCTACTTAACAGCTGAAACATCTCTTGTTCTGTCTATGCTAACCTATCAACTGGTAGCCTACCTCCTGTTTATTCATTCACAAATTATCCCATCTCTACGTTGTAGTAATATGGGCAGCGGGGCTTCGTCCCTGCGGGGCTTAGTCCCTAGCACCCCAGCCGCCTGCCCGGCTAGCTTATGCCCCAAAATAATTACACGGACACTGTATTCATTTAAACACTGCTTGGCTCATTTCTACCTAGCATCTTCTAGGCTAACTCTCCCACCTGGACTAGCCCATTTCTTATCATCTGTATAGCACCGGTCTTACCGGGAAGATTCTAGCCTAAGTCCATCCTGGGTCGGAGCTTCATAGCGTGCATCTTCCCTGGAGCAGGTAGCATGGCGTCTCTCTGAAGCATCTGCTCCGGAGAGGAGAGCTGCGGAGTCTGACCTCACTTCCTCTTCCTCCCGGCATTCTGTTCTGTTTACTCCTCCCACCTATCTTCTAACCAATGAGAGCCAAGCAGCTTCTTTTATTTTAACCAATGACCTTCCTCCATCACTACGTGTCAGCCTTCCATCCTGATTAATTAAATACCTGATAAATAAACAATGTAGAACAGAAAAGATTTCTTAAGCTCATAATCCTAGTCTACAGATGGCTGGCTCCATTAGTGACTGTTCTCATCGCATTGGTCCTGTGGTGAGGCTACATCATTTCAGGGACACATACAGCTGGAAAGCAAACAAATAGAATAAGAAATGATTGTGGTTCCATAATCTCCTTCAAAGACATATTCCTACTAATTTAAAGACCTCCCATTAGGTACTAACTCCCCAAATTTTCCATGTCAAGATGCTGAACTGGAGACCAAGTCTTTGGCACATACACCCTTGAGATTCATTTAACCCTCAAATTATAGGGCCACCTTATGTATTGCAGACTTTTCCTTTGCAGTGGTTCATTAACTGAAAAAAGGAATAACTATGTATTTCTTTAGTTATCTTACATAAAATTTGATTTCCAGAAACATATTTTAAAGATTTCTTAAGAAAAAAAAAGATGATGCTAATTACCTTAAAATTAGTCATTCAGCCCTTTTAAAATGAAGTTTAAATCCTCCATTACTGCGTGCTCGGTTCCCTATGACCTACCTGTACATATTCATCCTTCCTTACCGCTTACTGACCTCCTTTAGTATCCTGTGAGACACTGAATCACTTGCCCGCCTGTCCTATCTCTCTTCTGTATCAATAATAGGTTTTATTCTTCTCAGGACATGATGCAGATCATGATATAGTAACACTGGCTATTCCTCTTCAGAATGAAGGAGTGGACAAATCATCACTGTGGGACCTAGCTTGTGAAGATCTTTCTAGTTACCCCAAGGTCAATAGTAATTACTAAAGCATAACAAACAGGGATTGTAGGGTTTCTATAAATAACACCGTGTGAGATAAAACAAAAGAAGACCATAATGAAGAAGTGTAAGACTTGTTCATTTGCTAAAGAAGCCTCAGTGAGACCTGGGAAGAAATTTAAGACAGAATAACATCTGCTAAGATGTGACCTCAAAAAGCCCCACTCAGAAGTCAGGAACAATGCAGACAATTCCACTTAGCAAAGGTGTTCTCTTCATCCAAACTTCACCCAGGATCTTTGTGTGGATTAGCTAGTGGCAATCGTGCTGTGTAAGTTTATTAAGAATGCCTTCCCTTTTGCATCAGATGGCCCTCAACACACTATCGGATTTCTCATCCAACCCCACATCACCCTTGATCTCCTGGCATTTAACTGCCTGGTAAGAATCTTCTCAAGTAAATTTAGCCCAAGTTCCTCAACCTCCTGAGCACTGGCATACCAAGCATATGCCACTATGCCTACTTCTCTCTAATTTGCTTTCCACTGACATCTAACCGTTTTGTCTACAATTCCCCTTTTGCCACATTTCATTTAGAATACAGGCCTATCTTTCTCCCATACTTCACAAATTTCCTTTATAAAAGGCCACCTGAGTAAAGTTCTCCTTGGTGCCTTAAAATGTGCCATGACTTTTTTGTCTTCAGCAACATTTTCACTGACAGCAGAGTTATAGATATAACAACATTGGGTTTATAGTCTTGGTATAGAGGAAGATGCAATGTGGCCATTATATTTAATAGTTATTGAATTGTTCTTCACATAAACAGAAGCTATGATATACTAGGAACAGAAATTTTAAAAAAAAAATGAGTTAAAGAATTTAGAGTCAATAGGAAGA